>NC_087516.1:47108408-47758163 GCF_963921805.1 Phalacrocorax carbo | reverse complement strand
CAACATAGGATTCTAAGGAGGGAGTAAGTGGAGGAAAAGCACTGTGTTTTGTAAATTAAATTGCTTTTGAGAACTCCTTGTTTCAACTGTGGCTTGAAAACCCATGTGTTGTGAAAAATATGGAGAAAATAATTAACATTGTATTTTTGCATCAGCCAGATTATGATATGAGGGAACAGGTTGGGATTCCAGTGTTACAGGTGCACTGCTTAAGTGGGGCAAGGAGGAATAATTTAGTAGGGATGCTGCTTTTTCTCACATCAAAACAATTAAAACAATGGACTTGGTTCAACATTCTGATCAGCAATAATTCTTCAATGAGCCAAAATGGAGAACAGGACAGCCTGTCTGTTTTCAGTTCCTGTGCAGTGAAAGGGTTGGTGGCATTGTGAATCAGTTATTGAAAGCTGTTAGGACTTTCGGGCATAATCTGAGCCCTGCAATCTATTTTGAAACATTATTCTCCAAAAGTCAGATTTTGATATTGCTTGCCATCTTTTTTCTACTACTTGTTAATGTTTTTAAGATGCAGAGTTGTGATAATGACCTACAGAATCTGGTGTGATAGCCCAAGCATTTTTTCCAGGGAGTAATGGAGGGATTTCATATGACCAGCTTGGTTTTTGGTTTAGTGTTGAAAGAAGTAATTATTACAAGGTAATTGCACTGCTGCTGTTTTCATTTAAAACATTAAATGACTATTTCAGGACAATTTAGGATGAAATCTGGCTGGATTTTGATAAAATCCCATATAAAAATCCCATATAAATATTCATGCTCTGATAAACATCCTGGATCCTGGAAAAGGAGCAACTCCTCAGATTTCTTGCATTGATCAAATGACCCCAGTGCTGCACAAGACTCGGGTATTGAAGGAAAAGAGCTACATGCTGCTTGAAAGTTTTTTTTTTTTCCTCTATGTGTGAGCTTTGAACTTTGTGTGCCTTAATGTATATTTGAGTATTTCTTGCTTAAAAATTAAAATATTAACAAGATTTATGGCTATTATATTTTGTTCCCAGTGGCATCAATTTTGGGTTTTTTATTTTGTTTTAAACCTGAGTGAGAATCACAGCAGGCCAGTGCACAATCAGCATAAATCAGAACTGGCAGCATTCCTTTGTATCCCAGAGCTGTGCTGAACATGGGTTTTGTAAGCGCAGGTAAAATAACTCTCAGTTGCCCTGCAGTGAGGCTAACGGTGCCAACTCAACTAACAGTGTTTGTCTCAGGAACCTGGAAACCGCCCTATGATGTAGGAGCTGGCTTTCTGACTGTTTGTTTTGTAATTACCAGAAATATTAGAATGAGCACAGGACTACAGGAGCTCCAAATGACTGCTTCGATATGCACTAAAACTTTACACCATTTTGGATATCCCAGCTGGCTACTGTGGGAATGATTAGTGTCCCAAACAGAATTATGACTTTAAGTGCTGAGCAAGAGACGAGACTGATTAACACTTGAGCAGGAAGGGTTCTCGTTTTTGAGCAATCTCAGCGAGAGAGAAATAACTACCGTGAATTCTTCATAACGTAATGTTCTCCAGGTTTTTGAAAACTGTCAGAGTAAGCCCTTCTTTCTTGCGAAGAGATGTCCTTAAAGTACGTCACATGATTTTATGCAGACTATATGCTGTACTAGTATAGACATTTTGAAGAGCCTGCGGTACAGGGGAATAAAAAGTATTTGAAAAGAAAACATCCTGCATCAAATATCAAAAGTATTAGCATAAATGAGATTAACATGGAGTTTGAACAACGGTATTTTTATAATATATTTTTCATGCAGATAGCCTGAAAATAATGAACTTTCTTTAAAACAATCAAAGATATTCATAACCTTGCTTTAGGTTTAAAAGTATCGTTTTCTTCAGCTTAGAAGTATATATTTAATTGAATTGTGACATCAGAGAGTGGTCACATAGATTTCTAGGTGAGAGACAGGGAAACCAGAAATGCTGTAAAACTAACTGAAGTTCAAAACTGTTTTAATTAATAAGTTCATCCAGAATAGCTATTTTGTTTTTATCTAAAAAAGAGCTTTTATCTGTTAATGATTTTGAAGCACTGCTGCAACCAAGGTTGGACTGCTTTCTTGATAGGCCAGTGCTGTTTAAAGAGCACACAAAAAGCTATGTATGAAAGGAAATAAAGAAAGGGCATACATTTGATGTTTTACTAGAGGTGATCAGCAACAAACATAGTTTATCTGAAGCTTGTAAAGAATGTAATCAGTTTAGGGGATCAGGCATGGGAAAGGAAAATAGAAACACATGAATGTGGTAACACCTTGTGTTTAATGAACACTTTGTTTTTAATAAGTAACAGCATTTTGAATTGTGAAAGTCATATTCTGAAGCCATTGATTTGAGATATTTAGATGGGAGTTTCAAAGAGTCAAAGCTAAAGGATATGGAAATAGAAATATATGCCACAGCAGAGGCTGATCGTAGGCTTTAGTATATGCAAGCTGTGAAATGGGGTTGATCAGTTTTATAAAATATATAAATTGGTAGAAATATCAGCTTGATATTAGGGTAATAGCAAGACTAGAGAAGGATGACTGGGAAACATACAGCATGAAATAACTAAGAGCAAGTTGGATGACTTGCAGTCAGCCAAATCATATTTTCCAAAATTAGTGGTTACTAGATTCTTTTTAAAACCAAAACAAAACTCATAAGAAAAATAATTTTTTATAGCTTGCCAGTTGATCATAACTTACTATATACAGGTACTATATGTTTCATTGGTTGCTAAAATTATTTTAGAACTTTTTGAAAGTAGTCAAGAACCTCTAATGGCGCTAGTAATACTGTGCTGACCTTGCTCTATGCTGTGGTAACAAAGGACTTAATTTTTCTCTTTTAAATGCTGCTTATCGTTCCATGTACTCTTATGTATGTTCTTTCAGCCTTCAACACTTGTATTTCAGTTAATGTAATGAATTATTGTTTACTTTTTAGTTCTTCAGTCTTGCATTTCAGTGTTCTTAGTTCTTGTCGGTACCAGAGATAGCTGTATCCTTCACTGATTGCATTAATGTAGCAGCAGTCCTAAGGCTGGATTTCAGATTATTTCATGCATTTTCTGAGAGTAAGAGACACATCAGACTGGCTCCAGTTGTCAACTATTTTATTACTTTAATGAAGTTAAAATTGAGTTTTGTGGTATCATTTGTATATAATTATTTTAGACTTGTTTTTGAATCCTCTGACATCAGTGATTGTGTGAAACGGAGCATCTAATAATATTACAATCAGAGGAGGTATGGCTTAGTAGAGTATCAGATCAGAATACAGGGTATGTAGGCTTTCTCTACTCTCAGTCTAACAACGCAGCAGTGATGAGACAGGTGCTTCATCTCTGTGTGCTGTGGTTAACCTGCCTGTAAAATAGGCATAGCTATGCTAATGCATGTAAAGTGCATGCATTAGACTTTGAGTGCTGTAGGAGAAGTTACTGTTAAAGGACTCCTGTATTATTTCTCTTCAGTCTCGTTTGGGAAATCCCAATCTGACTGTTAGACAACTACAATATTTTGAATAATCTAAGTTATCGATACATGTTTTTCCTGTGCATGAGGATCCTGATTTCTTTCAAAACCAAGAAGTAGGTGGTGGTTTGGCCCCCCCGCCCCACTCCCCAAAGAAAGCCAAAGCATATAGTATAAAGAAAAGGTAATGTACTTGAAAAACCCTATGAAACAAGTCAGATCAGTAATCTGAATTTGGTTTAGAAATAAACAGTCCTCTTTCATCTAAAAGTATAGAAAAATAAATATATGAATGTTAACTCACATCCCTAATTTTTATTCCTTTGTGAAGGTGATCCCCTTTCTCTGAAGTTCTTTCTGTACACTAGGAGTGCTCTTATGGAGTTAGGAGTCTTGTACAATTAGAGATTAGAGAATACTGATAATATCCAGTTCCAGTAAAAGCATTAATACAAACTTTAATATGCTCCTAGTAAGAAGTAGTAATATTAAATGAATCTGTTAATAAGACTCTTAAATATAACTCTGCTGTTACAAGTAGTGCAACTAGATCATCCTAGTTTGACACAGGAAGAATATCTACTCAAAAGTCTATCATGCAATAAGTCTCCTGCAGTAGCTGCCAGCACACCAAGGTTCCAGCAAAGATCAACAGGACAGTAAAAGAGATACTAAACTCTCTAACCACACCAAAACACAAGTCTAAAGGATGATAAAGAATACTGTAAGGAGAAACTGGAAATTATTTCTGTTCACAGGCTATAAAATCTTTGATTTTCTGTTTCATGTCTCACCAACTTGGCCAGGGGACATCCTCCTATCTCCAACCACATTACTGGGTGGCAGTACTGTAAAACAGAGAGTGGTTGCTATTTTCAGTGTCTTGTCTAGTATAAACAGGAGAATAAACCCAGCGTAAGAGTAATAATAAAAGTAGTATATAATAACACTGAAAATTACCTCTCTATTTGGGGAAATGCATGAATCATAAATTTCTTCGGTACTTTATCTATACAGTAAAAGGAAATCAGAAAAACAACACTAACAATAAACTATAGCAAACATAATAAGAGTATTTTTTTTCTCAATAAAAACACAATATTTTGAACTATGCTATTTGTATAAGGTAGAACAAGTCTAGGCATGGACGGAAGGAACAAAGGTTTACTTACAAATATCCAAAACATAGGTCCGTAAGTTGGGATGTAGGAGAACTGTATCCTTGTTTCAAATCGGTGGGAATTAAAAAACAAACGGAATTTCTGACATCTAGGCAAAATCCTAAAACATGATGATACACTGACTTGTAACAGTTTCCTGGACTTTGATTTCTGACTCTCTTTTTTTAAGGTCCTGTGTGGTGGTCAATGAGAATGTGCAATGGTCAATTAGGAAGGTAAGAGAAGCCTGACTTTAGGTTACATATGATTTCAGAGAGGCTTAGATGATTATGTTATACTGTATAAATGGAAAATAGTAGTCAAGGTCTCTATATCTAGAGGTCTGTAGATCTAAAACATGTACATATGCAAGACGACATCTAAAATGAAACAAAAACATTCAGATTCATCCACTGACTCTTATTTTTCTATATTCATGTGGTGAAAGGGTTGAGGGAGGTGAAGCGTTTTTGTTTTGTTTTTTCCTTAAGATGAGTTTAGTTTCAGGCTGCACTTCTCATTAACTAGGAAAACATTAGGATGAAAGAACTTTAATAGCACCAGTGTAACCTGTCAAATGAATAGATCCACAACCACAATTACTGAAATGCTTTTGCGTGCAAAGTGTATCCTCAAACCTTAAACAGAAAGTGTTTCAAATCACGTCCATCTGATAAAGCCTCAGTTGACAGCATTGACAGGTTCCAGGTACAAAAGCTGTTTTCTGTGTCATCAACAAATGGCAAATCATTGGTCATTCAGTGGAAGAACAGTTACCTGAGAATTTGACTAGATGATTTTGTATCCTGTAGTATAATTCTCGCTATACCACATCCTCATTGTCTTAACAATTCTGCTTTAAACACCCTGTACCTCTCTTTATAAGTGGTGGGTTTTTTCCTTCTTTTTGTTTTGAAAATGGTCAGTATATATTGCTTATATACATACATGTTAATTACCATGTTTATTTGTGTAGAAATAGAAGCAGCCACTGTTCTCCATACTTTTTTAGGAACTGTTATTTAAATCAGTTTTTTTAAACTCTGTCAAAATGTCAAATCCTTGCCTTCAAGAATGGAATAGAAAGTTTAATTAGGCTTCTGGATGCCAGTGTTGTAACATAATATATGGTATACATAGAAGTACAGGGGCTTCCCTGCCAAAAAAATTAAATTATTTTTCATAATAATTGTGACCTTTTTAGACCATTTTAAAATGAACTTCATAGTTTCCTGATTTTATGTCAGACTTGATATGAAAACATATTGTTCTCCTTTGGTAAAAGTCCTGCATAATTTAGTAATAAAACAAATATGTCTTGTAAAACTCCTTAAAATCTCAGCAATTCTATCTCATACGTGATATGCATGTGTGATGTAGTCAGTAAGTGATGCCACAGTTAGTATCCTATACTACATTTGAATTGATTCTATACAACTCTATAGAAACCCTAAAATACATAGTAACCATCTACATTTTTGATAAAATATAGGTGGTATTACATGAATCTTCAGAGGTATCTGATTAATAGATTTTTCCTATGTAAGCAAAAGGAGCTGAGGTGATTTGAGCTAACTGTAGTTGGGATCATGTTTCAAAATTCACATTCAGGCATGTGGGTTGTGATTGAAGAACATCTGTAAATGCATCAGCAAAAGAAAAATTATTTATAAGCCATGAAGTTTGAGTTCAGATCCGCTTGGTTTATTTCCTCATTTTAGAAGCACCAGTACTTCAATTCTGTATTTCAAGTGCATGTGCCTATAGTTGAGAAAGCTTAACTTTTCATGTAGTGCCTCCAAATGTAAGTCTCTGATAAGATCTATATTACCCTGCTGCAGAACACTTCTTGTGAAAATGGCTGGAATACCTAACGTGGTTGGAAAGCTCAGTGGTTGCTGCAGGTAACTGGGATGCAGGCACAGGAAGGAGCAGTGGGTAGGAGGCCCTCAAACTGGCTAAGGTTCCCTGTGGCCACCCTGAAGCGTGTCAGGAAAGTGCTGGTTGCCGGACAGGCAGAGCTGGTTGAACTTTAGTTTGCAGCCTGGAAAATATGGTGGAAGTTTCTGTAGCTACAGGGCAGGCCAAGGAAGTGTGTATATTCTGTCTTTCACAAGAGTGTGAAAGGCACACATCCTCGAGTCACTGAACTCCTTCCCTTCTTGCTATGGATTGTTTTTGCTATAGAGTATATATAGCTTCATTGTATGTTTTTTAATACTAAGGTTACAAAATAGAATCCTTCCTACAAATTTTATGGTCTATATATTAGTGAAGATGGAGAGTATATATAGATGTAATTTCATTTCATATAATGAAAATGCATTTATTTTCTATCTAATTGAGAATTAGGATAGCTCTATAAGTCTGCTGTGATGTCCCTGAGGACGTTGCCAATGAAAATGTAAAACCCACATGGCCTCCACAACTGTCTCTCCTAAGACCATGTTTTTGTCTTGAAAGTAACACAGTGTAATATGAGATACAGCAGTTGCCAAGGTAACCGTTCTTTTTTAGTTTGATAGCAGCAGGTGAATGGTTGCCTGGATATCCACAGTAATTTGCTGGGGCTCTAGTAATTCAGTGAGGATGTACACATTTTTTTTTTTTTTTGGCTTGTTTTTTTCTCTTACAGAGGCTTTAACAAAAATCCTAAGGTACATGATAATTATTAAAATATTGTTCAATATTACTCAATAATTAGTCTTCCTGTAGTTCTGTGTTATTAATATTAACATTTTATTGAGGTTTTAAATGCAGAATATTAGAGCAAGGTCTTTTTATATTATGATGGCTTTTTTCAAAGAAACTTATTTTCTTTTTTTTTTTTTGAAACTTGGTTTATTGTTTAAAAAACTTGTCTAATTAACTCCACATTTAAATCTGGAAATAATGAGACAAAATCTGTAAGCAGAATTTCTGGTTTGTCTTTATTGTACCATCCTTTAGTGAAATTGGTAAAATATTTGAAAATAAGACTGATATCCCATTCTAACTCTGCCTCAGCATTCTCCTGGATTTAGAAGAAAATATGCTTGGCAAAGAGGTATTCAGATTTTATGCATGTGAAAGTTCTCATGAAATGTGACAAAATAATTATTTTCTTGACCACATTTGTTCAGTTTTTTTTTCAGTTGCTGTGGGACTGAATCCTGTCTGTATAATTAAATGCTCCAATTTAGAAGGTCCACCCTGTTCTGCATCCTGTGTTCTACTGTATTGTGCCGAATTGATTTTGCACATTTAGAGTAAAATTTTCAGGCATTAGAACCTAAGTCTTTAGTGTTTCATAATTAGGCTTTAGATTTAATGTAGTAATAAGATTTATAGCTTTATTCAGTCTGTTGGCAGACCCAGAAAGAGAATCTGTTGCCTCATTTAGATGACAGTTTGTGAGCTTATTACATAAACATAGTCAGAATGTGAAATTAATTTGTTTTCTACAAAGAAAATCCTAAACTTGGAACAATCTGAATATGTTTGAAAGGTTTCACCTCTGTATAAAGTTGACCATAGAAGCCTCTAAGCATGTGATATATCTGTGGCTTGAATTCTAGCTGTTAAAATTGCTCAGAATTGAGCAATCTTCTTCGCATAGTCTCTGAATTTAGCTCTATATGCGAAATAGGATTTCTTAAGGGAAAAGAAATCTTCTTCCTAATTCTGTTACTAATATGAATAATATAAATGTCCCTGAAATAGCATTACAAGTAAGCTGGCACTACATAAGCAATATTGCTAAATAAAACCATCAGCCATATTTAAGAAGAGATGGACAAGACTGGGTCAAAGCAGTTCCACCTAAGAACCAAGTTTTCAGTGGAAGTGTTCTGTAAACTGACAATGATGACACTGTGAAAGATTTGCTGGAAATATTGTATTTATTTTCTGTAGTGGTTTTTTTTTTTTCTCTGAACACTTGATTTCTGAAAAGGAGGATTTGTGCTGGAAACAAATCTTTCAAAGCTGACAGTGAAACTGCTTTGTAACAAAAGTGTAGTCTGCTTTCTCTCGGTTATGAAATAAAATGCAAGGTATGACATTGTTGTATGGGATAGGCTGTTATTGGCTTAGAAGTAGATTGGTTCCCCAACCCTTTTCTGGGGGGTGAAAAAGTAGATTTGTTTTAAGCATCTGTCTTAGCCAAGACTACCATCTGACAGGTAGACTCAACATCTTGACACTATTGTAAATGTTAATGTTAGCTCTGTGTTTGTTTTGATAGCCTTGTCAGACACTTATTCACCAATAGTACTTATTTAAATAGATCAGACTCCTAAAATTAATAAAATTACTGTATTCCCTGTCTGAGGACACATTTCTTTGACTGAGGTGTGTAACTCCAAACAGATGTGATAGTTGTTTTCTTCTCCCTTTATGACTTGACACTAAATCATGTAGCTCAAGTGAGTGGCCGGCAGTGACCGGAGCACATCTCTAAGATTCTGGGTCAACTTAGAAGTTCAAAGAAGTGCATCAGCTGTTAACAAGTAAACCTCTATTAGACTTCTGGATAGACTTCTGGAGAAGCCTTTTTTTTTTTAACTGTGTAATTATTGCAATAAATTTCTCTTTATGCCTACAATGATTTCCAAATTGAAGTCTGCTATTAAACAAAGGCAAACAAAAAGAATATTACTTTAGCTGCTAGTCATTTCTGAACAACAGGAAGAAAATGCCTTATTGTTACATATTTGTTGCCTCTGCTTCTACATATGATTCTTTTGATTAATAAAGTCTCCCATTAATAGAGGAATATGAAAAATGGAGTCCTTTTAAACTGTCAAACTAGTACTCCTGGTTATTTCAGCAGTGTAAAACTCACTCTTCAGTATGGAACAATAAATGGTCTAGCCTTGCAAGTTCTGACTTCAGGAAAAGTAATTGTTAAAAACAAACAAACAAAAACACCCAACAAAACTGTGGATACCTAGATTCTTCTAAAGTTGCATTTCTCGGCTATAATTGTATTATTGCCTGCCAGAGGTGTAATAGGCCTCCTAGAAACTCTAAGTTCCAGGCACGTGTTTTCTTTGGAACTGTTATTATAGAGTTGAATCATTGAATCATCGCTGTGTTGTGCGTTTACTTTTATGTAAAGGTAGGCACTTGCTGAGAATTTTAACACCCTAGTGAATTAAAACTTTGAAATATAGACCCATGAGTCCAGATAACAGCTTTGAAATTATTTGGTGTTACATTTGACTGGAAGAACAACTTAATTTTTTTTTTTTAATTATGATATTTAAGGTTTGGATTTTTTAGGTCTGCAGAACAGATGCAATATTTATTAAAAGGTAAACAGCATAGTAATGCTTCAAAACATGGTAATATTTTGTGATCTTGATTTAATCGTCAGAAAACAGTATGCCCTGCAGTAAACTTCTTTAGCATCTCTCTTCATTTACTCTTTTTGTGGCAGATTTTTGATACCTAAAATGATAGTGTAAATGGCACATGTGAACAACTGCATAAACAACCTGTTTGCAGGAGTAAGGGTAAAATTATATATATCAGATTTTCTTAGATGAGTTGTGTCTTCTTTAAATATAAGTAAAGCAGCTTTTGGGCTACAGATTAGTTTAAAGATTCAACTTCTGTCTCTTGATCAGCAACAAATCAATATCAGATCAATAAATTATGTCCAAACGTCTATTAAATTTCATATAGTGTTTCAGTGTAACTGCTTCTATAAACACTTTTTTTCTTATCTAAATGATACAGAAGCAATTTTACTGGCTATAATGCTTGCCAAAGTAAACTAGTTTTGAATGGGGAAAAAGAAGCTGAATACTTGTGAGAAAGCAAGTGCTCGTACTCATACAGGCAAGGAGTAGAAATGTATCATTTCATCTGTGTTAGAGGATCTGAAGTAGTTAAGAGAAGTGAGCACTGTGGGTGGAGAGGTAACTTGAAATAGATTTTAATATGCCTTGGCTAACTGGCTATATTACTGAAATAGTTGCACGTTTAACAGTGGAGTTAATTGCGCCTTGCGAGAATCGGAGCTCCTAAAACCTATTCCAGAAATAAGTTCTGAATGCTGTTTGCCAGGCAGTGGGAACCCAGTGTGAGGGTTAGGGCTTCGCTGCACTGTGGCAGTAGAAATAACATTGTAGATTTCATGTGTGAATTACTGTACTCTTATTAATGGGAGGATTTGTCAATGTAATTGTTTTTGGAAAAAAAAAAAGGGTTTAAGAGGGTAGAAGTCTTCCTTTTGCTTCTGAGTACTACTGTGATGTGACTTTTAGAAAAAGCAAGCTATATTGGTTAGAAAAAATGCTTAAATCACAGGCTGAATATGTGTTGGTCCAAGTGGCCACCACAAAACAAATGCTGGTAAAAATCCTACTTTGACTTATTTCGACAGCATAAACAGTATTTAGGGACTTAACCATTGGATGCCTGCAAATGTCACCCAGTATAATGTAAAGCTTCATCTCCAGTTTTGAGTAGGCATTCTCAAGTTCTGTATAGTGTGGCTAAATACAGTCCAGGCATTTATGAGTGCAGATGGCATTTTTAACCAGCTGTACCACTGTGATATAAAAGGAATTCCTTGTAACATAGAAGGGCACCTCATCAGCTGAGGGGAATGTAAGGAGAAGTGGTCTAAATGAGCCAGTAGAAACATCTGTTGCACTCATAAATTTATATGGGGCTGTTCAGCTGTATAGAATAAAAATTATGTTTCACTAACACTTATTTTAGTAAACCATAAAAGGGATTGCATCGCAAATTATAGATGCTGACTGAATTTTAAAATCAAAGTAAATGCTTATGTTTGTACTGCATTTTCACATCATGACAACGTTGTGTTTCCCTTAATAAAGTTAGAAATTAAGTAATTTGGCAGAGAGATAATAGGCTTACCCTGCAGCTCCTGTGAAGAGTCATAGTTTGGGCTATCAATGACTGAGATTTGGAATATATTTTCTATATTAATCTTCACTTGAAATTGTTAGTGAACAATCTCCTGTTTATCCAAGTTGAAAGTTTCTTTCATATTCCTGTCATCTTGGAACTAGCCAAATGGCTTTTTAATGAGGCTCCTCCTTGGCCTGAATGGTTATTAGATGCAATTAATTTATAAATTGGGTCAACTACTTTACAATACTTAATTACAGTCTTAGAGAGCTCTTATCAATGCTGGTAAGGTCATGACAGGAGTTTCTATACACTTGAGACTAAAGGGAATAAGTCATACACATATCCCAAGGGTGAGATTGTTTTCTTAAATCTTAACGCAGAACTCTCATTCACTTAAGACAGAATTTCAGTCTCTCTTCATTTCTTTTGTTTCTTGCCTGCAAAGTAACTTTCTGAATGTCTTTTCAAAGTTGTCTTGCTGTCAGTCCCCAGTATTTTTTTCTTTCTGTTTTTCCAGAATGGTTAATTCCATTCTGCTCAAGTTGACTACTCAGGTGCTCTCTTTATTTTATAGCTGTGGACTGCATTGATGATGAATCTTTTCCATTTTTCTATCATAATTTTCTTCTACAGGTATAGCTCATTCTGCTTTCCAGCTGCAAATACTGTTTCCACTTATTGGTAGTCTACAACCCAAATCTATCTTCAAGTCAAATCTATTACATCTATCTCAGTATCCTAATGACCATCCATTTAAATGTGATGGAGGTTTTGTTACGTCTATGTTGACTTGCTGATCTAACTGGTAGAAATTGGATTTATTAGAAAGGTTCTAAATGATGTTACATTGTAATTTAAAAATAAAACTCCTGAAGTAGCCTGAAGAATATGCAAGTTGGTATTTTGCACTTAAGTTTTTAAAATAACCCATTTAAAAAGAAATAATTTCATTAATACTTGAGGAGCAGATTACTTACTGGCAGTATTTAGCAACATATTGAAACTGTTGATCATCTCAAAATATTTGAATATTGATTAAAATGAAACACTGAAATGTATTTATCTTTTTACTGCTCATTTAGGAAGAATACAATAACAAAGGAATTAATGGTCTGCAATTTAATCGTGTGCACTACTCAGAGAGAAACTTGAATACTTCTTGCTCCTGAAGGAGTACTTCTGTCACACCTTGTTATGCTTGACTTGTATCATCCTTGGGAGCTGCTTCTTAAAATTGATATTTATCTGATATACATTTCATTTTTGGCAGTAAATTTGTCCAAACACGTGCACGCATGTGCACACAAGCCTTCTTTTCTGCTAAGAAGGTAAGCAGAAAGGGACATTGGGAGATGTCAATCCATGTTTTAGATGGTTGTGGCTGACTGTATGCTGTAATACATCTTCAGCTTGACTGCACCTTCTGCTAACATTCGCTGGGTCCTGCCTCAAGGTGGAGCTGTTATATTCTGGATGAAGACCTGAAAAGTGGTGGTTTTTTTTTTTTTTTTTTCCTCCCGCAAATCCTGTTTCTCATTTGAATAGATGTATGGGTTATGTTGGTAAAGAAAAATGGCAAGCAATTTTCCTCCCCCTCAGCAAAAGCTGGAGTCAGCAATGTGTCACCCAGGTGGATGGGCCTATGACACTGACTGATTTTTATTCAATCTGACGTTACCTTTCAGAGATTCAGGAAGATGCATGCCTTTCACTTACAGTCGGTATCCAGCAGGATTATGACAATATGTGCATACCGGCTGTCAAAAGCAGTGCTGTTCTTCTTGTGGCTTTTTGTAATTGGGAATGGTTTTCCAGAAGAGAGTACATATATGTGTATCTGTGTGTGTATTGTGTTCTAATTAAGACTGTATGAGGCAATTATGGCAGGCTGTCAAATCAATGGGATGCTGGGTGTATTTTAGTCTCTGTGCTATAATCTAAATAACCTTTTAAGGACTCTGTTCTTTCAATGTGGTAAATAAATGCTGAATGTTTTATACTTAATAGGCCTTTGAGTAATACATTCCACATGGCTTTATTGCTGGAATGAGACCACCTTATCACTGAATACACAATAGTGACAATAGGTCATTTCAGCATGAAAAAAATGCATGTATCTTATAGATGGACAAAATCAGTTTATTGTGAAGTTTACTTAAACAAGAACAGTCTCAAGTAAACATTGGTGGCAGATTTAAGGAAAATGAGGGAAACCTACAAGTACTCACTTATTCCTCATCTTTTACCTCTCAGTTTAAATACTGTGAATATCTATCATAGCTGGATTTGTGAAAGTGACTAATTTCCCTTTTGTTTTTTTTTCTCTTTGATTTAGAGTATCTTTATTCTGGCCACTTTAAAAGCTAATTATATCACACATTGCAAAAGCTTCTTGCTCCAAACTGTACGAAAAAGAGATCTGGCCAAGCCTCACTCTTAACGGGTGAAACAAATGACCTGTTTGTAGTTCATTTCATGTTATAAAAACCCCAAAATCCAGGTGGTCTCACTTTTAACTAAGGACGCCATTTACCAGAAGTGAGTAGAAATGAAATTGGGCCCTGAACAGCATGTAAGATCTGAACTGGGAGCAAGACTGCGCACTGGGTACATAGTGCCACGCAGGTGCCCTGTGTACTGTTGAAGAGGGTTCAGATTTTGTAGCCGGTATTCTATATGGAGTTGGGTGGCATCTGTTTTGGAAGTCATTTATTCACCTAAAAACACAGCTTCTAAGTACTAGCAGTATTAGTAAAATTGGGTCAAATTAGCTTTGGCTGGCACAAAAACAGAAGAAGAAACATTCTTGAATGGTGAAGCATTTCAGTGTTCTAAACCAACATTTTGATCATTTGGGGCTACACTAGGGACAGGGGGCTTGGAGGTCATGTACAAGACTGAAGACAAATTCCCTTTTGAAGTGCAAGTCTTGAGTTCAATGGGTGTTTTAATTACCTGCTAAAAATGGATTTTTTAACCTGTTACTTAGAACTTTTTTTTAGGAGGTGCTTCCAATACATATATCAGTTCAGGCAGGTTGAAAATTCATTTCAGGTGAGTACCTTTAGCCACTGGAATATATTAGTCAAAACCACCAACAACCTTGAGGCATATCTCAGTGATGTAAATGATAATTCCACTTTAATTCTAAACCTTGCTTTTATTAAAAATTACTAAAAAAAAGTATTTCCACCTGGATTCAATCATTCAGTTTTCCTTAAGCCTGTGTTATATTTTACTTTATTTGAAAAAAATGAAAAGATGTGACAAAATTTTCTGAAAAAATTCTTATTCTGTTTATTCACAGAAACTTCTTCTTCTTCCCAGATTACTCCCAAGCTATCTGAGTACTATTTAAACATACCCAGTATTTAGCTAATTTAGAAGATCTTATCCTTAGAAAGAAAATAAATAATGGGATTTCTGTACTCTGTATTCTCTTTGTTATCAAAACCCAAACCATAAATGTCATAAACATGATCTCTAACTTCTGTTTTCTCAGCATTTAGAAGAAATAAATTGATTGCATGATAGAGTTCTATAGGCTTATTTATAAAGTTGAAGAAAATCTAAGTTAAAACCGCTTTGTACTGGAAGTTTATGCTTATTAGTATGCCTTTGGTGTAAAACTTTTCCATTTGTATCCAGCTTCTTGAATGGTGAGGTGGATTTTACAATCTTATATTATTGCTTAATAAAAAAGGTTGTAGATTAATGGAGCAAAAATCATGCCTTGGCCTGAAATCTGAATGGGAAGGACTGAAAATTGATTGTGATATTTGGGCTTTTTACTTTTTTTACTTTTTTTTTTTTTAATGAGCTTGCTCAGAGGAGGACTTAAACCTTGGGTTGTGGAATTAGTGTGTTTACCTTAGTCAGAGTGTTGGTTGTCTTAGTGTTTTTAGGAGTATTTAGGGGCATATTTAATATCCTTGATGAAAACAGATGTTGAAATTCTCTGCTATTGGAGTCCCAGGTGTTTTTTCTGTTCTTGGGCTGTGCAGTCAGTACTGCAGCTGTGGCCCTGTTTACCCCAAAATTTTCTCTGAGTCTGGTTTTTGAGGAGTAGTTTTTGTTCTGGTCTCACATGGTATTGATGCTTCAGGTCTGTTCTGGGAAAGAGGAAGCTAATTCCATATAGGAATATGTAAAATTATCTGAAACTGATTGGAGGCTCGCTGGAACTCAGAGCATTTTTGTCAGTTCATCCTAAATTGATGAGAATGAACTTGGGCTCACTGTCAGACTAAGAAGCGGCTGGACACAGGCTTGCTGTTGTCAAGACTGGGTTGCATGGGGCTTTATTGCGGAACCATTTAGGATGCCTGTATGGATGCTTCCTCTTTGTTTATAGGTAAGCTTCTAAATTTCAGTGCTTGAGTTCAGAAGAATTAAAATGGGTACAGAACAAACCTTCTACCCCTGTCCCATCTTTCTTCTCAGTTTGTGCTGTAGAACTGTACTTTCTGTCTTTCTGCTCAGGTTTTCAGAAGTACTGCAGATCGCAGCATTCAAAAATCAAACTGCCAGTTGCAGTCCATACTCTTGCTTCTCTACGCCAGTTCTAGCTGGCAGCTTCAGCTCAGCTCCAGTTGGAGTGGCTGGTGTTGTCAGAAGCAACTTCTGTTATCTGCTCAGCAGAAGTGATCAAAAGACCATGGCAGAAGGAAGATGAGCTCAATAAGCTTCTAACCGTCTAATAAGGATAAGTTCATAAATCCAGCAGGGTTTGAATATCTGAAAAGCATACTAATGCTCACATTTCCTGAGAAGAGTTTGCTGTACTGTTCAGTCTTTCTGCGAGAACTATGTAGGTGGATAAACCATTTTCACAAAGATACTGCTCCCCTTCTGTCAGGTAAAGATATGTCATCAGGAAAGAATCCCTAAAATTTATGAACTGCAGACTCACTTGCATTTTTCAGCCTTTACTGGTATTCTGTAAGTACAGATAAATTAATGAATAGAATATTCAAAACATACCCCCATTTTTTTTAATCTTTGTGTCACATTTTAGTTTATTAGAGCAGCATTGGTTTCTAGCACTGTTGCATGGTAGTCTAAAGATATCTCAAGGAGAATAACTTAATAATGTTAAGAAGCTGACTTGATTAGAAAATTTAAATACAAATGATGAGCAAGTTTTCCTTGACTTGTCCTATCCTTCCTGTCTTTCAATCCAGCAGCCCCAATCCCTAGCATACTCCAAATAATTTTCAGACAGAACGAACTTGGAACATTTCCCTGGGAATTCAGCATGTTGTGACAATCTACAAATGTCAACTGTACTTGTTTAGATGAATCTGTGCTGGATGAGTAATTATGATGCTTGCAGGAAGTGCAGTATCTGAAAGTACTGGACTTTGTGTACATAGAGTGGGTGCACAGTTAATCTGATGCATGTTGAACAGGTACCACCTGTATAGAAGAAGAGAATCTATACAGAATACTGTTCTCTGAACTGAATTTCCAGAATAAATGTCTTTGCCGTAGTGGTCTGAAGGAAGGAGAATCTGTGGAAGAAAACCCATGTAAAATGAGTTCTCTAGTAGAAATGGTTCAATAAATCCGTAATTGTTTATGTGTGCATCACACACATGATGAGGGTTTTTTTTAAAGTAATTCTGAAAAAAAAAATTAAACTCAAGTTATTTTTCTGGCTGTTCTCATAATATCTGAACACTATTTAAAGGTTCTGGAAGCCTTGCCCTTACAACCGAGGTAACATTTCTTGAGCATTGAGCTCCTCAGTTCTGTTCATGCTCTTTTGCTGTGCCCATCACGAAATTATTTGTTTGCCTGATCTGTTCCTATGGGAACCATGTGGTTTTAATTACATATTATGACATGGGATTATCTTTTTGCTTTGGCAAGATTGTGTAAAGTCATTCCATCTCGGCAATGAAAAAACCAAGTGTTTTTCAGTTGGCATAAAAATATTGTCAGAGGATAAACTAATGATGATACTTTCCCTAAGTTCCGATAGAGTGGTACTCTGGGGCTTTCTGCTTCTTCTTTGGGTTTTGTGCTGTTTTTTAAGTATTCCTGTTGAAAAAGTCTTGCTGTATTAGGCTGATGTGGTGGACCAAGGCAATACATACATTCCTTTAAAAAACCACATTTGCTTATCGTAGTATACTCTCAGGTTGTAGAAACAGTACTACCCACAGGTTTTTATGTACCAAAACTAATGTATTCAGCAGTAATACCTTTAAAGAAAAGAAGGCCTGCTAGCAGCCTGTTTTTCCAGGAAGCGTATGTTTGACAGGTAAACTTCTGAGAAGCTGGCAAGAAGCCAGCAGCAGTGCTGGAGGTAATGCATGGTCAGAAGGAGGCCTAGAGGTAGTGGCTGTATCCACCGACTTTCTTCTTTTGATTTCTCCTATTTTGTTTTGCGATTTAGTGAGCTTTTATAGCTCAGCAGACAAGGGAGCTAGCTGACAAATGTGTCAGCGGGGCCTGAAAGGCATTTGTATTTCACAGATACACAAAATATAGTTGTACAGTAGTGGTGTTGAGGGGAGTATGAAAATCAGAATATTTTTGTCCAGGTGTTTCTTGCATGGTTTTAGTCACGTACGCTGCCACCGGCAGTGTCAAAGCAAGAGTTCTCCGAGTGTGGTGCTTGAAAAAATAGTTACGACCGGCATTATTCTGGAATGTGCTGTCTGAGAAAAACATTAAAGCCTGCAGAATCTGAAATCCTTAATAGAACTTGTCTGAACCTTTTAGTAATGAATAATTTTCAAGGTATAAAACAATATATTAAGGTGAAAATTGATAATAATTTCAGGACTATTTCTCTTTATGCTGAAAGGAGTCCACTAAGGGTAAACTGCTGAGTAAGTTCTGTAAATTACTGTAGGTTCTGAAATGAATTCCAGTCGTGTCCATCCCCCCTGTCCCCCCCCCCTTTTTTTTTTTTTCTTCTCTTGTTTGAAAGGTTTTATGGACACTCAGCGTAACCCTCTCAAAATAAAAACCAGGGAATTGTATCTAGTTTCTGAAGTTTAACTCCTTGAATTAAGAAAGATATCATGGCTTTTGATTTGTGTTAAGAAATTGAGGTAGCTTTTGTGATAAAGTGGTAAGCCTACTTTTTTCTGGCCCTCTTAATGACAGCTTCTAGAAAAAGTAACCTTACTTTTACAATACACTGAGGATAATGGGGGGGGGGTGTGTGTGTGTGAAGGGGGGGTGAGGGAATCCTCTTTTTAGTGCATTCCTTTGTGCTAAGTGGTTTTCTAACCTGACATAAACAGAAAATTATAACAGTGTCTAACATAATGCCAATACATGTGGTGTTGTCTAGTTAGTGAGAAGAGAATGGCTTCTTGGTTCCCATTTTATGTCAGAAAAACTTAAATTGTAGTTGTGTAGTTACATATGTCTAAGTATTTGTTTAACTTGCAGAGTAGAACATGCTAACATTATATGCAGGTTGTACCCAATAGCCTCATGATTTCATGTCACTCTTCAGTGTTTTCATTAAAATATAGTTTGAAAAGTCAGTATTTTCTTGCACAGTATTCACAAGAGGATGAAATGGCTAATCTATTTTCTTTTGCATTTCTATTAGTCAAGTTGAATCTAATTAAAAAACGTCATGGATCATGACTTAAATGACTTGTGTATTTCTATAGTTGCTTTTCAGAACCAAAATATTTTTGTTTAGATTTGCCATGCATCTTTAGACAGAAATCAATGAGTTAAATATGGGGATTTCTATTATATTGGTCATACTTGATTTTTTAACATAAGTGATCTATAAGTATTAATCTATTTTTATAAAAGCATGTACTTTATAGAAATGAAAGTTATGTATGAATAAAGTGGGATTGTTTTATAATTACAGTGCTTTAGGCAACCAAACAAATAATCTAAGTCTGTGGTGTTCACGCACACTTGCTCTGCAAACTCAGTTTAACTGCTCTTTAATTGATATGGACTCATTGAGTACTTGTAGCTGCATTTGCAGGAGTTAATTGTTATTTTCTGATATTGTATAATCTTAGACTTCACTGACTTCAGTTGTAATCAAGGGTGTTCACAGTCTTTAAAATCAGATGTATTGCAATTTGTATTCCAGTACTCTTTGTTGACTTTAACAGTAAGCAATAGCAAAACCTGACAGAACAGTTTCAGGATGGCAATTGTCATATCATTATTCTTTTGCTAATCTTATGTTATTATAGACATTGGTTTTGCCTGTGTATGGGTTATGAAGAGAACTCATTTCTCTCTTGGACCTCATCTTTGCCTCTCAATGTGTACAGAAAATAACATCCCTGCTGGTAGTTTGTATTTTGAATCCCATTCAAAAAAGAACATTTAAAGCAAAGTAACTGTATTATCCCAAACCTCTGTCACTCACCTTTCATAGTAAGGCCAACAAAAGCTGTTTTGTATGGCAAGGAATAGTAGGCTGCTTTCATACATGACTGGTAACTTTCCTTTTGCTTTCCTGATGTAATTAGTTGTATTGTTGCAACATGAACCAGAGAAGAACCTTATTTTTAATTAAATATAGGTGTGCTTATGGGAATAGCATTCCTCTGCCTCTTTCATTGTTTTTGAACATTTTCGTAAGTAGAATGAAACTATCTTCCAACACCTTGACTATCATAAGTTTGCTTCTCTTCAATAAGCCAGAGTTAGTATCATCACAAACTTCAACTGAAATAGTCTTCCAAATTAGGCCTTTTTTGTGTGCTTTTTGGTGATTTGCCTTGGTTTTTACTAATTGCATTTGGTTTTTGATTGGCTTGTAATTTTTTGTTTGTTTTTTGGAAGATTTTTCAAAGCATTGTAAATGTTTTGTAACAACCTGGCTTACAAAGTTGTTCTGTGCTTAGCATTTTAAGGTTTTTATTTTGATTTCTTTTTTTTAATCAAAAGACGTGTAGACGTGGCACTTCAGGGCATGGTTTAGGAGACATGGTAGTATTGGGTTGATGGTTGGACTTGATGATCCTAGAGGTCTTTTCCAACCTTAGTGATTCTATGATTTAAGTGCAGTTTTGTTCTGTAATGTTGTTCTGCAATATTGCAGTGAAATATTTCTTTCTGGATTGTGTCATTTCACTGTGTTACTGTCTCACTTCACCTAAAACAATTAAACAACTGTCCTTAGTAGTTTAATGACTCTGTTGCTCAAGTATTTGCTGTATTGAATTCTGAATTTCCACTTAGGAGAGAACCTTTCTTTGGAGCAATGCTTAACAGTTTAAATGTATTTTAACTGGATCAGTATTCTTAAGTATATTTTAATTTTCTCTGAGGAATATCCTAGCATATGAGAGTAACAATTTTTGATGACTCACTTTAGGACAGCATTCATGCAGTATGTATTAAACAAACTTTAATATATGTAAAGTGCAGGATGCAAACTGTTAGACTTCTTAGAAACAAAGTAACTCCTTTTTATCACAAAGCTGACAAAAATGCATCAAAATTTTTAACTTAAGTGCTACTTTATTATTACATGACAGCAGCCTTTTTCAGAATTCAATTATTGCAAATGCTGAATTGAAGCTTTTTTGCTGTAATATTATTAGATATGGTGATCTATATTAGTTTGGTATTTTGCCTTTTTTTTTTTCTTTTTATCAGGAGCAGGCTAATTGGTCGTTTTTCTTCAATAGTCACATTAGTGTCAGCCCCACTCCCATAAATTATTTAGTTATGCATGGGTACTCTTTACTATTTCCTGGGATTGTACCCAGTCAGTCCAAACTCAGGATTGCATTGCACTAGCATCTCTTATAAACACAGCTTTAGCTTAGTCTTAAGAAAGGCAGCAGAGGAAAACATAAACACTAGCAAAAGAAGCAACTGGCTCAAGGTGTTCTGAATTCCTGTGAAAGGAATTATGCTGCTGCATCTTTGAGCCATCAGATTTTATTTTCTCCGGTAATCGGTAATTCCCAATCTCTTTGGTTTTTTTTTTGTTGTTGTTGGGTTTTTTGTTGTTTGGTTTTTTTTCCATTTGTTTGTTTGGGTTTTTTTTTTGTTGTTGTTGTATAATTGACAGCGTTGTCTTTCACCTGCATGTAGAAATAATTCAAGCAGTTTCAATGCCAAACAGGTCAACTAATCTTTTAGTTTTCATCTCTATTTTTAATGGAGATAAAACTTTTGCTTTGTTCTCTGGATTCTTTGGTAACCTTTTCTCTCTCCAAAATAATGAACACCCATACTCTTAAGTCTATGAATTTTTAGATATTGGTAAGTTTTTGCAGATTTAATGCTTTCTGTTTTGGCTTAATCTATACTCTGTTTTGCTTTATTTTATTTAATCAGGGGGATAAATACCATGTTCTACTGTCACATATTGTACTTAAACCTTTACCCTTGTTAATATTGTGTAGCTACTTAAGGGATGGACAGTGTTTTGGATGTAAATTATTGTGAAAGAAGTTTGACCCTTTTAGTGGTTTTAGATTAAAATTTAAATTCTGTTATTGCTAAAGGAAAATCCTATGGGCATTTCTTCATTTCACAATTTTAAGTAACTTTTGGTTAGAAATTTCTATATGCATATTAATATGTGTGTGTACATGTCTGTTTACACATATATGTCTATATATGCCATGTTACATTTCTAGCAGAGAGAGTTTTGTCTTGTCTGCCTGCCTTGGTATTGTGTTCCCTTATGCCATTTATGAAAGGGCCAAAATAACAACCACGAGAAGAGCTTGCATTAAATTACACAATGATTTGCCTTATGGAAAAGTGTGGAAGAACTGATGTGGCTTTTAACGAGGGAATGTTCCAAGATAATGCGTTTCACTGGTGAAATGTGAAGCAACTCCATCAAAATCTCAGTATACCAACACGATCGCCTACAATAAACCTCTAAAACTTTTAAATATAATGCATGCAATTCCTGCACTAGCATGGTTAATTATTTTAGTAATTTGTTTGGAAAATTTTCTTTTTGAAACAGAAAATGCAAGTTTTCAGTGCAAAGTTTTGCTCTGCGCATAAAAGTTCACACTAAAATGAACTACCAGTTAATATATTTTTTAATTAGGGTTGGGGTTTTTTTTGGCCCAGATTCAGAATCCAGTCTGACAGGTTTTATTTTCAAATTCTCCTCTTGTGTAGCTTACATCAATTGTCATTGTTCAGGCCACTAGAAGAGTCTTTATCTACCATTTCTTCACTTTAAATCTGATTGAATGTGATTATATATCACTGGAAATAGGAGAGACAGGGCATGAAAATGCAAGTAATAATAGGGTTACAGATTATGCTAATGTTTTCTGTCAGTGTTCTTTAAAATTGTTATATTCTGAGATGCAAAAGTCGTATAAACGCAGAGATAGAAGTGTCAGTTGGTGGACTGATATCTAAGGAAATGAAAGAAAAAGTTAGATAGAAAGTGAAATGATCCCCAGGTAAGTCTCATACTGTTCTGAATCTGTGTAGTGAACACTTTATTTCAAGTATAAACTTTTTTTCTTCAGAATCAAATTAATTAAACAGGCATTTTCTGCAAGGCTTCATATTCTTGGAAAGCTCTGTGTATGTGTCATACTTTGGGCTGCTCTCATAGCTCCAGAACATCTTACTTGCATTTTGTCTCATGTAAAAGTTTCTGACTCTGAAATCCTGAATCATCTGCTTGAGCTCTGATGGTTACGAGTTCTTGTACCAATATTCAAGAACAAGGTGCTGGTACTTCAGTGAATTAAAACCTTTGCAGATAACACTACCTTTTTCTTACCTTCACTCCCAAGTCCCTCGTTGGGATTGGCTCAGGCAGAGCGGGAAAGCGGTACACACTTTTCACCAATACTAGGAATTGTCCAGGCATTTAAGTCATACATATGTGCAAGTTCATCTCTTCAGCACTTCTAAGAAACTTTCCTGTGGTGGTAGAAGGAGGAAGCAAAGAATATTGCTTTCTAACTGCTTGGATTGAACATATATTGAGATTTAAGGTTTGGATAGAAATTTGTACTGTTTGATATACAGCTTAAGCTCAGGTAATGAAGATATGTCTGTCCTATGTGAGGATAAACTGGAACTGTGGATTTCAGCAATAATCACTCAAAATAGTTGTTATGTAGCAAAAAACTTAGAGTGGGAATAACGAATTGAAGATTACTTAACCTGTAATGAATGTAAGTGCTGTAGCTGAAACAGCTTTGGAAGACATCTGTATTTTTGTTGGAAATTTTCAACATCTCATCATTCAGAAACAGAACCACAATTATCATGACAGGATGAGATGATTTATTATTTTTTTTCAGATTTCAGATTTAAAAGAAACTCTGTCAGAGGTCATACTGTAATAATTAAATGTGTTCTAGCTGTAGCTTATAATCATCCTTTCAAGGCACTCAAGTAGTTTTGCCTTGTCTGCTTTCTTAAAAATTTGATTTTATTGCTGAGATGCTAGAGTTGAAGGGCAGTTATAAGAACTCATCTCCTTGTTTTTTATTTTCTAGGGGCTTTCTGGGAAGTAATCTACTTTTCTATGTGGGTACTTAAAATCTACATATAAAAAGAAAAAACAGCTTTTAAATGGTTACTCAGAAACATGCAGACCAAGGTTTAAGGGAGAGGGAGGAAAATAAAAGCATTTTGTACAATTACGTCTTCAAATGTTATACAACAAAATGTATCATCAGTAATAGGCGCAGTCCTGCTGCTCTTAAAAGAAATCACCTCTCTTTGATTTAGGTTTTTTTTTCTTTGTTTAACAGTGTGGAGAACTGTGTATTTACAAGGCCAACACACTAAAGAGTAGTTCAGTTTCTAAGTCCAGCTTTCAGTTGCTGGCGCTCACAAAGGTGATCCTCTTCCCCCGATCTTCTTTCCTTTAAGGTGAAGTGACATCTCTGGCTGTTGTGGCTGTCTCCCAACAGCAGTACCTGGAAGCATTTCCCTGACACAGGTGCATGCCACGTTGCATCCCTCTTCCATGTATAGGAGGATCTTAAACATGCATCATTGCCTCTCTTGCAGCCCCTTCACCTCCAGATCCTGATGCCACAAGACGGATGTAAGGATTTGGCTGAATGGAAGCATGACATATCCCAGGCAGGTTGCCCCCCTGGGAATTAGGGGCCCAAGGCTGGGGGATGTCCCACAGCATACACCTTCCGTGAAGTCAAGGTGTAGTGGGTGGCTTTGGGGTTTCTTAGGTGTGGCTTTCAGTTTTGCTTTTTCTGGTGGGTATAGGCAAAACCAATAAGTTCTGACAGTCATTGCCAGAAGCTTAAGTGCTAATAAGAATCACAAGGAGAATGCCTTTATGTCTGCAGGCACAACCAATGTGGTGCACTCGGAACAAGCTTACCTGCCAAAGCACCAGGGGGTAGGTTGATGTAACTGGGGGTTGCTGCTTATGTATTAGCAATAGCTGTGGAAAGGTGGACAGTCTTAAAATATTTCCCAATGCATCTAGCCGTGAAGTGACATTCTCACTGGACTAGTAAATATTAAAATATCCTGAAAATTATGCTTTCAGGACCTCATATGCTGTGAATTTTGTGATAAACCAGCAGTGTAGAAGATCTAGAATTTTATGCCTTGTCCTAAGGAACTGGAGCGTCCTGCCCTACACTGTCAAAGGACAAAAAGTATTAGTGTTCTGGGATATGGTGCTGCACTTTGGATCTCGTCTGGAAACATTTTCTCTCTTAGTCTGTGCAGCTAGACTTCATAATTAAAACTGTTAAGATCTTCATCTGAGTTTGACAGTACTTAATTAAAAGCTGTTAGTTTGTTTATTATTTTTAAAAAAACCCAAACCAATTCTGAGCTCTTGATGTAGATAATTTAACAAGAATTATGGCTTTAAATCTTAAACATGACCAGTGTTTTCCAGAAGAGCAAAAAGCAAACTCCTAGTACAGAAAAATTATTTATAGGTATCTTTCTGTTCTCTTATAAAATTTTTTTTTTTTAAAAAGGAAAATAAAATAATGCAATTTGTTTTGGTTATGCAAGAAAGTAAAAGTCTTCAAGTCAAAATTGATTTACATAGCAATTACTTAATGAAAACTTGCCTTGTAGCCATCAAATTTCTCACGTCCCTCACATGTTTTATTATATGAATTATAGTTAGTTCAGGGGTACAAAAAAGTA
This sequence comes from Phalacrocorax carbo, assembly GCF_963921805.1. Classification (NCBI taxonomy): domain Eukaryota; kingdom Metazoa; phylum Chordata; class Aves; order Suliformes; family Phalacrocoracidae; genus Phalacrocorax; species Phalacrocorax carbo. The sequence continues at coordinate 47,732,529 of NC_087516.1, read as the reverse complement.
AATTTACATAATAGGTTTTCTTTATGATTTTTAATTGTAATTTGTAAATTACAAAAGTAATTTGTAAACTACAATAGTTTTTGTGTTCTGCATTAACAAAAAAATGTTCAAAGTCTGTTCAAGTCTTTTTCATGGAAAGATGATATTAAAAGCTAAAGCCAGAAGAAAACAGCCTGGCCTAAAGTGCTAAATCCACCTTGCTCACCTGCTGCCCAGTTGCCGAGGCAGTTGCTGTCCTTTTTATCGCTGTCCTTGGAGTTACCTTTTCTTGCTCAGGTAGCTAGATCATCGCTACACATGCATCAACCAGGGTCTGTTTCTCTTTGATACCTGCTTGACAAAGAAGGCAGAGTCCTGTGGTTCAAGTTAATTTTCTGTGGATTATTTCTATTTTCATCTACATATACTTCTATCCATTTCTATTCTAGCTACCGTGCAATGTAAGATATGCAAACCAGCCTGGGAACATGGAACATGGGCTTTCTTCTTTCTGCTGACCACCAGACAGTGGTATGAGGATCCCTCTTACCTGCCTTTCTGGTCCCCTGAGTTTGATACTGCTGGATGCTTGGCAGACCAGTTTCAACCAAAGGAAATACCCTATAGTTTTATAGTTGGGTCAGTCTTTGGGATTATGGGAGAAGTTTTTTTTATCTAGAATTTAGGACTCCTACTTTTTGGCCAGGTCATTAGAAGGTGGTCACTACTTCATTTCCCAGCATGCTTTGGTTTGAACTTTACATGCTAGGTAAGCTCAGAGCACGGCTAGACAATTAGGCCCTCTGGGAGATAGGTAAGTATTGCCAGGTTTCTGGAAACCAAATGGGTTTGGGCAGAAAAGAGTAGCTGCCGGATTCACCAAAGAAGCATTGCACCAGGTTTTGATGTATGGGTAAATTTTTAAAGAGGTAAAAAGATTTCAGAAATTTCCAATGAATGTGGGGGCTTGAGTACTTATACACTCATGTAAGACCTTGAAATTCCAAGGTGTTTCCCTGCTGCTTTGGACTTGGCTGTGACTGCCCAATGATTTTGTCATAACTACACGATTTCAAATACGTACATGGGAATAAAAAGAATAAAAAGGAGGGGGGAGACCCATTAAAACCAAACTAAAATCTGGGCTATAAAATGTCAGTTGGATACTGATCTCTCTTCCCCGAAGTGTAGTTAAATAAAACAGTTCCCTGCTGTTGCCCCTCAAAAATGTTAGGTTGTAATTTACTGGTGCCTGCTCCTTTCTCATTGCAGGTGTAATCCAGCCTGGTGACGTGGACAGCTGCTGGGTTGGCTCATGCAGGGCTGTGGGTGGTTTAGCATGGCTTCTAGCTAAACTAGTGATCCAATCCTGTAATTTGTCACCTTTTGCTGGCAATTATAGTAAGGCGGTGAAGAAATGCTGGACTTAAAAACCAAACCAAACCAAAACCCAAAACAAAACCCCAAGCTGTCCTCGTCTCGCTGGCAGTGCTTCTCAGACAGCTGAGGTGCATTCCCAGCACAAGAAGAGGCTGGGCTGCTGTTCTTGCTTCCTGCTCTGAGAGAAGGAAGACCAAGGGTTTTGTTCCATTGGTTTGGTACTGTTACTAAAGAGTTTACTGGATTTCTAAACCTGAAGGAAACTGACATCAGTTTGCCTATTTATCTACCAATTTCCTCATATAAATTTATGTTTGGTAAGTAAACAGTGTAACTTAATAATATGTCAAAATATTACACCATAGCCTGGGCTGTTTTGGTTTTTTTTCTCCTGGTTTTTGTTTTTTTTTTCCAGACCCTCCCATATTTGCTGGTTTCCCTAATTCTATTTGTCACAGAACCTCTAGAAGACTTAACGCAGAGCACAGTTTAACATCAGATGGGAGCACATATGTTCCTAGTTTCATTTGGATTAGGATGTTTTTTGAAGACTACAGCCAATGGCAGCCTTCTGTTAATACAGTGGTCTAAATAGTGGGAAAAATCCCAAGGTTTCTAAGATGCTAGCTATCAATGCCTTGTTGTTAATCGTATGTTTTGAATATAGAAACCTTAGCATAGATGCTTCAAACTGCAGATAAAGGAACACTACAGAAATTACTTTTGGGCAACTTTTATTTGTCTGCTAGCTGAGGAGTAGTTCTTGATGGTAGCGCCAATGGCATGGTGGAAATGGAATTTCTATTTTTTTTGGTGTGTGCACTGGGTACTCTTGATGTATGTCTTCTGGACTTGGCAGACATGAACCTGGAAGCAGTATTTGCCTTCTTTCAGAGAGAAATAAAAGTTCAACCTTTTAATTTTTTTTTTTCATGAAGAGCCTGTGAGATATTGAGTTTGCTTTTGGCTAGACCACCTGATTATGGCTGTGGGTAAGAGATCTAGTCCAACTATCCTTTGGTGCCAGAGATGAAAATTGTGCTCACTTCAGGAGAGCTGGCTATGACTTTGACTACAAGTCTAACCTTACAGCACTTCGTTATTTTTCTACTCTCTTCTTTTATTTTTCCATTCTTGCATCTTCAGAATTATGGCTATAAAAAAAGCTGCTGAACCAGTGTGGTTTTAATGTAATGTAAGATTACAGTTTAATATAGTAATTTACTGGAATAAGGTAAATATCAAGTACTAAATAGAAAGCTGTTTCAAACACACTCAGAAATGGCTGGATATTGTTTTGCCAGAATGCTTTGCAATAGAAACTTGGTCTTTTAACTGAACTAAATAGATCTTCAAAGTGACTATTTCCTATTTGAATTTGTTTTACTTCTCGGGGAAAAAACAGACACAGAATTTTTTCTGATACTTTTCTCCCTTTCCTTCTCCTACCCCTACCAGTCGAAAAGAAACGTAGAAATATCACCAAGTATCTCATGTGAATTATTTCAGGTGCCTCATGTCCTGCATGCTTGGCCCTAAAGGCCGAGTTCTCAGTTTAGGTTGTTTCCCATGATATGCTGCAGAGATCCCATAAGATCAGAGTGTTTTGAAGCATTTTAACGAGGATGAAAAAGCTGAAGAACAGTTTTTGTAAGGGACCATAGGACTTTTTTTTAACTAAATATTTTGTTGTCTGAAATGTGTAATTCTAATATTTGTGTAATATTTTGGTCTAATAAATTGTTCTAATATTTGAAAAATGGCCATTTCCCATAGGGAAGAATGATACTTCTTTCCAACTCTATCTAATTCTATAACTAGTTCTTCAATGTTTCTATTTTGGTCTTGAATTTAGGTTATATTTCTTCCATTAGCATGTAATATTTAATCAGTCATCCTTATAGCAGGTGTTTTCAAAGAGAATACATTTTCTCTTAGTCTTTTGCTTAAACCTACAATCACTGGCTGCTGCTTCTCATTTCCATGTCACAAAATACCAAAATACAGTAGCAGTATTTCCAGATACTGCAATATAACAGTATCTAACAGGATAAATGCTGCCTTGCAAATGCTTCTTTATTGCTGCCTCCCTTTCCATGTAAGTTAATAAAGATAAACGGAACTAATTTCATTATTTAACTTATTAATAGTTTGGCAGGCCCAAGAGTTCACAGGCAGGCTTTGGGGCTGCAACATTTCCATCCTTTTAAAGTGCTGTGTAAAGGGAGATTCTGAAGCAGAAAAGGCTGAAAAAGCTCAACTTAAGCTTTTGTTTCTCATACTGTGCAGTACCTGAAGAACGGGTTTCTGAATCTTGACTGCTGGATGTAATCTTCCCCAGTTTAAGAAGGTCCCCATTGGCTTCAATTAGACTACAATCAGACATCTAGAAGATATATTAGTTACACTGTGTTCTACAAAGTCTTTTGCTCTTACAATTTTCAGAATATCAGTGCTAAAATTGGGTACTATCTTATTAAGTGCAACAGGAGATTTTTGCTCTTGTTGTCAGAGAGAATCTTCCTGATTCTTGCCTTCAGGCCAGATCTAAAGAACTTCTGTTGGGAATTTTAAGTTTTGCTCCCAAATCCACATTGTTGAAAGTGAACATAGCGTTGTGCAGGTTGGCCAGAACATAACTTGGCAATCATCTTGTCTCAGAACATAAAAAAGCTTGGAAAAGAATAATGTAGTTTTCATAGTTTGCTCAGTTACAGGTGGGAGAGAGGGACTAGTGAGGAAAAGACAAAAAACTCAATAAATAAATAAATTTTAAAAGCCCTAAAACACCTGAATGAATGCCTTTTAAAGTGCATTGAGTTTATTGGCACTTAAGGTTTGAGATGTTGTTTCTGCACTTGGCTTTATCAAGCAAAAATAGGTTTTCCTCCTTCTCTCTGTGATTCATACCTTGGAAAACATAGCTGTCTTTGAAACAACTGACACGTTGTATTACTATTCCTGCCATGGTGCCAAAGTCAGCCCTCTCAGAACAACTGATAAAGAGAACCCTTGAATACTACTGTTCATCCTTAATTTAGAAAAAGCGTAATATCAAAAGAGAATTGTATAACTTATTATTCTAAGTCCAAATCCTAAATAAGTGACTGAAGTAGGAGAGAGAGGAACAAAGTAAAATGTGTTTGGTAGAAATATAAACACATGCTAACTCTTTATTGCATTGGTTTTAAATATCTTACCCTTTTTAACTTTCCCATAACATTTCCACTACTGAAACATCACAAACCATTTATTTTTACTTTTCTGATGATCAGAGAAAATAAGCAGGCTGAGAAAGAGGTGTTTGTCAAAGCACATCATAATTATTTTGGTAACTTGCGTACCAGATGTCAGCTTTTTACTTTTCTAAGCTAGTTCTACATTTGTACAGCAGCTTTTAAATTTCCTTCTTTCACCCTACATACTTAAAAAGATTTTAAAATGAAGAGGGCTGGGAGCAGATCCCAGCGACTGGTCATAATGAAGTGTTTGTGTTGATTTGCAAGCCAACTGATAAATACACCACTGTGTTTTAGGGCACTACAAGGATGCTTCTCAGTATAGAAGTTTTCCCAGTAATTTTACTCCTGGAAATTACAGAATACCAAGAATTCCAGAACATGAATATGTGCATCTGTATTATGGTACTGGCAGATGAAATAGCAGTCCTAAACTCAGTTAAGAATATTTAATCCTGGAATTTTTTAAGAACAAAAGCAATCACTATTTATATTTGTGCCATATAACAATAAGGACTAAAATTTCTAACTGAAACAAGTAAATTTCATATTTAAAATTAATTCATCCTACCCAACCCACATCTCATTTATATTGTTCTTAAACAAAAAAAGCACTGTAAAATAGAGTATGATCAAAACATTAGGTTCGGATCTGAAAGATCTTGCTATTGATAAGGGATGCTTAGGTGTGGTGGGTTTTTTTCATTTTTCAAATGACATTTAAAATTCATTAAAAGTGTGAAACAGACTATTTTAGTGAGAAAATACAGATTGCACAAGAAGAATTTATGTAGGAAGGTTCTATTCCTATTTCACATTTTATTCTTGGTAAGAATAAGATAACAAGATAACAGCAAGAACTTTAAAAAAAGAGAGCAGTCACAGGTTTTGTTTGGGATTTTTTTGTTGTTGTTTGGGTTTTTTTTCCTTTCCTTTCATGCTTGTTTTGCTTAGAAGGAAGTATAGCTTAGTGTGAGAGGGAAAATATCAAGGGCTTTATTAAGTATCAGGTCCTATGAACCCATGCTAGTAAAGAACATAATTTATATGTTATTCCTGGAAGCATCTAGATGTTGTTGAGTCAACAGATGAAACTTTTTATGTTGCAGGTGCATATGTGAAACAGCAGTTACAGTGACTCACTGCTGGGAATAAGTTACAACTGTAAATCAAAGGAGAAGAGCACAAGGTGCAACCAGTTACACATTGCAGGCAAAGCCTGCAACTGTTCTATCAGCTACTTCTTCCCACTTGGTTTCCACCTCTCATTTATTTCTTTGTGGTGAGTAACCATGCACTGGTGTACTAGCATTATCTCCTGAATATCACACAGAAGCAAAAATATAGCCCTGACATTTCTGGTCACAACTGAGTGAGGGAGAAGAATGGTAGAAGTCAGAACTAACATATGGCAAATATTGGAAGTATCTGACTACCAGGAATACCCGTCAAATATAACATTTTTGCTGTTGCAAAAAATATCAATTCAGATTTCACTGTAGCTAACCAAAGCAAGATTTCCATTCAATGAAAGCCAACAGCATCTTCCTGAAAACTGAAAGAGTACACTAAACAAAAATTAATCTTTAAATTTACAGTACTGAGAGCTAATACATAGTAAGAGGTTGTTGATGGTTGAGCACAAAGGAGAGAATAAAATCAGAGCTGAATGAGAAGAGCAGGAATTTATTAAAGAATCCCTGGCTCTGGAAAAACAAAGTAGAATATTTGCTTCCAGTTTTACAGTGTAGGAAGAAAACTGATATGGATTGGTTTTGCTATATTTTTTGCATCACATTGCTCCTGATACAGTTTATTGCATTTGAAAAAAGAATTCTTCTAGTTTAAAAAATGGGGATGTGGAGGGAAGTGAAGTTGCTAGTATTCTAGTATGAGCATGAATGAGCATGACATATTTTCCCTTCAGACATTTGGAAGATTACAGCTTCCCCCCCCCCACTTAAGGGTGTACGTGTAACAGGCTCACCAAGTCCAAAATCTAGGTCTCGAAAGCACTCGTTCATATTCTCTTAAGTGATTAAGATTCAATATCTCTGGATGCCCCAGTGTATCAACACTTAACTTGATACTGCAACAAGAAACTGCACTGAAGCTTTATAGTAAAATATTTTGATAAATTGAATATATGCCCATTTTAAGGCCTTCTTACCTTGTCAGAGAACAAACAAAAGTCAGGACTTAGAGCTTTTATTGTTGTGAGATATCAGTAACTTCAAAAGAGAAAAAAGCTTCAATTTCTCCATGAAAAGGAGGGAAAAAAACTGTGTTACATAAAATATTAAATATTGAAACTTGAATTCCTTAGTAGACTAGGGGGTTTCAAAATAGATCTCAGCAAAAAATATTCCTGCTGATACAACTAATTTAATCTGATTTCCCCTCAGTCTGTAGTGAGCTACATTAAAATAGATTTTTTTGTTTTTGTTTTTGTTTTTGTTTTTGTTTTTTGAGGGCTTGTTTATGTCTTGGGAGCTACAGCAGAATGGGAACAGATAAACCAAAAGTGCTCTCCGCCAGTGCAGATTGGAGATTAGATTTATTCTAGATTATGCAGGTATTGCAACACCATGACATTAATGACCCAACTCATTCAGAACATGCCTTGAAACTCCAGTTTGTGTTTTTGGATCTTAGCCAAGAGTTACAAGAGTGCAGTGAATAAGGTAAGGTGGTTTGTTCAGCTGCAAGCTCACTGTAGCACCAGGAGATGACCTCTTATTTTTTCATTCACTAGCCACTCTTTCAGAAATGTCAAAAAATACTTAAAAGCAGGAAGATGGGAGATCCCAGTGCTTGTTGAAAATGAAAGAAAAGCTATTCCAGTTATATTGGCCTGTTTACAATAACCAATTCTGTAAAGGTAATTCAGCTTGAAGTTTGAAGAACTCAAACCTTTCAGAAAGCCTGTGGTGAGGATCATTTGAAATCCAGGCAGTATCATGGTTGTACTTTTTGAAAAATAGTCTCATAAATGAAAACAGAAAATGAATGAAAGGGGTTTTTGTTCTGTGAAGTAGTCTTTCCCTTTCCGGCAGCAGAATAATTTTTTCTTCAATAATGTTAAAGTGGTAAATCTTGGAACCTAAATTATCCTAATTACTCTGCATTATTACAGTTGTCAGAAGCTTCTGTGCAATATATTAGAACATAGCTAATATGGAAATTTCTGTAGAAAATGGGAGAATCTGTTTTGTTGGAGTTTACTTACGATTTGAATTATTGTAAGGAGGCTATTAAATGCTATGGTTAAATATACATAATTCCAATGAAGACTTATTAATGATCTTCTATACATATTTTCTTATTTTTCTTTGGCTTGAAAAACAGAACCTAAATATGCACCATTTCATTGATTAATAAATCCATGGGTTAGAGCAACTTTGTAGATACATACTTTGTTTGTTATGCTAGTTATTGAAACATAGTTTTCAGTTATGCTTAGGGCTGACTGATGGTTAACAAGTGTACATCACAGCAGTCTTCAGTGGTTGGAAGTTCTTCATTCTGCATTGTCATAGAGAGCAAACACAAAACATTTCTGAGGTTTTATTATACATAGTTCACAGTGCTGCCCTGTGGTATGGAATAATACGGTTCAAGTCTGATTCAGAGTAATGTTTTTCATCCTGGATCACCTCACATCAGCCAGTCTATATGAATAAGGGATTTAAACCTTATCTCCATTTCAGGCACACAGTTGAATCATCCAGTTACAAACAGTGTGTGATGCTACATTATGACAGAGGTTTCAGGTTTCTTATGAAGTTTTCCATATATTATGTGAACTTTCATCCTTAGACAGCTAATGTGTCTGATTAATCAAAAACAGATTAGAGATCAACATGAAGGTTACTTTGTTAACTCGAGAAGAAAATAGAATTTGTTAGCATTGAAACATGAACATTGACAAGAATCATGAAAGCTGCATTTTTATACAATATTGGGTTAGTAAGTATAGTTAGTAAGTATAATTAATATAGTACGTATAGTTTTCAGGTGGAAAAGGGCTTTTCATAGTTGACTATTTTCAAGACAAATAAGCAGTATAAAGATAATATAAAGTCCATTTGAAAGGTTCAGGAATCTCAGATCTCCACCTTCTGGAGAAATGGAATTGAATTATGAATGTTCTGAAAATGCATCAACACAGGGAAACTTTCAAAGTGTTGTCATCTAGCAAATACGGTACTGATGCCCTACAAAACTAAGTGGGGACTTGTCCTTCCAAATATAATCTTTCAGCTCTGTTAGACTTAAGAGGAAGCTAAGGATTTGATCTGTTTAGAAAAACAGATCCCATTGTAGAATGTTGTAATGCCCATCAGATCCAAGGCATAACTACACTAATCATTTATGGTTTTCTTCCACACACAATGTTTTCTCTGTTTTATTTCAGTAACAGTTATTGATAGCCTCCTATTAGTCTGAAATGGAAAAAAAAATCTCTACTGGATCTGATTACATCCCTCATACCTTATTAGTTATGTATACAACATAAGTTTCTAACTGGAGTAGAAAAAATGGGGCTACAACTTCAGATGTTCTGGAATATGCATTGTAGATGAGATTATAAACTAGGGAAGTCTGTGTAAAAGAAAAGCTAAAAGTTTCCCAAACCTAATATGCATTTTGTCTTTCATGTATTATGGATAACTTTAAGTTTCCTTTTATATTCATATGCCATCAGGTATGCTTCAAAGAAAAAAAAAGTAGATTGCCAAGTTCCCTTAAGATATATTTCTTCATTTCCCTTAGCACTAAGAACAACTGTGTTGCCAACCTAATTTCTGTTGTGAAATTGCTTCTGTGATAAATAGAAAACAAAAGAGGCATTTTACAGCCCAGGGAATCTCACTGTTTCTTCATGGCATGCTGCATTAAAAAAAAATAAAAGCAGAAAACAATGCACTTACTTTTCCCTTCAAAGCTATTCATTGAGAATTATTTGTGTAGGTCTTATGGACTTTCATAGAATTTTAATAGCAGAACTGTTGCATATGAATGAAAGTTCTCTATCATTCTGCGCTAATCTAAACTGGATGCCTACACTTGAACTATAGAGTTATTGATAAACCTAAAATGAATTAGTTTTAATATGGAAAAAATATCAGTCTATAATTACCTCTTTCTACTAATCCATTTAATAGTGTTGGTATTTAATTGTATTTAAACAAATACTCCATTATATGTGATAACAAAGGAGATAGGACCAGTGGTTATCCACATAGATTCTAAACATGGCAGGGCGTTCTCAAATCATATTTCAACAGGTTTTTATTTTGTAAGTTCATATATGTGGTACTGGCAGTAAGCGTGTAAACATAGTGTTGAGGCTACTGGAACACTGTCCTTCCAGAACCTACAGCTTCATGCACATACATCCAATCTTTTTCAGTCATGGTGTGGGTGGCTAACCATGCCTGTACGTGCTCCTGATAATGTAGCTGATGTCAAATGAGGCAAGACTCTGGGCTGGGGACACCAGCCAGGTTTCATTCAAAATGATGGTATGCTATATTTCCTTGAATTCAGGGACATTACTTTAGCTTGATCATAATGCTTCGTTTTACTCCAGGGTTTCCCACTGGTATCGCACAGATACAATACCAGTGGAAAAGAGCAAAGGAAACATCTGGGAATACGTTAATGGGAGGGTTGAAGAGTCCCAGAGGTCCAAACACATATGAAACTAGATGTAATTAATTCCTCCAGATCCTTCAAGTATTGCTTGTAGTTTTGTTCCAGTTCTGCAGATGTTATATCAATGTCAAGGGGAAGTATTAATAAGGCAGATGATATCTTAATGGTTTTCCACTGAAGACTCTGAGCAGTGAGTCCATCAATTTAAAGGGTAGAAAAGATTTTGATCTTAGTGGCAAAGGTTCCTTCTCTAGAAGCTAATAAGAACAGTTATTTGCAGGCATTCTTTAAGTGTCTGTCAAAGCATGTTCCACGTAAGTCTGTTTTTATTATTCTGGTTTTCTTATTTACACATTAATCAATACAAGGTGAAAGATAAACTTCATATACCTAGTCAAATAAGAGCATTCACCCGTTTTTTGGTGTGGGTTGTGTTTTTTTTAATGGAGAAAAAGGGGATAGTTGTGAGTTAGCCTGCTTAATTTAATCTACTTAACCTGCAGTAGAATTTTGTACTTTCTCTCAAGTGGCCTCTGTGGCTGTTGGAAAAAATGTCCCTGTTTCCAAAAATTGTGAAGCATCTATATTTGATTTATTTTGTTTTAAAGAAATTAATGAGGAGGGTAGATATCCAGGTTCAGTCCCTGATTTTACTGAGTTGCCCTGTAGTCTTTGCTTAAATTGGTTTCCACCAATTCTTTCAAAAAGAAATAGTTGCTGCTTAGTTATCGGTGGTTGAATCCATGTGGATAAGTGTTACAGTGAAGAGAGAAATGCCTGGCAATGGCAATGGGTTTTGAAATGCTTTTTTTACCACTATGGAGTCTTATTCATCTTGAGTGAAATTTTTGAGAGAAAGCGGAATGATATTCTGTTTATTAATTTATGTATACATACTCTATGCCCATAGGCACAGCTGCAATAGATGCTTCTGGTCAAAAGAATTTAATCTATGTGTGTGTTTATATGAACATATCATATCAAAGTGTTGCATTTGCTGTGAGATATGATCTTTCTGTGCACGTAAATATTTTGTTTCCTAACTAGTCATGCTATAGGCTCTGAAATGAAAGTTGTCTTTGTCTAAAGAAAACAACCACTTGTGAGTTAAACAGATTCATTGTCATATTTGGTCCTGCTTAAGATTTAGTCGAGATTCAGTTTCAATTATAAATTTAGTCCAAATCTAAAGAAAAAAATGAACACAGTTTGGTTCTGCATTGACCAGAATGTATAGATCTGAAAAAAATGGGGACAAGTAATTATTTCGGGTGTTTCTTTGCATTTCAGGTGCCATTTTTACCCTAATGTGTTATATATACTTTACCCTTGCTAGTTATCACAATGGTCTATCTTTTACCGTATATTAATAAGGAGCATCTTTTTGGTCATAGCCATAGTAAGTATGTAAACCAAAGTATTCTTCTTTTCACAGAATCACAGAATGGCAGGGGTTGGAAGGGATCTCTGGAGATCATCTCATCCACCCCCCCCACTTGAGCAGGCACACCCAGAGCAGGGGCACAGGAATGTCTCCAGGGAAGGAGACTCCACAGCCTCCCTGGGCAGCCTGTGCCACTGCTCTGGCACCCTCACAGGAAAGAAGTTTTTTCTCGTATTCAGGTGGAACTTCCTGTGTTCCAACTTGTGCCCATTGCCCCTTGTCCTGTCGTTGGGCACCACTGAAAAGAGTCCGGCCGCGTCCTCTTGACACCCACCCTTTAGATATTTCTAAGAATTTATGATATTCTGCCCCCCACCCTCCAGTCTTCTTTTCTCCAGGCTGAACAAACCCAGGTCTCTCAGCCTTTCCTCATAAGAGAGATGCTCCAGTCTTACTACAGCTGTTTTCCCTATGTATGTTTGAAGCACAGTAGCAGTGAAATATGAAGGAAACATAATGCTTATTGTCCATTAGACATTTCTTCTCGTACTAAATAGAGTTCCAAATGAGGCAAACAGCATGTGAGTAATTTTGCTGGCAAAATCTAGTCTTCCCACGTACATTTCTGAAATTCCTTCCTTTTTGTAACATAACTGTTTTTACAAAAAGACGAAGAAAACACTGCTGTACAGACAAGTGTATCAAGAAGTAAATGTTAATGCTGACCTTCTAATGAGGAGTGCATAAGAACAAAAGGAAATTAGTAGGACACTCTAGCTTATATTTCCTTGTATTCTTCATACCATTCACTACGTAACCTGTTTCTGTTTTGATTTCAAGCTTTCAATAGCTTTTATAAGTGAGAATGCCCAGTCTAACAATTTCTGTTAGAATACTATTAGAAGAAGAGGATAATGATGCATATAAAGATTGAATTGGTAATGCAATATAACACTTTTTTTTCAGGTACAGACCAACTACAAAATGGGAAAAAGGTTTTGTTTCTCTTATTAAATGCTCACTGAGTCAGTGAGTGCTTCATAGAAAAGTAGAAAACTTCAGTCATCCATTTCAATATGATTTGACTATACAGAAGTTCTGTAAGAGCTACTGGAGACCATGGGTTTCAGACCACAATTTCACCCTTTCACCACAGGTTTCAATTAAAATGGTAGATGTTTGCCCCTCTTTCCCCCACCCCCAATACTGTGGGTGGAAGCCAGTTCCAAAACCTGACTTTTTGATGGTTAGAAATCTTCTTTTAATAGGGAGTTTGCATCCACTCTTTCTTGCTCCAGTGTTGTTCTCTATAATAACTATTTGTGCTACGATTGTGTCAATAGATAACTTCTGTAGCTCTTTTCTTAACCTTTATCTTGCTCTTTGTGTCTACTTGATAAATCTGTTACCTATTGTATACAGGATTATTCTGCAGTCTGTCTGTGGAAAGTCAGTCTCCTGTAATGATATGATCCTTTATAGTATGCATTTTTGTAACACCATTTTATGGACCTCTACAATTGGTACAGGAAGGAGGCAAATGGACCCCACTAAACTTCCTTTACTACCTTTGTCAAGTTTATCTTTTTTTTTAAATTTCCTTCCTGAAACTGATTCTTTTGTTACTGTTTTGTTGAGCCCCAACAAAAGGTTGGATGTTTTGTGTCTTCGTAGTGTAGAAGCTATGTTTTCTTATAGGCATTTTTTGCCTTCATCAGGTGGCAGTATCCTTTAATTTTGAACCATGTCATTATATTAAAATGGGTAATATCACTGCCATGGATAGATATACTTTTTTATGGAAAATCAGGTACTACTGAGTGGGTAAAAAATGTCTGGAAAGAAAAATGTCATATGTTAGATAGAAAACTTGCTATCTAAATAGGATATTGAAATATGGTATGGAAAGAGAAAACTTCCTGATGTACATTTAATAATGTCATGGATCTCCTTTCAGTGGCGTTATCAGGCCTTTTGTTTCTGGATGCACCTGACGAGAATATGCTGAGAGAACTGAAAATGGGCATGCAATTAAATTAAAAAAGACAATTAAAAAATAAAATCAGATCTTTAAGAACCAATATTGTCTTAGCCAAATATAAACATTTGTTAATTAGCAATTTTCTTCAGTTTAGAACTAAATGTTGAGTGCTGTATTAGAAAGTAATTGGGGTAGAGGAATGACAGCTGTATTTTGTTAAAGACTACCATGTAAAAATGTGTAATATTTCTGTAGTGATGTAAATGTAATTCTCCTTAATTAAGCTGATTCATAGCAATCTAAGAATACAAAGGCCAATGCAAAGGCGCCAAAGCAGCTGCTCTTGGTTTTATCAGGAAAGGAGCCAGCCTGGAGAATCAGAGTTATAACAGGTTCCCTTGTGGGAACCTATTCCTGAATATGAGGGCAGTGGGGCAGAGAGAAAAGGTTTCTGCTATTTGCTATTTGTCCTTCAAACAGACTTCAGACTAGAAAGTGTTAGCGCTATTGGAAAAATACTATGTTTTCTTTACCATACTGTCCTCCTTTCCAGTACTGCTCCACAGGAGAATGAAATTTGATGAATGAGGAAGGGATTGATTTTTGTGCAACTTAAGATAATATAATTATGTTTGTTATTATTGAAAATTCAGTCTCTCTCTGAACCACCAGAGAATATAGCTTGTGAATTGAGAAAGTTCCTCCTCCCACACTTAGCTTAACCACTTGGCTAGCAACTGCAGCTTCACTTCTTGTTCTTAACTGGTGAGAAATAGATCTTAATTTCTGAACTAAGCATAATTTCATGGGTGGCATTTTTATTGTTGAGACTATGTATAATTACTTCAAAATCTTTTCAGATGCTTTAAGGTGGTGACTTTTAGACCACTTTCAGAGAAAATGCAAATAATTTCATGAAAACCTGATGAATATTTTTCAGAGCTCTGTAACATCAAACAGAAGGTCATTTAAACCTATAAAGCCCAGAAGATAAGATATAAAACAGATTTTTAAGTGGATCCATTAAATGCATGCTACTTTACATACGCCTGTATATGTGCATGATACAATACAATAAGGAGAGAGTTCTTTTATCATTATGAATGTCTCTTCAACGTTACAGACAAGCATTTCTTCATGACAGGGAGGACTTCAGTCTTGCTCTAGAACTAGCCACTTTACAACCTGCAATACAGTTATTGCCAAGGCATTCTTGTTTTAGTATTTTTAGAACAAGGTAAGTTAAATCTCTGAATATCTGCTCCATCAGCTCACTTCAGCTTATAAATTATTCATAGAATTTGCAATCTTTAAATGTAGTTTGCATATGCCTTTGGCTGCGGTTTTTTTCTATCTCTGTGCTATAATGCATATGGCTATTGCTGTTATTAATAACTATTAATAATAATTTCCTATAAGCATTGCTGTTTAGGCAGGATAAGGAAAGGACTCTCTGAAATTTATGTCGTCCTATATAGTTAAATTTTTTGATCACGTGAGTAGAAGAATAATTGTAAAGCAAAAAAAAGAAAAGATGTAGGCACTCTGCCCCCTGTCATGTGCCCCCATCACGTGCAGTGTTCTCTGGACAAAGTCCAGGGTAGAGAGTATCCATGTGGTAACAGAATGTCAGATGTTTTGTGCCAGAATGTCCTGATTCTGATAAGGAAAATTTAAAATGTTGAGCATAAATATCTGTATTTTGATTCTGGAACCATAGTCTGCAGTATAACCACCTCCATTGTTGCAGCAACAACAAGGTGCCAATTAAAGGCACAGAGTGAATATAAACAATATAGCTTTCAGCTACAAAGATGAAGAAATTCATGCTTTTGATTCTCATTTTCAGAGTGACAGACCTTAGACTCAGTCAGGCTGCATTTCCTACATGTGGATTCTGCACACACATAGGAACAGAAAACTTTTTTTTAGATTTCTTTTGCAAAAGGCAGCTGTTCTTCTACTTGGGCCCAAGAAAGGAAGGGTAAAGGCATGGTCCGTGATGATGTTTTATCTTGCTACTAGGTGAGTTTATTTGGAGGAACTCTCTGCACTTTCAGAAAAAAACTACTTGTCTGCTCAAAATAAGTATTGCCTGGCACCTAGAAGGAACATGGTCTGATCCAGTTCAGGACCTCTCTTTGGGCTCAGGCTGCTGTAGACCTTGGTAACGGATCCAGCATACCTGAGAATGCCAGGGGTGTAATAGTCTATAGCTGGCAGTCTATTAATTGAATGCAATAAAGCATTTTTTTTTATCCTTGGAGTTCAATTATTGACTTCTGCAAAGGTACCAAAATCCCACAGTCCTAGTATATTTTTGAATAGGTAATTAATAACAAAGCTACAAAAATACCAACTAAAGAGTGAAAATACAAAGCATCCTTTTGCGGAACATGGTTCTTTGTATTTTCTCATAATTATTTGTGCAAGTAGGCTAAGCAGTTTGCAATGTGACTTAGAGGATGAGCTAAATTCTCAAAGATTCTTGTCAAAGAATGGGGCGCTCTGCTTTCTGTTCTCAGGTGATTTATCCATTCTGAGATGCAAACAAGCTTAGGCAGATCAGAAAGCTGCTACATAGATCTTTAAGACTGACTCTGTGGAGTCAGCAGTTAGAAACAAGAATTCTGAGTCCGATGGCATATTTCTTTAATCAGCATGAGGATTTATTTCATATGTTTCCTGATACAGGATATACAGTCTGATAATCCTTAGCCAAAAAACTGGCTGTGGCAGTATGATCTTGCTGCTGATGAGCACTGCATACAGATTACTTAAACTAAACTGATCTCCCCTTCCGTGTTCTAATATGTGCTTCACAGAGATGAAAACAGACAGCTTTTCCTTTGCCAGCTATACCATTCACTTTGTTAGGCATCTAACCAGAGTTCATGATATGATCATTACAAAGTAGAAAGGGAAAAAATATTCAAAGTATGAACAATGTAAATACATCTCCTAATGAATATTCAGATTGGGTTAAAACACACTTCTGATCATTCTCGTTAAACATCACTGTAATGGAACTAAGTGATCTCAGAAAGACCTATTGCTCCTTCACATTAATATTTTGACCATGGGTAGTCCCTGAGGCTGCAAGGGGCTTGTTTTCTGAATGTGTCTGACTCTGATTCCACCCACAGTTGGAAAAGTGATTTCATAGTCCCTTCAGATCTTGAACTGATTAGAAACAGAAATATTTCATTAAATTTTTTCTTGGTCACATTCCTCCTTATATTATAGAGCTATGAAGAAAGAGAAAAGAAGGAAATGGGAAATGTTAGAACCTCTGGATTTTCTGCTGCATCTATGAGCAACCTGTCTTAATGCAGCAGATTCTTCTGGGCAATTGTTTTCTACTGTGATGAGATGTCAGGCAGGTGGTCTAGTGGGGACCAATAGTTCTATTACCTGCTGTGGAATAAGTTAATAGAGTTTATCTGTGACAAGGAAGTAAACAAGTGGCAATCATGTATTTACTTTCTTAAAACCACACTTAAATATTGGTGGTTACTCTTGGAGGGTCAAAATACTTATTCCAGGTCATTTTCATCTATTGAATGTGAACTCTGGCTATTGTAAGGAAGATGCTATAAATTTTTTGGCGCCTTTTGAAATTCTGCTTCAATTTCAACTTTTTTCCATACTTCAAACATGACATTGTGTACAAGCTGAGAAAAAAACATCATTGTGGAAGGAAGATTATGAATTTGATCAATTAGACAAGTGATTTTTGAGTTCTGACAGCAATGCTCAACTCCGGGATGAATGCCAAAACTTATCCTAACCCAGAGGCAGTTCTATTTATACCTCAGGCTGTGAAAACATTTCCACTTGGTACTGAGAATATAACTTTCTTTACAGTGTTCAGAAGACTAGTAAATCAGCATTTTTAAGGTATTACAAGGTGCTATTTGAAAATTAAATGTTGTTATTGTTTCACCTTTTACAGGTACCTACTGAGAAGTCAGGAGGGCTTACACTTTTTTTTTTTAATTAAATTGCTGAGGACACTTTATGTATCTAAATAATAAATCTTGCTGTACTACTTTGTCACTTGGCAGCCCAGCAAAATAATTAGATTAAGGGTTTAGGAAAATGTTTAATACTGAGTGACTATACTCCTGGTTAATAAGCTTCCTAAAGCTTCCTAATTGCACAGAAGTCACCACAAAGTTGATGCTTTCAGAACTGAATATTCCAGTATAACTCTATATGTCACTATAATATCAGTACATTTCAAAATTATCCTGAAGCATTTCCATACAATGTTTCCATCTCAGCCTCTTCTACTCCAAGTACTCTGATTTACCTTCTGCTAGATACTTTTTGTACTATTACTACCAACAATAGTGTCTCAAGTCTAAAAGAGAAAACGCCTTCAATATATAAGTTGAAATTTAAGCAAGATATTTAGCATTTCATAACCAAAAAGAAAATAACTTTTACAGGATTAGGAAATGAGACCATTATTTCTTTCTAGCTTTGTTTGTATTTTAAAATATGGCAAGCAGTCAAGGGAGACCAAACTTATATTGATACATGATTCTGGTTTTGCTCATGAGTTTTCTAGTTTAGCTTCCATTTACCTGGCATTTCGGTATGGGAGGAAGGGAGGGATAACATTAACATGCATTCCCTATTCTGCATGAAACTGTTGAGCCTGTGTAATTCTATGTTGTTACTGCTTGAGGAGTTGTCCTGATGAGCGTGTTACACAGTCCTCCTTTTCCAGTGTTTGTGAACAGTGGTTTGGGGTTGGATTTTCTGTTTGTTTATTAATTGGGTGGGTGGTTGTGGGTTTTTTTTTCTCAATTCACCTCAAGGAGAAAGATAAAAAGGAATTTTTGGGGGGAGTTGTTCTACCATGCTCTGAAGAGAATTGGAAAATTCTGCGGAAAGCAGGAGGGTAGATGGTTCAGGAGGTCTCATCCAATTTGTAGCAGCAGGAAAATATTTTGTGTTCTGGATCTGTGTTTCAGAAAGTACTTTAAAATACAGAAAAAAATTATTTAATTTCAGGCAGTGCTTCTCTTTTCTTCTTAATGGCAACCCCCTAAAATTTAAAAGCCTATAAAATCTGCCATTACATGGAAAATTTAGAAGAGAGAGTAGCGTAGTACTTCTAAATACTGCACTGGTAATTAGATATTGGATGGCATAGCTACTACTGATTATTGACTTCTGTGTTCTTCATCTACTCTAAGTGCTTCAAGGAAAACAGAAAATGTCACTGCTTTCCCTGAAGGTAATTGGAAAATCTAATTTGTCTTACAGTCTTTCAGTGAAGCTAAAGACAATAAATTAGGAAGTATATTCTTCTGCTCTTCATGGACTCCTACGTGGACTCCAGCTGCTTGCAAAGCAGCTACCAGTGAAGGCAATGTTTTAAACTGAGCCGTGCATGTGCAAAATGGCAAGGATATTAGTTACATTTTACTTCAAATGTACTCCTGATACAGTTGAAGTGAAAAAAACACAAACCATAACCATATATGTATTTGGTATATTTCATGGACGGTGTACATCCTTTCTCCCAACTGAAATACTTCCCTCACCTTACCCCCAATGAAATACAAATTCCACACCAACCAGAAATTGAGTATATTTCTTCCAGTATAACATTTCCCTGAGCATCTATCCTAATTCAAAGTAGCAATTATGAGATTTACATATGTATGATGCCTTCTTAATGAAGGATCCTTGAAGTTTTTTATATTACATAGCAAAATTTAAATTAATGACTGAAATACAGCCTTCTCCAGGAACTGTGACGGTTGTCTGTCAGTAAAAATAAGAGATACAGTAGTTCACTTTGTTGTACTATTTCATGGCCTGAAATATGAATTTCTTAGGGGTTGCAGAACCTCATACCTTGACAGAGGCAAGGCTCCCACAACGTGTCACCAGGTTGAGCCAACGGTAAAGCTGTGCGTGTATTCCCGATAGGCACAGGCACAAGCATGCCACAGACACACACACCCCCCCACGGAAAGGAGGGTCCCTCGCCTAGGAAATAGAGTTTAATGAGAAGGGAGGACAGTCTGTGCTGATCAGGTGCAGGGCATGGCCAGACAAATATATCGACCAACCCTGTTTACATGGAACTGTAAGTGTGCAGTGAAATGCGAATAGTTGGGGTTTTTTTCTGTAAAACCTCATAATTCACCTAAAAGACATACAAGAAAATTGTAATTCGTTTAACTAGTGGCTGGCAGTATAGCTTAAGCTGAGGATAATTGAATGCAAAAACACTAAAGAAATTACAAAGTAACAAAATAATTTTAATCAGAACTTTGGAAGAATACCAAGACTGGAATCTGAAGGATAATGCATTACAGTGCTCTAGAATGTTTGTAAAGTGTGGGACAGAAGAGGCTGCTATTTTGTGTGTTTGCAAAATTTGTATTTACCTTGTCCTGTTTGTTTTCTTTTTCTCATATTTTGAATTCTGTGATTTTTAGGATGCTTTGTTCTACTTGGTGACCTTAACTTTGCCATTATGTGTTCAACAAATAACGTTGTCCTTGAGTATCTCCTTGCTGTCAAATCTCAAAGTACAGACTATGCAGATGCTATAATTATTTGAAAGGCCGCTTATATCCTAGGATTTGTTGTTTCCTTCCTTTATCAAGTGGGAGTAAATTTTTATAACTGCTGAAGAAGCAAGAAAATTGTTTTTGTCTTATCCTAATGAAAAATATTCACTATTAGAATTATATTATTCGTAATCAAAAATTCTTAAAATGCTTAACATCTGATACTGAACACCAGAAAGCTTTCTGAAAATTCATTGCTTAAAAACAGATACATGATTTAAAGGACAGTTTTGCACTCCTGCTTTCTACATTTTGTGCTATATGCAAATATTCTTTTTTCGACCTATAATCTAGTAACTATGACCATCCACACTGAGAAGCATGCTCATAGTTCATAAGTCATTCCTATAGTTTTAGCAGGACTACGTTCTACAACTCATGTAAAAAGAAATACAGCAGTTTGCGCTTAATTATTTAAATGTTGGCTGGCATATATAGTATATGCAGAGGAAGATGAAAGAAGAGAGAGGTAGGGGAATTCTAACATAGCAAAATGCATTTTAACAGCACTTTGGAAAAATATCAAGACTGGAATGAAAAGGGTAAGGGATTACAATTTCCTGCAATATTAATGTGTGGTGCAGAAAAGCCTTGTACTGTGTGTGTAGGTGCAGCTAGTGACTTTAAAGTATGTAATGTGATGGTGAGGAAAAGCTGGGGAGCAAGGCGAAACTCTGGCAGCATTCTGCTTTTCCAGGAGACACAAGTTGTGGAGAGCTGAGTAAAGGGGAAGACTGGGGCAGTCTGTGGGAGCTGGCTGGAAAGAAAAGCTGAGATGTGCTACTCCTGCTCTATGAGGAGCCTAAAGAAGGTTGCCAGTGAGATTCTGCCAAAATGGGAAGGACACTGAATCCCACCTAGCCAAAATTCCGGTTAATTATGAGTTTAGAGGTAGAGCAACCCCTCTATAGCTGCTCTTGGCTGTGTTTCTATACTGATAGGTTTACATGCATATGTAGCACATGGTACACAGATAGTTTTGGTATTTCATCATTGAGTTCTGTTAAAGCTCCTCAGTGAATGCTGTCTGGCTCTGGTGGTGTGCTACCCTTTATCTGGTCTGTGTGTACTGTTTTGTATAGAAGGGTTCCCAAGTTAGGACCTCTGCAGTTTCTTCCTCAGAGAACCAATTCAGAGAATTCACTTAGCTTCTTTGTGATAATCTCATCCTTTCTCACTACTGTCTTTATACCATGAATATCTATTGGCTTTATGGACACTTTAGCAGCTTCTCTCTTTCTGAGGTTTTTGAAGAAGGATTTAGAACCAGTTTTGATCCCTGTATCTAGTTGCTCCTCAAACTCTTTTCTTGCCCTTCCTAATTACATTTTTAAATTTAATCTGCTGAAGTTAAAGATCCTTTCTTTAGTCTCCTTTTGGTTAAAATTTTAGTATTTTCAAGTTATCTTCTTATTTCTATCCTAGGCATAGGATTCCAGCTTTTGGGTGGAAGTGTTTCTGGGTGAATTGCTGTAAACCTTCCCCTATTAAATGAAAATTAGGACTTTAAAATAAAACCTTTTTAAAAGTACAAGACCAGCTCTTCACTTTGACAAGTATGTGAAAATTCATGTCAAATTTTGTGAACAAAACCCCTCCCTTACCAAAAGAACTCTGGAACTAGCAAAATTTTATAAAGAAAAAAACAAACAAAATCTAAAAAGCCATGAGGACATAAGCTTAAGAGTAATGGCATAATTTACATATTTTTTTATTAGAAAAAATTATCTTGAAGGAAAGTAACTATAGAAAAAAATATATTGTGCAAGCCATAACATTCCTAAGTCACTTTCTGTGCAGTGTCTTTTTCCCAACTTTACCTCCTTGAATATTAAAATTCTAAATCTTTTTTAAACCACGCTTAGAACATCGTAAGCCTATTTTTGTTCTTTTAACGGTAAGTACAGTAAATGACAGCACATTGTCCTTTCATAGCATACCAAAATTGGCATGGGCTATTAAGTATTTTGCTTTAAATAAGTTTTCAAATAATCCCCTGTATGCTGATATTCCCTTGCTTGTAGCTTCAGGATGCTGAAAATTCTCAAGTTTATTATAGTTTATGCTTATATTTGTTATATGCTATAAATGTAATATTACATTAATATGTCTATTGCCTGCAACATTTTCATAAGTTTCCAATAGACTACCTTCTGAGCCAAAGGCATGAGTCAAAGTTGTATTCCTTCCTCCCCCAGTTTATTTGTATGTGCCCAGATTGTCAGTTGATGAGGTTTCTTTGCAGTGCACTGGATTAGTAGTCTGAGTTATGCAAATTACTGCAGGAGAAGGAGAAATGCTGTGAATGGCCCTTTAAGACTGCAGAAACAGTAAGACAGACCTTACAGATACAGCTATACTGTTTTTATCATGTTAGAGGCTGTTTTTTGAGTAGTGGATATATTTCAACGTATTCACAGTAGGATACTCCTTATCTATAGAGTTTGGGGCTGAAGTGTTCCAAGAGTTTTGCAAAGTAATAATGAACTAGATGGTGTTGATATGAATAATGCATGTTATGCTGGAGACAAAGTGAATTTCCTGGGTTTTATGGGACCCATATTGCTAATGCGGATCTGCTTGTACCAGAAAAGGGAATTCTTTTTCCTGCAGTTGAAAAATTTGAGTTTCTGTGCCATCGGTGCTAGGAAATACAAGCTGTGTACAGGGAAAAGAATTGTACTGCTGTCAACAAGTTATAGTTGTGTCTGAAGACCAGGGTTACCTGATTTAATCAAAGTGCATTGCAGGTCCAGGTACCCGTTTGTCTCAGCCTCCCTAACTGGAAAAAGACAAAAGGACATTGAAAAAGTCATTAAACCACCATAGTTGTGACAATTACAGAAACAAAACAAACAAACAAGAAAGAGTGCTTAAGTTCCAGTTTCTGGTCACTACAGACTCATCACTGTGAAAGTATTAAATAAACACCATGGCTTTTTGAAAATGTGTTGACCTTTGGACTTTTAAGTTGAAAGGGCTTTATTAGGTCCTTCTTAGATGTTTAAAGTTCATAAAACATTATATGAAAGGATGGGTAAAGATGTCATGAGAAAGACCTGTGAAGTACATTGGTTTTGTTATTCTCAAGTTATTGTGTACAATACTTAAAGGAGCAATGCATTTTATGGGAATGTCAAGCATTTATGGGAATGGAGCAGAAAAGCTGAAAAATCAGGGGTTACAACCAATTTTTAATTTAAATTTTGCTGCATTGCAGGTAGGTGAATTAAAATGTTTACAAGTAGTCTGAGGTCCAAGCTTTGTAGTATAAAGTAAATAAGTTTATTTCTTTTATTCAGTACCCAAAATTCTAAAACATACGTGGTAGAGAAATCAGGAAACAAACTATTTTCTTAAAGAGAATTTGAGTGGGAAGAGTAAATAAATATGTAGAATGGAGAAGATAGAACTCTAGTACTACTAATGAAAAATCCATTGTTACTCAAGTGTTATTCTTTATATTTTATGTACTCATGCATGTTTGCAGGGAAGAGGGAGAATTACTGGCAAACCATTGGCAGCAGTTCCCTAAATATTGCAAGGGACACCTTTTATGTTCTGAATAGCTGGGGTTGGATGTCTAAGAAACAGGAAATCAGAGAGAACACCTTATTAGTGTGATGATTTTCAGGGACCTAAAGGGAACATATTAGAGTTTTAATATGCTTAGGCATCCTAGATTTTCATGTAAGGGAGCTTTTCTGTGCCAATACCACAACCTTGTGTGAGTATGCAAAGGCTGCCTAGTGGATCCTGTGCACCTTCCAGCATTTAGCAGGACAATACTGAAGTACGTGTGTAGATCATGTGTTGGAAACATCTTTTGCTTTCTAGCTGAGTATCTAGGAAAAGCAACTCTCAGCCGGAGAGCTGGAACTAAAGAGAGCTGAGGAAAAGAGCTTCTTGTGCACCCAGCCAAGCATGGGAAGCTGGAAAAATCCTTGACTAGTGGGAGCACTACTTAGCAACAACTAAAACATTTCCATGTTATCAACACTGTTTTCAGCAAAATCCAAAACACAGACCCATACTAGCTACTATGAAGAAAATTGACTCTATCCAAGCTGGAACCGGGACAGAAAGCGGAGTTTGAATTTGGTTTCCTGGCCTTTTGAAGTAAACTTTTCTTTTTGGTAGTGTTTGGTTTTGGCGTTTTTTCCCCCCTTGGTTTGGGTTTTTGTTGTGTGTTCCCCTCCCCCGCCAAAGAATTAAAGGTTAGGGCACAGCTGAGGTATTTCTGGAGCTTGTTTGGGGTCTGACCATCTCAGAGAGCAGCAGTATGGCACATGGCTCTGCATCGCTCCAGGAGTCGTCCATGCAATGTTTCACTACACCTTGAAGAAAAGAGGTAAGACAACAGTCAATGTTTTTGTAATTATAGAATATTCTTTTCTGCCTGCTGGAGTGCCAAGTGACTAGATCACATTTCCTTTCACTTGTGTGAAAATGTGCAGAGAGTCACAATTGTGCCTTAAGCCTGAATGTTTATTGAGGCATGTATTGGTAATGAAAGCTAAAAACATTGAGACGCAAGAGGGACTGAAAACCCAGCGTGGTCTAGCAGGCTGCCTGTGTGGCATTTGATACTGGAAGCTTGACCCTGTGACAGCCTTTGGCATGGAGCTGCAGACTGTAGGAGTACATCTGCTAAGGAGCCCACCAACCAAGCAAGCTAAGAAAAGCAAGGAGGATTCTGCTGACTCTTCTTCTGAGGAACCTCATCAGAATCAAGCTGCCTCCTTAAAATATTGAACACCAGTAAAAACATATCTCCAAATTTTCCAACTGACTCTGAAACCCAGAATTATACTTCTAGTAATGTGTTACTCGATAATTGTTTTGGTAACAAGAGCTCAAAGATGATGACCAACAGTTTATGCATTAGAGCCAAAACTGGTTGTCTGAATACTCTGAAAAGGATCACTTTAATTTTCTTTTTTTCTTTTTCTTTTTTTTTTCTGCATGTGTTGTCAAGTATAAAACTGAAACATAGGAGGAAGTGCATCCTGTTTCCTCAAAATCCAGAACTGCACTGTCTTCAGGTGGTACCAGCTCAGCTTGCTTGGGATGAGTTCACTCCAGTGCCCTAGATATTGAGGCTTAAAATATTTAGAACTAATAATACCAATAACTAGAACCCATAGATACAGGTTTATTTGTTTTATGAATATATGCATACTAGATATAAAACTACGTATCTATTTAGATCTATTAGATACAGTTAGAAGTATAGATAGATCTATAGCATTTTGGGAGCTTCCTTAAAAACTCTAGTAAATCTTTTAATTCTACCTACCTACCTATTCTAACTATTTGATAAAGCTACCATTAGATTTCAACACGGAAAAGCAAGAAAGAAGCATTTAGACATGCATTTCTTTATAGAATTTGGGTAATTAAGACTAAATTGTGTTGCGTAAGGAATTTATAGTTCATCAGGCTGGCCTTCATTCTGATAGACCTTACAAACATAAATGATACAAGTGTAATAGAATCCTCCCAGGTACTGTGCACATGAAGTCCAATTGTGAACACATCACAAAACACACATACATGAATGCCACAGGCGAGAGAGCACCGATTAGGCAAACTGCCTTCCAGATGGTGCATCTCTGATTTTGGATAATTGCTTGAAATGATAGAGTGAAAAAAAACAAACCCCAACAACAACAAAAAAAAGAAAATGGAAACCTTGCTTTAGTCTAGACATATTATCTAAAAAACAAAGGACCCAAATCCATAACAGTTTAATTTTAGGAAGATAATATGTGAGAGGATTCATGATACTGAAACACTCACGGCAAATGTGCGATAGAACGAAGTTCTTTCACAACTGTGTTTAAAGGAGCAACTCAGCAGCAGTTACTCAGAACTTTCAGATTGCCTGGATGTGAAAGAAGCTTTATATCTCTCTGGTGTGCTTCATCATCATAACATGATGAGATTATAAAGCCATGCATCTGTATTTGGTTTAGTCCTCTGAGAGAGGCTCTTGCTCTTCCTACTCTCTTTGACCACTCAGAGTTGTGAAGTGAAACTCTCTGTCAGCGTGGATTTGAAAAGTTCCCTGCTGGAATAAATGTAGTGGTGAGATCAAACAGCACAGTGTAATTTTTTCCCCCTCATTTCTCAGTTTATTGGCTCTGACAGCGAGACACATCAAGTGTGAATGTGCATTGTGGAATTTGTGGTTTGTTGCATGAAAATTCTTACAGACCTTGGTTACTTAGCCAAAAACCAAAAAATATTTAGAACCTATCATAGGAGCAAACAAAGGGGAAAAAAATCCACTGGATAAGAAACAATCCTTAACTGCTTATATTGATGATATGCTTTAATGGATGGTCAGAGAAACAAACTCATTATTTTCCTCTGTACATTCCATTGCATAGAAATGGCATTTTTAGAAGCTATTTGGTGATATGAACGACTGCTGCGTGTATGTGGACTCTGTGCATTCTTTCTGTTTGAAATGTGCTAAACCTTGGCTAGGGAGAGGTTCAAGGGCAGGCTAAATGTCTGCTTCTGCAGGGGTTTCCTGATCATGTCCCAGTAAAGGGTTTTAATGTCTTTACATTTTATGGAAGAAGCTACACGACTGTTCTCTCCATTGGAGGATGGAAGAGGTGAGACCTGGCTTTTTGTCTCCACAGACTTCTACAGCATTCAATTGTTTGGGCTGATATCAGGAATTGGATTTTTTTCTTCCCATCTCCCTGCACAGAAGTAATCTGAGTGCTTTTCTTGTTTTCCTTGTTTGACTCCTTTGAAGTAAAATTGTAAAAATAGAGCTGCACAATGATATAGTACAGAATTACCTATGTTCTCATTTTTGTCACTGCAAACATTTTTCCCGATGAACCAATCTTCCCATAATATATATCAGTCAATATCTCTCAGTCTGCAGAGTTTAGAAGTGAGTTTTGATTTTCAGAGTATACCGTACTTAAACTGATCACAGTGTTTCACCAGGAATACCTTTCCTTCCTTCTGCAGAGCTTGCTGAGTACCTCCTCTCAATGCATGGATGGCGGCAGGGGGTGGTCAATAAGCCATGAGCTCATTTCCCCCTCCTTGTTTTGTTTTGTTTTGTTTTGATGAGAAAGCAGATGGAATATGATTTTCATCATGTCCATATTGATTGGAATATGGATGTTCCTGTAAGCAAAAATCAATGGGCCAGACTGTTCATAGGCAAAGTGCCATGGAAATGTTCTCTGAGAATATGATACAACTGATACACAGAAAAGTGCTTGTGACTGGTATCCAGGGTACAGAGAACTAGTCTATATCAAGCTTGTGTAAGCCCTGCCTTAAAGCTTAATTCTGACATTTGCTAGCATTGTAGAAGGAAGATGCCATCTAAATGGGGAGCAAAACAAATCAGGGATAAAAGGTACATCGTGTGACACAGAAGTGCATGGCACATGAACCAGTACTAAAGGAAATTATCTAAAGTCAGTGGCTTCTTTACACCTATACTATAGAAAATTGTTCCCAATTAGGAAGGCTTCAATTTAACTAAGCACTGTGTGAATAACTACCTTTTTTTTTTTTTGTCGTCTCTGATTCTTGCACCAGCTGATTTTGTCTGATGCCTTTTAGTCTTGTATTTGGAGTAGTGGTGAAAAATCAGATCCAGTCCACTGTGTGTATATTACTGCTCATTTTGTAGACCTCAGTCATGTGGTTTTTTGATCTAAACCTTCTTAGTCATTAAAGCAGCTCTATATGTTTACTGTCCTTTTCCAATTCTGTCATTTTTCCAAGATACGTAGCCTAGACTCGTGGAGTGTGTTTAAGCTGGGGCAAACCATGAACTGTATAACATTAGTCACATTTTATTTCTCTATTCCTAACCATAATTCATATCTTCAGCTTGCTTTTTTGATTGCTATTGAACAGTAAGCTGTAGTTTTCAGAAAACAGCCAATTACAATCTTAATATTTAATTTCCTTAGGGGCAATGTTCAGCTTAGATCGCATTATTTTATATGTGGGATTAGGACAGTTTTACATAATGTGTATCCAATATACAGTTACCAGCACTGAATTTAGTTGCCTAGTCACTGCATCCTGTAAGGCTTTTCTGCAAGTTTTCACACTGTGTTTTCTGCTCAAAATAATGTAATATTCTTGGTAACTTTGGCACCTTGCTATTCAGCCTTTTTTTTTTTTTCCTTCCCCCCCCCCCCCAAGTCATTTATGGAAAGTATAGTTTTTCTTCTTTCCTCCACTATGAGTATTTATTCCCAGCCTCTGTTCCCTCAGTTTTAGCCAAGTAATTGTCAATGCATGGACCTTCTCTGCAATTTCATGGATACTTAGATTCCTTAATATCTATTGTTAAGGGAACTTGTCAAAAACCATTTAGATGACCAAGATGACTCTGTCAGTCAGATCTGTCTTGTCAATGTACTTATTTCTTTCAGAGAACTTCAAGACTACTCATGCAAAGGCATTTGTGAAGGTGAATTAGATCATGTGGTAGTTTTGTGAGCAACTTCCAATACTTCTATCCTATTTTAAGGATTTGAATATTGTTATGTTATTGTATAAGACTGCATGCAAGTATAAACTAGATCCTGATTCTGATTCTGAGAGTCTCATCAGCAAATCCTGAAAAAGGTAGCAACTGTACAGAAAGACTAGCTAATTGAGTAGTTGAAAACCAGGGAGTGAGCGGTGATGCTGACTCTGGCTTTTTCTATCTGTTGAGGTGTCAGGTGAGATTAGCTTTATCTTTACAACATGTTTATATCTACAGCTTTGGAAGTCTCAATCTCTTTAGTTAATTGATGTATCTTTGCACCCAGTCCCATCACTGATGATTTACGGGAAGTGCTTTGTTCCACTTGGAGATCTGAGAAGGGATTGCCTTCAACAGCCACAACTTCCAGAAATTAAGAGGGAGGTACAGAGAATACACGCTTTGCGACGTCCTGATTAAAAGAGTAAATGCTCCTTTTTTTTTTTGTACTCTGTTAGAGGCTTGTGATGGAAGAAACTTAGCTCTTACGATTTCCCTTTTTCTGCTGCAATACCAGTATGTCTGACAAATGGTCATGAACTTCAGTTGTACAAATATTGGAAGCACTTTGGAGGCAAAAATGGCAGAGGTATTCCAGTAGCTATTTTTAAGTACTAGTTAATACACCTTAGACTCAATGGTCATATTATTTGGGATAGATTTGGCCTGGCCTGGATAGAGTTTACTTAATTTTGACTTTCAGTATCCTTTTTGACTAATGTTAACACCAATTAGTCTCAGCAGAAATCAATATGCACACATTCTTGTTAGGAATAATATCTATTAAGATGAAGGGTGTGGGAGAGCAGAAAATGAAGTTCTGAAGTAGAAGACCAAGGCTCTCTATCAGGAAAATGAGAAGCTTAATTTTACTTGTCATCTCGTGTTTGTGGTAACCTAACAAAGTACCGTAGGTACCTCTCCAGGCAGCAGTGTAGGACAGAAGGACAGTACATTGTAGAAATATATTATAGTTCACTTTTTTATAGTGACTTCATGTCAGAAATACAAATGCTTTCATAAAATTAAAATCTTTTCACATACATTACCAGGAGATAAGCCCTAAACCCAGGCATGTATATAATGTAGTAGATACTTGTGTGTATGTCCGGGATCTTAACAAACTCTTTATTGGGAGGTGAAAGAGTGGACAGAGTCTGTTCTTTGTTCTTATTTTAAAAGTGTTTGGGAATCTTTGATCCATGTAAGCCTACCAAAGAGAAATAAAATGGGTTTCACTGTTTTATCTCATCTAGTATCTCTATCACTCTCATGTTTAAGCAGGCAGTAAAAGGCCTGGAAACCAATCATGCTGTTTTATTTTTTCCACTGCATTTTACAATTAGATAAAAAAAATACAGAAATAATTAAATGTGTTATGCAATTACTAAAGGGAAAATTGTAGATATTTTAAGGGATTAAAAGCTGCATTTCAGAAATAAGCAATTTAGAAAGGTTTATTTGTATGCAGACATTTACACATATGTTTCAGGGTTGGGTTTTTTTTTGTTTTTCAAGATGGATTCTAACGTGAAAGAAGGCTTTGTACTCTGCCTAGTCAGGAGTGTTGCTACTGTTTGGTCTGTGGTTTAGTAGAAAAAGGGTTAATTGTTGTGGTTTTGAGCACTTATGATAATATTGAATTATTCCAATGTTCCTAAGTAACTGCAAACAGAGGAACTGCATGTACACTAATAAGTTAGTGAAATCTTATTTCATATACAGTAGAAAATTACATTTATTTCTCCTATTTTCTAACTGATCCTTTAATTTCCAATGAATGCTACACTAATGAATATGTCTCTCTTATTTTAACCACTGCTGGTAAAGAAAACGGTATTCCTCTACCAGACTGAAAAAGCA
The DNA here is from genome assembly GCF_963921805.1 of Phalacrocorax carbo. Lineage (NCBI taxonomy): Eukaryota > Metazoa > Chordata > Aves > Suliformes > Phalacrocoracidae > Phalacrocorax > Phalacrocorax carbo. The sequence goes on along the minus strand of NC_087516.1, from coordinate 47,701,907 downwards.
AGAGATCTAAGTAGTGCTTCTCTCTGAATTAAAGAATAAAATGCTTAAGCACAAATGCTGTATCTTGCTTTTGTAAGGTGCATAACTTTAAATCTACAATTTTCTATAGTAGATTAAACTGTGTCTTTTTTTTAACATTTACTATTTTGATTAACAGTTATATCTTGCAAAGCTTGCTAGTAAACTCTTGAACTTGCAAATTTCTTGTGCTCAGCGACACTAGCAGACATCATGCTGTTAAATCATGGATACCATTAGCAGACAGACACTGCACTCCTATGGTTTTCTAAGTGTTTCTTTCCTTGATCCTGTATTGGCTTTTCAAGAATGTCTGCTGGGTCTCATTGTTCAAGAAGGGGCATTGGTTTAACCTCAATGTAAATTAATTTCTTGGCGTGCCATCAATCTTGTGCTGATTCCTGTTTTCTTAGTCAGGTATAAACAATATAGTTTCTATTAATCTAAAGGCTATTTTTGATTCCCTTTTTTATCTTATCCTCATTTCTCTCTCTCCCTCTCCTTTTCAGGAAAATAGAGTAATAATTTTTCTTCTCTTGGTAGCTCATCTAAAGTCAACTTAACGAAGACACAACAATATTTTGATTAATTAACTTGCAAATTTGAGTAATCCCATCGTCATCATGTACACAGGTGATTGTAATTAATTAATGGCAGTTAGTACTAAATCCATAACCTTACAAGTCTTGAGGATTTAGTAATATTATGCTAAGTATCTGTATCAAAGACAGGAAAACGAATCTATATAATTCTAGTTCTAAGGCAGCTATGATTATATCTAATTATAGTAGTTTCCAATGAAAAACATTATTTTAGTGTCTATTTTCTTTACTCAGGACCAGACAAGTATTGGCTGGACTGACAGTCTTCATGGTATGTTTACAGTGAAAAGAGAGAGAGGAGGAGGTTGTATAATCTTCACTGCAATGAAGAATGAAAGTTCCATACTCTAACTCCAGATAGTAGGCTGGAGTTCTTATCTAACCCATTCCCCTGTTCCAATACAAAGTAGTGTGCACTATGTAATTCTTAAGGGGAAATAGTTTGTCTTGTATGCAGAGACCTTCAGTGGTGGAGATCCTACAATCTCCACAGAGAATCCATTCAAACACTTTTGACCTACTTAATCTTTACTGATAAGTCTGTCCAGTTAGGCATGAATTTTCCATCTCAGGCTGGACACAGTGCTCCAGCTGAATCTCTACTAGTCCTAGGTAGAGTAAGAAGGATTGACTTCCTTAAGTCTTGCAGGCTATACTACTATTCTTGGATATGGACATTAAGTTTATGCTTATTCCCAGTGCCACAATATAGTTAAGTTATGTTCAGGTTTTGTGAGAAAATATAAGCCTATTCCTTTTTTTATAGAAGTACCACCTACACAGACAGCCCCATTCTTTGTACAGTTTATTTATGCCTAATGTAATTTTCACTTGCCTTAGTGAGTTTCAATTTTTCTAATTTATCACTATCATTTTAAATTCTGATTTTGTCGTTCACTGTTAGTTCTTCTCAGTGTCACTGTCAAAAAATTTTTTTCTTCAATATCTAGAAAATACATGGTGAATAGCAGCAGGGGTATGCATCCTTCCATTTGGGAAAAGGTCCACAATAACCATTCTCTGAGTTTAGTTTTGCAGACAGCTCTGCAGAGTCTGTACAGAAGTTTAGTCTAAAGCATTTTTTTTTTCTATAACCTGCTTATGAGAATGCAGTAAGAAACCCTGTCAAGAAGAACATTGAAGGTGGTTAAATTTTTACATCTTTGGCTTCATCTCCATCTATACTGCCTAATTTTAGAAGAAAATTAGAGTAGAACTGTAAGATTTATTATTGGCAGATCTGTTCTGAATGTTACCTTTCACTGGTTTATAGTTTATCATATAGTTTAAATTATCCCAGTGTTTTTATGAATATTGAACTTAAGCCAGTTGGTCTGCATTTCTGTGTCTTTCTCTTCTCCTTTTTTAAAAGTACCTTTCCTGTTTGCCGTGACTTTTCAAAGAGAACTACTGATGGCTCTGAGATTTCATTGGCAGTTTGATACAGTACTTTGAAATTAAGCCTATCATGCCCAGTCCCTCTGAAAACATCTAATTTATCTAGATATGCTTCAACCTGTTCTCTCCTTATCCAGTACTTACCCCTTAGATACAGGTGTGAACACTGATAGCAACCAAATCATAGCTGACTTCTTAATGCAGATTGACAAACATGAGACAATAAATGCTTTTAATATTTAAAGTGGGTTAGGAGTTTGGTTTTAAGATGGTTTAACAGCCTAAATTTAACCTCAGTTAATACAGAAGATATTTCTTAGGGCTAAAAACTGAAGTTAGTAATTAACCTAAATCACATCACCTCTGTTCCCCTTATACCACAATTCTTTTAACTTGACAGAGGTGTTATGTACCACTCCTTGGTACATATTCAGATTTCACATGTAAACTCAGTCTGAGAGCTATTAATTTTCCACAGTCTTGGTAGTAATGCTGTTTTTTGATCTTTTTCAATTGGTTGGATCAAATCTTCTATATTTTTTTCATTTTGTAAACTAGTATTCCTCTTCCTGTAGAGATGAAAAGGTTTTAGAATACTTCTTTGTAGCATACCAGAATTTGAAACAGATGACCTTGCAAGCATAAAAATTGGATCTTTCCTATCCTGAACCTTGCATCACTGTTCTCTGCAGGTAAAATTATAAAAGGCAAAAAATTCCTGCCCTTCTGATGTATTAAAATTGGACTGCCATTTTACAATCCTTTCTTATTAGGTGTAAGTGTCTATGCAAGGTACTAAGCACTAGAGAATCAAAGTCGGTCACTTCCTCTTAATGACATTCTAGTCTTACTGTTCCCTTGTACTCATGTCCTGCCTGAAAGAAGGTGTTATATTAACTTAGCTAACTTTAGAAACTTCTGTTTCGATCAGGGAGGGAGGGTTAACAAATATTCCCAGTTAGATGTAAAAAATCCTTATATAATTCAGCTTAAGTTCTTTTCCCAGCAATTCAAGCAAAGTCTGTGGAAGTAAGACTGCAGCTTAGTGTTGTGCACAAAGCGTGCTTGCACCAGTTTCAACTAAACTGTTTCAGAGCTTAATGAATGAAGGTTTTTCAAAGACCACAAGACTTGTCAACTGTCTCCTTGATATTTGATTAGTGCTGTATGATCTGAAAAAGAGGTGTCACTCATAGATGTGCAAAACTTGATGGCTTTATGCATTTTTAAAAAACTTTAATCAACTGGCCTTTATGTTCATTGAATTTTGCTTTGTGTTTGGATTCAGCTGGATCCAAGCAAAATACTGGTTTCACCCAATTTCACCCTGAAACCATGCGAAACCCACAAATTCTGACTCATTTTGATGTGAAACCATAAAGTAGCTTGGCCCAGGTCCATACAAAAAGTATGTGAACCTTTCAGTGAATGTGGGCTAGGTTCCCAGTTTGTAATGGAACATTAAACCAAGCAAGTTTTTTGTATGGCATTGTGTTGTACATGTTTTGTTTAGAACCCATGTCAAAACATTTCCGATACTATAAGCTAAGTTTATTGTTCTGTTTGTAGCCTTCTATATACGATTGCTTTTTTCAGTAGAAACTGGAGGAAGCTGTTGAGATGAAGACCTTTGAAGGGAGACCACTGGCAAAATGTTTCCTGTTCAGTTACTGTGGATCAGGATCTCCTTTTCTCTTTCCTCATCAGTCCATTTGCTTCAGTGCTAATCTTTGTTCATGATTTCATAGCAAAGAGAAATAGTTGCACCCTGAATATTCTACTGTGATTTTGGTTCAGCTGTTAGCTGGGTCATGCCCCACTCACTGATGGTTCAAGTTTAGTGCAGTAGTTATAAATTCATACTTATTTTGAGTCCAATATTTCAATAACTAAAATATTATTTCTACTGTTATAAATGTTATGATTATTAATCCTGGATGGAGAACTATTTCGATGGAGGGTGGGCATGTTTACTTAGTGGAGAAAGTAGTAGAATGAAGGGCTTAGATTTAACCACTGTTTTGTGATCTGAGCAGTATGAGATCTTGCATACAATTTCTAAGTAAGGCAATAGCTACAGGTAGTTTCATCAGTGAAAAAACATAGTCTCATTCTATGTAGAAACCAATATTGTAAGAAGATATTCAATTATAGAATCATTATCTATATAGCCCTCATTTTTTCACAGAATCACAGAATCCCAGGTTGGAAGGGACCTCAGGGATCATCTAGTCCAACCTTTCTAAGAAGAGCACAGTCTAGACAAGATGGCCCAGCACCCTGTCCAGCTGAGTCTTAAAAGTGTCCAATGTGGCCGAGTCAACCACTTCCCTGGGGAGATTATTCCAATGGGTGACTGTCCTCACTGTGAAAATTTCCCTCTCATGCCCAATCGGAATCTCCCCAAGAGCAATTTGTGTCCATTCCCCCTTGTCCTCTCCATGGGACTCCTTGTAAAAAGGGAGTCTCCATCGTCTTTGTAGCCACTCCTTAAGCACTGGTACATGGTGATGAGATCCCCACTAAGCCTCCTTTTCTCAAGGCTGAACCAACCCAGCTCTCCCAGCCTACCCTCATATGGCAGCTTCCCAGTCCTTTGATCATCTTGGTGGCCCTTCTCTGGACCCCTTCCAGCCTGTCCACATCCTTTTTGTAAGGCGGGGACTGGAACTGTACACAGCACTCCAGGTGTGGCCTGACAAGTGCTGAGTAGAGTGGGATAATGTACTTTTCATGTACTGAGGTCTACAAAGATTCAGCTGATGGTGAAATATGTTGTTGTCTTTATTGTTTGCTTTTAAATCTACAGTAGTATTACATTCCAATCTAAATACTTATGTTGGGAGTCCTATCAACAACTGGGCCAATCTACACATTATGCTTACCACAAATTTTGTGGCACTTGGATTTTACTAATTAGAGTGAGGCTTCCAAAATTTCTGACTTTATTTGGCTTATAAAAGCAGGTAGTTCTTTCATAAACTTATATCTAAGTATATAGAAGTGTAAAAGTATATAATCCTTTTATATATCATTATATATATAATATATAACAGTATACTATTACATATAATTATACATATAAAATATATATTCAATACTGCTTATTTCTCTTAGACTCAGAACAGATTTCTCTTTCTTCAGTTATTGGGGATTTTTTGTCAGTTCCTATTGAACTGAAAATAAATATAAATTATTATGACAAAAAAATCTGTTTATTTAGGAAAAGCTCTTCTCAAAGCTATCACTAATAGCAGTTGTGGCTGGGTGAGGACTGTAAGACACTTTTTTTAGAGCTTTTCAGCTCCAGAAATCCCCAAATACTTTAGAAGTTTAATGTCCTGTGTGGGAAGAATGCAATTCTTAGCTCAGAGATGATTGTCAGTGGTTATTATCCACCCTAACTAGACCCTTCACTTGCAGAAGCATAGTGAGGCCTGGCACTTTGCACTTCCTATACGCTACAGCAAGGCAATTCCGCCTGGCTCAGCCCTGACCTCAGAAGCGGGGGATTAATGGGGAATGAGTTACATTCAGCACATCACAGGCACCCATGGAAGACAGTACTTTAAGGAGCAGTGAGTGCCCCTGTGGGGAAAAAGGACTTTTGGTACAGCAACTTCATTCCAGGCCAAGTCTTGTAACAAGACAGAACCAGCAGGGATCTTTGGGATGTCATGGATATCTTGCTTTCTCTTGCTGGACATCTCAAGCCTCATAAGATGGCATGAAAGAAACATTGCTGGAGATCATGAGTTCCCAACTGTAGTCAGGGAAATGCAGAAAATGTCTTACATGAATTAAATAGGGGCGTTATGACCTGAGGACTCTTATTTTACTTAGCACTGCTGGAAACTCTTCTTGTAGTTTCCAGTCTATCTTTTGTCTCAGCTTATGCTTAGATTGTGCACTGCTTGGGGAGGAGGCAACCTCAGTGTCACGTTTCTACTATACCAAGTACAAAGGATCTCAAACAGCTACCTGTTCCACACAGCAGTTTGTAATCACATAGTAATACTTGCATAGAATCATAGAATCATTAAGGTTGGAAAAGACCCTTAAGATCATCAAGTCTAACCGCTAACCTATCACTGCCAAGTCCACCACTAAACCATATCCTCAAGCACCACGTCTACCCTTCTTTTAAATACCTCCGGGGATGGAGACTCCACCAACTCCCTGGGCAGCCTGTTCTAATGTTTGACAACCCTTTCAGTGAAGAAGTTTTTCCTAATGTCCAACCTAAACTTCCCCTGGCACAGCTTGAGGCCATTTCCTCTTGTCCTATCGCTTGTGTCAATGAAGCTCCGTGAGACAAGGAGTGAACTTAAAAGCATACAGTGATGCTTTGTAATGGTTTAAAACAAGCAGTGGTGAACAATTTCCTCAGCTGTCAGTGAAACCTGCTCATCTTTAAGTCTCTTAGCTAAAATAAAGTCAGCATTGTCTTCTTGTATCTACCCTTTCCACTGGCCACAATGGAAACTGCTTTTAAAATAGTTTTCTGGGCCTTGTCCATTTGCTCAGAGGATTTTATCTCCTAGAACATAAATTCATTATATACTGAATGGAATTGCTTATGACTCGGTTAATATGAAAACCTAATTCACTATTAGTTGTTCTAGAAAAAACATGTTCTTTGTTCAATGCTACAGCAGGTTATTGCATAATAAAATCATAGTAATTATGTCAAAGGTTTTACTAGAGAAGAAAAAGTTACTTTTGATTGTCACATGCTTTCAGGAAAATATACTGTGTTTGTGTGCTACAGGAAATACTGCCATTCCCCTTACGTTCTGGATAAAGTGCCAACAGATGTGTGAAAACAACATTAAGTCTGTCATTAAAGAGTTAGACTTGCTGGATCCAAATACACAGATATACGCACTGAGCTGTTTATTTGTGGCATGTCAATATGGGTTTGTCATAACTAAACCTGAATCTGAACTAATCTGAAACATTCTGATATTGCTGTTGGGTGAGGAGAACTGAAGAAATAAGTGCTGTCTGTACGTCTGTCTCCATCTTTGTCATCAGAGTGCTGCATGACCTTGAGCAAGTCACCTCATTTGTGTGTTAGTTTCCATATTTATAACAGGAGGATCATGTTACTCAGAAGACTTTATAAAAGGTTATGATGAAAAGCACACTTAGAGCTAAATCATTGCTATTGCTATTTGTAAGAGGTGAGATTTCAAACGTGGACTCTATTACATAGCAATAGAGTTTGGAGTAGCATGTAATTGGGAATCGTAAAGAATGTCTAGCAGGTAATTGTCCTCCTCTCTACCAGCCAGGACAGATTTCATATCCTTTCCCTTTTTTTGATGAATGCCAAGATTACTCTTCAGTGCTATTCATGAAGGTAATTTCCACAGGTTTCAGTTGCTTAGAGTAATTCTTTGGGTGATACTGAAGTTTTTTGCTACCTTTTTACTAAACTTTTCAGTGTTACCAGTAAGTCTGTCTATAAGAATATTTTGTTCTAATTGAACTCTCATTCCTGTATAACATCACTTACATGTATGTTTAGGTCATAACGAGTGTATATGGTTGCTTTTCTTCCTGTACGTAAGAATGCTGACCCTGCTCCAGGTTCTGTTTTCCACAGGGAGTTCTGCAGTGCTTTGTTCTAAATCCTTTCCAATTTATCTGCTTAGATGTAATACATGCAGTTCTCCAGTAGAGATCTTATCAGTAAAGTGTGTAGAGAGTTTAATGCTGTTTTTAATAAGTGAGATCTAATCTTATAATATTGTTTACAGTGGGCTAAATCACACCTAACTACTAGCACTATGGTAAACAGTTGTAACAGAAATCAAGGGCATTCTCCTTGGATGTTGTTTTGCTCCTGCAGAGAGAAGGAATGTAGAGGAAAGTAAACACTACCTTTTTCAGTTCCTAAGGTTAAATACTAGCTCCACTGCATCAAAAACTTATTGGATTGTTTTCAGGGAGTTTAGATTGAATTCCAGGAATTTCCTATTCCTTCTCTGACCTGGGTTTTAGAGGGAAGACAAAGAAGGACAGAAATAGCAAAGTACTCATCTATGTCAGCATCATCAAAATACGTATTTGCTTCTGCTAACTGACTCCGCTAGCTCTTGCTTGGGCCTGTGGGAACCATGGTTCTTTACGCTTCCCTTGTGAGCGCATCTTTCAACACTCTCCCTGTAGCATTTGCTGCCCAGAGAAGCCCTGTAACTTGTTCCCACCTACATTATCTTTTGCTCCTCGAGTGATATTGTCAAGGGGGGACATAAAGTAGCCAAACTGGTTCCTCTACTCTGTCACCTGCTTTTGGAAGCACTCCTCAGTATTTTATGTTAAGTGAGAACTGTTCTACAAGCTGCAGTGAAAGACTTCTGCAAGGAGGTGGAGGTAGAAGTAAATCTCATCCCTTTTCAAAACTACACTTTTCATTTCCCATACTGGCACAGAAGGATGCATGCACACGCAGTGTTCCCTCTTATGAGGCTGCACAGAATTGTTATGCTCACTGTATACTATATCACGTATTCCCAGCATCCCTTTCTGCTGTACTTGTGTTCCCTGGATGAATATTTACAGCTTGGCAGTTGGGTTTGGGTTTTTTTTTCCCCTTTCTGAACTGCTTCAGTGCTGTCATGAGCTTGGATGCTCATTTTGTATAATACAATACAGCAGTGACACTGCTGAACCAAGATAAAATATCATAAAATATCAAATTTTCTAGTAAGTAGTATGTGGTGGAGCTCTGATTAAAGTACACAAATATGTAGGAGGAGTGGTCTTTTGTAAGAGAGTAATGGTAATCTGCCAGGTTAATTTTATTAAAACAAAAAAAACCTCAGTTGCCAAAATCCTTATTCATCCAGTATCACCTTTACTGCTTTTAGCATCTAAAATTTAAGTCAAGTTTGAAACCACATTCACTTAACTAAATTCTCTCCAGAAACTTTTGATTCTTTAGATAATTCTTAACTTAGCCACAGCTTCCTATAGTTACAGTTTTTTAAAGGCAGCCTGACCATTCTACAGTGTATAGTATGTGAACAAACCAAAAGCAAGTAAAAGTTTAGTGATAGTTGTACCATTCATTTTTAGTAGCACTTAATAGTTGTTATTCTTCTGTTGATATTTATTTAATGGGAACTGTTCAGTTAGACTCACAGGATGTAGTATGATTTAGATATTCAATGAAATATGAGAAAAATCACAGCACACCTTCAATGTGTACTTTAATGTAACACAGCTACAATATGATGATTAGGTCTCTTGAGATTGCTATTTGCTGGAGCAATGTACTGTAATTAAAGAACTAAATTATAACCAATCTGAAGGAGGTAATAGTGAGTTATCTTGAAGCAATATAAACCAAACCCAGTCACGCTGAGAAACTAATAGGCCGAACCAAAAATTATCATCTGCTACTAATTAAGATGACATGGAGACATACAATTACAAACTAATTGCTAATGGACTTTTCCTTTTCTTTTAGAAAGGTTATGATGCGGTTCATTAAAACTGGGATTTTGTTGTTGAATGTTTACTTGCACTTTGCTAATATATAGTGTTAAAGAGGGGAATTTAAAGCGTTAAATCTGGCACACCATGATACTTCGTTTATTTCATGCTAAATTTAATTGCACATGCAGTGTATGTCAGTTATAAGGCAGAAGTTTTGCTAATGAGTTGTCCAATATGTTGAATTCATTCACTTATTTAAAGTGGTAAATTAAGTTTAGAATTCTCTTTGCCAGCTTTACTCAGAACAGTAACTAATTGAATCTTGGCAGTAGAACTATGAGTGAAACGTTGGCACGATATCCCTCAAAAAGCAATAAAGGAGCACACTGCATAAGAAAAGGTGGTATTGCTTGCATTAGCAATTATGTCTTAATTCTCTGTCAGTTTTGATTGTTGTATTGAACTTGTACTCTTAGTGATGTTAGTTATCGTACCCATATTCTCCTATAGAATAAAGACTTTCTAACCCTCTATCATTCTAAAACAGTTGAATGCATTTATTGTGGCAGATGACCAGACTTCATGACCTGTGCATGTTTATGCAAGAAGATGAAATATCTCCCAAATGATGAATGGCATTTCATAGCTTTTATCTTTTAAAGGGTTAAAGGGGTAGGGAGATTCGGAGTCTACCAGCTTCATCTGAATAATTCTGGAAAAAAAAACCAAACCACAAAAAAACCCCCAACCAAAACCAACCAAAAAAACCCACTCATTTCCTCATGTGCGTATGCTACTTTAGTTATTATCCGTCTAAAGTTTTCCAGGGCTATGGAATAAAATCCTCAAATATTGGTAGAGACACAAACTGTTACCTGACATTGACTCCAATTACTGGAAAACAGTTGTTTTCTAGCCAGCACACACAAGGAACTCAAGTATAACCCTAGAAATTATAGAAGTCTATGAGGAGCGTTATCTGTTGTGGTGCACAGATTCCAGAGTAACTGTGTTTACAGTGTTAGAGCACATTCTTGGCATTTCTGGAAACAAATGAGCATTTGTGAGCATTTTTTATCATTAAAAGACAGCCAATGTAGCTCATGTTGGCTGCAGCTCAAAAATCACAAAACTCAGTCAGAAAGGAGCGTGTCTCTCAATTTTATTTAGAAAATTTAAGAAATTAGAAATTCAGAATTTAGAAAAACTAATTTTCTTGGTCTTACTGTTTTAAAATAGAAAATTGAAATTTATTTAATCAGTTTCCATTCATGAGGGATTCATATATATATGGTCAAATGTAATATATGAATGCATTCTTAAATTTAAAAAAGCTTGTTTTAGGTGTTTGGAATTTTCAGTCCATAAAGTGAAATATTTCAACACTCTCTGGCAAGTGAGATGGTACAATCTGGCTGCGAGAACCATTTTAAGCAGCAGCAGCAGCATACAAAATTCATCTACTGCAAGCAGAATTTTGAATCATGTTTTTTTTGTTTGAAATCCATGTTTCTGCCAATGCCAGTAACAGCAGCAAGCTCTGCCTTTCAACAGGGAAGTAAATAAGAGCAATCTTAATAGGATTTCAGCATCTGTTCTTAGGCACTGTATCATATTGTCTTAACAAACCTGAGGCCCAATTCTTTCCAGGTAGAAATCAAGAAATGTCAGGAAAACATTTCGTATTCACTGTTCCTCATGTTTTCATATTGTGTCTCTGAATAATCTAGGAAATAAAAATTCAGAGATCTATATTCCTTTTCTGATGGATAAAATTAATTTTTGAAGAATGTGTATGGTGTTACAGTGTATGAAGCCATGTGCAGTGTTTGCTTCTCCAGTTCTCCCAAAGGGACATTTGTCTTGGTCTTCCAATCATATTTTTTTCCTTAGCTCATAAGTGCTGTCTTTGCAAGTGTATGTCTCAGGGCACATGCGTATCGTGTGGTGTAACCCTTCCTGGCAGTGGGAAGGAATATACTGCTTGATCTAACATTTAAATCCTAAGTTCTCTGATCCTCAAAAGGAGTAAACGTAATGGTGTCCTGAGAAAAAACAATGCATAAGACACTATAAGAAGAGAATAAAGGTAATGTGATTATCTCTGATAAAATAAATATTACGATGTTTAAGAGGTTGTTCTGAAGAGTCTTCTTTTAGGGCCTTGCTGTTTCACCTTAAATGACTATGAAAATCCTGTTCCATTAGCGCTGTTGACTGATGTTCAGCAATGTACTCTAAATTAATATGTAGAGAGACCTGTTTCCTTTTACAATTTTCTACTTACATGATTTAGTATTCAAATAAGGTATATAGGTTTTTTCTCTTTTATTTTGTTCATCACATAGCCCTCAGTGTTTCCACTTATCCTTTGCCTACCTCCTCACTCATTATTCTCTCATCAAGGAGTTCTTAAGGACTGCCCTTGTCTATAGTCTCTGCATGTTTATTTTACCTTTTTGTAGCATACAATGGTATGACTAATGTGTTGGTACCTTGCTGACCATCCTTTTAATATCTGATCATCCCGTGTTCATTCAAGCATATATGTCCAACGCATCACCCTAAAAATCTCACTAAAGCGAAGAGGTGGGATTTCTTTCCAAAATACAGCCATTCAGTGAAAGGTTTGTGACCTGTTCTTGAAATAACTGATTATATTGTTCAGTCACTGGTTTTCATTTTCTATCTCTTACATCACTTTTTGGTTTGTCTTTGTCTTACTTGTTTGTCAAGCACAGTCACAAATACTAATCTTGCATGTTTACATAGACTTTTAAATCAAAAATGTTTCTACTGTGCTAGAGTATATACCAGTACTGTACAGCTGTGAAACTCTATTGGAGAAAAATAGTTTGAGAAAGAAAATTTGTACAATCAAACAATCATTGAGGTTGGATGGGACCTCTGAAGATCATCTAGATGACACAGATGACATTTTTTATATTAATTTGACTTTGAGAAGTAAGTGTAATTTCATGTAGAGTATGAAAATAAACCAGTTCTAAAGGGTAGCTATTTTATGTTTATAGCTACTGTATGTTTATAGTGAGCCAACAGTAGACAGATTAAATCTAAATATGCACTGAAGCAGTTACTGTTATGAATTCAACATCAGTAAGTGAGAGGAATACAGGCTTACAATAGATATTTTACCCTTAGGTGTACTATAGAAAAAAATAGATGAGGGTTACCTTAACTTTGTCTTGATACAAAGACTGAAAGAAGTAATGGTTGATAGAAAATAGTTTATCAGCTCATTTCTGGCTTTATGAAGAAGGGAAAAAAAGGTTTTTAATATTTGGGGTGTATCAGTCTCAGATGCATGTTTTCAGGGAAAATGGCTGTGCTAGAATATGTTGTTTTGTTAAAATGTACTAGCTTAGATGTGTTTTTGTTTTGAAAAGGAGATCTGAGAAAGGTAGGTAGTAGTCTGGTTTTTGGTCAAAGATTTCCATATTCAAGTCCTTGTGGTGTTTGATCCAAAATCTAAATCATGGCCTGAAAAATTCACACTAAACAGGGACTTAAACCTTGTGTATTCTTTTTGCCTTAATCACATGTGTAGTCTGATTTGGGGGTGGGGTGGGGGGGTGTGTGAATTGAAAGTTTAATTTTTTAAAAAAAAATTTAGGTAAAAATGCATACACATATGGTCTAATCAGAGTCAATTGATGTTCATGTCAATTGATTCAACTGTTCAGCAAGAGATGCTGAGAAATTTAGGAAGCTAAAAGACTACTCCTACTTTCATTGAAAGAGTTACATGCTGGATTAGTGTCATGCTCTCTCTTTTGAAACTTGGAAAAGATGGTGCAGTTTTGGGGTTTCAATGGAAAATGATGATAGTGTTGTCACCCTACAGCTTACAGTGGCCTCAGAAAAAAAAAAGACTTGGAAAAAGGTGGGATTTGAGTTGCTCCCTGGTTTTCCTTGTTTCCTAGTAACTAGCTGAAGGCAGCTCTGTGCTTGCTATAATGGCTGTAACTGACTCATTGCCTAGCGTTTGAAATATTCTTATATGCTGTACAAAAAGACTAAGGGCTCTGGATTCTGCTGCAGTGCCTGTGTGACTTTTAGGATCTGAGATTTTTTTTTTGACCAAGCGTTAGTGTAACTGTGCCCCTGCTGAAGTGAACTGCAATTTGCCTACCAACTTCAGGAAACTTAAGGTCGGCGAAAATTCCTTTCCGATGATGTTACTGTTGATGTTATATTGAGTAGCATTTGAGGGTGAATGCATTAATCAAAAAATGCCATCAGTTTTGTGTTGCCAAAATATGTGAAGATAAAGGGAGACTTTGTCATTGTATATTAACTTACTTTTACATATATAAACCGAAACACTTTACCGTCTGTATCTATTTTGAAAAATTCATTAGTGCTACTGCTGGTCCCAGGATTGCTGTCAAATTGTAGCACCCTCAGTGCATACTCAGACGCAGATGTTAGTGATCAGGAGTGGATTTGTGTGTCTGAAAACTAGGTCAGCTATCTCACTTCATGCAAAACTTTCCAGGTATTGTATAGAGAAACTAATCAATAGGGGATAAGCAATTAATCCTCATACTTTAAAATAGCATCAGCAAATGAAGACGGCTTTATAACCAGTCCCTGCAAAAACAAAGAGCAGTGTGGTGTTTTCACTATAACCAAATAGAATAACCATGTGGATACGCACAGATCCTGTTACACTAGGGAGGTTACAATCCATGCCAGAGCATACTGTGTTAGAACAGCACAGTCGATAGAAGCTCTTAGGTAAGCCCTGAAACTGATCACAGATGAAACAGATAGAATGGGAGGCCTCCACTAGGATCACCTAGATACAAACAAACTGTTGTTCAGATAACCTGCATATAAATGTCTTTGAGCTCTTAAGTACCCAATTGATATGTGTACATTTTGAACAGTTAAGCTGTAATCTGTCTTTTCTGAATAGTGCTGAATACAGCACTGTTCTCTCATTCAGGAGTATCCAAATTGCTCAACATCTACTGCAGATCTATCTCAATAAGGCCACCTATTCAAACAGACATAATCTGTTTTAAGCTTCTAGTCTCCCACTTAAGCTCTTCTTAACTACACCACCCAACGTACTCTTCTTAAATGGTACTGCTGGCAGTCTATTGAATTATCTTGAAGATAGCCCCTGAATTCTGTCTGTATTAGTGAATGAGCTTGGCTGTGTTCAGTAAAACCTAAAACTTGCAGGAAAGGAAAAGCTACTCTCTCTGTTTATTGTGTCATATTACAACAGAATAAAATCTCTTTCAGGATACCTCCTCTGTTACTCCCATCTGTAACACTGGCTGCTTTCAGAGCATACTTATTTCACTGCAGAAGTAACCAAAGTCAATGATGCTCTGCATCTTATTTTGTTTCTTGCTACCTTGTTTATGTTTCTGCTTATTTCACCCTTTCCATCCTAAGAAATATTTTTGGCCTTCGTCTGAAATGTCCAATATTTCAAAAGGAGTTTCAAAGCAAGAAATATACATTTCCCATGCATAAGTTATTGAAACTGAATTTGATGAGGTGCTGGTGTTGGGGATATAGAATATTAATCTCTACAGTTTACTTCTTGCCTGTTGCCTAATTGGTTTCATTCACACCAGTCTGCTCCAGAGGGAAAGATTAGTTCTCATTGCAGTAAATGCAGTTCTCCCAAGCTTTTCAGTGGTTGTAGAACCAGTGTAAGCCTATTCTCTATCCTTAAATTTTATTTCTCCATGGTTGTAAGTTTGATTTATAAGTGAAACTACAAAGGATAATAGATGACCTAACCCACGTGCCATAAAAAAATGCAGATTATTTTATGTAGCCCCATTGGTCACTGCTATTGTGGACTTCCCAGGGTTCTTTATATAAAGTGTATATGCATCTATAGTGACAATCAGTTGTCTTGATCAAACATGATAAGCCATTGTTCTGACACTGAGAAGTTCAGAACAGAAGCTAAGAATTTGGAATTGTGTATGGGTATTAGGAATACTGTGTGGAACAAAGGGGTTCCGATATGGGCTATGAAAGACTAAGTGAAACATAGTGGGATCCAAAGCAGCCAACACACCGAGCAATTGAAAGTTTTCATTCCCACATCTAGAACTAACAAAAAGGAAACACGAACTAAAAAATCCATGTTAAATCCTTATTCAGAGGTGAAGGTAAACCTCTCCATCTAGTTAGGCTAGCTACCACAAACTATCTTTCAGAAAGCTGAACAGTATTTTTTACTTTATTTTTGAAACTAAGAAATGTGCTAATTCTGCAGCCATCTCGATTGAAAAAAAGAAAAAAAACCCCTAATGATTAACGGGAGGCTTTACTTATTTTTTTTTCTCTGGCTAAAATTGTGATCTCTGCCATTTTTCTGTCTTATATGCTTTACAAAAGTCAACCAACATATCAAATGGGAAACTTAAATTTTAGAATAGGAGTTACTGTATAAATAAATGTCCACCAGGATGCAGAATTTCTCTTGAGCTCAGCTATGTTGGTTTCTTTCCAGTGTAATGGGACAGGTTCAGCTTGATAAATGAGCAATGGTGTTTTAATTAAAACAAATACAAATTGAATGGACTAGAAGCTAGTTTTGGAGCTACTCAACCCTACTAAGGTTGTGGCAGTTTGGGATGCACTCAGAAACATAATTAATACTCTAGGAAGCTTTGAACTGAACATAAGGTGATCTAAAAAGTCAAGACACTTCCATGGCTAGGCAGCCACTGATGGGGAGTTTACAGAATCACAGTGTTTTTTGGGGGGGAGGAGGAGGGTGCCCAATGTCCACTTAAGTATGTGCTTTTTTAAAGTTGTTCACCTGCCAACCTTTATTCAGAATCTCACATAAATTGTAAAGTTAAAGAAGAAAAATATTTAACGAAAATGACGAGTGAAGAGGTAGGACAACAGACTAGTCATGAAAGGTGGTGGAGTTTATCATTGCTAAAGTTTAAGAGGAGGCTGAATAAAGCATCAGTAAAGTGATACAGTTATGCTCTAGAGAATGCATTGACTAGGAAGAACTGCTGGTATTTTCTTACTCTGCAGCTGTCTAATCTTATGGTTTATCCTTGAATTTTCATGTCTGTGACATCAACCCATTTGCCATTGCTATCTCTACTTCTTGTCATTTCATTTCATTTGTGAAAGGTTCATTTGTGAACCTTCATTCAGAATTAGTCCTGAACTTTGCATTGGTTTGAACCCTTTCCTTTGTTCCTTTCCTCACACCATTCTGTTCTCCAGTTGGCATGCTATTAGCCTTGATATGTAGCTAAATTTTGCTAATTTTAATTTTTTCTGTCATCTAAAGTAGCAGTTGTTGCCATCCTCAAGGATATTTATGTATTTGCTGAGCTTCCATGACACTTTTATATGACGTTGCACTTAAAAAGCTTCAATCATTTCCTCATCTTCTGCCATCTGGATTAATTTTACTGACCTAATTTGATATAGTGTGATATAATCACTCAGTTGCAAATGCTTCTTTATCATATGGCCATAAAACAGACTTTTGCCATTATTTTCTAGACGATATTCCTGGCCTTAGACCCTGAAAACTAAGTAGCAGGATTGACTGTGTCTCCTTATATTTATAATTAAGTTGGAAAATTACTGGTTTTAAAAGTGTTTGGGTTTTTAGTTTCTTTCATTTAGTATTTAGTGCAAAATTAAGTATCAATATTACAGCTTGAAACTAAGTCTCCATTCCAGTAAGTAAAATAAGTAGATCTCCTTGATCTGTCCATTCATTATAATTCATTAATGAGGCTATAATTAAGCACACTATTCATAGCATTATTTTTGATCAGTAAGAAGAGGAGAAAGGGTATAGTATGCATAGTATTACAGAATGTGTCCATTTAAAAACAAAATTATTGTGAATTATATATGTGACGTGATATGCTATACCTACTCTTACATTTGTAGGAGTATATTAGTCTTGTATTAATTTTGCTTTATTATGTTCCATTGTTTGAACTGTAATAATTGCCTGTAAAAGTGAGATTGCTTTGAACCAAATACCTCGATCCAAATTCTTCTGGCCATTAAATAGGTTGTGAGTCTGAGTCTGGATACAAACCAACCACTTGTCCTATATACACCAATAGATGTATCCTGTACAATTAAGCTTAATTGACCTACCTAGAAAAAAAATAATCTATTTGCATCGTTCATTTCGCAAGTAGCTCAAATGACACATCAGAAACAAGCCTCTGCTCATTAATGCAGGTAAGACCTTTGAACTTAAAACAGAGCTCTCTTCTATATGATGTTGCTGTAGCAGTCAGTTATGAATCCTAGCTAGTTCTGATGTAGAGAATCAGTGTCATACGGTGGGAGTGCAAGAAAGGGAAGTAATGGCAATAGTTTTCAGAGCAGCGATCTAATAGTGCCATGGCTACATTTAAGGAGCTGGGATACTCTTTGCAGAAGCTGATAATGGTTGGAAAAAACCCAACTGATTACAATTTTTTAGCAATCTCTTATTTTTTGAAGGCTACTTCCAATAACTGCTCCTGAAAAAAATGAATTACGGAGAGGAAGAAATTTAATGAAATTTGATGTGCTAGGACAAATTGTTTGTTTGGGTTTTTTTTTCTTTTTCCTTTCTTTACAAGTATTTATATCTCTCTTTTACAAGCAAAAAGTATTCTAAGCTTCACAAGCATTTGGTCTGCTGTAACAAAGGAAAGGGAAAACTTTTTTTTTCTTTTTTGCCTTTTTTTTTTTTGTCCCTGTTTTGGAGATCATAAGGAGAAATCCTAACTTAGACATGAGCACACCTTGCGTTTATAATCACTGTGGGATGGATTAACATACAGAGCAAATATTGGTGTTCGGAGCTAGGGTTTGGCTGCGATTTTTTCTAATGCCTTCCAACAGAAGTGCTGTCGTATCTTTAATTCCGGTATTTGAAACTGGTCGTTTTCATATGCGTAGTGAAACCCACTGCTGCAAGTCGTATTGGGGAAATATAAGAGGTGGATGGTCAGAGACTGAACAGAATCATGTTTGAATCCAGAATAATCTTTCTTTCTGTTGGAATTCTTCTAGAATTTATTCTTCATATGTCATGTGATGACAGTTTTAATCTTGACATTTACCTCATACTGATGTTATCTTTAGAGGGATTGACCTTGTAATTACACGGTTGTCAGCAGCCTGCTTACAAAGTTGAGCATTGTTGCCTTAAGGGTAAGAGAGCAGGCCCTGGCTAGTACTGACAGAAAGCAGAGGTGAAGAGGAAAGGGGCAGATCCAAAATATAGATCTGGGCTTGCTGGTTTTGTGGCAAAGGTGAGGAACACAGCTGCTATTTCTGGGAGGTATTCCGTGGAACTATGACCACTCCTTCTTAATAGTATCAGTTCTTGCTTTCTAGGGCTCTGGTGTGGGAAAAGCCTTTAAGAGAGCCAAGCAGTTCTTCAGTCCTCTTTCTCAGCAGTCTTGGCTCATTATTTCACAGTGGTTTTAGGAAATGCTATTTTAAGTTCTTATGTCAATGATTATTAAAAAAGAGACAAGCCAACAAACAAAAAATCCCCATTACCAGCCGAGGTATTGGTATTGAATCATTTGAACAAGTGAAAGGGACTTTGATATGTAGGACCGACAGGAAGTCTCTTACCTTCTTTTACATTCTCTGCATTTTGGCCAATATTGTAACATTGCAAAATCAGTACCTGAAGTTGCATGCAAGGTATAGAAAAATTAATATAAAATTGTGATCCGAGGTAACTGAAATATTATAAGAAAAGTTACTAGCTGTGTGATTTTTAACTGTAGAAAAAAATATTATAAATAATGAAAAAGCCGTGAAAGTGGCACAATGTACCTCATAGTGAAAGTAGGGTATTTCTTAGGCATACCAAGAAACAGATAATATGTTTTAAATCCATACCTTAGCTAACTGGTAAACAATGCGCTTGTTAGCTGTAACCTTTGATTCAGTTGGTCCCAAATCATAGCCAAAGACTACAAACCTCTGAAACCAAATATTTCTCAAAATGGCATTGAAATGCAAGGGTAATGACCCCCAATTTCACAAATGTGTAACTGTGTGTGTGTTTCTATGTATATTTTACAATTGTTCCATTTTCTTTTGGGGGGTCTCTGAAAGTTTTCAAGAGTAACAGATTGAATATTGTACTGGCAACTCTCCAGATGCCTGAGGGCTGCAACAATTTGCATATACATTTACATTATTCTACATTGCCTGGACATCTATTTGAATTCTTTGTTGGATGCAAATGAAACTTTTACCATTAATGCATTAAAAGCTTTTACCATGCAACAGTGATTGGAAAAAAAGAGAAGAAAATACTTAACATACCTAGCAGTATGTTTGTTATCTTTGAAGATTATCCTCTATATTTTTGCCATCTCTTGTGCTTTTGAAGCAGTTAAAAAAACAAAACCAAAACCAAAAAGTATAGAAGCATGTGCTAGAAAAGAAGCTAGAGGTGATACCGATGATGATTTACATCTTCCATTTTTTTCCTCAGTGTAGGTTTTTTTTTTCCTTTCCTCTACAGTATCTTGTTTCACCTCTTTATTGAGTAAAGCTGTCTTCCTCACCTCTTCTAATTACTTTCTTACTCCTTACTCTCTTTTGGTTTTCTTAATATTTTTCCCCTTTGTGTTCCTGTTCTGGATTCTCCTCAAAGACCTTCTCTTAGGACTGTTCAGGAATTTCTCTGCAGTAACAACAGATTTTTTTAAAGACACATTTCCAATTAACTGAAATTAAAACAGATTGTGGGAAGTCATTAGTTTTAGTGGAGTTCCTGTTTCAAAGAGAACCTTTAAATATGTTGGGTAGTGCATTCAAAATGAAAGGAATCTGGATTACAATGGTGTGTTGTGAGTTAATGAGATATGGAACAGTTGTGAGCAGTCTTCACGAAAGGATATACTGCTTATTTTGAGAGAGATTTCCAAAGTAGTACTAGCCTCAGCTTTGCTGCAATTGTAACCAGTAAGCTTTCAGTAATAAGGCTTTTCAATAAAATCAGTTAGGCAAGTGTTGAGCTTTTAGTAAACTTACAAGCATGCATGCCCCTCAGTTTTTATTAATGGAAGTACAAGAGAGTATCACATAAAGGGGAAAAATGGACAAATTTATAAAAGGAGAAAAAAAGGGGAATGAATGAGGAAGAAGAGGCAAGAATGGTGAAGAAGTGGAACTAGAGGAGTGCTACTGTATGCAATGACTAGCGTAAAGAAGGTCAGTCTAGAGACCAGCTGCACAGCAAAGATAGCCATATTGTTTTACTACGGAATTTTCAATGAGACATTTCAAAATAGCATGCTCTAGAGTTATAGTTATTTGATCAATGCCGAAAATAGTTAGAAACCTAATTTTAAAATTTCATTAAATTTTTTTCCCTCAGTGTATCTAAATCTAATTTTTATCAGAACTTTTCAAATATAAAAGATAGCTAACGTTTTACTTGTCATACCCTCTCAAAGGTAAAGCAAACGTAAAGTTTTGGAAATCTTTATTTCTCTATTGCTGTTGCAAAAGCGTTTCCTATATAGGGTATCTTAGGTCAGGTTGAGACCTTTTCCCAAACTAGGGCTGCTGATCGTGTAAGCAAAGGACCCTAAACAATCTATGACTTCATATGTAGTCTGAAGGCCCTACAAGTCTTTCATACAGGCTTGATTACAAATGCCTCCTAACAGCAATAACAGCCAATCAATTTTTGACAGTAAATTCATATTTTAGAGTTTGGAGATGGATATCGTGTATGATAGGAATTGTATGTACACAGAGAATAATAGTTTTGTAAAATCTATGTTAGTAAGGTAAAATTCATTAAGAAACTGCTTTTTACTAAATTGTTTTTAAGCCAAACTTCAGTTTGGCCACAGGTGATTACAGATATTTCTGGTTTGGGATAAAAAATCAAACATTGCTGCAAACAAAGTTCCAGTCTTTTTTTTTTTTTTAATAATAAGGTCAATTTTCCTTTTCTCACCTCATATATCTAATTATGGGGGACAGAGAAATAAGTCCACTTTTCTTGTAAGGTTATTAACTTGACAGTTTCCCTTTAAGTTGTGAAGATGTGCAGAGTAGTTAGGAATGTGAGATACTGTAGGGTACCAAATGTGTGATGTGATGTTGCTAGGCAACTCCCTTACTGTTTTAAACAAACCACATAGAGCTGGCAACAGCTGTCAAAGCTCTTGGCTCTTGACAGTAACACAGACCTCAAAAGAACTTAGAACAAAGATCTTCCAAAATGGGCTGTAATATATAACGCAAACCCATAGTGCTAGCAAATGTGAGAACCTATTTGTCAAATTAGCAGACACAGTTATCTGTTAGAATTCTGTAACAAAATATTTTTGTGACAACTATGCCATTTGTTTAAATAAATTTAAAAAATGGTAAATACATGTATATCAGTTTGGCTTTTTGAAAGAATGCCTTTCAGAGCTGTCAGTGGTACCAAATCTGTTTGCATGTATTAGATGAGCATCATATGTCTGCAGTCAAGAAAGGAAAAATGTTGCATAGAGAATAGCCATGTGCGTGTGTTTGCAGATTCATTTCTTTTCTCTGCTGTTGAGTCGTGTATATTTTGACATATCAGAAACAGAGATGGGCTCCTCTTTGTCAGTATTGCAGTCCATAAAAATAAGTGTAGGTGTGCAGCACGTTAACACCTATCAATATGGCAAAACTTTTAAACAGGAATCAGCCCCCAAAGCTTCAAAAGAAAGCCCAGATCTGTACTGAAATAACCCAAGACCTGTCAAAATTTGTCACACTAGGAGATAAGTAGGTCTGTAAACAGCCTAGTAGTCTGGAAATACATCTGGAATGTGAAAAATTCAGAGTGGCTCCATACCAGTTTTTCCCGTCTCCTGACTGCCTGAATACAAACCAGCATAAATCCAGCAGCCAGGCAGTGCTGTTCTTCTACTAATATTCATGTCTCTTCATGCGGCATAGCATTTCAGAGGCAGCATCATACTAGCTAGCCTGCCTAGCTGTTGCATTATTCACACCCCACCAAAATGCACATGAAGTCAGTGTCTGAGTGTCTGAGTATTGTTGTTCTCATTGCTGTGTGAATGCTTTAACTGTCAAACTCCTCGCAGGTGCCTTGCTATATCCCTGGTTGTAATTGTTCAGTTTTATCCATTCGGGTCAACAAAAGGCAGACTTGACTGTCTAGCTAGGTAAAGTTGTCACAGGAAGCTTCTGAGCTCTTGAGTCACTCTCCATGGTGAAATGAATGTTTAAATGTACAGAATAGCTGATTTTCAACTTGCTGCTTGCCCTGCAAGTGACAGACTGGCAGAGATTTGGCTTGACTGTACTAGACGCTAGGGTGCTTTTCTACTTCATTAAATGTTATCCTGTTTGGTTTAGTTTTTTAATTCCACCTTGTAGGGAGAACCTTTTACAATATAAGTTCTGTTAAACCTGATCCTTGACTCTTGGAAAACTTTAGAACATGATAATAGCTGTACTGGCTCATGCCAGGAGTCTATGTAGCATGATATCCTGACTCTAAAGTGTGCATAAACTGATGCCTAAGGAGGAATAAAAACAGTGTAAGGGGATATGATACTTCCTCAAGGTATTCTCTTGCTCTTTGACTATATCTTGGCTCACAGGATTTCCTGAGCTTTGTCTCATTTAGATATTTATGTATTTAGTATTGACATGGCTCTCTGTTTAGTAACATTTAATAGTGCACCTTGCACACTCTTCCTCTGAATCCACAAAACTCTGCATCCACGGTGTCTTCTGACTCAGAGTTACACAATTCAGTGTAGCACTGTACATTGAATCACAAACCTTTTGTTCGTTTCAAGCCTGTATCTCTTAGTTTAAGCTGGTCATTCCTAGTACTTGTGTAGGCAGAGGCAGTGAATAGCCTAGTCAACTCTGTACCATCTCTATGCAATTTATGATTTTGTAGGTTTCTAATTCCTCTTTTTTCAATTTGAACAATCCTGGGCTACTTAGTTGTTCTTACGGAAAGCGTTACTTACCTCTGCTTGACTTCTTGCAGTTCTTTTGTGTCCTTTTTGGGAATAGGAGAGGAGAGTATTCAAGGGCTACAAGAAGCATATTTTTTTACTCTGGTGTAATGTTTGGGTTCCCCCTCCCCCCCCCCATTTCTTTCCTAGTAATTTCTAGCATTTGTGTTGCTTTTTTGTCTACTGTCTACCACTGGTCTGCTGTTGATCTTGACAAATCGTTATTTTTCTCCAGCAAGACATTTCATTAAAGAAATAATGTTCAGTTCTTCCCCACACTACAGATTTATTATGTTTTCAGGAACTTTTGCTAATATCAGCCTATCTAAGTGTTGATTTGTTGTTCTTATTTTCTGTATTTTCACAACCAGTGAAATATTTTTTTAAAAAATGAGTATTGATTGAGGGAAGAGAAGAAGAGGTGGTCCAAATGTCTTTATCTGTCAACTGTTACTTGTGAAGCAGGGTTTTCCCTTAGTGGGATCAAATGGAGGGCAGTCTCTGTGGGAACATTACAGAATATTTGAACATCTGCTTTGAGAACCTACTTGAAAAATAACCATGCACAATATAAGAGGAACATCTGTGCTGTGTGCTGGAGACCAGTGGTAATACTGCTGGCAGAAGCAAAAATAGCAGAAAGCTCATATAGGTTACATGGAGGCCTTCTATTGCATAATGTATGTCATTTGGCATTTTTGTACTTTCACCGTATTTTTTTTCATAACAGCAGTATACTTGGTATGAAACTACAGATGGGCAAATAATCACTATAAACTGATAGCTGATGGAAATTTAAGTGCCCTGAAAATTATGTAGAAAATATCCATACATAATAATGTCTCCATTGTTTGTCTGGAAGTAATACTTTGTGTGTTTGCATTTTGTTTCTACGGAAAGACAATTAAGCAAACAGAAAAAATGAATGGCAAAAATACTGCAATTCTTATGTGGTGAAAAGCTGGCTATTACCAGATGCTCTCTCCATATGAAATGGAGCCTGTTTATTAGGTGTGTTCAGAGTTCTGCTTCTGCACTTAGTTTTAGGTCCACAGCATGGAGGGAAGTGTGGTGAGTCCTGGCATGTTATCAAAGTCTGTCTACATTACTGTTGCATTAGTAGGCTAGCTGATGGGTGAGTAAAAGCATTTATGGTTTTAATCCTGTGCACAGTACTACCAGTGTTATTCCTGTAGACGTGTGAAGTCAGCGAATGTTGCTTTCATGGCCTATGTCATGAGAGGGCCCAGATTTCTCCTATGCTAATTGAAACTGTTTCTGAATGTGGTAGATTGGTCTTAATAATTTATGGTTTTTACACTAGTCACATTACTCTAACTGACAGCAAATCTGGTGTGTCCTTTAATAATAAACAACTCAGATGACCGGGGGATCGCAATGGACGGTTACAGGCTCTTTCGTAAGGACAGGCAGGGTAGAAGAGGTGGAGGAGTTGCTCTCTACATTAAGGAAAACCTTGAATGTATCAAAGTCAACTATGGTGATTGCAACTGCTCTATCGAATGCCTCTGGGTTAAAGTCAAAGGGGTTGTCTCCAAGCAGGACCTCACAGTGGGCATCTGCTATCGACCTCCTAACCACGATGACGATGCCGACGAAGCGGTACTTGGGGCACTAAAGCAAGCTTCTGGCCAACAGAACCTGGTCCTGATGGGTGACTTCAACTACCCAGACATCTGCTGGAAGAACAATATGGCATCTCACATGTCATCCACCAAGTTCCTGGAATGTATAGAGGACTGTTTCCTGACACAAATGTTAGATGTGCCAACCAGGAATGAGGCACTGCTGGACTTGCAATTCACAAACCGAGAAAGCCTGCTTTGTAATATCTTGGTTAGTGACAGCCTTGGCTGCAGTGACCACAATATTGTGGAGTTCGGGATCCTGCTGAGTGTGCTGAAGGTCAGCTCTAAGGCAAGGGTTCTGGATTTTAGAAGAGCAAACTTCAGTTCACTGAGGGCTCAGCTGAGAGGGATTCGATTGGAAGCTTCCATGGAAGACAAAGGAGCTAGTGAGTGCTGGGGGTTCTTCAAGAACTCTCTATTGGAAGCACAAACCCAATTTATCCCCTATAAAAGAAAGGGAAGTAATCGGAGCAAGAGTCCCCCTTGGCTCAACCATGACCTCCTGGGTCTACTCAAATCCAAAAGGGAAGCATACCAGAGATGGAGAAGTGGAGGATTATCTGTCGAGAGCTACAAGGGCTGTGCCAGACTGTGCAGAGATGCAGCTAGAAAAGCAAAAGCCCAGCTCGAAACTGGCTGTAGATGTCAAAAATAACAAGAAAGGTTTCTTCATGTATGTCAACTGTAAGCAGAAAAAGAAGGAAAACATAGGCCTACTGTTAAATGGAAAAGGAGAGTCAATCACCAACGATGCTGAAAAGGCAGAGGTCCTCAACAACTTCTTCACCTCTCTCTTTACCAGCACTGCGGGGTCCTAGGCTTTGGGAACGAAATTGCCAATTGATCCAAACACCGAGACACCATCAGTGAAGGAAGAGCTAGTACATTAATTGCTACAGGAGCTGGACCCCTACAAATCAATGGGCCTTGACGCCATCCACCCAAGGGTGTTGAGAGAAATGGCTGACATCATCACAAGGCCACTCTCCATAATCTTTGAGAAGTCACGGAGAACGGGGGATGTCCCAGAGGACTGGGGGAAGGCAAATGTTACCCCTATCTACAAGAAAGGCTCGAGGGAGGATCCGGGTAACTATAGGCCCATCAGCCTTACCTCAATCCCTGGGAAAGTTATGGAACGAATCCTCCTGGGGGCCATCACAAGTCAAATGAAGCCCGTGATTGGGAAAAGCCAACATGGCTTCACTAAAGGCAGATCGTGCTTGACAAACCTGGTGGCCTTCTATGACAAAGTGACTTGCCTGGTTGACATGGGGCGGGCGGTGGACATTGTCTACCTGGACTTCTTCAAGGCCTTTGATACGGTCCCCCACAGCCTCCTCCTGGAGAAATTAATGCGTTATGGCCTAGAAAAGTGGTCTGTGCGGTGGGTGGGGAACTGGCTGACAGGTCACACCCAAAGGGTGGTGGTAAATAGCTCCTTTTCCAAGTGGCAACCTGTCAAAAGGGAGGTCCCCCAGGGATCGATATTGGGCCCAATGTTATTCAACATCTTCATAAGTGATCTGGATAATGGGATCAAGTGTAGCCTGATGAAGTTTGTGGATGACACCAAATTGAGTGGGGAAGTAGACATTCCAGAAGGGAGAGCTTCTCTGCAGGAAGATCTGGATAGGCTGGAAGAGTGGTCTAACAAGAACCTTATGAAGTTCAACAAGGAGAAGTGTAAGGTCATAGAATCATAGAATCGTTAAGGTTGGAAAAGACCCTTAAGGTCATGCACCTGGGAAAACATAATCTGGGAGTGCAGCACAGGCTGGGATCCACCTGGCTAGAGAGGAGCTCTGTGGAAAGGGACTTGGGGGTCCTGGTGGACAGGAAGCTCAACATGAGCAAACAGTGTGCTGCTGTGGCCAAGAAGGCCAACAGGATGCTGGGTTGCATCATAAAGGGCATCACCAGCAGAGGTAAAGAAGTCATTATCCCACTCTACTCAGTGCTTGTCAGGCCACACCTGGAGTGCTGTGTACAGTTCCAGTCCCCGCCTTACAAAAAGGATGTGGACAGGCTGGAAGGGGTCCAGAGAAGGGCCACCAAGATGATCAAAGGACTGGGAAACTGCCTTTCGAGGATAGGCTGGGAGAGCTGGGTTGGTTCAGCCTTGAGAAAAGGAGGCTTAGTGGGGATCTCATCACCATGTACCAGTGCTTAAGGAGTGGCTACAAAGACGATGGAGACTCCCTTTTTACAAGGAGTCCCATGGAGAGGACAAGGGGGAATGGACACAAATTGCTCTTGGGGAGATTCCGATTGGGCATGAGAGGGAAATTTTCACAGTGAGGACAGTCACCCATTGGAATAATCTCCCCAGGGAAGTGGTTGACTCGGCCACATTGGACACTTTTAAGACTCAGCTGGACAGGGTGCTGGGCCATCTTGTCTAGACTGTGCTCTTCTTAGAAAGGTTGGACTAGATGATCCCTGAGGTCCCTTCCAACCCATGATTGTGTGATTAAATCTAGTTTAGTACATTTTAAGATAGCTTCAGGGAAGAAAAAGAAAAGGGTGGTGTTTTTTTGGTTGGTTAGTTTTTTCAAATGGCACTAACACAATTGGACAGGATATGTGGTTCTAGATACATCATATATACAAAAAATTATAAAGAAATATTGAAAATTCAGTGTCTCCTCTTACAGATGTTAGAAAAGATTTTTCTATAGTTTTCCTTGGTGTTTCAGAAATAGTGATGTTGGGCTTAAGGTCTAGGCTGCTGACCTTGGAGGACTGGTTACATGAATGGCAGACTGAAAAGGATTACAGCGTAATATTCTGTCCAACTGGGACCACCCCGATCTTACAGCCAGTAAGAAAAAAATCATTTATCAGAAAACCCGAAGTTTCATTTATGTCTTCAGTCCTGCTTAGTTGCACAGTTTCCTATTTCCCAGCATGAATTAGAATCAGCATTTAACAAAGTCACCTCAAGAAAAGATGTACAAGATAATACTTTAGCCATGCTATCCTATACTGTTTGCCAGATTCTTTGTTCTAACACATTTTATTCATTTTTCTTATGCATGTAAAAAGCAGAGACTGGGAGAATCAAGCGGTACCTAAAGCATATACAATATTACACATAATCAGAACCAAAGCTCAATAAGTAATGGTAAGTTTCATGGCATGGAAAAATTTTATGAATTCACATATCATTTTTACAGGTTGAATGATCAAATAATGAACATCTTTTGCTAAACTATCTGAAAATGTCTAGACTTTACACAGAGCTTTCAACACATTAAATCTTACTTATTTACGAACTATAAGTGTCTGAACTCTTAAGATTTAATTTATGACTTCAGAAAGAACATCTGCAGCACGTACATAATATTGTGCATTGTAAAATCATCAAATTAATTTTAAAAATTGAGTAACTTATATTTAACTTTGAGTGAATTGTAATTCTGCACATTCAGAAACTTGCTGGTTTTATCAGAATAATGGAAAGAAACTTCAGAGGTTTATCCTTACTTACATAGTTTGTAGATTGCAATAAAACTTCAAAATGTTAATACTGTTCATAGTTGCTTAGTGGGAAATAAGGAACAAACCAGAACATACTCATGTTTCAACATTTTTAAAGCTAGATGGTTACAACAGCTTAATATGGTTTCCCCATAGACGTTACTAATACCTCAAGCCAGAAGGGTACCATTTAATGTCACACATTAGAACCGTATTGGGCTTAGTTATGTTCTATTCCTCAAAATGCCATCCCTGAGTGAATTGCTTTTTCCGTGTAGCCAGTTATGTCAAAAAGCTTGCAAAAGTCACAGCCTGAAATGTCCCATTCTAAAAAAATAAGTGGTAGGAGCCAAGAAACATCAAAGTATCAAATTTGTAGTTAGGGCAAATCTGTAGAACTAGCATAATAAGTTAATATTACTTCTTATAAGTGTACAGTAGTATGAGGAAACCTACCTATCTCTGTAGTACTATGGTTCAGCAGGGTAAAGACTTAGGTCTCCAGATTTTCACAGCTCATTTTACTTCTCATTATCTTTCAGCGTCTGTGGAATTTAGGCTATTTGAGCTCTCAGTGTTCTGAAAGCCTGTACTGTGAACGCAGAGCAGCACAGCAGACTAATTATGTTATTTTGTATACCCACCAGTGGTGAAGTGGGTAGGTAATTGCTAGTTTACCACATCAGCACTTCAGAGAGAAGTGGAGTTTTCTGTGGATGGGAAATGGGATTGAATGAGAATGTATCAGATCTTTTTTTCCTCTATCAGTTTTTCTGAAGAATTGTTTGGGACCTTCTAGGTCCAATTGTAAATACCGATGTACTGAGTTTCAGTGCCACATCTAGAAGGTGTGATTGCTCTTTCAGTTTCAGTGAAACTGCAGCAGCATGGGTTTTCACCTATTCTTCAAAAGCTCATTCACGTCCCTGGATGCCTGTGCAGGCAACTGTCTAAAATGCTTACCCTCTGTTTCATAGCTGCTGGTATTGAACTCTTTAGATTAAAGATGGCTTGGATATGCTAATCACATATCCATCTGCAAATACTCTATCCAGCAGTAGTGAATAAAATATGGGACCTGTCAGCATTTCTAGCTCTCCAACACTTAGGGCACAAGTAGCCACAGCAGTAAAGCCATTAAAGATGAAAACATGGGTATTTAGATAACTAAGTACTTTTGAGACTCCAGAAGTACCCATCTTAGTTATGCTGTTTGGAATTTTTGTCATATGTCCTCAGTTTAGCTGCTTCGTACTAAGCAATGATAGTTAGACATTCACTAGTAGGAGCCTAGTAAGAGGCAAACTCAGAGGAAATAAAATGACATATTGAAAATAGAGTTTATTTTGAGCATTCTGGTGCCACTTAAGTTAAAATGGTTCATTTTCCCAAGGCTATAAGTACTAAATCTGAAAAAACAGACTGTTGAGGGAAAAAAAAAATCCCCAAGGAGGACACTGGAGAAAGAACTTACAGAAGGATCATGAACAGGCTTTCCCCATTCGATAATGAAGATAAATTAGATAGCGATCAGTTGAGATGGTTTGCTGAGCTGTGAATAGTGGAGTGAGGCTTAGATGATAAAGTAAACACGAAAATGTTTTGTCATATTGACTCACTTTTCTAAAATCAGGGTTCTGAGAAATAAATGTAGTTCTTTACTTCAAAACTATTGTTTATAAGTCATTGCAATGTCAGAGGACCTTGAAAGACAAATATTAAGGGGGTGAGAGCCAGCATGGCTGCATCCCAAAGAGCTAATTTGGATTGTCTGGCCTTAAGTAACATAAGATTTGAGAAGCCAACCGTATCATCTACTAGCGCATTTGAGCAAAATGTTTTTGCCGCACCCTGTCCTTAATTATGTAGTATCCATAGGTACTAATCGCCTTTTAAAAATCTGGCACTTACAGCTTTGAGTCATTGCAAAGAAGCCATGAACAATGTTTTTATGGAGTTGGAGGGTGTGAAGTTGTCTTACAAAAAATACCAATACCAATTTCTCTCTTTGCTATCCTGTTTTTTTTTGTTGTTGTTGTTTTGGTTTTTTTTCCCAGAAGTATAATGTTGTAGAACGAGTAATGTACTGACAAGTATAGAGAGAACCTCACTAAAGAGGTTCTTTTATGAGTGCTGAGTGAAGGACCTGATAAAATATCTTTACCTCACTGTCTAATATTGCATTTGAAAGATTCCAAGAGCAGTATGAGGGCATTGTCTCCTGGTTTCATTTACACTTAAGTCTGGCCAGTGTATTTATTGACTCACATTAAACATGCCATCATTTGCAGACATGTAAATTGAAGCAAACTGAAGTCCTTTATTTCTAGTTGTTAATTGACATAACTGTTTGACAGTGAAACAGGGTGGGTGAAATAAAGCCTCTTGATTACCTGAGGATGATGGAACATGTGCTGATGCAGGAAGATTTCATTATGTTGTGTTACCCAAAAGATTGTAGCTAAGCATTGAAATGGTCTGGGCAGTTATCAGCTAGACTCTGCTGGCCTGGTACTTCACTGGAGAAAACTGAAATAAATTACACTCCTCTAAACCTTAACCTTTTAAAAATATGAAACTTACAACAGAGACTATTAATAGCCCTGGGATATATATTTTTGAAATGAATCATTATACACATCTAGGAGGATATTGGTTACCATTTCTGCCATATGCTTATACATTCTTGATCCACGTCCATCTGGCTCAGAAATCTGTCGGTGTGACTTGAAAAGTGATTTGAAGGATCTTAAAAGCCAAGAGCAAATTTGTACTCTGGCTTGTGTAGAATACAGGAAAACAGCTTTTAAAAATTAAGTATAGTATTTTATATTAAGTAGATTACGTACTTTCAGAAGATGTCTTTAAGCAGTTTCCATGCTTTGTATTTGCTTTTCCCCTTCATTCTTAAGAGTAACAGCTTCCCCCCCCCAAATTTATCAGTTGGGATTTATACCAAGAGCTGACGGTAAGGTGTCAGCATTTGCCATTGCTACCAATTATGCAACTACTGGAGCTACATTCAGGTGCTAAAAGATAATTATTGCAGCTGTCTGAAGGGTTCGAAAATACACATAATCCAGATAGTGTTAAAGATTATTGGAAAGATTCCAAAATTCAAAATTTCAGTAGCATTTTTCTTTTTTTAATATTTTAAGATGAAGTACTCACAAACTATTATTCTGTATTTTGGAGAATTCTTGTGTTGTAAAGCTTGCAAACCTTGTTTCAGAGGTAGTGAATCCAAAGTAAATGACCTGCAGCATTTTTAATCCATAACATTGTTATAAATCATATTGAGTTCTGATCCTACAGCACTATGTTTTTTGTTTCCTCTTCAGTTACGCTTACTTTAATTTCTATATTAGTAGAAACTTAATAATAAGTTGAAGTGATTAATTAGCTATATTCTTTAAATCACTATTTGAAAAGAAAAAAACATGAACTCTGAAAGTGTCCTTGGCCATCTCTCAGGCCAAAGCAGCCTTGTCTTTACTTTTTCTTAATATGCACAAATAATATTTCATATTGAGCTTTAAATATTTAAGAGAAAGGTTTTTCTTTGCAGAGGAGTATCAGGATGTCAAATTGCATATGGTCATGCTTTTTCCATTTGCCAATTAAATTGAAACTAGAAATTTATATAGTCTTATATTTTAGTGTATATGTATCCTAGCGCAAAGGTAGATCATTTCCCCTGTTGGAGTTACAGTGAATGCTTTCTTATGGTCAGCTCAAGTTGGTCAAAATTTTGTAGCAGATGTGGATTTTGTATTTAATTTTTATACTCACCATTCTGCATAGAGAGACATTAGAGTACTAAGTCCATTTAAGCTTGCAGGAGTGAAAATTTATTGGCAGGAATTTTTAAAAGTTTTCAGGAAACGTGGCTAAGGAGTGACGTGTAACACACAGTTTATGGTATTAGAGAACTTAAATTTGTCTCTTAATTTGTGTTGGTATTTTGAATTAAGAATTTTGAATTCTTAATTAAAGTTCAGATGTTTCTCTGATTTGGGTGGATTTGTGCTCTGAAGAACAGAAAAAGCATAGCGTATTTACAAT
This sequence comes from Phalacrocorax carbo, assembly GCF_963921805.1. Taxonomy (NCBI): domain Eukaryota; kingdom Metazoa; phylum Chordata; class Aves; order Suliformes; family Phalacrocoracidae; genus Phalacrocorax; species Phalacrocorax carbo. Next base: position 47,669,228 of record NC_087516.1, on the reverse strand, counting down.
CATTGCAAGTGTTCTTACGGATCCTATGGTGTGCTAAAGAAAGACTGGCTCTCTGAGGTGGAGAATTCCACAATTCCAGCATTGTGGAATCATGAAAAGAGGCTGGGTGTGGAAACTGTGAATTTCATTCTGAACTGAGTTTTTATTAATCATAAATGACTGGGATAAGCACCCACTGCACCTCAGAATACTGTTTCCATAAGGGTGCTTTTTGAGGAATTTGAAGAGGAGCTTTCATGATAAACAAGTCAACAACTGAATCTGCTTAATATTTGAGACTGGTTTTGTCAGAAGGACCTACCTAATCAGTTTTCCTCTGTTACTTTCAGCAACATTGTCTGAAAGTAATTATGGGAAGACATACACATGAGACAAGCATTATTAAGAATAATAAAATTTGAACATAATTTTAGTCCTCCAAGAAGTCCGAGAGCTAGAACGTAACATTGTCTATTTACTTGCACAATAGTTCTGCCTGAAAAACAGAAATGCAGAAGTCTGCTCTGCTAGCACGCTATATGTTTACTTAGAGGACAGCCAGGGCATAGGACAGTAGCAGTGGTAGGTTTTTAGTTCGCTTAAGGACTATTTATGTCTAGTGTTTGTCATTGCCAGGCTTCAAACTGAGGTCAGAGGGAGAGTGAGGCCACATTCCCGTCCCTACTTTTGAGATAACAAACAGCTAAAAACTGTGTTTACATCACTTATGTTCTTCTGAGAACCCAAAATGCCTCAGAAATCCTATGTGAAACTAAACCCAGTGTTAAGAGCATAAGGCAAACTTTAAATTAGTGATGACAAAAATCTCGCTAGTGGTAAGTTGCAAGTGTTGCAGCTGTATCATCCTAGTGCTCTGAAATGCTTTGGATGGTATTTGTTGTGAGTACAATCTATTGTCAAAAGCTGTGTGATGAATGTATAATTAAAAGTATCTATGCCACTGATGTACTTATGCAACTCAGAATTCAAAGTATCTCCTCAATTAAATACAAATAATTGAAATGCCAACTATTAGCATCCTGTAATTATGACTCTTAGCAATTCCATCATTATCCACTCCTTTCTCTACATGGTAATACCCACCTGGAGGGAACTTTGTATCTATAGTCTTCACTAACCAACAGGATTTTGCTTTTTTTCTTTATTTTATAAAAGAATAGAAAATTAATAATTATCCTTCAGACATGGCTTTTATGTCTCAAATTCAGAAACTAAGAAAACATGGTTTTGATCCAAAGCTGATAGATCTAGTGAGTTTTAAATCACCTTACATATCATTTAATAGATTATCATTTTAATAAATGGCCAAACATCTTTGCGTGTGCATATTAAGTATTAAAAGGGGATTATTATACTGATAGCAGTAGGGTGGTTTTTACTGATACAGTGGGTAGTTTAAAATGATTAAGTACATTGGACCTAGTTTTATGTATATAAAAATTATGCCGCAGTCAATAAAAATGCTTAGAATAACCTGAAAAGAACATGATTTTTTTTCCTCCTCCCTTAGTTAGTACGTTGATATTTAGGGTTTGATTAATATTGCATAGATATCTGGTGTACAGACAAAGACAATCTGGTTCTGGAATCTGACGTTTTCAACTGAGGTTGCTTTCTTATCTGATTTCAAGCGTTTGGGTGCTTTTATGGAGTAAAGCGTGGTAATGTGTTACTTACCCATCAGGGCCTGCTGACCAGCGAAATGTAGCATTACCGGTATAGAAAGTTACATAGTTCACCTGCCTAATGAACCACTGAAAACAGCAAGCATCAAGCTCAGCTTCAAATTCGTGTTTGCTGGATTTAAGCAGGAGACTCCAATGAAAAGGGCATGGCCCTACTGACTGTATTGACCTTATGGACCCACACAAGGGTTGCCTTGTTTCCATCTGCTTATGCTGTCCCACTGGGTTTCCTTGGGCAGTGCTCTTCAGGCCATATCCCCTATTACAATGTCCACCTCATGAGTGTCACACGTGATATTCTAGAAGTGAGAACCTGAAGAAGTCTTTCCAACCGTTACCTTGTCGTTCAGCTGGGATAGTTGATATCTTGAAACGACTCGAGTCCCTCACTATCCTGCACCACGTAGCCCATGTCATGACATCCTGTGCCACCTTAGATTTGGTCAGGCTGCACCTGCTCCAAATTGTGACATTTTCCAGGGTATCCTGGCTGGTTGCTCATTGGCGGTAAGTCAGACTCAGTATAAATTCTCACATTTCCAGAACAAAAAAGACAACAGTGGAGGTTCTGTATTGGCATGGGAGTCAGGAGTGGCCGTAGGAGTCAGTAAGAGAAAAGAAAGCAGAGCTTCCTCAGGGCCGGTATCAGCAGGGATCTTTCTCAGAGGAAATGTCATTTCATATCCATAATTAACAACCTCCTGCTTATCATACCACATGAAAGGTCTTAGGTGATCCCACCAGTGGATACTACTGAAATATGCCTAGAGCTGCCAAAGGTGGGGTGAGTTAAAGCTTACTGGGATTCTTCCATAGAGATTGGTGTAATAGAGGTGGCCTTCCAGGGATGGGGGAGACAAAGCACCGGTCACAGGCTGGGTGGCTGTCCTCACAAGCATATCAGTGCTTATACCTTTCCTGCAGCGCACTCATTGCTCAGTCCCCAGCTTTTTGGTAAGGGGTGTCCTTTATGGAGCTCTGAATAGGACCTCAGAGGGTTATGTTGGGGGTAGACAGATGGATACACAGTAAATGGTCAAGGGCTTTGTTAAGACTACTGTATATGCTTACAGGGTAACTCGTTTCATGGTTTGGTATTTGGGAAAGAGGCAATTTAACATCGTAGACGAATGTGGGATAGTCCAGCTTGTGGCAGCTCTCATGAGAGATCTAGCATAGCAAGACAAGCAAGTTTTTGTGCTACAACTATTTAAACAGGAGTACTTCAGGTACTCTAACCTTCACCTTTTTTGACAGCCATAAAAACACATACACACACACACACACATACACACACACACATATATATACGCGCACACATATATGTGTATATATATATACACACCTTCAATTTTTCACAGGTCAAAGAGAAAGACTTAATTTAAGAAAGGGGAGCCTGGGGTCTTTTCATAATAGACAAGTGAGGAGGTTACTTGAAATTTTCTGAGTAAGTTGTAAGGGAAAGGAAGAAGTTTTACATACAAAGATGCTAAAATTTATAAATAGAATCAATGAGCTTGTGCTTCATTCTTTCTCCTGGTCTTTCTCTGTTTCTTTTTGTCTCTCCTTCTCTCTATATTCCTCTTTCACTGTCTTTAAGTCACTTTTTTTCATTTTTCTTATTATTTGGTCCCTCTCTAGAATGTGAATTTCAAGTCACAGTCAATGTTGTAGCAAGCTAAAATGTTAAATGGCTTGTTGAATTCTGGGAATAGTAATAAACATTTCAGTGGACTGTAGCTGGACAATTGATTGTATAAAGCTTTAGTGTCATAAAATGTACTTTTAAAATAGTACCAAACGGTATATGAGTGCCACAATTTCCTAAGTATTTCAGAAAACATTGATCAGCACATCCTGAATAGGAACAGCTTATTTTTTGTCAGCAGTACTTTATCTGCTTTAATTTGCTTTGCACGTTTCCATGACAACTAAGGGAAGAATAAAGTCTTAACCAAAATTCAGTGAAAGCGAGACAAAACAACCTGCTTTGATTCATGCTGCTCTGATAAATGAGTTGAGCAATCAGCTGTGGATCACAGATTTTTTTTCTGGAACAGATAGGACTTTTATTTGCATATATTTATTCTTTTAGCTTCAGAAAACAAAAGGAGGTCGTTTATGGAAATTGGGGTTTTTCTTATTCCACAAAGTCTTGTTTTAAAGCCTTCACATGTATGGATTTTTTCTTCTTTTTAATGCAAATTATCGTTGTCTTGGCATTAAACTCCTTTCTGCTATTTCTGTTTTTCTAATCTGTGTTGATATTTTCAAACACTTCTGAGCTGAAAAAATGAGACACAAAAGTAGAAAGTTTTGTGCCATTATGTTATTTTACCTTGAAGAGGTGCATCTTATGTTTGCCCGTGGTTGCTTACCTTTCTTCCAAATACACGATAAGCAGATCGGCACCATCTGGAAACAATAGTGATACTTGTGACATGGACCATCAGATCTCACAACTCATTGGTAGGCTCAGTAGATAGAATTTCATTGTGTCTTCATGCAAGCTAACACCACATACCGATCACTGTAGTATTTCATGTTTGATTCTCTGTGATTGGTATCTATTTAGCAAGCTTAAAGCTATAAACTTCTTGTATTAATACAGTCTCAAAACATGAAGAAAAGAAAAAAGCACAAGAGAAAAAGTGGTAAGTGAAGCTAGAATCTGGGTCCCAACTTCTTCAGGATTTGAAAATGTATTTTTCAATGTAGCAGTGATGTGATCTACCTCACCTCTGTCACAAAATTGCAGGCGCCTTTGCTACTGGTGTGGTAATTTTATTTTTAAATGATGTGGTTTGGACACATACAAGTCAAGGAAAATAAGGTCCCTGGCCTGTGGAATTTGTTGCCCTATTTTTTAAAAAAAAAAAAAAACCAACCAAAAAATGACAAAACAAAACCAACCAGCCAACCAAACAAAAAACCAAAATAATTTGGATACATCCTTTGACAAATACAAGTATTGATAGATTTGTGTTTGAGAAATACTTCTTCATTAAACATGTGAATTACTACTTTCTCAGATGCACTTGTTATTAAAATCTACTGAACATATTTTGCGAAGTTATTTTCTTTCTTCACATAAATATGACTGCAAACAGCTTGCTGTGAAAATAAAATATTGCATATTTGCCATCCTCATTATGCTTGTTAGTTCTAACTTCTTGCCTAAATCATGTGGTACTCCTGCTCTCTAGTTACCTGATGACTTCAAAGTGTAGCTTTAGGGAGCCAACATGACTTTAGATCTTAAAAAACAAACAAACAGCAAAAAATCAAGCGAAACCAACCAACCAAAAAAAAACCACCAAGCCTCCAAAAAACCAGGATCATGGAGTTTTGTACTGTTTGTCATTTTCTGACAACACAAGTATTAAAATTTGGTTATTTCATTATTTAATTTGTGAGCACACACGTTTTAAAATCATGTTACTCAAAATAAGTATATTTGCATTTATAGCTCTCTTATTGAGAAGTCTGAGGTAAAATTATTTTTTGGCTTATTGAATTATATGGGATGGCGTGGTGTCTTTCCCCACTAATTTACTGCTATGTGCATGCATCTTCCTGCTAAACCTGCCTTATTCATGCACATAGATACATCTGGGATAAAGAATTGGTTTCCAAATTCATCCAAGGAGCGGTGCCTATTCTAAAGTAGATAGTGCTCAGTGCAGGAGGCAACAAAGCCCTAAGTTGTTCTTCAGCATTTAGAAATTGTTTCCTGGAAGTAAAACTTGACAGACATTTTGTTTTCAGAAATTAAACAGATGTGGTACAGCCAGGGCCAAAGTGAATTCATTTTAAGTTCAGTAAATAATTATTGTATTATGTTGTTCACTGAGCTCCACAAATAAGTTTGGCTTACTTGATCTTTGAATATATTTCTCAAGAGCCTCTTTCTGCTGCACTTTCCTGTGCCAAATATAACTTTTAAAAATATTCCAATTTAACCCATGTGAAAAGTCAGAAAATACAGTTTTAGGGTAGCAAAAAGTAACTGCAGGTCTACATTTGCCATACCTTTGAAAGGCAAAGGACAGCTATTGCTTAAAGCTGAAGGATGCTGAGCGTGCTGGCCTGCTGCAAGATACTTGACTGTGGTATTGATATTGAACACATGGACAGTCTGACTGACTTTGGTGAGGTTTCTGCAACAGATCAGATTGCTATGCTCAGCACCCCCGTAAGACCAAGGCAATTTAGACATATTGGGTTATTAGTTCTGGGTGGTGAGAACAGGCCTTTGGCTGCTGACCAGACGTTGTAAGGAGGTGTTGCTGGGTGCAGGCTGGGTTGCAGTCCATGTACCCTGCACACTGGGCCTAGCATTTCTCACCCACAAAAGTGAAAATAAACTGTGAGATACTAAAGACTATAAATCTCTCTTCACAGTGCCTCGTAGGGCAATGTGCTGTCTCTCAGTCTGGGTTATGTATTATCGGCATAATCGAGCTGGGCTTTGTTTACTTAGAAGCCTTTTAAGCAGCATCTTACCATTTTTTTTGAACAGTGGTTAAGATTCAGGTGGTGTGTAATCATACTCTACTTATGAAGATTTCCATGGTTTTAAGCTGGGATTTATGGAAGATACAAACTGTACCATCTAAATTATTAAGGTGCAATTCCAGAGTTTTTATTACTCACAGCAAATCGGATTAAATTCTACTCTTACCCTGTCAAGGCTGTGATTCCTGGGCTGTGTGCATTTGGTTAAGAACAAATAAATTGTACCCTTAAGGAAAATACGTAACTTAACACACATTTTATATATGACAGCAATAGACTGATATAAGCAACTGTCTTGGCCCTACTTCACAGCTGTTAGGAATCAGGATTTCAGCCATAATCTGGTCCACAGGGAGGGCTAAGAATAGGAAGGAAGCTCAAACCAATCTAAAAGACATCTTGTCTTTTGTAAGGTTTTCCACAGAGGATGAGGAGTTTCCCCTATACCAGGAATAGCTTGTCTACTTACACCTGATCCAAAAGCAAATTAATGGGGAATTTTGTTTCGTGGTTTGGATTGCCGCCTTCTAGCGGCTTATTTGTGTAAAATAAATTTAGACTTAGAAAATTATTGTAAGCAGGAAAATAGGAAGGGAACAATAGGGAATGAAGCATCTGTGACCTAAAAAGACAAATAATTGGGAAAATGTTGACTACCAATACCTACTGAAGGAGAAAAAAAATTAAAAATGGCTGTATGTTCAGAATGGAGTGAATTCCATAAAGGCTTAAAGCTTAGTTGTAATTTTTTTTTAATCCCATTAAAAGGCCAAATGATTCTGGCCTCTTTTCTCCCCCACCCCTGCCCTAAGGCAGAGCTGGCAAAATGACATGCAAGATATTTTGTATGTGCAAAACACTATTTAGAATTTCCTGTGATACAGCAACATATGGACTTCTATTTGGAAGATCAGGGAGAGACCAGCACTGATATTCTCTACAATTGTTAAAGTTGTTATGATAGCTAAAAATACAACCAGTTGCTATAGCAACCAGAATTTGAAGGCTCACGTATTGCTGCTTCTTCTACTCCCTTTCAAAAATGTATCGAAATAAACCTTTTCTTGCCCATCAGTAATAATCTTTAGCTGTCATATTAGCTGTTTTATGTCATGTTTATTTCCTGCCTGCTCAATTATGAGTTACTTTAGGAAGAAGGCACTATAGAACATACTTTACTAAACTGTAAGCACATACTTCATATAGGTTACTGATATATGTCAGGGTTAAAGACTAAATAATTCCAACAATCCAAAAAATTTCTTAAGAACCATAATAAGCACATATAAATGGCTTTTTGCTGTTATAATGTCTTTTAAAATGTTCAATATTAAAAACATGATATAAAGTATAAATACATATTAAGTAAATATTGGAATACTAATCTTTTATCCAACATTTGTTCTCTAAATTCTACATCTGGGCAATTTTTATTTTATTTTTGAGCTCCACAGATTCATCTAAGTTGCTTCTTTGGCATTTTTTGACTTAGCAAAATCTGATCTTTTGGTTTTGTGTCTGCCTTTTGCTAGCTTTGTCCTGTGCTAGTTTTTCTTAATTTTTCTCTTGACAGTATTTAATTAGTATCTTTGGCAGTTTCTTTCATTCTGATTTTTCCTAAAGCATGGTGTTATATAGCAAACTAAAAATCTCACTGAAAGGCAAAACCATAATTGTCAATTAATAGCTTTGGTTTCTGTAGCATGCCCACATGTCTGTAGTGTCAATTTCTAGAAAAGAAATTCTCACTGAAAAGTTTCGATATTTCTTGCTGATCAGGGTTTTCCTCCACACTGTTTATCACAAGTGATGTCTGCGTGCAATTTCAATCAACTTTACTGGATGCTTGATGGTAGTAGGACTTTGTAGATTGAGGTTGGCTGTAAAGGCAAAGTCTCAAAAAGGCCAGTGACTAAATGATAGGATGAATAGTCCAAAGCCAAACAAAACACTCTTTTCTGTGTCTAAGATACTCTGGAGTACTCAACCTTTTGATGTAAGAGTCACATTTTAGGATGTGAATACTAACTAAAAAGCATACTGTGAGACGGATAACTGAGCTTAAGGTATCAGAATGGTTTTGAGAATTGTGTCCACGGATTTGGATAGGCTAATAAATTGGTTTATCATTTTGGCTGAATTGTTAACAACTGCCAATTTTATTTCATCCTAGGAGGATTAAACAAAAAACTTTCATCAGGTAAAGCTCACTTTTAATTTTGAAAAGGAATTTCATAAATTGCTATTTTGTTAGCAATCAAGAACTAATGGAAATTTTTTATATCACTTAAAATGAAACGAATGTTTAGTTCACTAACTATGGGGTCTAATTGGATGCAGTAATTTTTAAATGCTTTTTAAGAAGTTTGTGTGCTATCTGGTAAGTGTTTTGGATAAGTTGATTATATGGTTTAATACTGTGTAGAATCACGTTGAATCTGACTCCCTTCACCATTGTGGAAGGAGATTCGGAGTTTAATCTATCCAAAGCCACAGAGGACACTTGCATTTCAGCTTCAGAATCCCACCCAACTATTTTTAGAAGACTTTGCCCCAAGATAACAGTGGTCTATTTGGGATGGCTTATTTTAGGGACTAAGTCTGAAAAGTTCCTCTTCTAAAATATATAGATGGATAAAAACTTAAAAAATACATCACGAAGAAGTTCCAAAATGTTAAGTCAGTGGTGAAATACCTATAATATCTTTTCTCCAACTAATTTAAATCAATAAATACAATACCTTAGCATTCAGATACAATTTATTATTTTGTGTTTTGGAAATTATTGTTATGTGTCAATTGATTTTGGATTTCATACACTTTATTGCACATATGAGCTTAATTTTGTCTGAGGGTTTAGTTTCCATGATCCAGCTAGTACAAAGCAAATAAAATGTTAAGTGTTATCTGACAGGAGAGTGAAGTACCTTGCCTATTTTGAGTACTACCGTGGTTGCTATAGTAACAGAAGAGGAACCTATCAGCATGGAGAGCTTAATTTTCCTTTCTATTTCTGTGTTTTGTATTTATGTAATACATCTAAAGAATAGTACTCCACTTGAAACTTTCTTTAAAGGTGAGTAAAATCCCATACTTTCGTGTCATGATTTAACCCCAGCCAGCAACTAAGCCCCATCCAGCCGCTTGCTCACTCCCCCACAGTGGGAAGGGGGAGAGAACTGGAAGGGTGAAAGTGAGAAAACTCGTGGATTGAGATAAAGACAGTTTAATAGGTAAAGCAAAAGCCGCGAACGCAAGCAAAGCAAACCAAGCAATTCATTCACTACTTCCTATCAGCCGTCTCCAGGAAAGCAGGGCTCCATCACACATAACGGTTACTTGGGAAGACAAACGCCATCACTCCAAATGTCCCCCCCTTCCTCCTCTTTCCCCAGCTTTATATACTGAGCATAACCTCATATGGTATGGAACCTCCCTTTGGTCAGTTGGGGTCAGCTCTCCCTGTTGTGCCCTCTCCCATCTTCTGGCTGGCAGGGTATGAGAAGCTGAAAAGTCCTTGACTCGTGTAAGCACTACTTAGCAACAACTAAAACATCAGCATGTTATCAACGTTATTCTCATCCTAAATCCAAAACACAGCACTATGCCAGATACTAGGAAGAAAATTAACTCAATTCCAGCTGAAATGAGGTCAGTATCCAGACCTTATTCTATAGCATCTACATCATGCCCAGGTCCCACACTTTCCAATACGTCCCAATTAATCACCACAACCATTTCTGTATTTTGATATATACAGAAAGATATCATTCCCTTAGTCTATAGACCATCCCTATAAAATGTCTGTTGAGTTCATTTAGTCCATGACTTTGGGCTCCGTTTGTCATAACGGTCCTTAAGAGCAGGAGAGATGGTGTGTGGTGTTGGATTGTTGTATGCTGAAGCCAGTTCTGATTCCATTATTGCTGTGCTTTGCTCGGTTTCATCAAAATTCATTAACCTAGGCGATTCTTACTGTAATACCATTGATACGGCATATAGCCACCATAGAAACAATGATATGCAGAATTATCTAGCAATTAACATAATACAATTAATCCATTGGCTATTCTCACCCAAAATCAAATCCCCTTGAGGTACACATCGGACTTCTACATCCTCCAACCAAGTGCATCCACCAACCAAGTGCACCCAGGTCCTTGAGCAAAAGCAATCCCATGGATGGGTTTGCCTTTGCCTGAGGCAGAAGTAACCCAGACTGTCTTCTCCAGCGTATTTTTTACATGCACTACAGGGACTTTATCCCTTTCCACAGTACGTAAGAGTTCTGACTGGGCAGGGCCAGCGTGACTGGCAGATCCCCTAGTGTTGACTAACCAGGTGGCTTTTGCTAAATGTGTATCCCAGTGTTTAAATGTTCCACCCCCATTGCTCTCAGTGTAGTCTTTAACAGTCCATTGTACCGTTCAATTTTCCCAGAGGCTGGTGCATGATAGGGAATGTGATACACCCACTTAATGCCATGCTCTTTGCTCCAGCTGTCTATGAGGTTATTTCAGAAATAACTCTCACTTAATTCTCTCTGGGGTGCCGTGTTGCCATAAGACTTGTTTTTCTAGGCTCAGGATAATGTTCCAGGCAGTGGCATGGGGCACGGGATATGTTTCGAGCCAGCTGGTGGTTGCTTCCATGCAGCACATGGCGCCTGCCTTGGTGGGTTTGTAGGAGGGCGATATACTCAATTTGCCAGGCCTCCGCATATTTATATTTCAGCCGTCATCCCCCGTACCACAGAGGCTTTACCCACTTGGCTTGCTTGATTGCAGCACACATTTCACATTCATGGATAGCCTGTGCAATAGTGTCCATGGTCAAGACCACCCCTCGATCACGAGCCCATCTATATGTTGCATCTCTTCCTTGATGGCCTGAGGTGTCGTGGGCCCACCAAGCTATAACTAACTCACCGTTATGCTGCTAGTTCAGATCCACCAAAGCCACTTCAATCTTAGCAGCCTGATCCACCTGCTGGTTATTTCTATGTTCTTCAGTGGCCTGACTCTTGGGGACGTGAGCATCCGCATGACGTACTTTCACAACCAGTTTCTCTACCCGGGCAGCAATATCTTGCCACAGTGCGGCAGCCCAGATGCGTTTGCCTCTGCGCTGCCAGTTGTTTTGCTTCCACTGCTGTAGCCAGCCCCACAGGGCATTTGCCACCATCCAGGAGTCAGTATAAAGATAGAGCACTGGCCACTTTTCCTGTTCAGCGATGCCTAAGGCCAGCTAGATGGCCTTTACCTCTGCAAACTGATTCAATTCACCTTCTCCTTCAGCAGTTTCTGCTGCTTGTCATATAGGACTCCATACAGCAGCCTCCCACCTCCAATGCTTTCCTGCAAGGCGACAGGACCCGTCAATGAACAGGGCATACTGCTTCTCATTTTCTGGTAGTTATACAGGTGGGCCCCTTCAGCATGCATCACCTCCTCCTCTGGTGATACTCTGGAATCTTTGCCTTCTGGACTGTCATGAGGGTTGGAGTAGCTGCAGTGCCTGTCTTGATGGTATTAAATAGTTTTTCAACCCTAAACAAGATCTGATCCACATGCAGGAGACATAGCAATAGGAACATGCTGGTTTGAACATCCCAAGGATATTCAAAATTCTCAAGAGCTTTTGTAACTAGCCTTGAGGAAAAGGGGAAGGTGAAGGAGCGGGGGAAAATGTCCAAATGTCCCCCTGCCATCTCCCCCATAGGTTGGTTCTCCAAGGAGAAGACGTAACAAGTGTAAATATTAATAATTTCCAAGAGATGGCTCCCGAAGTACAGGGATGACGGCAGTGCTGAGTGCAATCCCACAACCAATAATTTTATCATAAGCCAGTGTTACACAGTACAGCAAAGAGATAACTTTAATCCCACTCCCAGAGGAGATAAACAGCACCACAGGGAGTGCATACAGCAAGGAAGATCTTACACAACAGAACTCTGAGAAAACGCACTACAGCTCTGAGAGCAAATGAGTCAACATTGCAACCAGTGACTATTAAACTAATATAACGAATGCCCATCACAAACTTGTTTTAATATGCTCTCATCAGATCTGTCGTTATCTCAACCCTTCGTGCCCAGTTGGGCACCAAAAAGAACTGTTGGAATTGCAAGTTAGACTTTTTTCCTACTGCAAGGCAGTAGAGCACTTCAGAATTAGAGCTAGAAATTTATTTGAGTAACTAGTTAATGGCCTTAAGAATGTGAATTTTCATCATCCTAGGAATATTTGAAAGTCAGTAAGAATTAAGCAAATAGCGAACTAAGTTAAAAAAGACAGGATCTAGAGCCATAAAATGAATGACATGTGTATCTTGAAGGCCATATCTAACCTTCGGGACCCAGAGTGCTTCCCACCTTGCCAGGCCAGTCATTCTGTTCCATGATTTCCAGGAGCTGAAATCTGGAAACAGAGTGGTGGTTAATTAGGCCTACAGTTTGGACTACAGGAACAGGGCATAGTGTCCTACAGTCTAGAAATTACTGCATGTACTTTGGTGAATCTACCCAATAGCCCAGTTATTGGTAGTCTCCTCAAGGATATAGAATAGTTCAGTTGGAAGGGATGTACAACATGGATGTTTTATTCTAATTCTTTTTACTCCCTCAGCAGATGGAAACCCAAACCATTCCTCTGACAGCAGATTTCCCAAACACCACCATCAACGTTTGAGATGGATGCTTTCAGTTTGTCTTGTTTTCTCTCATCTGTTTCTGAATAAGTGACGTAGGATCCTAGTTGTGAAAATGTTTTTACCTGTTTTAATATTTATTGCATTCAGAACTTTGGAAGTTTGTGATAGAATAGAACGATGATTGCCAGTCGGAGAGTTAGTAGGTTCAACCATTTCAGGAAAAAAGATGATGTTACCAATATTTTTATGATCCTGCCTAATGCTATGGTTGTTAATTTGAAAGGAAACAGAATTAAAAAGTGCTAGTAAATAGCATATGGTAAGGGATTTTTTCCTATGAAATAATCACAAATGAAAAGAATACTTATTTTTCTAAAATATTTCTCATTATCTTGTTTTAACTTTAGGAAGGAAACAACATCTTTTCAGTGTAAACCATGTGCCTGTTAAGTTATACTTTAGTCTGATAATACTTGAACTTTTTTTTTCACTTTACCTGTTTACCTGTTTTCCCATTGTGTTATTGTATGTCTCTTTCTAAACTGGCTCTATACCTTCCTGTTTCAGTGTTATGTAATATTTTGCTGTTTCCCTGCCTTTATTTTTTTATTCTTAATTGAAAGTAACTCAGGGTAATTTGGTTCAGGCTTTTACCACTTACTTTGTTTATATTTCTCTTACAGTTCATTTAATTTTCACTATCAGCCTCTGTTAAAAGCTTACACACCTTCTGACCCTGGTCAATTTAAGAACAAGGGTATCTGCTCCAAGGATGAGCCTCCTCGCAGTGGAATGCAGCACCGTGCAAGAGCTAGTCTTTACAATGAGTGCTTACAATTGGAAAAATCTGGATTTATGGTAAAGAATGTTACCATATTTTAAACTGAGACCCCCCTGGAAATTTCACCAATTTAATTTTTTCATTTACCTCTCTTCTATGTGCACTATTTTTTTTTTTTTTAATGGCACTTTGAGTATTATTTATATGGTCTGTAGCTGTACGCTTCTACGGGAGAACTTGTCTTGGGCCGCATACCTCCGGGACACAGGGCTCTACCCACCCTGGGGACAGTGATGCACAGACATCAATATGATGGATACAAAATGTCCGTTTATTTAGCTGCGTCACACGCTTATATAGCTCTTGCGGTTCCTGTTCCTGCCACTCCTATGGGGAGGAGTCTATCTTTCCGTCACATCCCGTAATCTTCCGGTCGCCGATCCCTGTCTATTCCCCTACAATGGTCATAGAACATTTCATAAGAATTTTATGAAGGAAAGTCCAAACACTGAACTCCATGTATGCATTTTTCTTTTCATAGTTACTTTCACACTACTGGACCTGTTAAACTGAGTGCCATCACTTTTGTAACTGGTGGCTTTGGAAAGTATTCCTAATAATATTGTGATGTTGGATATTCCTAGTGAGAAAAGGTGCATTAGTGCAGTCCCTAGGCAATCCTGGAAAGGTCTTACAGTCATTACCAATTTGATAGAACTTAAAATTCCTAATCTGAGCTACAGATACTTTTCTGTAAAATAACTATTAGATCTCAAACTATAATTAAGAGGGAAAGAAAATTTTATCTCTTGAGTCCTATGATGCATCAGTATACGACTAAAATAACCACAAAATCACCAGGTACTCTTTATATATTTCTCATCTACGCTTTCCTTCAAAGGAAGGGAACTTGAAGGGATCAATTTTTATGTCAGGAATTCTGGATTTCATTAGCATAAGATTCTGCATTTGGTTATAAGCTTTTTTTTTTAATCATTAATTTCAAAATTTTTTTGTGATAGTAAACATTTTATGAGTAGTTAGCACAATGAAGAAAGATTGAAGCTTTATGCATAATCGTTTCTATTTTTTTCTAATAAATGTAGATGGTTTATGTTCATGTCATTCATCACTTTTATTTGCCTGCTGTATATTTTTCTGAAGACATAGTTTTCCCAGTACTTATTTAGACAGGCAAGTCTCATTACTTGGTCTAGATTAAGGCTTTCATAAACCAGCTTGATTCAGTTGTGGGGCTGAGAGAATGAAATCAGGTACTGAATCTCTTTGCAGAGCTCTCTTTATGTCTGTATATTTTAGTATGCTTACTTGGCCTTTTCAGTTGATAGGTAGCCTTTAGTCAAACTGCTTGACTCATGCTGGTCTCATTTGCCATGTTATTTCATGCTGTCCCAGTGAGTTACACGCATGTTACATGGTGTAAGTAATAAGTAGTTTCGGTGAATGAACCCAAGTTACATCCCAGTATGAAGCAGCATTTAATAGATTTCAATTGTTAAAATTGGTAACTTTAACAGAGAAGGAAGTTTCAGCTTTCAGTTTGGAAAAACGTTGTGCTTCCTATTGTGTTCCTCACTTATTTCTGTGGGACTTGTTTATCACATTTGCTCAATGTCTGGTTTTCTGTTTCTTTTGATAATAGTTGTTGGTAAATAATCTACTTTGAAGGTAACTTTGACCACAGCTATTTGCGCTGGTGTCGTTATTGATGAAGAGACTTAAAAGTTGTAAGAACTATGTGGAGCTGTTGAGGTGAAGTGCCAATTTCAGGAAAAAGGATGAGTCTTTAGAAAACAATTCTATGTTTATCCTGTGTTTTAAAAAAATTATTGTCTACCATAGAGGTATAGATTGCCTTCCACATCTGTGCTATAATTAACTTTGACTGTAATTATTTAGGCATCTGCTAAACAGGACACAGAATTATTGGTAGCTCTGTAAAATACAGATGTCAGACTGCTAGTATTTGCACTTGTAATTACCATGAGAATTGGAACTATGCCTGTAGATTGCAGATCAAATTGTCAGTCTTCAATATATTGACATCTAAGCCACAGTAATTGTCATTTCTTACTGAACCGTATGCCACCTCAGTTTTGATGTCAGAAAATGGGCTTTTAGTTTATAATTTTATCAGTGCCGTTCAGTCACCAAAAACGTGTAGGATTACTTAGAGCATGGAGAGACCCGTTATATGTACAGTATTTTAGATTTTATTACACAGAATTAGAGATCAGGTGGACTTCATATGATGAGATATATAACCTCTCTCCAAACTGGCCAGTGATACAAAACATACTATACTAATATACTACACCTTGAAAACTGAAGAATTTTGAATGAAATAGGAGAAAAATTATCGGAGTTCTTTATAGAAGGAAAAACTGAGTAAATGGGGGTTATTTGGTCTAAAGAGAAAAGGAATCTCAGGGAACACTGTTTTTTCAAATACATAAAAGGCAGCAGCAAAAATGAAGGGAATTGTTCATCATAGTGATGTAAGATTGGGCAAGAATTAAAGGGTTCAGACTGCAGCAAGGAAGTTTTCTACCACATATAATTGGAAACTTGCTAAGGATGAAGATAATAAAGAAATGAAATAAATTGCCTGTAAGGCTTTGGAGTTTCCACTTTGGAAACCTTCAAGAAGTGATTGCATGTAGATCTGCCAAGTTAATTTCTGCCTTCAGGCACAGGTAAGGATAAAATAAATCCTTTCGTTCTTACCTGCTATGGTTCCTGGATCATTTTCATTGATCAATTAACTGTGAGATTTCTAAATGCAATTAATGCATTTCATCAGCTAATGCTTCAATTTAAGCCAGAAGAAAACGAAGAAACAACACTAACGAGAGAAATGAAAAGGAGAGAGGCTGAAAATAAGGTTTATCTCAGAGCTGTTGTCATACTACTATTCCAAAAAGTGTTAAAGTTTTGACAGTGAGCTTTCTGAAAGATAGTGCTACTACTAGTGAAAGTGTATTTTGAAATGCCCATTTGTGACAATACATACTGTAATACAAAGTAACAATAGGATATAGAAAAACATTAATAACTTTCAAAATCAAAGTTATGAGACAGTAAGTCTACAATTTTATTTAGAGACACCTGCCAATTTTGTTGCTGTTACATATTGAAAGTTTTCAGCAATGCATATTTGTAGGTACTTCAGTACAAACACTTTTTTCTCCTCCACAATATCTTTATATATAAATAGGTTCAATGTGTGTCATGAATTATTCACAAATTGCACTGGAAGGCAGCATCCCTTTATTTTAGAATACACTTCAGAGTCTGCACAGCAGACATTGCAGATCTTGAGAACGAGCCACATTTCAGCTATAATTTAATAGTTATTGACTTCTCCTCTGCTTCTGAAATCTATAAATAGATTTCTATGTGAGTGTTTTTCTCTGTGAGTATTTGGAGCAACACACTAGGATCTGAACATCCATATCATCTCCAAATCACGCTGTTGCCTCCCTATAAACCCAGCTAAGCTAGGTAATAGTGGATCTTTTAGCCAGTTCCATCTTGCTTAATAGTCCACGAACAACTTATGGTAACACTTCTAGTAGAAGCAATGAATAATAAAACAGAGACGAAAATAATAGTCAGTCCAAGCAGAGTAATGCAGATCTAAGTAATAAACCATAAACTTTCTACTGCTTTGGAAAGGGGTGTCTCTAGAAGATGTTTCTAGTAAACAGAGTGGAGCTGTTCTGCATTGTCACTAGTTCTAGTTTGTCTGGTTCGTCAGAAAACTCTGCTCATTCCCCTGTGCTTGTTTTTATGCCTGGTCTTCAAACGATCTTCATCTCCTAGCTCATGACTGACTCGCTATTGCCTTGATGCATCACAGCCGCAAGGGAGTAGAGCTATTGGAGTAAAGAAGAGAAATAATGAAGCACACAGCCAGTGAAAGAGTTTTCTCCCAGGCATTATGTTTTCAGTTTCAGCATTCCCACAATTCATCACTTTGTGACTTAGGCAATGTGTATACACACATAAACTGAACATCATCCTTTCTTTCTTCCATCCTAAACCTCATGAGTGGTTTGCCATAAAGTTATCTGATTTAGTCACCATTTTGCTTTGCTAGCCACTTTTTGCTAGACATCCATATTTTCTTCTGTTTTAACCACTTTCTCTAGTTCCTCAATCCTTCTACAACACGTTTTTTGCATCTGTGGGGAAGCCAAACTGTGTCCAGCAGAAGCAGCTAGAAAAGAATAAGAAAGGTCAAATAGCCCAAATGTACTACCATGAATGGAGTTTAGATCTCCATTCTTGATATATTTCAGTGTGTGTTTAGAGATGTGTCAATGAAAGTTAAGTCTGCAATGGAAAAATGAAATAGTATTTTGAGTCTAAATTCAGAAAAGTGTGATTCTGACTGTGTTATGCTTTTATTGGAAGTGACTAGATTCTGGGTTTGAGAACGTGGAAGTCTTTGTTACTAACACCCTTTAAAAGCTATTTAAAACCTTAACCGGTTTGTTTACTTGTTATAAATCAATATTTCAGCTTATTTTGCTAAGTCAGTTTTGAGAACCAAATTAATGGTTATACTGTATGGATCTTGACTTTGTCTCGAGTAATGCCATCGGCAGAGTACTGGAGGAATGTTCTAACCTATGCGTTATTAGAGAGTTAAGCAAAAAGGAGAGGAGTGCACAGAATTTGTACACCATTTTCTCTATCTTCATGATGTCAGAACCTAGAAAAATTATAAATAGAGAGAAAATAACTCAATTTTATAAAGTCAGATTGTGCTAGCCAAGCATGTTCACTTGATCATGTTCAAATATACATATTGCAAGAACACATTAATTTCAAAATATGAGTTTAATTTTTTTATGTTGAAAGCTGTTCACATGAGTTTAGATTGTGGTTGATGAATAATGGTGCACAGCATATATTAAGTCTAAGAACAATAAATACTAGAATACAGTATATAGAATTTTTACTTGATTTAATGTAAAACATAGAAACAATCTAATTTGTACAGAAGTACTTCCAGTACTCTGTATACTCTCAATAAATACATTATGTGGGCAATTAGTTCTTAAAAATGTACTGTGTTGAGTTTGGTTTCTCTTTTCTTGGAAAGTGTAACTTGCAGTCCTCCAATTGTGCTATTTTAGACTGTAGTCAGTTAAGCCCATTTTCATTTAACAATGCCAAACACTTTATTTTTCTATATCACAAAAACCTCTTTAGAGTGCATATATACCCTGAGTGTATTGTACTTCAGTTTTAATTTGCTTGTGATAGCGTTAACTGCTTACCACACTTCTCAAGCTTTCCTTCTTTAAATATAGATAAAACTTACACATGCTGGTTGCTAATACATTATGGTAGCTGTAACATATAGTTGCTGTATACAACCTTTATTAGAAAACACTAAAATGAATTTAGTCCATTTGGTTCTAGTTAGTTCTTTCCTTCCCCGCCCCGTCCCCCCTTGCACATCTTCAACGCAAAGCCTCTCTGAAGTTTTTGAGTGCATTTTCTGTGTTGCACAATTCAGGACATCAAGCAAGCAGGCGTATTAGTGTCCTTCTGACCTAATAAAATGGCTTGCAAGTGAATTCTCCTGTTGTTAAAAAGGACTAGATAACAGATTTTGCGACTTTGTATCATGAGCTGCTTTGAGGCAGAAAACAATGAATCCATTCAGTGGTCAGTAGGTTTACATCCAGGCAATGATGTGCTTATGGTATTACCACAGGGTTGTGTATCACTATATTTTTCTACTGAATTTCAGCTGTCACTTTATTGCCAAGACAACCAGTTACTCTAAAGGAAGATGCACAGCTCTTTGCAGTTATTCTTTGTCTTGACTACCTTGAATAACTTTATATCATGAGCACTGTGTGAACGCACTGTCATTTCGAGAGTGAATTAATTAATGAATATTCATTAATAAATATGCTGAACCACATAGACCCCTTCAGGTTTCCAATGGTGACTTCTCTCCACTGAGGAAATTATCAATTATTCTTAATTTCTATCTCCTGTCTTTTCCCCAGTTATTTAATCAAGTGAGAAACAGAGACCTGGTTTGACAGAAAGCACTGGAGCAAGATACTTAATAGTATAGAAGCATTGCTGCTGCGGGAGACTTTATTAGAACTACTCAGTCTAGCTTCTGATGATCCAGAGAAAGGATTATCACAGATTGGCCTACTATGAAATTTTCATGCTAAGACTGTATAGGGAAACAAAAAGAAACCTTTTCACTGCAGTGCTGCCTAGTGTGATCTCAATAACATGAAAAATCACAAGATAGTTAGAAAAGAGAAGTAGATGGGAGTGATTATTCACCAGACACTGTTGACTTACCGATATAAAAAGATTTATTTTCTTGATGGATCAGCAACAGTTCTCCCTTGAACAATACAAACCAGGACAATTAAGGTACTTTGTCAATATTCAAGAAAGGGTCATAGATGTGTCTGTAAAGAATGCTAATTTGTTAAAGATATGTTGTTTTGTCTTTTGGCTATCCCTGAAAATGAAGTGAAACAAGAAACCTCCAAGACTGAGACAAATGCAGGTATTGTCACATTTATTAAAGTGAGGTGAGGCCAGATGACTCATGAGTGTTGTGGTAAATATGGTAATGCAACATTAATGAGAGAAAATCATGTGGGCTAAAACAGGATAAAACTATTTGTTCTTTCAGCCTCATAGTTTTTTGTTTTTTTTTTTGTTCTAAATCCAGTAAGATGTTGCTTTGGTTTCTGAGACTGCTTGGAATATAGTAGTTTTATTGTGGAGTAAATTTGTTATTTTTTACTTCTCACTGCTTGAGGGTTAACAGTAAACAAAAATGCCCCAAATCCATGAATGTGGATGCTTAAAATTTAAGCTTGTGTTTCTATATAGCTTACTGAATCAAGAATTAATTCTCAGCATTGAAATGAAAACCATGGTAAAAATAAGAGCAAGAGATTTAGTTACAATTATAGGCAGAATATTTTAAAAAGTTGAAGGACTACTTTTGCAAGTGTAGAAGTAAAACTTGCTGAGTAAAGAACTATGGATATAAGGAATCATTCACAGAGCAGCAGGCAAAACTCCTGATAGTCATTAGAAGGTAGATAATTGTAAAAATCTGTCCAAATATTTCACTATAAATTAACTGAAAAGGAATTATAATGAAGAAAGACTAGGATCACAGTTCATTGAACAGTTCAATGTAATTGAGTTCCTGGAGTGATACGATATGGATTAACAGCTCAGCTTTATTGGGCCAAAGGAGTTATTGTCCTTTTAAGGTGAAATTCCATAAGGTGGCTGAGCCAATCTAACCAGGATTGGGGCAGGTGAATGACCTCCACTTTTAACGGCAACAATTGCCTGTTATCTGGCAATACCTCCACTTTCTAAAACTGTAGCTATAATGCCATACAGCTTCTAGAGGCAAATGGAAAAACTGTGTAAGTCAGGAGAGAAAATATCTCCACAACATTCTGGGAGGTGAGAACAGGAAGGAAAAACAAAAAACAATAATTTCTTAGCCTAAATAGACACCATAGCAGTTGAGAACCTCACATATTCATTTCTGAATTATTTTGGATTATATTCAGCCTCAAACTTATGAAAGGTCTTGTTATGTTTAGAGGTACAAATATATGTTTAAGTAATTTAACGGTGCAGAAAAAAACATAACTGCACTATCTTACTTAAGACTGCTTTATGACATTTGTCAGAAGCTTAACATATTTTGAGGTTCTTTCATATATTTTAGTCCTTATTTGGATAGGTAATCATTGGATATAGGTTGACTAGGAAGTTCAAAATTTATGCACAGTTTCCATGTAAATTACATAACATGTACAATATGATTGCCTATTTATTTAGGCCTCTTTAGCAAGGCCTATTGTCTCTTTAGCAAGGCCTATTGTGACAGGACAAGGGGTAATGGTTTTAGACTAAAGGAAGGTAGATGTTTTACAATGAAGGTGGTGAAACACTGGAGCAGGTTGCCCAGAGAGCTTGTGGAGGCCCCACCCCTAGGAACATTGAAGGCCAGGTTGGACGGGGCTCTGAGCAACCTGATCTAGTTGGGGATGTCCCTGCTCACTGCAGGGGGGTTGGACTAGATGATTCTATGATTCTATGATTCTATGATAATTCTTCACATTATCTGCAACGATAGTAATCTTAACCGCAGCAAGAATAATCAACCTCTCTTAACATGCAGAGGCATACACCTGCCGCCCTGCTCCCATGAAGGGTGTCAGGTGTACACAAATCCTCTTTTATTTCCCTCAAAAGAGCTTTGGTGTACACTATTGGTTTATAATTGCATTGTGTGCATATGAGCTATTTCATGCCTTAGTAATATTTGCAAATTTTTATCCCTCTTTCTGGAGCTAATACAGGAATTTTACAGAAAGCTCACTAATCAAAGCCTTCTACTTTTAGTATGTTGTGTTACTGGTAATTCTTAGATGAGTATAGTATTGCTAGGTTAGGATTCCCTTTTCGGCTTCCCTGGTATGAAGACAGATATCAAGAAAAGCAGTCTTGGTCTCAAGAAGTTTGCAGCCTAAATAGACAGTGCACAGAAGTTGGAGGAGAGTAAAAAAGGATAGGAGTGACTTTGCCTTCACCACCTAGTTGTCATCCAGATGAACAAAACTTAAGCTTTCTGTCAGCCAAGTGCTGCATCCCTGCACTAATTTGCTTCTAGGTAAATTTAACAGAACTAGTCCTGTCAGTATGACTAATGCAGCAGGTACATAATTCTGCTTTTTTAAAGAAAGAAATATAACCTGAAGCAATAATGCAAGTGTCGATAATGGGAACAACAGAATTATAACTTAAAAATATGAATTGCAGTTTTTAGCATTATAAAATGCATATCCAGGTGCAGGTTTAAAATTTACAATGGTGTTCAGGAATACTTTTTTTCCTCCTCTCCTTTTCAGGGGCCTCATCTTCTTTAGTGGCATTTACCTTCTGGGTCAGAAGATTCTCTCAGCAATATATGTCATTTTCAGACCTCCAGGAACATGGAATGCATTTTAAGACAGGCTGTGGTTATATGGCAGTTTTTGAATCAAAGTGTATCTTACAAATTTTTTTAATATAAATATAAATACATTTTGAAAAGCAACAGCCATACTAAAGTGTTAAAATCAGAGTTCCCAAAGTTTGGCATCAGAGGCATTTTGCTTCTTGAGATAGTATCTAATGTTTTAATAAGACTTAGCACATTCTTCAGAAACTCTTACCATGAAGTAAATCTGAATGATATTTATGGACAGGTGATGATACCAAGTTTTATCCCAGCAGGTAGGAACATTTGCAGTAAATGCACTATATTCATATGTCCATTCGGAAAAAAAACACAGGGCTCCATGCTTTGTCTGGCTTGACACAGTTTAAGAACACAGCTGAAACAGCATGCAGAAAAAGCTGCCTACCACGAATCCACAAATTAGTTTGAACACTTTTCTGTATAAAATGTTTGCTTCATAGAAGGACCTTCAGAATTTGCAGTAATTATTCCAGGAACCTAATTTCATATCTATTTCTAGGTATGCAACTTCTATGTTTTAGTTCAGGGTTTTTTTTATGCTGTGCATTTACTTTACAGTAGAGTAATATTAGTAGGAGAAAATAACTTAAAAGCTCTAATTCTTCTGTCTGAAGTCTATGCCATATAGGCAATTAATTTTGACCCAACATCTGCTTAGTGTTTTCACCTTTTGAGAATAGGTTGTTAGAGTAGCTACAGCGTACAAATGTCATTTATGGAGTAACAGGTGAAAATACCAGATGGTATTATGCTGTAACAATGTGGTTACTTCAAAGCTAGTGGCACTACTGCTACTGTGTAGTATCCTGGTCATGTAGTTAATGACAACGTGGCTCCCTGCTGTGCCTAATTTTTCTGAGGTTTCTATAAATGGTGCAAAAACTCATAAGAATTATAATGCTTTGTGCGTGCCTGAAACTTTTGTATGTTCTTCTATTTCTTGATAGTCTCTTTGTGGAAATACTTTTAATACTACATGTATACATCTTTTTTTTTTTTTTACTGTGTACTGTCTAGTGTAGTTAATTACAATATACACTTCCCAAAGTCACTTGATAACACTGCAAATGAGTACACACTTCTTACTATTTTTACATCATTGTATCAGAACAGGTACACATAGAGTGTTCTGACATGTAATATAATTGAGAAAAATTCTTTAGTTGCCTGAGGAAACAGAGGTACTGAGAGGTAGTAGGATCGTTGCCAACATTTTTCAGCATTTCAGACAATGCAAAAGTGGAGGAGTGGTTGGTAGAGCAGAGGGTTGTGTTGCCATTCAGAGGTACCGCAACAGGCTGGATAAATGGAGAGGAAAAGGAGATAACACAGATAACAGAGATGAAGCTCATAAAGTTCAACGAAGTCCTGCATCTGGGGAGGACCAACCCTCTGTGCTAGTACAGGTTGGTAACTGTCAGGAAAGCAGCTTTGCAGAGAAGGTACTGGTGGACAAGAAGTTGACCATGAACCAGCAACGCACTCTCATTGCAAACCGCTGAAACAGCCTCTTGGGCTCCATTAGGAAGAGCATTGCCAGCAGGTCAAGGGAGATGATCCTTCCCCTTTACTCAGCCCTACTTTACTTAGGTGAGGCCACATCTGGAGTACTGGGTCTAGTTCTGGGCTGCCCAGTAAAAGGGGACATGAACATGCTGGAGTGAGTCAAGTAAAGGCCACAAAGATGGTTAAGGGACTGGAGCAGCTGTCATACAGAGAGAGACTGAGACACTTGGGACTGTTTAACCTGGAGAAGAAAAGACTCTGGAGGGATCCTTTCAATGTGTATAAATACCTGCTGGGAAGAAGTAAACACCAGAGCCCGACTCTTCCCATGGTGCCCAGTGACAGAACAAGCATCACTGGGCATGAACTGAAACACAAGAAATTCCATCAGAACATGGGAAAATACTTTTTTACTGAGAGTGGTTGGACACTGGGACCAGTTGCCGAGGCTGGTTGTAGAGTCATTATCCTTGGTGCTTTATTAGTGTTTTGAAAACTGTCTATTTGCAGTAATATATTAAATATTAAATATATTTTAGCACTAGAAATATCAAATATTGTCAGCCAATATGGTGGAAATCATATTCTAACACCTACTAAG
Organism: Phalacrocorax carbo; assembly: GCF_963921805.1. NCBI lineage: Eukaryota > Metazoa > Chordata > Aves > Suliformes > Phalacrocoracidae > Phalacrocorax > Phalacrocorax carbo. The sequence continues at coordinate 47,644,407 of NC_087516.1, read as the reverse complement.
ACTGTACACAGATTTGGGAAATAACACCCAATCATCTCTTTTTTAAAATGCAAGTGGTCTATAGCTTAAAAAGATCTCTGCCTGTGGCATTAGTGGTAGAAATGATTTAGAGATAGGCTCAAATATTCAAGGGACTCAAAAAAGAGTAAAGCATCCAATGTAAATCTGTTCAGATGCCACATATACAACTCTCTTAAGTTCTTTGAAGGTTTTAACTACAGGTTTTATTATCTTTTCCAGGATATTTTTTAAAATGCTAGTTAGAAGAAAAAATGCCTTTTACTTTGTCATAAAACCAGTGTGTCTTTGTGATTTTTGGTAGCTTGAATGAAGCTACTGGCATTTATAGTGAGCTACATCTCGAGGAGGCAATCTGTCTTTCACTTACACTTAATATTTCCTTGAAAGTAATTTGCAATAGGCAAATAAACAATCACAAAATTTAAGTAATTACTGTACTTAATTTTAACATTTCCTGATAATCATGTTTAATGGGACATAAAAGGTTTCTGTTTGTTTTGTTATGCTTAATTTGATAAGCTTTAAAACATTGGAGAGATTTCTGGATGGAGCACCGAGTCCTAAACATTTGAGAATGACAAATTATACATATTGCATTTGTTTTTCTGACTCATTATACATTATATATTCTGGCTCATTAACATTATATAAGCACCAGATCTCAGCATTTTAACCATAAAATAATTACATAAGAAGCTGGTGAAGTAGTTGAGGTTGACCTATGAGTATGAGTATGTTTTTTATGGTATTACATTTCTTATCCAAAGCCTGTTTAGGTCAAAAGACTCTTATTGACAAGGCTACTTAGGATACAAGCTAAATGTAAACCTGTCATTCTTCACCAAGGGTGAAGTGAAGGAGGAATTAGTCACTGTTGCTGATTTTCAAAACTGAAATGTAATTCTACTGAGTCTTGAGAACCTGAACATTGTACACTTCTTCACTGGAGTAGGGTTCTTGCTGTATTTTAATGATCTGGAAGTTAACTGTCAGTGTTTAACAAGTCATTGGACTCTTTCTGTGCTTGTTGTAGGTAAATATGCACCTCCACCCTGAGACAGGAATGTAAAATACATGGGCCGCTTTGGAGGTATGTAGATGCTTAATGATTATAGTTAGGTAACACGGAATCCCATTTTTTCTTTAAATTGTGTCATCGTTTCACCCCAAAATGAATCTCTGACTATTTCTGTAAGCATGTGTTAAAGTAAATAGCTTATATGGGCATGTCAGTAAAGAATTCTTGGGATAGAATGTACAATAAATATTAGCCACTTCAGGGATTTAAATTCATGCCTCTCCATTTCCTATGAGTGCTCTAGCTACCAGCCTATAGAGATATTTCTCTCTTTTCTTTATTTAATCTGTAATTATTCTGTACATTAAGAAAGAATTTTCACAGGAGAGCACCTCATTCCACACTAAACTATAGCCTGGTGATCAAGGCTCTTTTCATGGGTTAGATGTGTATTTCCTCAGTCAAAAGATCTGTTGAACCTTACTGTCTTCTGTGTAAAAGAAAAAACACTGTCTGAATTGCACAAAATAAAAGGGAAGCAGCACTTCCTGTTTGTGTACTCAGAGCTTTAACTGCCTCAAGGAAAAGTGGTATCCGAGCAGGGTTTTAAAGATCTAAGTTATAGTTTTGGGAACTATACTGAAAATTAAGCATTCACTCTCTTTGTCCATCTGATACAGTGCTTCCGCTGGCTTGGTCATCTTCTGTCTGTGCTTCGAGATTTCTTCTGAGATGTTTCCTTAGCTCTGGAAGTTCCCAAGGGAAAGTTCTTTGAACACTTTGATTTAAAATGCAGCAGAGATTCAATACTGGTAAGGATATTTCAGAGAGGTGACACAGTCTCAGTGTGTCTCAAAACTGATGGGTGATTCTTGATTTATATCTTGTCAAAGTCTTACTTCCTTTCCCGGAAATGTATCTGTGTTAGGATTTAAACAAAAACAAAAACCCAAAATAAACCAAAACAGCAGAAAAATCCCAGCTCCATGCTTGATGTTCAAGCATAACTTTAACAAAATTTATTTGCTCCTCAGTACAAGTGCTTTGTAATATAAGACTGAGCATGTATGTTTCCATTCATTGGGTGGCCTAAGTAACTTTACTTTTTGCTGTCATAACCATTTTTAAAAAATAGTATTTTTGCCCTGGATAACCTTACAGGGTGATATTTGCACCCATATATTTGTATGGCTAGATATATTGAGGTACTAATTTAATTTCCACTTGTCTCAAGGTCTAGCGAATAGAAAAATCTGTTAGTTTTGAATTTTATATGTATGTAGTTGTGTGTGTGTCATTACCTTCTCTGAAGCCTATCATGGACATTTTGAATATGTGTTAATAAGTTATTTATACAGAGGCCAGAACTATGACTTTGGATTAATTCCCATTACTCTGCTAGACACAGAGAATAATTGGGCAACTTGGTATTTACCGCTGAGGCCAAAATTTTTCCTCTCTGGAGTACACAAATCATGAGGCAGATTTGAAAAACATCTCTTATATTTGTAAACTCTGAATGGTGGTCTCCTGTGTAAATAAATGAATGGCCTTTCTAAAAGCAAGCGTATATGAGCAAGTTGTGTCAAAGCTCATATGTATGCTGTGTCGGTGTTTGTCATATTTATATATGGATATAAGATGATGCAGAGTTAATAGGTGACTTTGTGGTGTGGCACTTTTCAGTATGAAGTTACTGATTCACATTAATTGAAAGAAAAATTAATTTAGCAATTCCAGCTTTATAGAATTGCTATATTTCCACAGGTTGCAGAGTTTTTTCTAAGATCTCAGCTTTCCACTTTCTCGGCCTGCCTTGTCATCTGGTGGTACTCTGCAGGTTTCCCTTATGTCTTTGTCTCGTTCTGCACTAAATTCTACTGAACATTTAATTCATTTAAATGTGGTGACGAAGGGTATACATAGACTTTAACTGTGCTCAGCTGGTGCCTGGCATCTTGTTAAGTTGTGGCATCTTGATTGTTTGCCTGAGTCCTCGGCTTCTTTAACAGTTACCGATTAATTGGCCCCTGGTTCCAGGTTTCCAAAAGTGGGATGGTTATTTTGCAGTAGTGGAGCAGGGGAGTGGCATTGCTACTCTTTTGTCATGTGTCTATTGTAAAGGGAGTTTTCTCCAGTGGAAGGGGAGTATTTCCTGGGTACTGCTAGAAGACATCTGGAAACAGTAATTTTTCCTGAATCACATTTATTTATTTCTTGCTTATATGACACATACTGCAGAGATGAGTGTATGAAATCCATAATGTAAAGTCAGAGACTGTGCAGGAAGGAGGACGTATGCTAGCAAGTTCTATGGAGAAAAAATAAAAAGAAGTTAATAAATACTGAATTCTGTTAGTACAGTTTGAAGCAGTAAATAAGGTTGTCAAAATTGTTCTTTTGCAATCAGTTTAGCTAAACATAAGAATGTTCTAATCAGCTGGATCCCTGAATTTGCCTTCTGGTACATCTGAGAGGTTTTTTTATGTTGACAGATCTTTTTAGTGAACTTGTGTATACAACTTCATACATCACCAGCATCTTAAAAGCGGTTGAATGATGGGCAAGCTGGTATAAGATGCATTAATAGATTTTTTGCAAACCACATGGTTTCCTGCTATAGAACAGTAATTTCAGGTACTAACATAAACCTTATGACGAGGAATTTTCTTTGAAATGATTATCTAAATTATAGTAACATTTCCAGTACTTTCCAAATATAATTCTATGGTGATACATGAAAACGAAGAAGACGCAACAGAATATTAGTCTGAGACAAACTGCCATACAAAGGGAATCTCCTTTGGACATTATGGATTAATACATTTTAAAAAAAAAAGAATGATGGGTTACATTTTATCTTTGAAAAAATTTGACAAGTTGAAAATAAAGGAGCCATGTAGTATTTGTAAGTGCAAAAAAATCACATCATTTATAACCTTTTAAGTCTTGAACACATGATCAACTGGGATAACAATCCTGTGAGAACACTTCTTTTTATTGTTTCTGACATACAGCTGTAAAACTGGCCCAGAAATGCTACTTAACAAGCATGAAAATATTCTTCTGACAACTGATGAATAAAGCATACAGTGTAGACAGCACAATCAGTGTGAAAATGAAACATGTTTTTCCTTCTATGAAAGAATAAAATGGAAGATGTGAGTTGTGCTGGTTTTGGCTGGGACAGAATTAATTTTCTTCACAGTAGCTAGTATGGGGCCATGTTTTGGGTTTGTGCTGGAAACAGTGTTGATAACACAGGGAGGTTTTCATTACTGCTGAGCAGGGCTTACACAGGGTCAAGGCCTTTTCTGCTCCTCACCCCACCCCACCAGCGAGTGGGCTGGGGGTGCACAAGAAGCTGGGAGGGGACACAGCCAGGACAGCTGACCCCAACTGACCAAAGGGATGTTCCACACCATATTACATCATGCCCAGCAATAAAACTAGGGGAAGAAAAAGGAAGGGGAGGACATTTGAGTGATGGCATTTTTCTTCCCAAGTAACCATTACGTGTGATGGAGCCCTGCTTTCCTGGAGATGGCTGAGCACCTGCCTGCCCATGGGAAGTAGCAAATTAATTCCTTGCTTTGCTTTGCTTGCGTGCATGGCTTTTGCTTTACCTATTAAACTGTTTTATCTCAGCCCATGAGTTGCCTCACTTTTACTCTTCCAGTTCTCTCACCCATCCCACCAGGGAGGAGTGAGTGAGCAGCTGCGTGGGGCTTAGTTGCCAGCTGGGATTAAACCGTGGCAGAATAGAAATGTTATGCTTCCTTAGTACTAACATCACTTCCATAATTATCTAGGATAATTACCTTTTTGAACATCTGTATTCCTCGAGCTTTTTAAAGTGCAGATAAGTTGAAAACAGAGGTTTAAAAGATTTTATGATATTCAGAATACTTAGCTGAAAGTTTATATTGTATGGTGCTATTAAGATGTTACATTATATTTTTATGGCCTATGAATGACATTGCTACACAATATGATACTGAATTTTCATTTAACATGAAAATGCTTTTCAAACATTGCTGAAAGAGGACTTAGTAGATATTTACCCTGAGTTTTCAAAATAGTGAGAGCAGTCAGCCTTACCATAATCACTCTTAATATCTGTGCAGCTGACCACAAAATTAGCTCAGGGTTTCAATTCAGTCATTGCCATAAGTAACGGGAAAATGCAATTTATTAAAAAGACAAAACTGTAAAGTTCTTAATAAAAGCTCCCCTTTAATGGCTATGTATATCTGTACATTCCAAATGTGATATAAAAACAATATTTAAACTTAAAAATGCTACAGAAGGTGAATATGAATCATAATCCCAATAAATAGGGACCACATGTCTTGGGGGTCTTCGTAATGGTCAACACTCAAATTCTGTGACTGAATATTTGGTGTCTTTTTGATTGAATCTGCAGTCTCTATAAGTTACTGGTTTGTGTCTAACAGCCACATCAGTTTATTCAAGTGCTGATGTGCATGTCTGGCATTATGGACTACTGCAAATTGGATGAATCTGGAGTTTTAAATCTAGCATGAGTTAGGGCATTTCCCTTTATGACTTCAAAATCTTCTTAGCATTCATCTTCCCAGACGAATTTTATCTTAGCAAATATAACGATGCTGCCTGGTCTTTCTAATTCACAGAGGCCTACTGATCCTTCTTCTCCCTGAGTTTCTGTAGACATTTTCCATTCAGTGCGGGGGTGAAGCTTAATCCATGCTTTCTGATTATATGCCTCATGGAAGTAATGTAGTGATTTGTCATATAAACCCTGACTCCTTAGAAAGCATTACAGTCCTTTATGCTCCTACCAGATGTTTCTCACATATTTTTCTGGAAACTAATGAAGTAATGTAAATATAAAAAGAAATCTTCAGTCCTAAAAACCTGTGTTAAATCATTTGCTGCTCTCACAATTTATTAATCTGAAAGATCCTGGTGATGTTACTAAATTCTTTTTTTCTTGTTCTTCAGCTGCCAGTTAAGTCCAACAATTCTGGGTACTAAGTAAAAAAAAACACTTTTAAAAATATTTAAATCCAAAGTCTCTTTTCTAGTTGGGTACAGCTTGTAGCGTCCATCAGAGTATGACACGTTGTGTAATTAATACTTATCTTAAGGTTCTGTTGGTCAGATTTACTTCAGATGCTAGTTTGTCTGTCATTGAATTCAAACACATGGGTTGTAATGATATCCCAAGGAATTTTCCACACAAGTCAGGCTAACGCTTTTTGGTAATAGTATGTATCAGATCGTATTTGTATTGCATTACAAGCAAACAATTACTCAACTTGTGGCTTTCTGCTAGTTGAAGAGTTCACTGCAAAAACCTCTGCCTTTACAAGACCTACAAGTATAATAATGCTTGGGACCTATTCAGGAACTAGTTTTCTTTTATCTGTAGATTGCATGTGGCTTGCTTCTTATTCTACCATGTAACCATCAATCATATCTTAAAATATTATAGTTGGTAGTGAGCTGATGCTAAGAAGCTAGTAGTTAAGTGATAGTACATTGAAGAAAGAGGTAGGGGATAATGTGGTTGTTTTTTTTTACTAAGACAGGCTTCATAGAGTCCTATAGACTGTCATTTGTTGAGTGATTACAGTGCAGGTGTCATCCGTCACCAGATCGTACGGATGTTGTTCCCATGGCAAGATATGTGTGGTCATGCAATGGGGACTGGCATCCCCTGTGAGAGGCAGCAGGAAGCTGGCAGAAAGATTTTTGCACATTGCAGCCTGCCTATATCTGAAGTGCTTTTGGGAAGAGATTGACAAGGAGGATGTTGTGAGCTGTATGAGTCATTCTGGTGACTTATTGCAGTTTTCAGTTAGGAGGTTGCACACGCCTTCTTTCATGTAATTCTGGTATCTGTCTGCCCATCTGTAATTCAGCTATAACCTGGCCTATGAGGTTTTTCTCTGCCATTATTCTGCTCTGAGAGATGTTGGGAAGTTCCCATGTTAGAGGATTTTAAATTATTGTTCATTTCAGATTCCTTCATTATTCACAGTTGACATAAGTATTATTCTCATTGCTATCTATATTATGCTACTTTTTCTCTCATTATATGATGTTCCAAATATTCCTTTCTCTTCATAATGTGAGAAAGGTCACAAGTACCCAGAGGTATGATATCTCTCTGTGACAGCAGAAAATGTAGATGTGAAATAAAGAGTTTGCACTCTTTAATATCCACTGGGGGAATAAAGTCTGAATTAGGAAAACCTGTTATGACTTGTGTTGAAAATCACATTGTTCATGTACATTTAAACTAAATTCAGCCTTTTGGCACTGAAAATATCTGCGGCTGTGGTTTTACATGCTATAACTGCTGTATGTGTTATCATTTCAGCCCTTTTGGACCCATTTCCGTTTATACTTCAGAAAGTGTGTTGCTTTTTGAATTGAAAATTTTCAGTCTCACTATTTGGATCTTCTCATGTCCTCACATGATGACTGGACAGAAAGCAATAGCACGCCTTTTAGTATTATTTGGTTACTCTTTGCATATTCACCTGGGATTTTGTATTCTCAGCTTGTTTTGAAAATGCAAATTATTTCCAGAACTCCTTTCTTGGAAGGTGTGTAGTATTATCCCTATTATGTGGGTACAACATTAAAACAGAAAGTGATTTTTCTCACATGTGGAATCTCTAAACAACTTAGCAGGTGGTAGGCTTTGAACTCAGTTCAAAGTCGGTTGCCTCAAATCTCTTTCAATATATTATTACATCTAATGGAATGAAGTTTGAATAAAAGGAGTTCCTCAGCATTCTCTAGTGGTAGACTTGTGGCAGAAGTTAAAACTATTAATTTGGTGGCACTTTAACTCGACAAAGAAGTAGTTGAGATATGTCTATAAAGTCAAATACACACAATCGCAAAGTGGCTTCACATATTTGTCAAGATACCAGGGTGCAAGCCGGTTTTCATCTGGCAGCCATGTAGGACTGTACAACGCCTGAGTTAAGTAATTAATCTTTGTATTGTGACCATGTAGGCATGTCTGCAAAGAGATGGGCTTGTTTACAGGGTGCTTGATTGTACCCAGAGTAATAACTAACCCCAGCTAGGATCAAAGGATTTTCATACGTGACACTGAGAATCATATGTGGCACAGAATTAGTGCTCTAAAGAAATTAATCTCCTTGGTTAAGTGGCAGTTCATCATTGCAAAACTGTTCCTGTGTGTTTTTAGATGGCTGCATACTTTACTGCTATTATAGGAATCTGCTGTATCATTAATCATATTTAGATTTTTTTTTTCCTGGAGCCTTGACTGTCTTAAAGTCATGAAAATACCTGGTAAAGTACGAGCACATCATCCATTACTGTCCTTATTAAATGATTCTGATAAATTTTGAAGGAAGATGAGCCAAATGAAATGTTTTATTCTGCACAAGCACAGCTTTCAGGTAACTCTGAAAAGAACGCTCAGAGTCTGCACATGAAAAGAAGTGGTCTTTGTCAGCTTTCAAAAACAGTCATGCAATTTTGTTAAATCTTGGTGAGAAGCTCCTAGCTAAGTCAACAAAGTCATTTTTGCGTATGAACAAAATGTTCAGATTCTTTTATGTGCAGCAGTGTTTATCTAAAATTAGGATAATATAAGCCTGGGGCAAAACATCTACAGTAAAGTGGTCTCACAGTTAACTTTCTAAGAGAGAGGCAAAAGATATTTGTGTTAGTTCTGGCAAGTTCAATCAATTATACACGTGCAGTATTTTGCATAGAGACATGTTCTACCAAAGATGCTCAAACTGAATACAAACAATAGTAAGTAATTTGTTCTCTCATTGCTTGTGTTTATTTTAACAGATTTTTTTGAAATATTCATCTGAGCTAAGCTGCCTGCTAAACCTTATGCTTCTGGACTTTCCATTTCAGGTAAGATCTGACAGATCAATACACCTATTTTTTCACATTTTTGTTTCAGCGTACAGCTATAAAAACATGTAAAGATAGGAACTAGAGGTGAGTGTAAGTAAAAAAGGACAAGGAGGAGATGGGAGATGATAATTTAAAAAGAACTAGGATTTCCCTGCAAAATTATTTACCCATTTTCCAAGAGAAATTATAGATATATTGACAAAAACAAGGCTATGACTATCTGAGGAGAGAGTTCAGCTAGTCATCAGTGTTTGCTGCAGTAACAGTGCTTTTAACAGATTTTAAAAAAATAATATCCTACTTAGTATTTAGGGGTTTCTTTTCCTAGTGGGTTTCTCAGAGATTGCGTTAATGTGGAAGGAAATGCTTCCTTACAGGTCGTCTTTTTTTTTTTTTCTCCTCCCCCCCATGTCAGTTGCAAATTAACTATATCAACATTTTGGTTTTTCTCCATTTTTTATTACCATAACCACTTTTGTTTTGTGCCTTTTCCTTTGTTTTCAGACCCCGCCGTTGATTCTCATTTTCTCTGTCTTGATGTAGTAGCATGTGGAAAGTTGTATTTTAAAATGTTCTTCCTAAAAAATGAGCAACCAGGTAATATTTTAGAACTTCCAGCATGTAAGGCATAAAAATCTGCCATTAGAGACCAGTTCAGTCACCTTGATGCAAGAAATATAATTCATAATGGACTTAAAACTAAGGTGCATATTCTCTTTCCCTAGAAATCCTATCCTGTGAGCAAGAAATAGGCAAACCTTTAATATTTAAAACAATAGTATCTTTTTTTTCTTCATATGTTGTACCAATGAAATACCTGAAAGCTCAAATTTGTGTTAATGGCAAATTCGGAAACAATCTCACAGTAAAAAGCCATGTAATGAAATGTTTATCCACGAGCATGCCATTTTCTTTTATGTGCCTCAAATATCCAGTCTCAGAGGCAGTTAAAAAAGTGAAAGAATGTGGCTAATATCTGGCAGTGATATAAAGGCTACAAAAACAGATATTGTGGTGCTGTTTGTCAAAAACATGAAGATGTTGATATTTTGGATAGAAGTGCATGCAAGTGAAAAGGATTTAGCTACCTAAAAGAACAAAAAATGTCATTTCCTTCATGAGGAATGTCACCATTTCCCATTAACAGAAATAGGACCCAAAGACATTCTTTGCACAATTCCTAGTTAAAATACATATCTTCTGCCTACTGGTAGCATCTTTGGGTATGTTACCTCACACTGCTCTGATTGGCTGACATGTTTCATGCTAACTTCTTAGGGTCTTACTTATTTGAATATGATTTTATTATTTCCAGCAGGCCACCTTGTGGGCAATTGTGTCTAACTGTGATCTGTCTGTCTGTCCTGAAGGGGAGGAACTGAATAATTCTTTTGAAATCAGTGGGAATTCTTGTATCCTGAAGGTGAAAAACAGTGTCCAAGGGACTCAAATCTTCATTTCTGGAATCAGTTAAAGAGTTGGAGGGGGAATAGTGATATGGTTGAGGTATTTTGTCCAACCAACTAATGGAGACAAGATCTTCAAGTGCTTGTAATGAAGTAGTGATTAGTACAGTTTCAGTTTCACTGTGACAGACTTGTTCCCTTATTATGTGTGGATTTGAAACAAATCAAAATAAAATCTCTAGTCAAGCTTTTAGTGGAAATTAACATGAAAAGCGTGCAAGACTCAAATAAGGCACAAGTGAGGCAACATCCCTGCGTAGACATATGCAATTAGGGAAATTAGTTAATAGTCAGATGACTGTTAAAAAAAAAACAATAACTGACATCAAAGTCAGGACTGACATGGAGCAGAATATATAATTTCATATTGACCTCAGATATAGTTAATTTCTTTAGTTTTCGTGCATCTATTTTAATTTTGGAAACAGTAAACATTAACATGAGAGTTTGTCCAGAAGATGACACACCACTGCCTTGTTATGTTTAACAAGCCACAACTGGTTAGATAAGCCGTACGTATGCATGCCTAACAAATGTAAGTAAAATGCATTAGCTTTATCCACTCTACAGGTGATTTCTACCAATCTGTTTTTAGTTTGCAGTTTAACAGGCTGGACACATGTCTACAGCCATTTTTTGTGACTCAGCTGGTTAAGTATGGTTAACCATCATCATTATTTGCTATTGCTTGTCTAAACCTTAAATGCTATAAAAGTGTCATGTTTTAGTTGGCAACTCAGCCCCACACAGCCACTCGCTCGCTCCCCCATCAGTGGGATGGGGGAGAGAATCAGAAGGGTAACGCTCGTGGGTTGAGATAAGAACAGTTTAATAATTAAAATAAAAAAGCAACAACAACAAGAAAAATGCAATGGAAAGGAGAACAATGAGAGGCGCGAAATCCGGGGGGGAGGGAGGGGGATGAACCACCGAAACAAACCGCACACAACACAGCCACTCACCACCTGCCAACCCAACGCCACGCCTCCCCGAGCCGCAGCTGCCCCCCTTAATATACTGGTCATGGTGTCACATGGTATGGCATGAACATCCCATTGGACACTCGGGGTCAGCCGCCCCCGCCGTGGCCCTGCCCCTCCCAGCCTCCCACCAACACCCACAGGAAGCTGGAAAGGTATCCCAACCTCACAGTGAAGAGAATTAACCCCTTCTCAGCCAAAACCAGCACAAAAAGTAAGAAGTTTAGAAATTGAATCATGATGTATTGATATTCCCTGTTTTCATTTTCTCCTTCGGATTTAAAGATTAAGTAATAAATTTGATTGACTTTGTGGCCAAATTTATACAAAAACTACTTTTCAGTAATATGGTAACTGTCTTTCTGACAGCTCACATAATACATAGTTCTTTGTTCTGATAGTAAATTGAAATTAAAAAATGGAGAAATCTGCTGAGTTTGAGGTGTTGCACCTACTTACAGGATAACGAAATTTGGGGCTAATTTTTTCCTACCGAGTAAGGCTTATAGTAATTCACTTTCAACTGAGATTGTGTCCAGACTTTTCAGTACTGTAGGCCTAAAATGAGGTAGGCTATGTAGAGGTCTCCCATCAAATGTGTTCATCCAATGGATGTTCCATATCTTTTAGATTTAGAGATCCCATATGTGTGCAGAGATTTAATTTAGAGATTATAAAAGCTTTCTTTAATAGACTCAAACATATTTTTTTAAGGTTGGCATCTGAGTTCATTGCAATGTCATTATCCTATTAACATTATACAGGCCTAAATATAGGTTCTTTTCTTAAATTATTTTTTTCTTTAAAATTAAGTTATGGGTAGTTCAGTTTGCTCGTAAACCATCTTACAATGTTGTACCACTAGTATCTTGTCCTTACTGGTGCTCATACTGACTGTCTTTGGCAGCTGCTGAAGTGGGAGTGTAAGTCATAGGCAGTGCTATTGGCTGTGTATTCCCCAACACACCCCCTCACACACACCCCTGGGGGGGCTGCTTCCTTCCAGCTATCAGAATGACACACTTCCATACACAGCTCCAGGGAGGTGAGATTGATGCAGGTCTCATACCTAGTGGCTAAGGTGATTTACGGAAATGTGCTTGGCAGGTGGAGCTGAAATGGAGTTGGACTGTTGTATCTAAGTTAGAAGTTGAGGTAGGAATTTATTGGCATGAGGGAGGTGTAGAAAGAGGAGGAGAAGGATTTTCGTTGGGTTGTTTGTTGGGTTTTGTGTGTTGTTTTCTTGCTTGTTTGTTTGTTTGTTTGTTTGTTTTTAATAAATTGTATTACTTTTAATTCCTGTTCTAAAACTGTAAATCTTGAATTTCCAGCTGCTTTGTGCCTGGCTGGTATGGTAGGTAAAATATGTTGCTTCTTACCTATGTTGTGTTTGAAGATGCTTTTATTGCCCACAGAATGATAGGTAAGGGAGAAGAGAGAGTAATGAACAATGCAGATTTACAGTTTCCAAAGAAAATGGACAGCATAGCTATAAAGGAAACAATTCCAGTGCTGCTTATTGATTCTAACACTACCCCTAGCAATGCATATTTATGGTTAATATCACAGAATCACAGAATGGCAGGGGTTGGAAGGGACCACTGGAGATCATCTTGTCCAACCCTCTGCTTGAGCAGGTACACCTAGAGCAGGGGGCACAGGAATGCATCCAGGCGGGTTTTGAATGTCTCCAGGGAAGGAGAGTCCACAACCTCCCTGGGCAGCCTGTGCCACTGCTCTGGCACCCTCACAGTAAAGAAGTTTTTTCTCATATTCAGGTGGAACTTCCTGTGTTCCAACTTGTGCCCATTGCCCCTTGTCCTGACGTTGGGCACCACTGAAAAAGAACCTAGTCCCATCCTCTTGACACCCACCCTTTAGATATTTCTAAGAATTTATGAGATCCCCCTCCTCAGTCTTCTCCAGGCTAAACACAAACCCAAGTCTTTCAGCCTTTCCTCTTAAGATAGATGCTCCAGTCCCCTGATCATCTTGGTAGTTCTCCGCTGAACTCTCTCCAGTAGTTCCCATCTTTCTTGAACTGGGGAGCCCAGAACTGGACTCAGCGCTCCAGATGTGGTCTCAGTAGGGCAGAGTAGAGGGGGAGGATAACCTCTCTCGACCTGCTGGCTGCACTCCTTTTAATGCAGCCCAGGATACCATTGGCCTTCTTGGCCACAAGGGCGCGTTGCTGGCTCAGGGTCAGCTTGTTTTCCACCAGCACTCACAGGTCCTTCTCAGCGAAGGTGCTTTCCAGTAGGTCAGCCCCCAGCCTGTACTGGTGCATGGGGTTGTTCTTCCCCAGGTGCAGGACCTTACACTTACGTTTGTTGAATTTCATTGAGTTCCCCTGGGCCCAGCTCTCCAGCCTGTCCAGGTCTTGCTGGATGGCAGCACAGCCTTCTGGCGTATCAGCCACTCCTCCCAGCTTGGTATCATCAGCAAACTTGCTGAGGGTAAGCTCTGCCCCTTCATCCAGGTCATTGATGAATCATGCCATCTTGGAAGGCTGTCAGGTTGGTCAAGCATGATCTCCCTTTGATGAATCCATGTTGACTACTTCTGATAAACTTCTTTTCCGCTACATGCCTGGAGGTGACCTCCAAAATGAACTCTTCCATCCCCTTTCTGGGGATAGAGGTGAGGCTGACTGGCCTATAGTTTCCCAGGTCCTCCTTCTTGCCCTTTTTGAAGACTGGAGTGACATTGGCTACCTTCCAGGCATCAGGCACCTCTCCTGTCCTTCACGACCTTTCAAAGATGATGGAGAGTGGGTTAGCGACAGCATCCGCCAGCTCCCTCAGCACTTTTGGGTGCATCTCATTGGGACTCATGGATTTGTGAGGATCCAGGTTGCCTAAAAGATCTCTAACCCAGTCCTCCTCAACCAAGGGTAAGTCTTTTCTCCGTATTTTCTCTCACCTCTGGGGGCTGGATGCCTGAGGGCCAGCCTTAGCAGTAAAGACGAAGCAAAGAAGGCATTCAGTAACTCCGCCTTCTCTGCATCCTGCCTTACCAGGGCTCCCACCTCATTCAGCAGCAGGCCCACAGTTTCACGTCTTTCTTTTACCGCTGATGTATTTGAAGAAACCCTTCTTGTTATCCTTGACATCCCATGCGAGATTTAGTTCCAAGTGGGCCTTGGCCTTTTTTGTTGCATCTCTGCATACACTGACAATGTTCCTACATTCTTCCTCATATGTAAATGAAACAGCCATCATTGGCTCTTATTAGATATAAAACACTGAACAAATGGAGAATTAAAAAAGACAACAAATAGTCTTTATGTTACATAATGTCTTTATAAAAAGCTGGCAAAAATATGCTACTATAGAATGGAAACATCAAGAGAAATGCTATTTTTATAGCGATTTACTGGAAAATTCCTTGAAGAAAAAAAATTCCTTTGCATAGAACATTCAATGCTAATGCCACAAGAATTTTCTTAGCTATGGAGTTTCCAGTGAGGTAACTCTAAAATGTTGCCTTTCAGTTACATTGTAGACAACCCAAACATGCAAAGGTGATTATTTTATTTTTATTATTAACTCTAAATAGTTCTCAGGGGAGAGGAATGATAAATCTTGGAATAAGCAAACATTATTGCAGTGAAGGCTGTCACAAGGCAGAAGACTGATTTTTGTGGTACGGTAGGTATTGCGCAGCACATGTTGCTTTAAGAATAATGAAGACATTTGCCATCCCCCAAATTAATTTGAAAATGTATTGTGTTATAAGTAATGAGCTGTCTGAGTTATTTTTAACTCAGTCTATTAAGAAAAGATTGGAGCAAACCACAGCAATAAGTCTTCAGGATACATGCATCCCAGATTGATTTTCATTCAAGGTCATGACAAAGTTCAGCAAAAATGCAGAACTCCGCAGAACAGCTCTTCACATGTCATTGATTGCTGTGCTTCTTTCCTTTTTAGGTAGCACTAAACTATAACGATGATTATTATATCATGGTAGGATACGATGTTAGGAACAATATGTACTTGTGCATGTTTGTCTTCCAGTGTTCATTACATGGCCACTTGTAGCTTGCTTATTTGAGTGGAAAACATGGAATATTGAGCTTTACAACAGGTCTATAAAAAGCAAAGTAACTGTTGAGTCATAAAGAATATTTCTTCTGGGGAGGTGTTCACACTACTTGATTTTATACATCCAACTCAAATGCCTCATAGAGAACCTTATCTTCCTGTGCCAAGACTGAGAAAAATGGTTTTATCTGCAGTTGTAGTTTAGGACCTGGGAGCTCCTCCTGTATCTAACTCTGGTGCGCCACTTCACTAGATTCAAACTCGATGTCAGTGATCTGATTTCTGTGGCAAAACCAAAGTACCTAAAATAGACTTCAGCTCATGCAGGATCTTAACTTTCTCCATTAATTTTATGTGGAGACAAGCATCCCACCTTAGTAATTTCATTTAGGTTTTAGGGTTAATCAGTTAGACATTTAGATACCCTCTGAGCAGTAGTTATCTATATCACAAATCTGGATAATTTAATTTACATGTGATTTTAGATGGCATAATTTTATATCTTTTTATAGTTCCATCAGAGGATAAATGGCAGTAATTTAGATATACTAAAAAGTAAAATCTGAGTTATATCATGTCTTCTATGAAAGCTAGAGTGAATTTCAGGGTTTATTGAAGCAAATTGGCTTATTTTTAGCACAAAAATCCTAATTTAAAACAAAATCTAATTAATTTTTTTCCTTTTAGTCTTTCTATCACTAATATCCTAAATATCCTGTGGCTGATAATTGGTCCGCTTTTCTCCCTGGAGCGCATCATTGTGGTCTCTTTGTTCACTGATGCTGCTCCTGTTGTGTGATAACTACTGTGATAACTACTGTGTCTCCTTTTCTTCTGTTTTATTTTTATGTCTGGCAGAATGCAGCTTTTGTATCTTTCCACCCTCCAAGGTTGTAATGTCTGGATAACGATGTTGGAGTGGACGAGAGAATTATTGCTCTCAGGTCAGAGAATAATTTCTTACACATAAGAAGAAACAGTACTGCAGAGAGACCACTAATCTGAGAGTTACTGTATATTTTTATATAAATATCTTGTTTGTGAAGGAATCTCAGGAAGTATCCTCATTAATGCTACCACTGCTAAAAACCTTGGAAAGAGAAACACATCATTAAAAAATCCATCGACAATGAAATCTCCCATCATTGCTCTCTGCATTAGATAATGCTCTGAGTAAAGGGCACAAGCCAGTGTATAAGGCTAAGTAAATCTCACTGTGCTCTATACTGCTATGATACTGCTATAGAAACAGAATGAACAACATAAGAAATGACAGCAAAAAGCATAGTATGAAAGATGGGTAGACATTTTTTGAAACAGGGAATAGAGATGGATGGATTTTTCTTCTTTGAAAATATTGAGCTATTAATTAAAAAAACAGGATCTAACAATGGCCAGTTAAAAAGAAGGGAAAACATGTTTTGTAATTTATTTTGTCTGTATTCAGTTAAAGCCCTTAGATTTTTCATGTAAAGCAAATGCTAATCACAAACAATTTCATTTAATTCCTTCCAGCAAGTTTTACTTTAAGACAAAATTTTCATGTATCTCATGAGTCTTTTTCACTGCAGTGCCAAAAACCTGTAATGTATGTAACATGGACAAAAAAAAGAGATGAGGATGTGGTGTGTCAAATGAATCTGTTTCTTAAGTATACCTGTGCATCTGTAAAATCGCTTTTTTTCTCAGAAAGGCTGGTGATACACTTTGTGTATGAAACATTTTCCTGCCAGGCATTGGTGTTTTGCTGAAATTAAAATTCCCCAGGAAAAATACTTTTTGCAGGAAATTTCCATTTAGTTCTAGGTCAGGTCAACTTTAATCTCCATGCTGCCCAAGCCACTTTTTTCTTTGGTCTTTTATGCTTCTTTCATTATATGGAAACCAGGGGACTCAAAGGCACCACAAAACATGTGCCTGATTATGTCCTGCCTCCATATTTGGATAAGTGTGAATGATTGCTACCATCATCACAGTTTGGTTTCCATGGACAGAAAATCTACCCATGAAGATCACATAGGAGCATGAGGCGCTTGAACTGGATCCCTGGTGGACCAGATGTTGTGCTGCAACAAACATGCCTTACTCTTAACAACCTTTTAATCTTTTACCTTTTCATATCTACATTTAGAAAGGGGGCAGAACCGGCATTGAGGATTAGTCTGTCACCATATATAAACATGTCCTTGCATGGCTTTAATATTACTTGGGCAGAAATAGCAGTGAAGATAGCTGAAGATTGCTTGTGCAAGCTAGCAAAAGTGGGGTCACTGGAGCACTGTTGCCAGTCTGTCTTCATTGCTGTTATCTCTCCTACCTATATTGAAGCTACTTTTAGTACGTCTGTGTCTTTTGTAGTTATGTGCCAAATTTCTCCATAGCTATACCTTAATCTCATCTGTATTTGGCATATTATTTTAGTGCAGAGTGCCTCCAAACCTTCCATCTCCCTTCCTTCCTTCCTTCGCTACTGGTGATGCAAATGGCTTTCCCATGGAAAGGAGGAAACCTGGGTTGGCTATGTGTATTTGCATTGCACTACACCCTTGCTAATAAATCTTCTGGAAAATACAGCGCCAACCTCATGAGCTTATAAACCAAACTGGACCTAAGGTGGCAATATAACAGAGCCAAGTTGGAAGTCTTAACATGTGCAGTTTGGATAATCTAGTCAGGGGTAATTCAGAGCTGGCTGTATTTTGAATTATTGCAGCTGTAATAACCTAACCAGTCAGTATAAGTCATAACGCTGCAACACTCACCACACTATGTGGGCCGAAACAACTCCTTGTCACATATTTAGAGTGAACAATGCCCTTTGGAAGTGTGAATTTGAAGCACTATTAAATGAAGTAATTTCATTTCCCCTTGTTTTACAACTTAACTATTACTCATGAGCTGAAGTCAGGGTATATTTAAATTTTTTTATCATGTATTTTATGTCAGCCTAAATTTAAAGTGTGTAGAGTTAAATACATTGAACAGAAGGCTAGGAGTCTTACTGATACGTTAATTCATTCCTCACTGTTCTCTGCTTCAGCAATCAGAAGATAAATGCTATCATTATTAGACTTATTTAATAATTTAAGCAACTCACAGAGCTGAGGCTGAGTAAAGATGAATAAACTGAAGACACAGTTAAAAAAAACCAAAAAACCCAAACACTATCTGTTGCCACTTCTTCTTTGAAGGGACTGAACACTTGAAGTGTATAATTTTTAGTAATAAAAGCCTCTAGACATCTTACTGCTTTTGTGCAACTTGAAAATTGCCTTGGGCTAAGCAATTTAGCATTTGTCTCCCAACTAAACCCACTTAAAATCCAGATGCTACTGGTTCCATAGATAATATATATTCACACACACACACACACACACACACACAAAATATTCATTAGATACATAAATGATCTTTATAGCAGAGACCAGGTACAGGGCTCTTCCTTCACAGCTGAGATTGACACATCCAATATGTAGTCATGTTCAGTCTTGCACCATCATTGCACTGTAGCAAATCTTGAACTTTTATGGTGAGGCATGGTGGATACTCCCCACAGGCTCACTGCTGGGATATCCATGTGAAAAAGAGTGTTTAAATTACCTGACGATGAAAAAAATAGTCTGAACTCAGGTCTCCCACTCTTTGTGCAAGCATTCAAACTTGAAAGACTGAAAGGGACACCATTACTATCTCCTCCTCTTTCAATGGCCAGAGAACCTAAGAAGCTAATGATGTCTAAATAATTTTCTTATTGTTCATTTGTCAGAAAGAATTCTCAGAGCAGGCTTTCAGGTATTTTGTGTTTGTCTGGTTTTGTTTTTGCTTTGGTCTGGTTTGTTTCCTATGCCAGGTGGGCATAGGAATATGGTCACGGTGCTAAGCAGGACTGAGATTTCAGACGTGTATCTGTGGTCTGACTGGCTAGCCCAGGGGAGCTCTCTGCCCTGTGCACTGGACTGCTTTGGTTCACATTCTAAGACTCCCACTTCTCTTCATGCCCTGTAAATGCTTCAAAAAGGAAAACCAGAAGCAACGTATAAAACTTAATTTCATCAGTCAGAGGTTAGAAAGAGCTAGTGATCTCTCAAACAATGCTTTTATTGGTTTAATGACAGTGAACTTATTACATATGGTATAACTAACAGGCATACCCTAGGCACCAGCTTTTTGCTTCCATTTACAATCAAACAAACCTATTGTAAAGTTTTACACATGAATTTATAATTTGCTTCTCTCTGTCAAACCACTACTTACTTTACTAATAAATAATTAGAATGAGAGAGTACATTCCCAATATCTATGAGAATAAGTACTTTATCACAACTATATGCACAATTAGCCTATCTCTATTAGAAGCTTTATTGATAGGAAAGTTATTTTCCCTTGGTTTAAAAAAGTGGAACCAATAATAAGTAAGCTATTTTTATGAACAAGATTACAGCAAAACCCTATCCCTGTAGGAAAAAGCTGTATGGCAATGAAAATAACTCAGTAATGTGCTACTCTCTCAAATGTTCGTCTAATTCAGAATCAGTGCAGTTAATTCCCAGTAGCTTTAATGCAGCTTCAGATGGAGTGATAAACAAGGAAGTATATGTTTTACAAACATAATAGCTAAGTTTATGCGTGCTTATGCTAAGTTTAGGTTATATATGAGCACAGTTTTATCACTGTCCCGGCTGTTCAGCTCTTTCTGTGGTCCTTGCCATGGTAGTGGCCGAAGTTAAAAAGCAGTCTTTCAGGTAACACCCAGGCACTATTCAATAAGTATTCAGGGCGTAGCTGCTCTGTTTTGGGGCTAGGCAGGTGAGAAGATTTCCTATGCCAGTTCTCATTAGGACCAGAGCACAGTCCCCAGAATGTTTTATTTTAAGTGTAGATAAAACTTCTGTAACCCTGAATTGAAGGCAATGATTTTTTAAAAAGTTATTGCTCAAGTGGAATTGCGATCAGTATATAAGTGCACATACACATTCTTATATTTCCATGTATAAAGGAAAGACTCAGGTTGTAAAGTCAAGTACTCAAAAGTTAGAAAATGTGTATTTATTGTGGTTGCAAATCCTGGAAAGTTTTTTTTTTCTATTGGAAACAAAGTGTTTCAAAAAATGATCGGCTTCAGTGGTATTTGTAGTCCCAAATATCCTTGCAAGTGAAAAAAGGAGCAACTGAGTATTACAGTTTTATTTTAAAATAAAAGAATTCCATTTTGAGATTTGAAATAATTTTACTTTTAAAATTCAATCGAAACTTTATCAAAATGGAAAAAAAACCCTTTGGGTTGAAACTCTTTGTAGGTATTTACATGAAATATTTTGATCAGTTAAATTCCGTTTTTCATTTTTAGCTGTGCAAGAATATGTACTATTTTGGCTCTTGGTTTCACTTAACAGCAGGAGGATGAACTACCAACATTTTAAAAAAATGGTGCAATTTTTCCTCAGTTCTGGTTATGATACAACCTTATGACACAGAATGATGACTTTAAAAAGACCTTTGCCTCACTCAGTTCTCCAAATGCCTGGGACTTGTGTAAATGAAGTAATTAAGTTCTCAGGTCAGATGTAAAAGAGTGAAAACATACAATTAGCAGTCACATCTGTAAGGCTGGCCTGAAATGATTGGCCCAGGAACTCATAAAAACTTTGTGGCAGAGTGAGGAATAAAAATCTAATTTTGTAGCGAGGTTTTTGTTTGCTTGACTCTTCAGACCTTCCTGTTGATATCCGCAAGATTCTGTCTGACTCATGACACTTGTATGGGGTTTGCGTGGCAAGAGTTTGGTAGTAGGGAGGGGGGCTACAGGTGTGGCTTCTATGGGAGGCTGCCCTATGTCTGATAGAGCCAATACCAGCCAGATCCAAGATGGAACAACCTGCAGACACCAAGGTCAGTGAAGAAGGAGGGGGAAGAGGTGCTCCAGGCACTGGAGCAGAGATTTCCCTGCAGTCCAGGGATGCTAATGGTCCAGCAGGTACCCATCCCCCTGCAGCCTGTGGAGGACCCCGCACTGCAGCAGGTGGATGCATCTAAAGGAGGCTGTGACCCCATGGGAAGCCCACACTGGAACAGGCTCCTGGCAGGACCTGTGGCCCCATGGAGAAAGGAGCCCACGCTGGAGCAGGTTTACTGGCAGGACTTGTGACCCCGTGGGGGACCCACGGTGGAGCAGTCTGTTCCTGAAAAACTGCACCCCATGGGGGGACCCTCGCTGGAGCAGTTTGTGAAGAACTGCAGCCTGTGGGAAGGACACATGTTGGAGAAGTTCATGAACAACTGTCATCTGTGGGAGGGACCCGACGCTGGAACATGGGAAAAGTATGAGGAGTTCTCCCCGAGAAGGAAGGAGACAACATGTAACAAACTGACCACAACCCCCGTTTCCCATACCCCTGTGCCACGCTGCAGGAGGAGGTAGAGAAATCGGGAGTGAAGTTGAACCCGTCAGCTTTGGTGAGCACCTGGCATCATCCAGGGTCAACTCACCACAACACTATAACCAAAGGTGTCACATAATAAATAGCAAAGAGGTCCGAGGTCCTAAGAATGCATTCTTTTCTGTATTTTTTGTACTATTTCATACCTAGTTGTAGATGGCATGCTATTATGACAACATAGATCAAAAAGTCAGTCCTCAAAAAGCTTGTGATTGAAGTATAATTTAGGACCAGGAGCATAAGGAATTAAGCAGGGTAATAATCAGCTTGGTAGATAACAACCTTTGGAGGCTAACTTACCATTCCTTAGCCTACCATTGTCAGGTTCACGGTAGGTATGGTGAACACAGAGTGTTTAAAGAAAGCTTTTGAAATAGTGGTAGATACTTACTAGGTGCTAATCCCAAGAATGAGAAGCAGGATAGAGAAAATTGCTTCAAAATTTACCAAGTGCACGCTGGAGGTTAGCATTATGAGCTGTCTGAAAACAGGAGTCACCAATCAGCAGTGAATGAAAGATGATAAGTTGGATGATGGGGCCACAAATGGCTTTTAAACTGAAATTAAGTAGCTTGCACAATTTCCATAGAGAAACCGGAACCCATATAGTAGCCTGCTGCAGGTTAGAATATGGTCCTAAAAAAGGTCTTAAAAGTAAGAAGGCACAGGTGCTGGTCTTTGTGCCCTACTTTCTTATCAAATAGTTATTAGCTGTCAGCAAAGGGTTTGTTAATGTATAAGTCACTAGAAGTATATGGAATTTCTCTTTCCAAAATGAGAGATGTGCAAATCAGTAATGCCATTGGTATGGTCCTAAAGGACAAAGATGCACTGGTGATGTCAACAGCAGTCAGGAGAGGAAGGAGCAAGGAGGGCTTGTGGAAAACAGCTCTGGTTTAGATCTGTTTGGGTTGATGACTACACAGCTGTGGGGAGATATCAGAAGGAAGGGATGGTGTTTGTGTAGAAAGCAATAAGTCTGACTGTATCTGTCAATACCTGACTGTTTTTTTGTGGAGGAGATTAGCTAAGGCTATGGCGAGGGAAGAGATCAGTTTAGAGGCCTATGAAGCATTCATAAAATGTTGGAGGAATGCATTTCATGGAAGAGGAATCTAGAGGACAGCCTCATGGGAAACAGTGGCTAACAAAACTTCAAGAAGTTAATTTAGTGAACCGGAGGCACTTGAGGAGCATAATGCATGGTAAGGATAGTTTTAGCTAAGAAGAGATAATTGGCCACTTGGATATAAACAGTTTTATTCTGTGAAATCTAAGAGACAGAAGTTGAACTAGAGAAATGGTAGATGGAATAAGGGAGCTTCTGACGGTGGCTGTAAGCTGAAAATTGAAGGATTTAAAAATTCTAAAGAAGGTAGGTCATAACTGTGAGGGAAACAGGCAATAAATAAGTTTGTAAGGATAAAAGATTTACCCTTAATTTGACAAAGAAGAAACAGAAAGAAGGATAAGACCAAGAAAAAAAAACAGAGGGAGCAGGTATGAGTGAGACAAGAATCAGGAAATGCTTGAGATGGGAGGAGAGGATTTGGAGGTGCAGGTGAGATAAGCTTTTGGATTTGTTGTGGGAGAATTTGGTTATAATTCTTTGAGAGACAGGAATAAAAAAAAGTAAAAGCAAGTTGTGTAGACTGGGAAAGTGTTCACATCATTTTACTCTTCAGTACTATAATTTTCTCTTAAGTTAGTTATATCCAATATAATGGTAGAAAAGGAAACAGGAGAAAGGGATGGTTTGAGTAGTGAATCAAAGGTGACAAGGGCCGGCTAGGAACAGAGAAGTCGTATTGTGAGCTGGAACAATGGAAGAACTGAAAGTAAATGGTTTTGGCTCAACTTCAAAGCAGATCCACTGAAAAACATTTTTTTAGTGAATAGTATGGATGCTTAAAGTATTAGAATGATTCTGTTTATTACCTTAATGTTCTTCTTTAAGCTATTCTTTTTTTTTCTTTACTTTATTTTTTGGGGGTGCAGTGTGTATCTAGTGATTAAAGCTCAGGAAATTTACATATGTAGTAATATGCCAGTCATATCCAACTGCAGTCCAGCCTTCATTCAGGTTACTAAGTATTTCTCTTAGATAACGTTGATGGAATAAAAAATCAGACCTCTCTTACGTCTTGATTTTGGCTTTGGCTCTGGGTTCTGACTTCCAGTTCTTGTCTGCATTTGCAGAGAATGTTGCACTCACAGTTTCAGGGAATCCAGTGGGGTGATATCTCTGGACTTCTGTGTAATAAGGCACATGCAAATCTTTGTGAACTGATATTTTTCAGGGGGTTGGCAATTTGGTGAAATTGAGTGGATTTTCATCCAGTGGAAAAGTCACAAGCTAGACACAAAGGGCAGCTTCTGGTTAAATCAAATTCCTGCTCCTAAGGTTCCAAACTTTATGAAGAAAAGCTAGACTCTCTCTACATAAATATTTATATATTTTTTTGATATGGAGAAACCTTTTCTCCTTACCCTTACTCTCAAAATGGTTATGCTGTTTAAGCTGACATTGATTTGGGGAAAAATCAAGGGAGAAAGCAAAACAACCAGAGACAACTGTCTAGAAGGAAGAATTTCAACTCACGTGGTTAAGGTTTGGCAGTCAAAGCAAAACAAGGGCTTATGGTGGAAAGAATGGAGGAAGCTATATGTGGTGGTGCTTCCTGCATCATTTATATTTCAAATCCAGAACACTGTCTGTCACTGAGACCTAGCTTGCTGCCGAGAAAAGGCAGGATGTCATATCAAAGACTTTCTAGTTTCCTGAGATTTTATGATCAGTATATTCCTGATTAGCATACAGCTTTTTTTTTTTTAAATTTATGTAACAGGTAGTATTTATGGATTACAGAGAGCATTTTTCTCTTATGAATTAGATTAAGGTCCTTCAAGGATATAGAAATACCAACACAATTTCCCTCCTGAGCTGTGTTTCAGAGAAAGGAAGATACACTGCTGCTGTCAATATGTGTGTCATGGCTGCTGAATTCAGTGCTGCCAGCAGCTCTGAAAGCCTTTTTAGGAAACAGCATGTCAGTAGTAAGTGTAAGGCAGAACGTACATGTTCAAAGCAAGTCTACTAGTAGCAAACTGTGACCACACAGTGCAAGAAAGACAAAAGTGTTTTACATCATGAATCACAACAAAACAAATTGTCGTGGAAGTCTTCAGCAACGGAGAATTATGATTAAACAGCAAGGTGGGAAATGGCAATTTCAAAATAATAGCAGGTGCTGTAAATGAAACTGGAAATGAGAAACTCCTAAAATGTTGTAATTGGTTTCAGTCTCAGTTGCTGGGCTGTACTCTGAATTTTCAGCATGAAGACAAAATGAAAACCTGTGAAAAATAGATCCTAAGAACTGTAACTTTCTACTCAGTGGAGTACAGGAAGGATGGAAACACACTGTGGTTTATAGGAGCTGTTTTCAGGTGTGGTTAAGACTATAAGTAATTGAGAAGTGCTGATTACAGGTGATCTAACTCAGCATGGAGAAGCCCTAACCTTATTCTGGGAGAATTTTGTTAAGATTTTGTTTTATATGCATTGAATTCAGGAGTAGATTTTTAATAAGTAGTTGCACAACGTATCACCAAATGTTATAAAAATGAAAATTCAGTTAATCCTAACACATTTGGAATAGTTACAGTAATGTTGTAGCTAGCTGTAAGAATTTGGTTGGACACAGGACATTTTCTCCTCCAGCTGTCTCTCCTCCAGTACACAAGCTTGCCGTACGGGTGGAAACACAGCCGGACCAGACTTGGCTCCACTGTTGCAGCGCTTCTTGGCTACTTGTGCTGCAGGCAGGAGCCCTGCAGAAAGCCACGTTAAGGAGAAGTTGGCAGCAGTATCTCAGTGGTGTAGTACACTTGTTTCAAGCCCTAGGTTGTTACTGTGAGTATAAGGGTATATACTTTAAGGGCAGAGACTCTTCTGAAAAAAGGTACTTGGCAAGCCGTTGCTGCACTGGTGTGATATAATCTGCATGATGCCAGCAAGGTAAACATTTAGACTGTGTGTTTCCCACAGAAGTGTTACAGACTGAAAGTGTCTCAGTCTCAGTTTATCTGTGGTTAGAGCTAGCTCCATATCTGATTCACATGAATTAAAGATACATGCTAGATTTTGTTCAGTTTTGAGGTTATTCAGGAAATAGTTTCCTGAAAGGGGTCATATCAGAAGCCTTATCTGGGCTCCTAGTAAGGCCATGAGTGTTGGGTTGTTTGGTTTTTTTCACTGTTGAATGCTCTGAATATGGTTTGTCGTTATGTTTTGTATGCTCCCTTAAATCACAGCCTACAAGGAACCCAGACCATTTTCTTATGGAAGGGCCAACATTTGTCCCCAAATTTACCATGTCAAGTTAATATCCACAGGCAAAATTGTTGCCTGGAGTAAGAAGATGAACAAAATACAACTGTGAAAAAAAACAGAAGAATAGCATGCAGTGACTGTTGCCAAAACAGAGACTAAAATAATCCAGGTCTCAATAGCAAATGTGATAGGTATTTTCTATTTAGAGGTATTTGTGCAATACCTCACATAGATTTATCCTTTAACAAGGAGACTGTTATGACTCATGCATAATGTATACAGTCTTTTAAGGCCAAAAGATATGTATTGAGTGAATAAGGTAGATTTATAGTTTAATGGTTCCTTTTTAGGACATGTAATTAGATAAATTTGAAAAATGTACACTATACCATCTCCATATCACTAACTGGAAGAAACTGAAGAGATGTTTGAGCTCAGAGGGCATTGCTGTTATGTAGTTAAAATCTATAACCTTAGCTGTAACTGTGAAAAAAATTTCAGTGCAGAAATCTTCAGTACGTTAGTAGCATTTCACCAGGTAAATAGAATATTTTAGTTTGTGGGAAGTAGAGATCTCTCCCACTAAGAAAAAGACTCCATTGCATAACAAGTTACCCTGCCTTTAAAAAATTAAAAAAAAACAGTTTTGAAGACCAGTGTCCAAAATAAATGTACGACTTTGGGGCTGTGGTATGAGAAATAAGGAGCTGCTAAAGTGTATCCACAAACCTCGATAAGGAATTGGAAGTACACTTCAGCAATTTTTAAAGCTGAATTGTAGTTTTTGGCCTTTTACACCTAAATGTTTTAGCATTTTTGTTCCATGTTGCTATTATTAATATTCTTTTTTTTATTATTAACCAGAAGTCTCTGGAATGCTGGAGCTTCACTGTGGTAGGAATTTTGCTGTGTTAAAATAAGAGTTAGGTGCAGCCATGAAGTAACAGCCTGTAGGTTCAGTTTGCCAAGAGCAAAATAATGTGCAAAAATAATGTGTAACTTTGTGATTGCTTGAGTACAAAGCATGAGTGTTTGTAAGACTAAGAACTATGTATGTGATATGGTAGTTCTGGGAATTAAGGGGAAATAGGTATTCTTACCAAAATAATTTTTCAGGACACACAAAATAATGCATATAGAAAAGAAAAAAAAAAAATCTGTCTTTTAAAATTTTGTTTTCTGAGCCATATTTTTAGCTTATTTGCACAATTATTAAACTGTTGCCATCGCAGTTATTATGAGTTAACAGAAACAAAAGCTGATCAAGGAGTCACAATATTCCATAAGCAGCTGGGACTGCCTTTGTATGTGGTCGGATTTTTAGTAGTCTTTGAACCAAATTGAAAAATTGGCAACATAACAGACATTGTATTTCAAATATTTCAGAGGGTATGTCATCATCTGATCATTTCCCCAATTTCTTGGCCAAGTGGAAACTAATTTTGCTTCTGAAGTCAAGGCAAGTCTATGCTGCAGCGGGGAACTTTAATTACATCTTTAATCAAACCAGCAGGATTACGTACATAATAGTAGCATCAGCACAAATTTTGTTGTGGGCTAGAAACAAGAATGCTTGTCCCTGCACCCTTCTGTTCACTTCTTCTGTTGGCCATTCTCCAGTAAGGCTCAAATAGGTCAGCCTATTCCTGCTAATGTTACGCCCCCCGACTACAGTGCAGTCGTACCTTGACAGCAGTGTGGCACAGCAGTTCTGAACCTGATGATGGATAAACAGCCCGCAGTGTCTACTCTGACATCTGGGAATCACAGCAGTCTCTAGTTGCCGTCCTACTAAACTGAGTCATGTTGTTGCAAGCCCTGAACCTAGTAACAGGAAAAATAGCTATGTATTTTTCATCAATATAATTTACACTTATAAACAGGTTTTGTATGCTTTTTCTTTATGCCTAGTTTTAGCATAATCAGTGGTAAATGTCAGTGAAATTCTTCCTAGCATGTTTGAAATTGTACGTGTTTATGAGGATATATCTCAAAGTGTTCTATTTAATTAAAGGCCAAAGAGTCTTTGTTCAGGTTGCATTTATTTTTCAGTTGTGTGGGTGTGCATGCATATATTTTCCTTAAATTATCTTTGTGCAATCTCATTTCTTCAGTGAAAGATTTTGCA
Organism: Phalacrocorax carbo; assembly: GCF_963921805.1. Classification (NCBI taxonomy): domain Eukaryota; kingdom Metazoa; phylum Chordata; class Aves; order Suliformes; family Phalacrocoracidae; genus Phalacrocorax; species Phalacrocorax carbo. The sequence continues at coordinate 47,616,067 of NC_087516.1, read as the reverse complement.
GCATTAAAATATTGCAAGCGTTACCATAGCAATAATGATATCAGAGAATCAAAAATTATCTTGTTAAATCCCATTATAGGGTTGTTACTCCTGCAGTTTCAGCATTTCTGTCTTTTGTGCAGTGAATTTCCTGGGTTTTCCTGGAAACATGAAATGAGTGTGACATCATATGATGGTTATATATGAAATAAAACTACCATTTTTATTCTTAAGCCAGTGGGCCCACTGACTTAAGAAGGAGTAAGTGAAGATACTTCACATGAGAATGAACTGTGGATGGACATGAGAATAAAATGAAATCATCATTCCAAGCTCCAGGAAAGATATAGGAAGTGACAGTTTTCTAATTTATACTGCAGTAATCTAAGAATAAATATGTTAAGGCCACATTAGTTATATAGGTGCTAAAAGAGTACAAGAGAAAGGAGCATATTAGCAGAATCTTATGATCCCTGCATGCCAGCTGTAAGTGTATGGAATTGTTATTAATATACTCAAGTAGGAAGCTTTGGACAAAACCATTCATACATTCAGCTATTAATAATGAATAATAAGGAGTTTGTAACACTGCAGAGATACTACACGTGTATGTATCTGACTTCCTTAGCATTAATAATGATGAGATAATTCAGTGTGACAAGATTCTATTGTGCAAAATGGTATGATGTGACTCCTTTTCATAAACCAACGCCTTGTATCAACAACTTACTCCCAGATGTTGGACTTGACATTTGAAACTTGTGGACCAACTTTTGTATCAGAACACACATACATGACTCTTAATGCTCCAAGTCAACCTTCATATCCTCAAATTTTATTTCAAGTCTGTGTATTGTATGGAAATTACTGGGCATAAGATGAATGTTATGCCATAATGAAGAAGATGTCATAATTACTGTAGGAAAAAAAAGCGTCTAATTGATTGTCTTTCTGATTTCAAGCATTTGATTTCAAATGTTATATATTGACAGTTATTCAGAGTTTCCTCAGTAGAATTTTAATTCATACATAAGTCTCTGAATAGTGAGGTTTCTGAGACTGCCTGCTGTTTCTCTTCCATTGCAAGCCACATCCCCTTTTCTAAAAAAAAAAAACAACAAAAAAACCAACTGTAAATGTTCTTATGTTTAACATCAGGTTAAGGAAAAATCAACTCCCTCAGATCTCTCTTCTAAGCAGGACCTTTCCCCATGCCTTTCTGTCTCTGAGTGGTTTTTCAAAGTCAACCTCTCTTCATGTTTCCTCAGGTGCTCAGTAACAGAACTGTGAAAGCAATGTTTTGGTTTCATTCTTAATGCAGGTCTCAGATATTTTAGTCTTTTCCTGTGGACAACATTAAGGATAAAAGATGTCGGATTCTGTGACAAGACTTGGCATGTATTACAAAACCATTTAATTTAATCCTCAGGTGTTTGCTTTGGAAGGCAATTAGGCTTCTCTATTCTTTTGAAGTTTCCTATAGTTTGATATTCCTGTTTGTTGTTTTTTCTGTGTTTTGTAACATAAAAATCAATATTGAAAAGGCAGTGGCTTCTCACATTCCTCCCTGTGGGTTTGTGATGATTTACAAAACACAACTGATTAACCTAATAAAGTCTGAGAGCTACACTAAGCACTTCTCAAACTTCATACGCATATTTTTATGTATGCAGTTACACTGCTGTTTAATACTTCCTTGCAGGGTAGGTATTTGTAGAATTTCTCACAATGATTTACTGTATTACCCTTCATAAAATGACTGTAATGTTGGTATATCTTTGCCTAAAAAACTTCACTGAATTGCATGTGCCACAGTTCCTTCCACTGTGGCAATTGCATATGCTTTAAACCTCTACTGAAGTACTGTTGCATTACCAGTGGAGCATCTGAAAGTAACTATGTTGAAATAGCAATGTTGGCTTCTGGGATAATGCTTCACCAGGATTCATACATCTATAGTTATGTACCATGATGCTACATCTCATCTCAGTCATATCTTGGGAATGAGAGTATATATCCAGGAAAGATATCTTAACGTATTGAATATGACACAGTGCCTACCACATAAGTCAATTGTCAGATATCTGTGTTACAACCATGAGTTATTCAATTTATCAGTAATAACGTATCAGTTGCAAGCATGCACTAGCTTCTTATTCAACACAGGTGCACCGTCATGATGGTAAAGTTATGGATATCTTTAGAAGAGTTACTAAAGTGATCTATTATCTGTGTGATTACACCAAGAACATTTTTCCAATTAAAACAAATTTTACATATATCAGGAGAGTTTTCTATAAATATTAGAGCTGATGCTTTATCATTAATTGCAAGTAAATTACCAATGTATCAGAGCAGTGTTAGAACTTTACAAAGTTTCAGTCAATAGCTTGAGAAAAAATTCAGTTGAGCTGTACACTTTCTTTTTTGTACAATTTTCCTATGTCACCTATCACATGGTATTGTTTCTTCTGTTGTTTAATTAAGAAGAAACAAAAAATAATTTTAATAGCAAATAGCACATCAATTTTGAGTAGTCTTCCAACATTAATGGAACTTTATTTTTTTACTAATAAATGGTCATCTTTATACTACGAACTGATAAATGAGAACAGGACTGAGATCATGTGTATTTATTAATCTACAGATGGATTTATTATTTTTTATGTTTAGAACTAGGAAAAAATTCTTTAAAATTTGGACATGTCAGCATTGCTTTCCTATGTCACCCATGTGTTTAATGTCTCTAGTCTTCCCTATGCCTTCTCTGGTATCTGAGTATTAGCTTGGCAAGGTGTGCATTGATATATGTTTAAGGTGATCTAGTGTTTCTTTTGAATCCCATATTGATTAAGCCTGCTGAGTTATTCTGAATTTAAAGTGTATGTCTTGCTGACAGGTTATGGGAATGCCTGCTGGAAAAGAAACATAATGACGTTGCATAGATTGATTTCTCTAAATGACATGGGGCATGCAAGGTTTGTTTACAAACTCTCCAAAGGAAGATACTATGGTTTTCCCATTACAGGCTGATAGCAAAAGAACTCTGTGATGCTCCTGTTGTGCTGTGGGATATGATTTGGTTTTGATGTTGGATCATTTTGTGCGTTTGATGAGAAGTGAAAATGAAAAACCATGAACATGCAAATAATGTTGTACTTCTAATGCTTTGCAATTCTTGCTTAATTAGCTACAGGGCAGAAGCACTCTGCTTCTGAAAAAAACCCAGAGGATTTTAATTTTACCAAGACGATATCTAAGCAATGATTATGAGAATGGTACTGGAAATGGGGAGTATACTTTGTTCCCTTTACACATGTCATTTCTTACGAATTTTTAAAGAGAGATCTTTATTCAGTTGTTTCTTCGTAAGACTTCAAAATATGCCCAAGTGTTATATTCTTTAATATCCAGTACATCGCACTCCAAGGATCCTGATGCAATAAAAAAAGGAGGACTCTCTATTTTAAATAGTCCTGCTTTCATTACATCCTTTTCTCAAAATCTCCAGTAAACTTGCCCCTGAAACAATATATTTTTCCATTAGGAACAAAATATTATATTTTTTTCAAGAGATTATAGTAAGTCCAGAATTACAAGGACACTAGACATTGAAAATCTGCAGTTCTTCAGGGTTACTTCATTATCATTTTTAAATTCATTGCACTTAATTTCAGGAAAAATAATGAATTTTCAATAACTCCTCCAGAAAGATATTCAATTTACTATTACATGCATATACTTGCATTGATAGAAAAGCGAAAGATTTCTTCTAAAAATACTTTTGTTCATTGTAAGAGATGCACTAGGAAAGTAGGTTAAAATTATGTTGCTAGGAAACAGGAGTGGATCCTAGCAACTGCTGCTGAAAATGAAAATTTTATGCCTGTGTTAAAGATGGAGCTTCAACCCACAGCAATTCAGCTGGCTTATATTGTTTTCTTAAAGAGGATTAATTCTGTGGTCATGAGCTTGGATATTTTATTAACAAAATGGTATCTATTACTTAGAAATGTGCTCTTACAAAAGGAAAATAATTTTTTGTCTGTTACAGTATCTCTCATTGTACTGGTAACATGCTCAGTATTCAGCTGGACCAGAACTGTAACCTTTTGAGAACCACATTCCTCATTTACATGCAGGATTCACCAGTTAGAAAGATACTCATTAACCTATGGCTGTAGGCAATCAGTACTCTAACAGTATTTGTTTTAATGAGTTTTTATTGTTATGTTCAGGGAGTGAACATCTCAGGGATGAAGTATACAGCTGTGATCCCAAGGTATTTTTAAGAAAAGAAAAACTAAAAAGGGATTTTTAAGAATATATGTAGCCCGCTCTTCTTTTGGCTCTAGTTTCATTTCCTTCCTAGACTTCCATTCGTCCATCTTCTTTTCTCTCTTGCTATCATTTTTCACAAAAGTTCATCTCATATAATTAGTACCTTTGCTTTTTCTGTCAACCCTTTTCTCTCTTCCTCTTTCACTTCTTACACAGCCATCCTTCCTTTTATTTTGCCAGACTTTGCCTATTTGTAACTTCTCTTTTCTCTCTTATTGCCCCCCCCTCCCTGATCCATGTAGTTATATTCATTCCCTTCAATGAACCTGTGCATTGGAAAACAGGACATTAGTTACAGGACACTGTAACTTTATGATTCATCTTGGTGTTGCTGACTACCTTCAAAGCACACAGGCTTGTATTAGTGAAAGCAACAGAACAGTAGAGAAGAGTCCTTTTTATTTTCAGTGCGTAGGCTAATACTGTCCAAGCTCAGGATCACTTGATCTACATCCATATGTCTTCTCTATCTATATATGTGTAGACACATAAATATATTCACTTACAGATAGGATGTGGTCGCAGATTTGTATATGTACTCTTACGCATGTATGTGTCAGGGCATCTTGGTCCTTCCGTTAATGTCAAGATAAATACTGGTATAGTCATAAGATAAAATAGGACAACATGCACAACTGATGTAGGTTCCAGCATGTGTTAACCTTCTCTATTATATACTTGAATTAATCTTGGAGCAATAGAAATGAATTATGTACAACAGGCTAGGCAGTTATTGTGATATGAAGTGCTGTGTCCTGCACATGAAGGCCAGCTAAGGGGTAGGAAATCTGAGGGAGATTTAGATATCAAAAATGAAAGAAATAAGGGGCAACAGGTGAAGAAAAGACAGTCAGGTGTGATAGAATTTACTCTCTAACAATTTCAGGTAAACTACTGAGGCATATAGGCAAATGTTACTAAGGAGTAGCTTTGGAGAGATTGTGATTTATCAAGCGGGGCCTTTTTGGAGGAAGAACATGAGTGAGTCAGGAAATTGTGAAGAATCAGTCAGTTCTTATAGGTGTATGATAAGGAAGACTGTAGAAATTGAAAATAAAGAAATAAAGGATTTGATTACCACAAAGAATAATTGACTAGAGCTATCTTTGGTGTATAGCTGTGGTGGTCTAGTTTGGGTATGTAAGTGACATATTGTAGGAACTGTTGTGATGCAGTTGGGCAGCTCTTCTCTCTCACTCACCAGTCAGAAAGTAGCCAATCAAGACTCGAACCAAAACAGCACATTTCTCCCTGTTTGTTTGTTTTTATGCCTTTCTCCTTAAAAAACTTAGGGAAATAACTTTTAGTCTTTATTGTTTGGAAACTGAAGAAAAACACTTGGCTATCTGTGTCCATGGGGGCAGGAGCTGGGTCCAAATGTGGGGTTCCCCTCCTATTTGTTACCATGGTCCCACAACCTGGGTGTCTTTGCAGATATATCTCAAGTACATAGGCCTTGGCCATTTAAAAGACTGTAGATTAGAAGAAACGGTTTGAAGTTAATCAGTACAGCAGTAGATAGAAGGTGCAGAAGTTCCAGCACTACTTCCATTCACACCTATGGAATATCATATTTACCAAATGAGCTGTCACATCCTAGAAAACAGCCATCTGTGAATTCACATGAAGTGTAGTCCTGGGAAAAATATATTATGTCTTTGTTCTTGCCTGCTTTTTGAAGGTCCTTGTTTGTGAGATAGTGTCATAGAGTACTTAAGCTAAGAGAAAATTAATCAGTAATAGAAACTAACATCTCAGTCCTGAGAGGACACAAGCAAGAGTCAGTAAATACATACACTTATAAATCAGCCCACAGGTAATAAACTAATTTTGTTGTTATAAGATTACTTTTATTGCAACAAACAGCTACAAATGCTATTAGAATCTATTTGCCTAAACATGCAATTACATAGAATTTGGAAGACTCCTTGCTGTAATATTGACTTCTCATTCCCACTAACATGGAAGAGTGTTTTTAATGCTATCTCAGTTTAATCAAATTACTGCATACAAATTTATTTATTTTCAGCATGCATTTTTTTTCTTCTCTGTGTCTTTAATTTGGAAGCAATTTCTGGACCAGAGATTTTGTGTATTGTTTAATATTTTGGTAGCAACTTCTGCTTCCGAACTTGTTTGTCCCCTTTGTAATGGGAGCGCAATAGTGTCACCGTGGCTGCAGGTTAAATATGAGAAAAAGCATGTGTAGGAGGGTGTTCAAATGATGTGGTTGTAAAGTAAAACAGCAGAAGAAAGTTATGCATAATTCAAAATGAACAAAGTTCTTCCTGGCAGTGATAACATTTTAGAATTTTACTCCGTGTGAATGCTATCTTGAAATGCATAAACTCCTAAACCTTTCTTAAATATGTCATACTTAAAACCGAACAGGATTTGATGTGGTGTACACTGTATTTTAATAATAAAGCATATGCTAGTCTGTTTAAGGAAGAATAGAAGTGTAATGTCTTGTATCCCTCACAACTGTTCTTATTAAGAAACAGGATAAAAAGATTGGGTTCCCAGAAAGTAGAAGACCAAAGGCTGCGGGATATAGTTTTCTTGGGTAATGAAGCTTTTCCAGCTGTAGAATACTGAAGCTTTTGCTAATCTTTAATCAGGATTGTTAATCAGGTAAGGATTTAAATGACCTCTAGTTTTTCCAGATTAGCAAACAGAGAGAAATGATGGAATAAAAATAATACTAACTACTTGTACATGCTTGTATAGCCTAAGGATTGATATTAAGGAACTACACACACGATTACAAAAGTAGACATGGGAAAAAGCTTTCAGAGTCTGTAAATCTCAGACGATAATGTGAATGTCTGGCTCCAAGTTTGTTATTTATGCAAGTGCTGTAGCATCGTAGTCTGAATACTTCTAAATACAGTTGTAATTTTAAAAAAAAGTTAATACATAATTGTGTGCAACTAAAAGAACACAGGATAGATTTTCAAAGATGTAAGGAAGCACATACTGGGTTTTTGACAATTAAAGTTCTTCTTGTGTTTTATCTGCTAAAAAACTGAACAATACCAGTAGGATTGTAGGCATCCAAACACCACAGTAGTCTACAGGTTGATACCCACTTAAATAACATTATTCATAAAAAATCAATATCCTCATTCATATTCAAAACTAGTAAATTGCATGCACATGTGTCCTGTAGCTTATGGGATGGCATTGCTTCAGTAAGGTCATACTTAAATGATAATATGTGGAAGAAATCAATGCCTGTGATAAAGCTTAAGCAACTTAATGAAAACACAGGAGCTGAACTTTTTTTTCAGGGGTGTGAGGTGGTAGAAATCACTGGAGGGAAGATAGTTATCCCTGAACCAGGGGTCATGTCCCAGGCTACCTTAGCACCCTAAGTAAGTATTTCCCTTTTAGAAGAATGTGTTGCCCTTTCATGCTGGTTTCGTGGGTCATTGAAACAACATATCCATTTTATACCTGCCTTTTTTTGCCTTTTTTGTTTTAAAGCTTTTCTTCAACACTCCCTTCTACTATGGCAGAACTAAACCTGCTATGCACACTCTAACCATGAGATATATACCTGGCTTGAGTGTCTGCCAGCTCAATCAACTGTCAGCTTTGTGCAGTCTTGCAGTATGGAGATTTTGCATGGGTTCCCTTAATAAAGGTAAACTCTGCCTAGAAATAATTATGTACAGTAGTTAGTAAGTTAATAAAGGGGCATTGTCCCTTTAAGGGAACAAAGTTATTTTGAAGTGACTAACAGTGTAGTCCTTGTAAACACAGCTAAAACCCCAGTAAATTAAGAAATACTGAAAAGTAATCATCACCATGTCAGGATTCTTAATTAGTAAGTAAATCTCACAGCCTGCTGAATATGGGTGTTAAGTTTGATGAAATTAGATCTCAGTGGTATGAACTGGTCTCCCATTTTAAGTCAAATAAAATCTCCATTGCAGGAATTAGTTTGGTGATCTTACTCAGGTCCTCACAATATTTTACTTTGCATTACTAAACCACTTAATGGTTTGTCTCAAGTCGGTAAAAGTGGCGATTTACAATGTATCAGGGTGATCTATAAGTCAGGATGAAACATCTCTGTTGGAAATGGTGCTGGCACAGACTAAGCTCTAAGTATGATATTCTGGTGGTCTTCTGCTTCATTAAAATCAAGGACTGATCATATATTAGATTTCTCCTTGTGTGTATTCTCATGTGTTTGAGAGCATGGGGAATGCAGTGGGGGACATAGATAAATTGGGAATGCAGGATCGAATAGAGGTGACTTGTCCATTTTCCCCTACATTTATTTCCACATCTTGTTATTTCCTGCGGTACTGTCATTTAGCTTATTTTTGTTTAAAAGAAATGCCTTGCATTTCTTCTATTCAAAGGTGTATTGTTCGAGGCCTTTGACAGAAAATTGACATGCATAAATAGTTGCTTTATGAATGTTAGGTAGCGTCACCTAAGTCTTAAAGCATGGCTGAACACACAACATATTTAATGAAACTTTAACAGATCCAAAAACGTGGTTGACATGAACAAACTTTTATGATTAAATTAAGGGTTGTTTCCAGTCCAAAAACCCAAATTAACTACAGCAAAAACAATCCTAATGGCTCCAGCACACTAAGCAGGATTAAAGAAAATGTGTGCTAAAGCTGACAGTGATCATTGATCAAAACTTCAGTCTTTTTAGCCCTAAGGTAACTGAGTCAGATTTCATCACCGTAATCCTTAAGGTATAAAATAGAAATTGAACTTGCGTGGTGATGCAAGCTGGCTATGAAATTAGGAGGTCTTGGCTCACAAAATATGAAAAGTTGGCGTACTCGATGGAAATGATGTTCAAAGCGGTTCACAGTAAGAATGAGAAAAGCAGCTTGTGCCATTCTGGAAGAAAAAACAGCAGTTCTCTTTTTTGCAGCACTCATATTCCACACATTAATAAGTATTAGGGAAAAAAAAGTAAAATATATGTTAAAGTAGGAATAAAAATAGTGATCCTTTGAAGTTTCTAGATGTTAAGAAAATGTCTATCATGAAACTTCTCTGTGTAACATATAGAAGGTTTTTTGTAAAGAAATAAGCATTTAGGAAGTAAAATCTGCATCATCTGTGCAAGAAAAGATCCCACTAGCTACATGAAATAGTATATTTTCCTTCAGAAAAAAAAAATCTAATGAGAAAACTAGCACTTGAAAGGCATTTCAGTAAATAATGAATAAAGGCAATTTCCTTTTGATACGAACTTTTATTGTTGCATTTGTTGCTATACAAGACACGGTTTTTCTTCTGAGGAGAAAGGGGGACTCTATTCTGTCTCACAAGCGTCATAGTTAATTTTTTTTTTATATATTAATTGTAAATCCTAGATCTGTTATTCAGCAAGAGGATCAGAATTTGAAATACACATCAGGAGGAAAGATTACTAGGTGAGGTCTGAGCCATGAGCACACCGTGTCAGTTCTAATTGTACTTTGCTTTTCAAAACAGAAGCAGAGCATTGTGTCAGTAGGACTCCTCCTGACAGTATGGGCCGGGATCTCTAAATAGAGTATTGGTTAAGAAAGAAGTTCTAAATGCACAAAGTAATTCAGAGGTAATGTGAGGGGCTTGTTCCTAACCTCTGTCATCTCAGCTGTCAAATTATAGAAGGAAAATAGAAATTAATTATTTTTTATATTTGCATTTTAGAGTCACAGAGCTGTTTAAGGGACTAGTTCTGCAGGATCTGTGTGGTCAATGAAAGGCCGTAATACAATCAAAGCATAATTGTTTGGTTTGATTTTTTTATATTCCTGTGTACCTGATAGTTGATGACAGGCTTCAGAAGTGTAGCTTTTCCCTTCCCCTCCCCACAAGAAGGGTGTAGGAAAAGCCTGCACAGTACAACAGCTGTGCCTACTTTATCCTGTAGAAGATCTCTGCCAGCGAGGCAGATGGGGCATCGGCACCTGTCCCACTTTGCATTCACAGGCTCATCCAAGGGCACAGCCGCTACTGTGGAGGTTTTCGCCAACTTTCTTACCTCCTCCCTCGTGCTCTGGGTGCCAGCTCAGAAGCCTCGGTGCTTTTCAGAACCAGCAGCACAATCAGCTGTCACAGTTCAACAAAATGCACATCCCAATCCAACACGCCGCAGCACATGTTCAGGAATGTTATGACCCCAAGAGCCATCACTTAATCATGCAGACAGACAGATAAAACTGAGCGGTACACACTGAAGGAATAAGGCCCTCTTCAGCTATTTATATGAAAGTGATCTTTTTCTTTTTGAGGTTCTTCACTGCATGCTGGTAGAGGCCCTCTAAAGACAGAAAGCACAAAGGGTGCATGATGCACTGTTTTGTACGTAGGTGATCTCCTTGTGTTTCTTCTGAACTCTTTCAACATGATGTGGACTTCTCCCAGCCATCTTCTTCCTCATTGTTTTTGCCTGTTGCTCTTTTGAGGAAAAAACAAAGTTAAGGCCATATAGTTTGTTATGTATCTCTAAAGAGGAAAAAAAGGGTAACAAAAGTTGCTAATTTAGAAGGCACAATGGAAAAGTGATAATGAGAAACCATCACAAAACAAATATGAAGTAAGACATGTATTTGAAGCAGTGACTAGCCATTGGAATAAACTCCCATGTAAGGCATCTTGAAAATGGACTGGATAGCTGGGGGATTGACAGGGCAGGGAGTGGAATACGCTACAGTCCTGGTTGCTGCAGGAGCTGGAGCCTGGTTTTGGATTGCGGTTGTGCATATGCAGGTGCCTTACACCACCCTTATGTAGTTACTTCCCTTTCCTATACACCCTGTGCTCTTCCACCGCTCCAAAGTTGGCATTTGCAGCAGTCATGTATATTTAGCAGCTAAAGCATGGATACATGAATACACCAAGTCTAGCCTTGTGGCCAGGTATATCCACTTAGCTGTTACAGACTGCACGTGGGAAGAAGGTATCAAACTGGAATAATCAGGAAGGGCTGTGTAAGGACAGCCCCTTACAGGGGACTGTGAGGTTAAGACATGTGAGCAGCTAACACCTGAGCTTGGAGGAGGCAGCGGGGTTGGAGAGCAGTCTACCTCTGGAAAGTGAAGGTAGCAGGCTGGATTCACCTGCCAAACCCTGACCAAGAATTAATTTAATGCCCTGGACTTTTGATTCTGGACCTTAATGATTTGTGTATACTTACTATTAAAATATCATTATTGTTGGTTAAGCTTAGTCTCTGCCATCTATTTTGGAAAACAGTCTCCTAATAATGTTCCATTTCTTGAAATAAATTTAGGAAATTTCCAGTGCTGGAACTGTGCTTATTTCTGGGCACTTCTGCTTAGAAAAAACATCAGTATAGAACTAGAAGAACAGATCTCTCATGCACATTTTCTTTCTTTCTCTCTCTCGCACACATAATATATATTTATACTGTAGTATGTATTTACATGCAAACACATGCAGACCCATATAGGAAATTTAGGAGGTGACTTGAGTAAGAAGCAAAAATGTAATAATAAACAAACATAGCTTGCATGAACAGTACTTGTACAGAATATGATAATCTGGAAAGGAGAGATGTAATCATGAAAAAGGAACAGAGCTTATGCAGCATACTTATGGTGATGCTAAAGGGCATAAAAAAAGAATATTAAGATTCAACTGAAATGTAGAAAGATACTGTGAAATGGGGGCTTATTTATGCAGTGGGATGATTTCCACTGGAAGGAGCCCTGTCACTAAAGTAACTTCAGAATACACTGGAAGAAAATACTATTAGGGCTAATCATACTTTGACAGAACATAGACAGAAGTAACACTGTTCCTGTTTCTTTTCTGAAGAACAACAGCAAAATAAAACAAAACAAAATGAAACAAAAGGCAGAAAACATGCATTTTCTTGGATGAACTGAATACAGTGCTTTCAGAGACAAAAATGTGGGAAGAAAATTATAATCATCAGCATTTCTGTAGTTTCATTGATAGTCACAGGTAGCGAATGGTCCACGTTTTCATTTCTGTTCCCTAACAGGTACATTCATGGTACCAATTACCCTTGTTGCCAATTGGCTCTGTCCTGTTCTGCTTTGATACATACGCGTTTGATTAGACTTAATGATTGGTTAAGTATAATGATGGTTATCTGATGTTAAATTTAAATGTTTTAAGGTCAAGCTCACAAATGGAAATTGCTAGTCAATCTGTAGTAACCAAGTATAATATTGGTTACTCCATTTTCACATATTCATGTACGCTGTTCTGTCAAAAGTTCCAGATAATAAATCGCTCCGTGTGTTAGTGAGGAGGCAAAATTGCAGTAACAGGTTTTATTTGCGTAGGCTGCCTACTCGCAGTTCCTCAGGGAACAGAGAAGCCTCATGAGTAGTTTCAACCCGACTTGGATGGTGGGAGGGTGTCTCCTTTTGCCAGCAAGTGAAGGAAAAGGACAGATTAAATGCCTGTATTGGATGTCAACCTGGGGTTCTGTTCAACTCTCCCAGGCTCCTTTGTGCTCTCCAGCTGAGGAGTCATTTGAAGACACCGAACAAACACAGCATGAGATAATACTGGGAGCTATGTACAGCTGGAAGCCTTATAAAAGAGCCATATGTGTTTTTGTGGGCCTTGTGTCCTTACCTATCCCTGGAATAAAGTTAATTCAGGAGCAAGAGCGCGATGCCTCTCGCTTGGATTTAGCAAGAAGCTCTTTGTGGGGTAGAAGCAGATCTGAAAAGAGGTGCTACGAGTCCTGTTGTGTGATGGTCCAATTTACAAGTGGACATTAGTGGATAAATGAATTACTGTGATCATGAAACACATACCTGTGGGATAGTCTTACTGGTGTCTTGGACTAGAGCTCCACTGCCAAAGTTCTCCAAAGGGGTTGACGTATATGTGTGTGTACGTGTATTTTATTCATATTCTGAAAAAGTTATTGAACATAGCTATATTCACGATTTTTCATGTGAAAGCCATATAAAGAATTTGCATTTAGATTTCACACATTTTAGGGTGGACTTCAGCTAGGTTTATTTGTTTTTTGTGAGGGACCCTTGATGTATTTTATCCAGCCCTTTTTTCTTGCCATTAGCCACCTGGCAAAGGGCTTGCAGGGGGTTCATCTGAATTTGAAGCAGTAGAAGCAATATACACAGTAGTTAATTAAATTGGCCAAAGTACTTCTGGCTCCAGTTTCAGGGCTTTAGGGAAAGGTCTTATTGGTTTTTTTCCAATTTACTTTCAATGATCTGAAAATGATTAGCAGCCCACTATTCCGCTACATAATAAAATATTTTATCAGAACATTTCCAACTGACCTCTGTAAATTACCAGATTATCTGTCTATGAAAAGAAAATAAGGGGATATATTTTCAGTGTGCTCTGATAGCAAAAATACTGTTAAAACAGTAGCTTATATAATGGATCTTCTTTAAGATTGCATGCAGTTTTACTGGACATTTACAAAATTACAAGAGTGTCCTTTTTAAAGGACTTATAAGGTTGAATCTCAGTTGCACTGGGTTTTAGTGGAACATTAAACTACAACAGAAATCAAAAGAGTGTAAAATATGACAATATCACATAAATATATGTGAAAAAATGTTCAATTCTCAACTAAAAGAATCGTCTTCTAGAGAAAGGTAACGAAGTCCATGATCTTTTTCACAGATTTATACTTCATGCCACTTTGCTTTCATACTGTTGGTGTGATTATGCACTCTTACATTGCTTATCCTTGTTAATATTTTCGTTTCCAAATCAAGGAATTATTGGAGAATGGACTTAAATTTTAAGAAAATTATTTTTCTGAGAATTTTAAGGAAACTATTTAATTGTTATCCATAACTAAGATAAATTTTTAAATGGAGGAGGAACCCAGACCTCAGTACACACACACAGAGAGGTGTGTATGTGCTTTGATGTATTTTTTTTCCCCCAAGCATACTGTAGTGCACCGTTTTAGGTTGTTCTGGTAGGATATTCATCTTTCCCATAAATTTGTATTTGAAAATAAACACCAAAGGTTGATTTTTTTCTCCTAAGAACTCAGTCCAGTAAAAGCACGTAGACAAGACTAGATCTGTAAAACCCTGTTTTTCTACTTTTGCATTTAGGCTGGTAAATCTGGTGGCACTAAGCATAGCCTTTCAGTGTAATTCTGGACAAAAACTTTCTGCATTAGCTCTCTCTTCTTTGCTGAATAACTGAAAATGTTCAATCCTGTACGCAGTCTTAACAGTAAAGTCTTTGAACTTCTACTTAAATCTATGCAGTCTTTTTTTCCTGATAAAAGCTAATACTCATTGACATTGTTCAGGCCACCCCCAGACATTTTGTCCCTCATCTTTGTATCCTGAATTTGAATCTAAATTATTTCCCTTCCTAAATTTTTCTAAAATTATGTGATATTGTAGAACAAGTAGGGCTCAGAAATGCGAAGCTTGCCAATGGATGTGCATGACTGGTGATGGTGTTTTGGACAAGAATTTTACTGACAATAACATGACCTGTTACTGTAAGATCTTTTGCTGTCTTGGACATTGCCCTTTATCTCTACTCTATTTGTTAATATGAAATTAACCATTGTTGGTTATTTTAAAGAAGTAATAAAATCAAGGAGCTAGACAAAAAACAATCTAAAAAATACTTCAGGATTAAAATCTTAAATGCAAAGTCATATTTTAAAAAACATCAGGACTGATAAGAACAAAAAGGGGATAAATGAATGTGATCCTTATTTACTTCATTTAGTAAGTTTAAAAATCCTGTTTGTTAATGTTCCAATTAAATCCTGCTTCTCATCTGTTGTTTAAATAGTGCATAGTCATCTATCTTTCCTAATTATGGGTTCCTAGGAATACCTTCAGCAACAGAGGAACTAAATAGGTTGTACTGGAATGCTGGACTGTCATACAAAGCTGGCCTAGAGAACAAATATTTTATGTAAGTTATTTGGAGCTACAGCTATGACATCTGTTTTCAATCAATCTGTTCACTGATATCAGTTAAATATTGATAGCCTTAGTGAAATATCAATAACGTAATTAATAGGGTAATGTTGCAAATTAGATAGGAAACTACTGCTGGAAGTTCTAGGTAGGTATCAGAAAACAAGATTAGAGCAATTTTTTCCTTACACTTCACAAGTAACTCCTTTAAAGTTATTTTCTGGTTTTGTTTTTTGTTTGTTTGCTTGCTTGTTTTTTAATAGAATATTACTGTAAAGAATAAAATCCTACTGATAATATGATACATGTATATTTTCTGTGGGCATGTCCATAGACAAAAATTCTGTCTGCCCAACATCTCATGCCATGTCAGAGAGGTTTGAGTACGTGATCTGAGAGAAGAAGGACTCTCTTCTTTAACAACTTCTCACAACAGAGGTTAGAGCTGCAGTAGCTTTAAACACTGCTAAAATCTTATGCATCTTTGTGTAGCAAAGTTGATGTGTGAATTCAGACAGGGCAAATTGAGTTGCCAAACCCTACTTACCCTAAGCAGGGCTTCACATGCAGTATTTTGGTGTCCTACTAAAGTGTTGCAAAAGTCCATAATTACTACAATTACTGCTTTTCTTATCTCAGCTGGAGACCAGACTGTCATCTGGAATATGGGAGTCCAGACCTTATACCTCTGCTATCTGATTAAAAACCAAAGGTTTCTGATGCTGGATGCCTAAATCACAGATGAAAATTTGTTAATTTGTTCCATGATTATCTAGGTTTTTAGGTCTTTGTTTTTGGCCATACACTTGGCTCTCAGTCTGAACTATCCTTTTGAGAATTTTCCATTTCAAAATCAGCATGCTACCGCAAAAAGCCTATGTTCTGAAGAATCAGAATTTCTTGATGTTTCACCAAAAATTCCAGACAAGTTCTAACCTTTTTCCAGCCCCACCCATTTTCTACTGATTATAACTTGCCTAAAATCATATTAAAAATATGTGAAGAAGGGCATGCCTGCACAGACAGGTACAGGCAGGTCTCAGCTAACTTTGGTTGTGCTATCCCAAGATAGCAGAGACTGGGCAGAGACATTCATACCGGTTCAGTGGAATTCCAGCTACCTTAGTGCCATCCTTCGCACAGCCTAATATGACCAGCTGAACTGTCACTGTAGTTCACTATTAGAGAGAATTTTTCTGAGCATTAATCCTTGAAGGAGGCAAAAGTATTGCTTTTCAAACCTAATCTGGGAAGTTCTGCCCTTGGTTTCCAAAATGGAAAGGCTTGATTGTATCCAGAGTTGCAGAAGCAGCTGCAAGTAAACATAACGATCAGTGGTCATAATGATGTGTATAATACACTTGTTTCAGTGCCTCAGACTCGATTGTATAAATGACGCAAAATATAAATGTTTTATAAGAAGACTAGAAAATTTGTCTTTCCTCAGCTTGCTTTGTAATCTCCCTGTTCCCTATATAATATAGATTAATTTCTACTATCTAAATCACAACACTATGTAGAGCACGGTAACTGCACATGAGTTCTCCACCATCCTCTGTTTATGAAACCTTCTTCTCCCGGTGAACATACCTTCAAACAGCCCTTTTTTGCATCCATTCCAAATAGTCACTAAGCTGGTAGAGAATGACGTTCGTTCTCTCTTATCTGCTTAATCTGTATTTGGAACATTGGAAATTAGTGATTTTTTTCATTACTTGAATTTTTGCTTAAATTAATTCCACCCCCACTGATCTTAACTGGTAGATAAAGACAGGTATGCTGCTGTACAAGGTAATTGCACAAAACTTCCACAGTAAACCCACAGCATGAGATTTTGTGCGGATGGACCCTGAGACTGAATTGTGCAGATACTGGCCATAAATTGCAGACATCATGCACTTTGGCTGGAGCTCAGATACCAGAAATCCCAGACAAACGCACGGCACTTTATTGTGTTAATAGGGGAGGCTAGGATTTCTTATACACCACCCTCCATCCCCCACCTGGCTATAAATCCATGTCTGACTAATGAAAAAGTAATATAACTAAAAAGTGAGATGTAGAGCTGCAGCACAAATGAAGCCCCATTTCCTATGGACTGGTGCCTTGTGGTTGTTTGGCCTTGATGGTGAAGGTAGAAAAATCCTGAGGCTTTTCCTTCAACTGAGTATTTATAAGTGCTGGCCTGCAGATTCTCAGGTATCATAAAAAAGAGTGAACTCCCGCAGCCTTTCCCTCAGCCAGAAACTTATATGATCTCAATCCTCAGTTTGACCATCTGCTCCTGCAGAACGTATGGAAACATAATAATCTTGGAGATCAATGTCCTTTTGTTTAATTTCAGTTGAAATCAGACTGTGGGTTCCAAAGCTATTTAGGAAACACACATGCATATGTACTGAGTGCAATCGGACAACTTTTGACAGCAGAGCAAATTATGGTAGAAACAACCCTGTATTTTTCATAACTGTCATTAGTGAAAAGTTAGAGTATATTTTTTTGTAATTCTGGATGTCTGCAGGGGAAAGTTGTTATCTTCAAAAATTCTGCTTTGGCAAGTTTGGACTAAATCTTGATTTATGCCTTGGGAAATAATGCCAAATGAACTAGCTGTCTTGGAACTTCCAAGACACAGAAATAGGGTGATGGACAATGAAGCAGGAGATTACAAGACTATAGTCGTGTGAAATTTAGATTAGTTTTGAAGTTGCTCTGAAGCTGCACTTTGACACTAAGCTACAACCCAATTACCTGAGGTTCATAAGAAATGCTTTGCATTTCTTGTACAGGAACCCTCTCTTCCTCCAAAAAACATAGGAAAGTTAGTTCTTAATATTTTATAATTTTTGTGACTTTAAACCTTACAAAGCAAATCCAGATACCTTGGCTAATGTTTAAAGGATCAAAGAAGCAACTTTTTACTGAAAAGCAATAAATAAGTCTGATAGTATTTATAACACTGATTTAGTACCGATTAAAGCAGAAAACCTAGTTTTTCTCTGAGATAATATACTTCTATGATGCATATAAATTATGGTTGTAATACATAGTTTATCAGAGGCTTTAGCACCGCTAAAATATTATTCTTGGCAGACATCAGTTTCAATGAAATTTGAACCACAGTTTATACAAGTTCTCATAAGAAATTCATGCATTCATCCATGGAAGGCTGGAAATCTGACCAGCAATGACCCGTTCAGAAATATGGAAAAATCTGGAGAATGAGCCCATGGAAGAGGCACTGATTACCTGCAGCTTACTCTCCATTCACAGAAGTTCGTGTCTAACACAGCTTGCTTTGTCCTTGGCTTTAAAACATGTGACAACGCTGCAACAGCCCTTACTCCCTGCTGATGCTGCCTCATGTCACTGCTCTTCTGATTTCTGCAGATTTATGGCGAGATCTGCTGAGACTGAGCAGAGTTATCTGGCGGTGTATTTATTTCTCAGGGGAGTTACCTCAGTAGGAACCCTTTTCGCATTTGCCAATTCAACGTGTGCTCATACATTGAGCTGTGAACAGGCACCCATGCACTTACACATATACTTACAGATGCATATACACAGAGGTACAGTAGCTTTGAAACTGCATCCTAGAAGGGAAAAGATCATATTTTAAACATATTTCGCTGTTTTCATAGCTGAACTTAATACTGAGGTACTTTCATTACATTTACTTTACCCCTGAGGTATAGAGCAAAGCAGTGGGAGTTTCTGAAGGGAGCAAGGGAATATGTACTCAGGTTGCCAGCAGCAATAGAAGAGAATGGGTATTTAAAAGAAGAAAGGAGCATTATTTATGTATGGGGTTTTTTTCTTTTGCAGTATGTTTTATGTCCAATTTAATTCCTGACAACCTTGCTCTTTTCATTTGATCTCAGTGTTCAGCTGAGCTATATTATTAGGCTTACAATCTAATCGTTATTAAAATGCAGGAGTAAAAGAGACATGTTACAGCATAATCAGGAACCAGTGATTTCCAGATTGGTATGCCACATCTGTTCTATCTTCTAGTTACGAACAGTATTATCTTGTGACCTTTATGAACAACAGAGAATACTGAGGAAATGAATTTGCTATGCCATAGGGTACCTCTAATAAGCTATACAAACTGTGCAGTCTCTGATGCATCCACAAACTCGATCAGTAACATTTTTTTTCCTCTTGCAATTCTGAGATCTTACTGGAATATCTGAAATTAATGTTGCTAAACTTTGATAATCAAAGATATCAAAGATATTGTCATTCTATATCAAAGTACAAAAGAACCCTCTGAAGTTCTTTAAGCATGTGCAAGTAAAAAATATGAAATGTATAAAATATGTCTGAACATTGCAGCCATATAGTGATGGCTTTTCTGATTTGCCGTGCTTATGTAGAGTTGTCAAAAATATAATACATTTTCCGCGCTAAATCAAGGTCCTGCTAATTTTATCTAAGATCCCACTCAACATGCAAATGATTGTTTATTCTGAATAACAACATTTTGAAAAGCACCTCAATGACTCAGCCTGTTAAGCCCTTTAGATAGTTTTAAAAAATATTATCTAAAGACATTCAATTTCCTGAAGATGTATATGAGAAAGACCTGTATAAACAAAACAAAAATAATAGGGCTAGGTAAGTCTGGAACTCTTGAATGCATTAAAAATTCATTTAGTCTCATGTGAAACACTATTTAATTTGCAAAAAAGTAATGCTTCCTGTTCATAGTAAGGAAGTATTAGAATATTCCTACCCAAGAAAAGCGCTAGAGAGGCATTATTAGGCAGCCTCACAAAGTCTCAAAATAAGCACAGTGCACATACACCTCATTTAATAGGCATTTATCCTGACTAATTTCATTAACCAATGCCTGAAATCTAGTCTGAATAGGAACATGTGATGCGGCCTTCCTATATCAGCAATGACTCTGCAATGTGCTGCCGTTTGGAAAACACTGAGTTGTTACTTTTAATCTATATTTTCCAAAGGCTTTTATAAAGTATGTGAAAATGCTTTTGAGAATCAATAGAAATGCTCATAAGGTTAAATTTTAACTTGGAGATTTAAAAATTTTTGGACTTTGGATTTATCTTTGTTCTCATTGTCCAGTAATCAGGGTATGCAGAAACACAGAAACTGTGAAGTCCCTGATTTGGGGCTGAAGAATTAAGATTTGGAGATAGGAAGAATGCTCAGGGGGAAGCATCATACGTACCTGCTCTGTTCTTGTGCTCTTCCTGGAGCTCCACTTTTGATCACATTTGATGTGTCAGAGACAGAATATGGACTAGGTAGACCTTTGGTGTGACTCTTGTATTCTTATGAGTATTTTCTGCCTTTTTTTTGTCACTCAAATTGGATTCCATTACAGTAGTGAACACCATAAACTGAGGGACTTTGCTCGTGTTTTCACAATGCCTAGCATAATGGGGCTTGGACCTTGGCTAACTCTTAGGTGCTGCCCTGTAAAAATAACAATAACATGATTAATAACATATACTACATGATTTTCCACTTCTACAGTAAAACTGTGGGCATTTTATTGATCAGTTTAAGGAAATAAAAATGAATTTCCATGAAAGCAATGGGAGTGGAATTAAAGAGAAAGCTCAGACACTAAATCAATGTTCAGGTAAATATGTGCTCTTCTGCAAGTTTCCTGAACCTAAAATAAACTAGGACATTTGGGGTCCACCTTATATACAACCATAAAACCTCCATCGGAATTCATGTTTTAATACTGTACTTTAGTAAGCCCAGATCCTTCAACCAGATCATGATGTGCTGGCATCCTGTGTTTAATCAGATTTCAATGTGGTGGGTTTTTAATTCTGTAAATAGTTTGGGAAAAAAAATTACAAATATTACAAAGTTAACTGAAAATTAACTGAAATATGTGCTTCAGCAATATGATTGAGAATTTGGACTTAAGACTAAATATATTTCTGTAACATTATTCCGTAATGAAGTAGTCTTCTTCTGGCTTAGGGAAATTCCTGAGAAGTTGAAAGGATATGCCAGTGAAATATTTCTGCATACTCACACCTCTCTTATGCCTTAGCTAATGGTTGAAGATACAAGACTAGATGGACATTTGCTGTGACCCAGAAAAGCTTTTCTTTTCTTACACTGTTACATGACGCTGTCATGTGCATCTCCACTTTTTCCGTGTGGTAGTTTCATCAACTAAATCAAGGTTTCAGATGACATGGCCCCTTGAAACTTCTGATACATGAGTACATTATTTAAATAATTCAATATTGTTGACATGGGATGGGATGAGGTGAGTTTTTTTATGGATCAATAGAAGGGTGACCTTAATGTTTATCATAACAAAATAGAAATGAATTGCCATTTCACTTGTTCCTCTTGACCATTCTTCTAGAATATACTCTATTGCTTTACTACCGTATTTCTTCATCAACCCATGTCCTCCTTTTAAAAATAATCCTGCTAAAGAAAATAGATGTAAAGTTTCTCTCACCAGGCTGGCAAATTAAGTGAAAAAGGCTGTAGTAATTTTTTTTAAATTCATTTCAGTCATTTCTTGCTGCCTGTTTTTAAAAGTTAAGTAACATATCACCATGTGGTACATCAGAGTGTCTAAATTCCATTCTTTACCAAGGACTCTTATGGCATGTCACTACTGCCAGTAATGTCCCACATATCTGTGATAACTAATAAGTGGAATTTCTTCTTTAAAGACTTACAATACTATGCCTATGTCTACATTGTAGAGCATATTCCTATTAAAGTCAAACTGATCATCTGTCAAAAAGGAATTTTAATATTTCTTGTGTTCTTAACCTTATCATAACGATATGAAAGCATATTTTAAAGTATATTGGGTATTTTTTCTTTATGGCTGAATGGGTATAAATTAATACATCGACTGATAATTTTTTTTATATTCCTGATTTATACCAAGTTAGATTAAAGCAAAATTTGGCACATGTTTTTATATTGTCTTACAGTAATATTCATGCTGCAGAACAAAATATGTTTCCCAAAGTTTCAGGGCTTGTATCTGAGCTTTTAAACATTCTTTTTTGAATTCTCCCATTTATTTAGCATTTTACAGTTCTCTAAGGCAGAAGAAAAATTGTTTAAAAATATTTACTTGCTAGCAAACTGTCTTTCAGTCTGCTGTCCTAAATGCAAGAGAAAATATACAGATTTCAGAATTTCCCACAATCTGATGGCACCAAACACTACTCTCACTTTCCTCCTTAAGGCCAGAAGCTTGTGTTTCAGCCTTCCATTAAAAATAAACAAACAAATACCCAAAATAGCCTACTGTAGAGAACAGCAGCCAATGTCTGCCATTCACCTAAGCAGCATTAGCTGCTGGCAATGAATAAAGGCTCCAAGAATGGCACAGATCTTTGAAGCAAAAAAGATCTCTCAGCACACTAAAAAGAGGGGGGGTTTCCCACCTGGCATTCCTGCTAGACCTTCACAATCTCTGGACAGACATTACATCCTCTGAAGCAAAGCAGTCTTAAACACAGCAGTTAAAAATCCTGCTGCCTCTGATATCTGTGGCAAAAATCCCAATGGAGACAGGATTTCACCATGTTTATCCAGGCTCTAAGATATTCCTTGATGTTTATGGGATCCCACTATGCAAAAGGAATACGATAAAAGTTCCTTTGACAGCAATTTCCCATCCACTGGCATGAAAGCTGATCCTGGCTTGTTTTGGCACAAATACTAGTAGCTGGCACAAGCCAGGGTTGCACCCACCAGTCGCAAGACTAGAGAGGCACGAACGTGTATAATAACTCCATTTTACCACCTCTCCTAGCATAAAATAGATCTCAGTTTACCCAGAGGATCTGGACAATTTCTTCTAAAAATCACTTAAGCATTGAGAAGTTACTTCTCCAATATGCTATGTGTTAGAGAATTCATGCAAGTGTGAGGTGATATAAAGGTGATATTAGCACTCATTCAGGATGACCTTACGTTACTCACAACTGGGAAAACCACAAGCGAGTCACATGGTCATCCTAAATGTGCACCAAGAAAGTCTTCATTCTACAATGCACCAGTAAGGCCAGCAAGTCATCAGTGAGGCACATATTAAGTAGCTGACAAGAATGACTCGCCTCTGGAATGTAACTGGCTCATTATTCCTATAAATTTCTGTGCTCTGCAAGGGCTGGCATGTTGCTGAAGCAGACTGTCACACCACAGAAAAAATTACACTAGCTTTTGTTTCTGTGATGTGAAGATGAAAATTTGATTTGCAGCTATTTGAGTCTAATCAGCAAACATATGACAGGTAGGCTTAACAAATTTTTGAGCATAGGAAAAATGGAAGACAGGGTACACATTTCTGTATCCTAATGGTATGCTTATGTATCAGCCAAAAGCCTCAACAAAGCCTCAAGTCATAGAACAACAATTTTAATGAAACAGTTTATTGTAGGCTGTGGAATTTACCAGGACATAGTAGACATATCTAATATGTGAATTATGTGGCTTGCAATACGGCTGCTTTATATTCAAAAGAACAAATTGGTAAATTTAGATTCTTATAAAATTATGGAGGGGAAGAATGTATTAACAAACCTTTTCCCTTCTACAGTCCTCCTAAATTCCATGCACAGCTGTTCAGCTGACATGCTAAATTTGATGGTGATCTGTGTGAGACAGTGCTTTTGAAACTGGGTATCAGACTAGTAGTTTCAGTATGTTTATCTTCTTTCTTTAGTGATTCCCTCTATTGCTGCATACTTACTTTTCCTGGTACATTTTGTTGTCCTATTTTGAGCCATGGATTTAGTTTTTCTGAATAACCTCATGCACAATTACTCAGATTCTCTGTGAGTCTTCCACAGTTTTGTCCCGAACAGCATAGCTGCTAATTTGTGAAAGAAAGGCTGAAAGGGACAGACCTGCAATTTGTTTGAGGCTGAAAGGAAAATAAAAGTTAAATTTATTGTATTAGCTTATTGTTTTATCATGGCCATGCAACCAATCCTGTGTTATAAGGGAATAAATTTAATGTCATGAATGCAACTGTGACTAGATCTTGGATAATAAGAACATCCTGTGACAAAAAGCTAATGTATTCGCTTCCATGCATAATATTACTTGTGCCTTTCTCTTGTTCTTTCCCACATACATAAGTTTCCTTTCCTGCTTTTTCATTTTCAGTTATTTTATTATTTTCTCACCTTTATAATCTTTCCTATAATAATTTCATACAAAAATCTTGTTCTGACTGGTAGGTTTTGTTACAATGGCAATATTTTACTTTCAGCTGCAGTTTTATCCAGAATATGAATTCCATAGAAATAAGGCACCTGTGAAAAGCAGACACTTCTGGGAATGAGGACAGGAGCCAGTATAATGATGAAAGTGCTAGACAGTGGCAAAGAGCAAACCATTATTGTTATTAAAGGTGCCACTGCATCGTTAACGTTTATGCAAAAATTAGAAAACAGAATTTCTTTTTTGTTACTTGGGGTTTTTTTGGATTTATGATGCTCTCATTCTGCAAGATTCAGTTACAATTGCATTCACAACATTCAATTTCTTCCCCTTGACTGATGAATATTTGGAGTGGCTGAATCAGTGAGAACATTTGACCCTGTGGTGCCAGACAGTCTAAGCTTGCTGCATTAAGATATCCCTTTCCTGATTTCTTTTTCCTTTTTTATGCAGCGCCTTTTTTAGATTTACTTAGAAATTCCTTTCTTTTGTGCCAGGGTGTTTGGCAGCTACTGGGATGATTTTTACTGGTAAAGTGTTTGTATATTTAATTAGTTGTCAATGTGCTACCTTTCTTTTAATTCCAGTTGAATGATCCACCTGTCTGATGTTTATTTCCCCTTTGGTTACTCCAGTAAATCTCAGGATTAGGACTGGTATACTGCTTCGTATGTGGTGGTGAAAATTTTTTCCTTAAGTCTGCTAGCATTGGGTAATTTTTTTTTACCTTTGCCATAAAATGGCTTTATTCTAAAAATATGTGAAACCAGTCGTGCTCTGTCACCATTCCTGCATCATAGAATGTGAGATATTCTGGCTGGCCAAGGGGAGAGTCACATGTTCGATGACTGCAGGATGAAAGGAGAGCAAACAAAAGCTACTGTATGATACAATCTTATTATATATTCACAATACTTACAGATAACTCAGTTTTCAAAATGTATCAGCTCAGCAGAAAGTTAAACATCTAGTGAGTTCATATTTAATCAGATGGGCCTAGCCAGATTGGGACACATTTTCTGTAACTCTGAACCCCAACTGTGTAGAGACGTGCATTCGAGTTAATTACATTCATCTACAGTTGTGGGAGAGAGGAGCCCACTTTCAAGGTGTCATTTATCTCGCCTATTTTAGATGCTTGTTTTAGGAGGAGAGGAAACATGCTCCCAATCTCAGAGCATGAGCATGCAACAGCGTTCTAGAGCAGCTAGAGCTCTGCTGATGATCAGGGGATTCCTGCACATCCAGGTTTAGGTAGATGAACGATTCCCTGTGCAGAATGTCAGAGAAAAAAAGTGAGTATCTAGTTGCTCAAGGGACGAAGTAGAAGACTTCAGTATGGAGCATACTCTCCCTTAAGAGTCTTGTCAGTGTTTCAACACAACTTGTGTAGTATTTATCTTAGGGTACAAAATAGTTATAAAAATATTTATTTAAGTATGTTTTTGTTATTTGCATAGAAAATAGCATCCTGGATTAAGTAAAATTACATGCCTCAGAATGACATCTGTAGAAACCAGTAAGTTGAATGGATGTAGGCCAGTACCTAAATGGGAAGTAATATGAGATTTCAGCCAATGGTCAGTCTCCTGCACCTCAGTTACTTTGGCAAGTAGCCATTGACTTTGAAGGAAATGCTAATCTGTTGCAGTGCTTTGGAGCTATACACTAAGCGAATAGATTTGTTTTCACAGTTCAGCTGTGAGGATATTCACTAGAATGAAAGGGATCCAGTTTCAATTTGCCTTCTGTTTGATTTAGAATAAGGCCTTGAAGGTATGTCTTCTGTGCCCTAAGAAATGGCAGGCAAAGTGGGCAGTCTGGGAGGATTATTTCTCAGTCTCTCAGATTGGAACTGTTGAGTTTTGTAGAAGTAAATGCCAATTTCAGGAGCGCTTTAAACCTCGCTTTTCCATGGTCTTATTGTCATGGTCATAAAACTAAAGAATCAATTTCTCACGTTTGTTGGTGTGGGTGTTTGTGTCTCTGCACGTCTCCTGCCTTCACCATTCAATGACCATTTTAGCTTGGGCAGAGGAGGGACAGTAAGGGATGGGTGAGTACTAAAACACTGATCTGTTTCATAAAATAAGAAACCAAGTCTCTCCTAAATCTGGTTTCATCCCAGTCTCCCTAGTTAGTATGCTTTCAGAGCATCTTCAGGACACAACAGGATGGATGAGTATACAAATCTAATGGGTGATTGACCTCAGGAGCATCAGAATCCAAGAACTGCAAATGTGCAATGGTATATGGAACAAATACTATGTCAGACAAGTGGACCCATTTTGGATCACAAGGAACCAAAGTATTTACTCTCCTGAGTACATGTTCTCCAAACGTTCTACTAACACGAATGCAGTTTGGTCAGAGTGGGTAATTTTTTTCATTGCCTTCTTCACAGATGCATTGGTATTTGATTGCTGATAGGTGTTTTAATCACAGGAGGTGACTAACCTTGGGTTATCTTACACTGAAATCAATTTTTTTGTGCTATTTTCTCCAAATATAACTGCACAAAGCAATAAAATGTGCTAAATTGTAAGGGAAAAAAATGTGGTATATATATTACAGGAAGGGCACTTAAAATGTTAGTCTTATGAAAATCAGTGACAAAGTAATATTGATTTCACTGGGAAAAGAAACAAGCTGAAGTGATAAAGCATCATCTTTAAACTAAGTTGTTTGCTGAAGATCAGATGGGGAAGACTGATACACGACATACAATAGTTGGTAATAAAATGGTGCAACTTCCTAGGGCGAGGAAAAGCTAATTTCACTTTGGAGACACTAGCTGTGGTCGCAACTGCTTAACCCAACAAATGCTTGCACCTTAGAAACAATCATAGCAGATAACAGACACTGAGTGAGACACTGAGTCCTCACAATCTTTGTTGTGATTGAGAACTGGCAGCATGAGAGGCCGGGGATATTTCACTTCAGTACACATAAAATTTAGGCAGTGTGACTTAAAGGAGCTAAAATGCAATTTTCAAAATATAAATACAGTAACATTTTCACACTTTTTATTAACATCAGGATTTTTAGGAGCAGCATCAGTCTATGGAAATTCATCAGGATTTTTTTTTAAGTAGAGCTCTTATTACTTTCATTTAGGTTTTGTTCTACTCTTATTTATGGAGAAATACAATTGTTATTCAGTGTCCAGAACAAACTAATGTGCAAACTAATCAGACCAAAAAATGTCCTATAATGAGTATGTATACATTAGAGTCAGATTATGACAGGGACACCTTTATCTAGACTCCAGATTTTCATTAATTCTTTTGTTTCCTTTGCTTTTCTGTCATGTGCTGGTTTTGGCTGGAGGAGAGTTAATCTTCTCCATAGCAGCTAGTATGGGGCCATGTTTTGGATTTGAGCTGGAAACAGTGTTGGTAACACAGGGAGGTTTTCATTACTGCTGAGCAGGGCTTACACAGGGTCAAGGCCTTTTCTGCTCCTCACCCCACCCCACCAGCGAGGGGCTGGGGGTCCACAAGGAGCTGGGAGGGGACACAGCCAGGACACCTGACCCCAACTGACCAAAGGTATATTCCACACCGTATGACATCATGCTCAGCATATAAATCTGGGTGAAAGCCAGCCGGGAGAACCGCTGCTCCGGGACTGGCTGTGCATCAGCTGGTTGATGGTGAGCAATTGTTTTCTCTTGCATCGCTTGTCTTTCTTGGGTTTTATTTCTGTGTTGTTTTCCTTTTTGTTAAAATTTATTATCATAATCTTTATTATTTTATTGTATTTCAATTATTAAACTGTTTTTAATCTCAACCCAAGAGTTCTCTGACTTTACCTTTCTGATTCTCTCCCCCATTCTACCGGGGGTAAGTGAGCAAGTGGCTGCATGGTGCTTAGTTGCCAGCTAGGGTTGAACCAAATGTAGTTATGGCAAAGTTGCAACAAAGTTTGTGTCTTCAAAGAAACCTCTTTGGTTTTGATGTTCAGTCTACTCAGAAATGGATGACACATTACTGATGTAAAGGCAAAGTTTCAAAGTTTTTAGAATGAGAAGCTTTATTTTCAAAATATAAGCTCTTTTGGTATGTTCAGAGGAGCAAAAATCTTCGAGAACTGCCACTTTTCTTTATCCCCTTTTCTGTTGTAGTGGTTTTAGAGACACTAAATTATTTCCGTTCTTTTTGGAGGACTTTATAGGGAAAAACAACCCTGGCTGAGGACAGTGTAATGCTGGCATAACTGCATGCCATGTTTTTCCACTTTGGACCACAAGAGAAGGAATAAAATTTATAACATTTATCAGGCACTGGACAGAGTGCCAAATCCCAGACAAGGTTTTTTTGAAGTCTACACTTGCCAGGGAGGTAATGGGTAATGGATTGGTGGTAAACTGTCATGCCAGGGGAAAATACTGGCCTGCTATGAAAGTCCCAAAAGGAAAAAAAAAGAAAAAAGCTGTAGCGTAAGAAGCCTCTTGCTAAAAAGCAATGAGATGAAATAAATGCATGCAGCTGCCAAGCAGCAATGTGAGTGACATTTTTATAGTTGTGAGCCTGTTTTTCTAATTCTGACTTTCCCAATTGAATAATAATGCACTAATGCTAATTCCTTCAATCAGGCATACCGAGACGCTCTCTCCCAGCGTTACTGCAATCACTGGATAGGAGCCATAGGCAATGACATGAAGATAAGACTTCCCTCAGCAGAGTCACTCACAGGTTGGATAAAACAAGAAAGTCCTACGGAAAAGTAAAAGTTAAATTTCTCCTCCTTGCATAGTTCTTTCATAGAGAGTTTCATTTATCTTCATGTTCACTCTTTACATGACACAATCCGTACTTCAAATTTCATATTTCAGGTATGTTTACCATGCTACAAAACCAGCGTTCCTCCTGCTGCTAAAGGGGAACAAACTGACTCACTATGTTGCTGTTCTGTGACTTGAAAGGAATAACATCGGTTTATGGCTGATCCATCCTGTACCGCTACATTAAAGCAACTTGGAAAGACACAGACTCTAAACACTTCACGTGGCAATAACTTTATATTTTCTTTTAATTCTAGTTTGGTTCACCATAATACAGTAGTATATAACATGTGAAATTCAGTTCTTCTTAACTGAAGAGAGTCAGTGTATAATACCACAAGTTTTTAAACAGCACTAGGAGTCAAATTTATAGGAAATGAAAAGCTGTGAAAACTGGGAGAAAGATTTTTGTCAAGTAGTACCTTTTTTTCTGGGCTTATTTTTTGTATGTTTCTTAAAATAATACAAATTACTAATATGCTTTAATTTGACTTTAGAAACTGATTAAAAATTACTCTTTATTCATTGCATTCTACAAATGTAGGCACAGAGGCAGCCTTTTTTTAAAAAACAAAAGAAAGAGAGACAGGATTAAAGGCATTATTTAGTATTTCACCAACCAGAAAAACAGAGAAGGAAAAGAAAAATCTAGAAATCTAGACAGCTAGGACTCTGTCTAGAACTTAAGACACACGTTAAATTATTAGATTTCCACTTCTATCAAAATACCTCCAATACATACCTGACTATATTGCTTACTTTCTGTAGCATGTCAGCTTGGCTCAGCAGCACTCACATAACTTACAAGACTGCAGCAAGGAAAAACTGCAATAATGGTTGTGTAGGGCTCAGCTCTACAATTACAGGCGCAGTACAGACATCCTCTGTAGAATCTTATGTGTCTAAAGGTGTGATAAGGGAAGACTTTGCTTAATAAACAGATTACTAAAAAAAAAAAACCAACTAGAATAACCATAATCAGATAGCATGAGCTGCAAAAGTTATAATAGTCATTAATAGCATACAAACAGGAACTCAGGGTTTATAAAAATGGGTTTCATCAATAGATGATGAGCTTTGCCTGTATCTCATTAGGTATCCCAGCTGGTATTCAGGCTGGTGCTTACAAAGAACCCTGGATACAAGAGTATCTCCACAACTGGATATCAAGTGAAAAAGGTGGTTGTATGTTTGCTTTCACAACTTCCTAAATTAGTGTAGCAAATAACAGTTTATTAATATTTAACCAGATAATGCAGTTATTCTTTGCTGTAAGTGATAGAAACTTGCTACACAATACTAAGGATGCTGAGCTGAACTCTCAATGGCTAGATGTGTAGGGGTCATTTCACATCTATTTGTAACAGCTGAAGGAGTTCAGCTGTGCCAATTTTTTTTCTCCAGAGGCAGAAAGAAAGGAAGGTTTCTTATATGCATGCTGACCCTCCTTTGCATGCCTATGCAGATGACAATCTGAAAGCTATGATCTAGTTGCTCAGATTAAACTACTTTTTAAAACTCTCCTGGGAACTGGTGCTGCCATACCTTGTTCTGACTTTTCCAAAGAATAAATGTTCTAACTTGGCTCTCTGCAGAGTAATTTTTCTGTTGAGGGGAGTATGTTGCAATCACTTCTGTGATCTGCCTATATTCATTCCTTGTTAAGCCATGGTAGTTAATAGGGATTTCCAGTGAATGTTTTTGTCTCTAAATATCACAATAAAATTTCTGACGTGTTGTTTTTTGCTTTTAATTATACTCCTTCTTCACTTGTAGGAGATACAACTACCTTCTGTTCTTTTGTTGTTGCATTTTAGAAAAAAGAGAAGAAGCCTTTGTGACTATATAATGATAATGTAATTTATAATGTAACACAATGTATTGATAAAGTATCAGTGATGTAATTGACTCCTAAGTAAGCAACAGTGAGTCAAATTTGCTTTTAGGATGTGTAATGTTGAATTAATATGAAAAATGTCCTGAATGTTAGTGATATATTTTTCTGAAAAATCAGTTATCACCACAGCCTGAACCTAGCCTTAGCCTTACCTTAACCTATTGCATTACCCTGGATGTTTTCTTAGCCTGAACATCTCTTGTTTTAGATTCCATGATTAATTTTAAAATAACAAAACACTCGCTACAATCTCTTTGGTGTTGCCATGAACCGAAATAAAAAGAATACCTAGCATTTAATAAATGAACCATGTTCCTCACAAAACTCCATAAATTTGAAGTATTGTGTTGTGTAACTTCCCAGTGGAAACGTGAGAGGCATTTTTAAAGTTTATCTGCCTAAGGCTATTTAACTTCATTTTTTCATACAGTTAGGAACAGAAATCATGTAGAAAAAATACCACAGTTTAAAGAGATGTGAAGGGTTAAAGAAATTTTTATTTACCATTTGGTCTAAACTCAGGTGTCAGAGGTTAATGGTGATTACTGCAGTTTTAGGCTGCAGGCTGGAGGTAGTTTGTTCCAGCCCAGGCCTGGGAAAGGCTTTTCTCCTCAGTCTCCTCTTTTATACCACTTCTTGGATTAGCAGGAGTGGAGAGTTGCAGTATCAAAATGTTTGTAGTTGAAAAGCTGTAAGTTTGATTTATTTACTTACATTTGGTGGTGCTGGCAGCTTTTGTTTTTCCTAGGAGGCAAGGGGGAAAAGGGAGTTGGTGTTGAAGAAACATCTCAAGACTTGTAATAAAAATGCCGTAGGTAAGAAGAAAGGTAAATCTAGGTTATGCTTGGCAGTATGTTCTGGAGGAGAGCGACTTTCTGTTTTGGTGTGTGTGGTGTTGGCAATACTGTAAATAGTTGGGGTAGTGGAGCTTGGCTGGGAGATAGGAATCCTGGCTTTTGCACATGTCTTATTCTGGCTTACAAAAAATGTCATATGCTTTTGGATTTGTGAAACCATGTTCTTCTGATCCAAAATCTGCTTTCAGTCAAAATCATTAGGGGTGAAGGATACAAACTGTGAAGGACTATGCCCGTACTAGGTACAACTTGTTTTAACAGAGACCAATTTCTTTGTTCCTGTATAAGCTGTGTCTCTGTTTACCATTATGTGATGGCATAATTATATAATTAGCAAAGGGTTTGCCTTGTTTTTCCTATAGAGTATTCTAAAACTTCCCTTTCTGCTGAATTGGGTGTGTTAGCTTGTATTCAGTCCACTTGGTGTCTTCCTTGCTGTACCGTGATCACGTTTTTCCTGCTTGCATGTACACAAATTAAAAAAAAAACCCAAACACCTATGGGCAGGCAGGGGCTAACAGATGATTATTTTGGTACTACTGTAACACTTGTTCTCTATAAAAGGCACACTTTTTTGTTTTTGCCATTGGCAGTGGTGGTAAAGAAAAGCTGATAGGTGGGGTTTTTTTTTACCAAGTCAAACAGGAATGATACTTGGAAATTGCATTGCTCTCCACTCGACATCTGAAGAATGATAATTAGATTAAATGCACACAAAACCTGTACTCTATATGTAGCTCTATTGTCTAAGATTCTGCTTTTCCATTTCTGCCTTCAGTCTTTTATTGAGTATTTTATTACTGGCAATTGGGACTATAGTGATGGTACTATTAATTAGAAGATAAAGTTTCATTAGCTCCAGTTGCAGCTTGATTATGCCATTTGGATCTAGATGCAGTAGTGAGTGTGCCTCTAATATTTATTTTCTCAGGTATCTCTTTGCCCCTCTCCCCATCCCAGACTTTCCGGACCTCTGTGCTCTCCTTGGCATTTTCTCAATAATTTGTGTATTTAAAGTGACAAAGAGGGAAAAACTCCCTAAAGGAAGGAGCAGAGGCAATCTGACTGTGCTGTTCTGCGCTTGCACCTGAAAAGCTGATGAGAAGGGTTCTTCTGATGGGACCGTGCTGTTGTCTGGGGAGGCTGGGTGTGGGGGGCCAACGTTGTTCCTAAACATAGAGTTTGCCTAATAATTTTACATAGTACAAATATTCCACTACTAAACTGTTCTCCTTTGCTTTATTGAACTTTCTGTGTGAAATCTCATGGTGCTAACTGAACTGTGCATGTGATCTTAGGAAAATATTTTTTTCCTGGAAAATTTAGAGACAATGAAGTAATAGGGAAAGCTGGGGTAAAAGAGCATCTGTACAACTGAAAACTCGCTAGCAGAAAATCACTGTTCTTTTATTCTTATTTTCCTCTCTTTAGTGGAAATCATATGCTTCATTGTGAGTTTTGCTACTTGGTAAACCTTTTACTTCACTCAATAAATCCTTACCAATAGTGAAAACCAAAGTTGAAGAATACCCTTCCTAATGCATGAATCTCCGAAATCAATGAGAAGTCGGCATGTTAGATTAGGCTTTTTTTCATCTGTAAAATGTGTAATTTGTGACTCAGTACATCTAGCCAAAACACTGCAATACCTCTCCTCAAGACATAATCACAGTTTTCTTAGGCCTTCTCAAATAAATATGTTTCCTTTAATGTCTTTTAAGAGGAATTAAAAAACTGAAATTATCGTATTCATGGGGAAGCAATGCGAGTTTAAAAAGCACAGGGAATGGTGTCTACTATTTTCTTTGTCTCTGTGTGCCATGGTGATCTGACAGGGTTTGACTAGCTGGTAAGTGAAGGCACCTGCTAGAAATTTCCCCTCAAGTGAGGTGGGTTTTTTTTTTTCCAAAGCTACTCTTTGGTTCTGTGCCAGGGAGCTTTCCCAGTTGGTCTGGTTTTGTTCAGTTGAGATCAGAGGTGTTTGTTTCATGCATTTTCCATGTTGAGGTGATGTGGCTTACAGACGGCTCACTGAAAACAAAGAATGAGGTGCTAGTCATTAATACTGGCTGAGGGGACAGTGCATTTAGCCCAGGAATTTGGGATGGAATTTGAAAGTAGTTTCAGACATTCTTCATGATTTTGTGACCTTAATTCAGTTGTGCAAAGTAATCTGAGGGTTCTCTGGTGGGTATATAATGCCCTTGGAGATGGTATTTGTCGTGTCTTTTTTTGAGAGTGAGGACGGTGAATCACCTCAATGTTGTTGTTTGAGTTGAGCAAATGGGGTTTTTGTTGGATTTTAGTTTGGGGGGGTTTTGTTGGTCCTACAGAAGATTCTACAGAGTCTATACACTTTCTAGGCTGCCTGAATACTTGATCTGGGCACTTGATGAAAGACTGGAGAATTGGGGTTTGTTATCACTTTATGAGGCATTAAATATTAACTAGTGTTGCTGCTTTATGTTACAGGAGGAAAACAATAACCAGTATCTGGCTGCTAAGAACAATAACAAGGTTTTGGACAGCTGGGAATATTTTTAGAGGTTGTGTTGGACTAAGATTTAATTACTGTGTGCTTTTTTTTAATAGTGATGTGGGAAGCATGTTATACTTAAAATAGCTCATCAAGATGGCTTTGAGTTTTAATTTAAAGAACAAAATTTCAAAGGGAAAGTACTCTGACAACAGAGAAAAAAATGGAAAAAAGCTAATTCTTTTGGTTTTTTTTTTTGTCTTGTTAAAGTATACAACACTGCTAGAAAAGTATAATGTGTGCATGTATCTATATCTACACATTTACATAGAGTAATAATGAATTTTCCTCAGATTGTCAGGGGTAGATATTACTTTTGTCATGTATTGGAGGGGCAAGTAAAGACCAAGGTTACCTGTAACAACCAAATATAAATACATCATAGGGCTTATTTAGAAGCTTATAAGAACTTTCTCAAATGACAGTGTTTGGTCAGATGCTGCATATGTAGGCTTTGGAATGGAACAGTCTTAAAAATTTTCATGCTGTCTAAATCGTTGCAGCAGCATGTAAGAACCAACCAGTCGCACATTTTTCTTCTTAAGGTTTTAAAAGAATTTCAAAAGCATGAATTGAACTGTCACATCAGTGGTAGATGTTCTTATAGGATTGCACTTTGCAATAAATTTCCCTTTGTACTATTAGGACGTTGGGCATTGTAAATCTCGGTGGGTTCAGTGAGTGAAAGAGGAACATCATGAAAACAAAATTCCAGAGCTGTCAAATCAAGACATGGGAATAATGTTAACTCTTTAGGATTCTACATTATAGAATGCTTGTGTAACACCAAAGATGATGACAACTTTCATGATTGCTAGATGAAACCATGTCATGGCTCATGCCCCCAAAACCCAGTTAAGACAAGAAACCTAAGCAGAAAGAGGGATAACGGTTGTGGAGATCTGGAGGACTTCAATTCACAATTGCTAGTTGTATCAGTGGCGGCTGAGATTTCCAAGCCCTCTGCATTGTTTTGTTGAAAACTGAACTAAGTTTGATTGCTGTAAGGTACATTGTAACCTTCTGTGTTGTAAGGAATTGCATAGTCTGATCAATTAAAAAAAAAATTAAACCATAAGAAAAATTTAAGCATTGATATGAACCCTAGTAACTTGTGTGCAGAATTGAGAACAGATTTAATGCTGCAGGCCTTCAGAGTTGAATCTATAGGACCAGACTAGACTTCCAAATGTATGTGCTGGTGGCCCACTCCAGCAGCAAGAAAAATTCCTATTGCCCCTGGAGATATTGTAAGACGTGTCTAGATTTTGATCAAAATACAGAGGTAAACCAGGTAGAACTGAATTACTACAAGCAACAATAATAGCCTTCAACTGAATATTCAGAGAAGCTTAAGTATCTTGGCCAGTAAGGCTCCTGACAGACCTGTTATTCTGTTTGTCAAGTTTAAATCTGCATCATCAAAATATATCTGGCAAATCTCTCGCAAACGAATGTATTTTTCAGGCAAGGTTCTTTAAAGGTAAGTGAATTTGGATTTCAGACTTGCAAAACCATTGCCAAACGAGGCTGCAGTTGCCATAAAATTTCTCTGAAGTGTTAATATAGTAGAAAAAATAGCAAAACTTTGGATTGAGGGAACATGATGAAAACTATTTGTCATGCACAGTTCTAAAAGATAGATGCAAGCAAGGATGATAGAACAATCATTGAAGCTTACATCTTTCCAGTGGACAATCTACAGGCTATATGAGAAGCAAAGAAGCCAATAAAGGGCTGGCAAATCTCCATTTGCTAGGCATTAAAAACCGGAGGCCTTTCACTGATGGGTGAGGTATGCCCACAGTCTGGGGAGAATATCACAGGAGGGTGAGCAAAAATTGCTGAAGGGAGACCAAGAAACATGTTACACTGCTTTAGTCATTGGTCTGTCTTATTTGAACTGCTTTAGTTTCCACAGAGCCTATAAATTCTTTCTTGAAGGTTCAATAAAATTATGTAGCCCTATAAACATCTGAGCAGCAAATCAGACTGTGGTCAGAAGTTTGGGTCTGTGACAGGAAGAAAATAATTAAAATTATTCCTTGAGAAGAACGGGCAGGCTAAATATTTTGGCAGAACCTTAGACTCTTTCATTACTTGTATTAAGGGATGACGGTCCTCTTGTGGTAATTATACCTTTCACTTTCCAGCAAAAGCGACTGACACTGAAACTTCTAAGGGAATGAGACTGGCAACAAAAATGGAAGGCAGTAGAGAACACTAGAAATGCAACTGAATTTCCTTGTGGATATTAAATGAGAGTAGTGGAAGTTACATCTGAATCTGTTTGCGCAGGAAGGGATGGTGAGAAGCCATTCTGCACGTCGCTCCCAGAGCTCTTTG
The DNA here is from genome assembly GCF_963921805.1 of Phalacrocorax carbo. Classification (NCBI taxonomy): domain Eukaryota; kingdom Metazoa; phylum Chordata; class Aves; order Suliformes; family Phalacrocoracidae; genus Phalacrocorax; species Phalacrocorax carbo. The sequence goes on along the minus strand of NC_087516.1, from coordinate 47,579,196 downwards.
ACTGCTGTCACCCCCCTGTCCTTACGGAGTCTAATCATGTGTTTCACATAACTTGATTTGGGGCTTATAAAGTCTTTTGCAGAAAAATGTTAAAATGGTTTCAGCTGTGCTGTATGTGGGTTTACTACTTTATTTTATATTTTGGAGAGTAAGGCTGCTACTGTGTGCGCTGTTTTTTTCAAGCGACCTCAGAGAATAGAAGAATGGAGCTGTTATTACATTACTGTTAGAAGTTAAAAGAGAGGGAAATGCAAAGTAGTATAATTAGCCATCAAAGACCGCTCGAGATGCTTTCTAGGTGAGTAGGTTAACAGACCTAACGTGATTTAATAGAAAAAAAAACCTTGCCACGGGAAGAATTGTGCTTACTGTTGTACCGAAGAAGCATCCCTTTTCAGTTGTTCTTAGCTCTTTAGTGAAGAACATAAGCTCCATCACCCAGTACAGTTAGATCACCTTTTACGATGTAAACAGAGCCAAAATACCCTGAAAGGAAAATAGAAATTACTGGCAAATCCTTTTGTAGAGCTACCAGTACTGAAGCCAGTAGCTGTATTTGTTCTGACTCTATTTCCACGTTGTTGCCCTTGCCCTTCTCTTCCTCCCTGCTCTCTGCAAAGCCATGACTAAGTGCTACAAACTGTGTTTGAGAGCGGTGGAGAGGTGGGGCAGAGGTGATCTATGTTTTAATCCAAGTGGCTCCCAATGCATGGCTAATGCAGAGACCTCAAACTCTGTGTAGAATAACAAAAAAGGAACTGCAGGCTTTAAAACGATTTGGTGCTTTTGCAGACATTGCAATCTGAAAACTGCTTTTCGTGAGCCTCAAATGTTCCGTATAGGACAGTGTGTCTTAAATAACCTGAGTCGTAGTCTCAAGTATAGTGTATTCAGGCTCATGACATCTGGACTAAGTATCAGTTGGAAGACAAACATCTTTAAAACCAGTGACCCTTCTACATCCAATACAGGTAGAAATCCCATTAAATTGGTATTTTTTCCAGATGCACTGCTCTGGCGAGTTGTACTGCCTCCAGGAGCTTGGAGGAGCTGAAGAGATATAGATTTGCTTTATATCACAAGTACTTTGTTCTTTCCATTGTTAATAAAAATTAGCCCAGTGCTCTTTCTGTAAAAAATCTGTATTTCTCTACATGTTCTGCATGTTGGCATTTTAGACTGGGATGCAGAGGTACCTGACATGGATAACAAGCTAGCCTGGTAGTAAGACTATCTCAGTGCTGTACAACATGTCTGTGATAATAAACATTCATTTCATTCTAAGAGCAGAACTCGCATGCTATCTGACTTCTTTCATTTTTTGAAATGACTGGAAAACACTGTGCTTTTCCTCCTGTTTTCAATCAGGACATGAAAGTGAAGCCCTGCTTGAGGGAAATGTGGGAGAAATGCACTTTCCACACAAAGGACAAAATACTTCAGTAAATACGTTGGCATTAGGATAAAAATTGGAGTACCATTCCACTTCCCAGCAAGTCGTCGTCTTCCTCCCAGTTACTTTCTCAATTTACTTGTCTTGAGCTCATCTGAATTATGATAGTATTCCGTAAAGGACTGCTTGGCAGGGCTGGTGTCAGACCGAGCTCCTTCAGTAACAGAATGTCTGCCATCTTTTGTTCTCTGTGGTAGTCAGCTCAACACAACATCAGAAAGTAGGACAGTGTATTTTTTTTTCTAAATCATAATAAATCAAGTATGCTCTCTGTATTTTTTATTTTCCATGGGTTGCTTTGTCTCAGAGTGGATATGATCATCTCCCCAAACACTACCACCTAGCAACTGAAATTATTTTAAAGGAACAAATTAGGTTATGTTGGCAGTGCAAGTGTCTCTTGATTTGACTTCAGAACAATCTACGTGACCTGTAAGCACAAAGTGAAGAAGTCTGTTTCCAACTGGAAGTGTCAGTCTTTGCATGTGTGGGGTGGGACAGGAAATGACATTGAATGTTTTTGTTCACCATTTCCCTGGATCTTTCATATGTAGCATCCCCAGAGACCATTTTGCTCAGAGCAGCAAGTATTCAATGACCTCCTACAGAGAAAAAAAATGCCAATGCTTTTCTTTAGAGAAGTTATACTGGAGTAGATATGCCTTCTTCCTTCCACCTGTGCCCTCAGACTGCCTCCTTGGACAGTTTTTTATATTTTTATAAAAAATATATATTTTTATGCTTCCTCCAGTATTTTTATACTGCTACTCAGTAGATGTGCTTGCTGCCCAAGACATTCAACTCCAAAGGGTACTACTAATCAATAGAATCTGTGCATTTAAGACCAAAGAAAATTTGTTTTTCTTCTCTGTTCGTTTCTTTATATCAAATGTGAGTTGTGTGGATTATCTGGGACAAAGCTGTTTCTCCCTTGAGGCCCTAGTTTACCACAAAGCCTTATTTGTGGGAATTTTTTTTTTCTTCACCCCCTGCCCCAACCTTCTCCCCCCACCCCCCAAAAAAAAACCAAACCCCAAACCCAAAAGGTGCCAGCAGCTGTGATCTCTTCTGTAAGACTGGTAAAAGGAAAGACAAGGTGGTATATCCTGATTTTGCATACAGAAGGAAGCATTTGTCTCTGGGAAAATACATCTATAAATTCATATTCAGATGTGTCATCATCAGTTTCACCTGGTTCATGCATGCCAACCAAAGCATCTAGAGTCTTAGGGACATGCGGTGAAGAAGAAACATCAGAACCAGCAGTTGCAGAGACCAGAGATAATGGGATCGTGATGCTTATTGAGAAGCAGTTTTTAAAGGGAATATACAGTTAACCACCTTTTTTTTTATTTAGGTAGTCTCATTCTATAAGATGTGGAACTCTGTCGCTCCTGAAGCGATGCTGATGAATTTCCAACTACAGTACTTAACGAGGAAGTAAAGTAGACTGTTTCGGTTAGTGAGAGGTATGGTGAAGTACTAAACTTTCTGGAGGAATCGGTCTCCAGCTGCAGCTCTGTGTGAAGTGCGCTTTTCTCCGAAATGTGCGATTGCTACTAACAAGGCCTGGGTTGCTTGGGAGGCTGCTCCGGGAGCTGACGGGGGTGTGTGCGTGTGTGATGGGTCTGTTGCTGTGGGAACTAATGAAGTTCTAAAGTCAGCAGTAAGATTTCCTTCTGCTTTGATCCCCTGGGGAGGATGAGCAAGTCCTTTTCAAATGCAAATCTTCAATATGTAGCCTGTGTAGAGGGAATAAAGATGGGAAGGAGAATAAATCTGTTTTAAGCTTCAGGCATTTTCAAATTGGATGTGCTACTGGTGCCCCTTTTTTAACCTTTCTTTTTTTCACTGTGCAAAACATTACCTTCAGTAAGGTCTGCTGTGCTAAACTCAGTCTGGTGTTTGCAAGTGATTTTTCTTTTCTGTGTGTGGGAAGTTGGTGGTTTGGTGGGAGTCTACGTCCTTCTCTCCCCAAAGAAGGGGAAGTGAAAAGCTTCCTGCTCCCCCGGAATGGTCATGTGCAGTTTTTGACCTTTTCCAGTAATACACGTTGTGGGGTTTGTTTGTTTGTTTGTTTTGGGTTTTTTTTTTCCCCACAAGCAGTTAGGAGCACAGGATGTGGCATGGAGGGAGGAATTCTGCCAATATGGAGCTCTTTTCTGACTGGGCCTGGGGGAGTTACACTTGTCTGTGTTTCCTTCTCTTCCTCTGCTTTTGAGAGGCCCCATCTTATTATTTCATCAACACCTATTACTGGATTGCAGATAATTAATTTTAGAATATTTTTTTTCATATTTTGCAACTTGTCACCCACGCTAAGGTGCTAATTATAAAGTACATTCTTCTGCCTTTTCTGAAGTAGTTATCTGTGCAAAAGCCTTTAAAGCACTGAACACCTTTCCTGTAAGGAGGTACAGCAACATAGAATTTGGGAATCAAACTATATTCAGTGGGTGTTTAATGTAATAGGCAAACTAAAAGCTGACTCTTATTGCTTGCAAGGTGTTGCCTGCTTGATGATTTAAAGGCCGACTTCTGCCTGAAAGGCTTACAATTTACACATTTTGGGAAAAAAATCATAATGGCTAGGTCAAGATGGCTGCAGTTGGAGAAAGAGTGCTTCAAATGTTGTTCCTGTGTTCCCCTACCCTGGGAGTGGCTGTCTAGTGAGTTCCCTGGAGTAAATCAGCCTCTAGTTCTATTACAGCCGCCAATTCCCACTCCTAGTTCTTGAACCAGAATCCTGGGAACGGGCAGTAACAGGTAAATGCGCAAGAGAGAGCGTTGCTGGAGGTGTGATACCGCTGAATGCTAGAGGATAAAGCCTTAATGCAGATACGGTTTTATAAAGTGTCTCTGAATCACCCCAAACCTCTGTGGCTTGGATTAGTTAAAGGGGGGACAAATATCGTCTGGCGTGCAGATGGGACAGTTGTGATGGGTCTGTTCGCATAAACGCTCGCTGAATCAAAATGTGCATTTCCCTTATTCAGCTATCGCTACCAAGGCCGCGCAGCGTTCTTAATTTTGGGGTTCGCAGTAGGATTTCAGTGCTGTAGTTCCTCTGACTTCGATGGCATGACTTCTGCTTCTCGGTGGGGAACTGAAAAAGGAGCTGGGCCCACTGTTTTCAAAGTTTCTTTTCATTCTAGTTACTAAGTAGGTCATGACTTTCACTTACCATGTGTTTCCCATAAAAGCCCTGGCTGCCTTGAGTGCTATATGATAGGTTGTCTGGAAGCTGGAGACAAAGTGCATGCACTCTGCTAGAAAGACTCTGAAATGTCTTGTATACAGTAGCTGAAGTTGCCACATGCTACTTGTGCTCCAGAGTCTGCACGTGGTCACGTGTAGAATGTTCACACTGCAGCATTCACAAGAAAACCATGTAACGATGAAAGAGCTTCAGTGCGTACAGTATGATATAAAAACAAGTTAAAAACAAACCTATGAAACATCTAAGGCGTGGAAAAATCTAAAAGGCTGTGCAGGACAATGCAAGCCTGTATTTTTGTGGACAGTGGTGGGGAAGGGAGAACTAAATGCATGTCAAAACAAATACACTGAAGGGTATGAAAAATGTTCTCTCCTCCAGATTTATTTTCCGTAACAGAAACGAAGATCAGTTTTCTTTTAATTCTCAAGCTATGTGTTGTGTAAATGTAGAATGGCGCTGTCTTCAGCTTGTAGAAAGCGTGTTAGAGGGATCTTCCAAAGCCAGCACTTTATTAAGCCATTTTATTAAAGTTACTGTTTATTTTACATGTGGCAATAGAAAACTACCAGGATTTTACTGCTGTGGAGCTTTGTTTTGGTTTGGTTTTTTCCCCCCTCTACATTGTCATTTTGCTAATGGTTTTAAACTTTCAAGTCTGTAAGCTCACCACTTGCACATGAAAATCGCCTTTATGAAAGAAAAAAATAAATTTACTAGATGTTTTACCTTTTTTCCTTTTTTGACAAACTGTACGTTTTTCCAACTCTACGGAACTCAAAGCAAAATTTACTAGTTTCAGGTATCCTAAGACACTGTTTAATATTCGGATCATCTGCCAGTCTTCTGGTGTAGGTCTTGTAACAACTATTGTGGTTTCCCTTCATGGGCAGGAAGATTTGTGCTGCATGCAAAGGGTGCATCGCTGGGACAGTGTAGCTGTCTTCAGTGGTTTTCCAGCAGGGACGCAAGCAGATGGCTTGGTAACATCTCTGGGAAGAGACGGAGAAACGTTTGCAGAAACTATTGCTGCAGCGTAGTTGGGCTGTAGACCAGACAGACGAGCTGTTGGGTGTCTGATGTGTTCTCCCTCAGAAAAGACTCAGTGCCAAGGTATCTGACGGCATATGCCGTATCCACTACCCAAGGCCTAACGGGCCAGGCTGGTCACAGTGCATCAGGACTGCCACTTCTGTCCTAAGGAACAGTTTCCCACAAAGTTCAGAGGTAAACTTAGATGAATGACAAGGTCTAGGCACCAGGACCTCAGGCTAAATCCTGCAATTCATTGCTTCTGCAGAGGCAGCTAAACAAACAAGAATTCTGGGCCTGACCCAGTACTGGTTAAAATCTGTGGACTTTCTGCTGAACGAAAATAATCAGTCTTAATAGAATTCTTAATGGCTTTGAAATAGAGATCAGTGGGTTTGCTATTAAAAAAAAAAAACAACAACCAAAACAAAAAAAACCCAAACAAACCCAACCTTTTAAAATGGCAGAGTTAATTTCATGTATTATAGGTGATCTGGTTTTTTTGCTTACTTCTGTATAAACTTTTAATAAATCACCATATATAATCTGGGAGAGGAGGAAAGGAATAATCCCTGGTGAGGAAGAGAGTATTTCTGAATAAAGGTGATGAGCATAAAACTTTCCCATCTGTTCTCTAGCATGGCTTCCACCATTTGACATACAGATCGATAGCTGAGAAAAACTATGTGATGTTTTAAGTGTTTTGTGGAATAGGAAGCCTTTTCTGAACAGACAGAGCCTTGGATGGATGGATCAGAAAAAGGCAAATGCCTTGCTGAAAAATCTATCCTCTCTGCATCTAAATGGAGTTGGGACTACAAGGCTTTTATAAGGAAAAGCTGATGAGTAAGTCTTTTGAGTGTGCATAAGCACATAATAAATCTGAACTCTGCAATGTGACCAACTGTATAGCAGGGTGGATCTGAAAGGCTATAACTTTGAAATCTATGGAAGGACTTTGTAGTCTGTTCTCCAGTTCCGCACCTTGAATTAATCAGCTGCAGTTTATACTTACATTTTGATTATGGAGCACCTGAGTAACTTACATTGCAGTACAGGAGCTAGATTTATAGTAGAGACACATTAATCCTTATGAGATAAGTATCTAAAATCCTATTTTAGTCTATATAGAAGAAAAATATGTGGGAAGGTGAGAGGGGCCTGACTGTATATTTAGTCTTTAGTAGCTGTGTAGCAGAGGCGTTCACAGATGAATAGGAACAGTTTTCTCTGTAGCAAGGAAAATTAAAACTAGGTATATAAATTTCTTTGTTCCCCAGGTTTGCTCTGTGGAATTATTCTGACTTCTTCTTGAACAGATTTACCCTGAAATAAATGAGATCCAGCTCTTGTTTTTCTGCAATAATATAACTCAATGTAAATAAATAATCATGTTTTCTTTATATTCAGGTGTATTTGATCTGAACTCATCACATTCGCCAAACTCACTTAGCAAATATTATAAAACTAAGGAAACTATTTGAGGGTATAAATGTAATATTTTATTTTTTTTTTTAAGTAAATTGGAATTTTGGTTAAGTATCATGGAAAACTTGGAAGTAACTCTGAAGAAACTTCTCTGGACTCAGAGAAAAAGTCTTGGCAGTATGAGGGTCCTGTGCTGTCCAGGTGAGATTTTTGAAGTTTCATGCACCAGTCTCAGCAAGAGAGGAGAAGAAAAGCAAAACAAAACCAAGTTTGCTGTATCCTATATCTTTTCATTGGACTCATAGGGTCACTTTCCAACTATGCAGGGGGAGAGTTCAGAATCTGACACAAAGAGATGTTATTGTTGGCAAACGGGGAATGAATGTGCTTGTAGATAGAAGGGGGTGGTGGCAGGTGATTTAATTTGGGGAGAACACATTCTGCCTTTTGGTAGGGCCAACTTGCGAAGCAGTAAGCGTGCTGTTTATTGGATATGCAAATCAAGAGTCCTTCCTCCTGATGAGGAAGTGTAGCTACTGTAGAAGTGGGAGAGTTGGAGCATATTGTAAGGAATATGAGACCCTTCGAGCCTTATTAGAGAAGGGGAGAAGTGCTAGAGCACTGACAGTGCAAATTAACTCGCACAACCAAAAATTTATTACATTTTGTTTATTGTAGAAGGTAATCAAATAAAGTTTTGTAAAAATGCTAATGCACCTCTGCACTAGGACTGTGGTCAGAAAAGCTAATTGCAGATGTCTCTGCAAACTGCTGTTGGCTGTTCGCAAGGGTGGGGGCGGCAGGCTCGGGAGGCATCGTCCCCACTCTGTATCAGAATGGGAAACCTTTTGATTGCTTTGTTTGGGTTTTTGATTCTTTCTTGCTGGTTTTGGTTTCTTTGTTGTTGTTTTGTTTTTTTTTTTATTTCTGTGACACAGGACTTTACTCTTAAAGGAGAGTTTGAAATTTAATACCCAAATAAAGGAAGAAAGGCTGAAAGGCAGAAGGAACACAGGATGCAGTGCTCTAGATTTTTTTTGTTGTTGTTGTTATTCTGTAACTAGGAGAAGAATACCCATTTTTTTCTTCCTGCTAGATTTTGTGTAACTCCAGTTTCTTTCTTAAAATCATTCCTGTGCCAACAGTATTGCTTGTTTTGGTTGGAGTGGCTGGCAAACTGTGACTATAATATAGTAGTATAAAGTGCACAGTGAACCTACAAATGCTTTTCTGGAAGTTATTGCTGCAAGTGTCACTGACAAAGCTGAGTTGGACTTGGAAGCTCTCTCACTGGTGGTAATCTCTGCACAAGTTTTCTCCCAAACGAAGATGAAAGGGTTTGCCTTGTTTTTCTTCTTCAAAGAGTTAGTCAGCCTCCTGCCATTGTCAACAAGTGGAAAGAAAATATTTGGGTCTTACCTTGCTAAACTGTCAGAAATTCTTTTTTTTTTTTTTTTTCTTTGTCTCCTTGATTGGTCAAATATTAATCGTTACTCCCTTCTACAGCACTTTGTATTGTAGCACCATCCCTGTCCCTCTAGAAACCTTGACTTATCTGTGGTACTGGGTACTGTTGTCTGACAAATATACCTCTTGACACGGGGAATGATTTCATCGTACCTTTCCCCATACTAAATTTCTCATTACCACTGTGCCTGTGACTCTGACATTTTACCATTTCTGTGTGGAAATGGAGGCCCGTCCACAGTCATTTTAGGCTGTCCCCAAGGCATTCTCCTATGTCACTGGTAAATATGACAGATTTGTTGTCTAGAAAGACATGAATGGAAGGAGACGGGAAGGGGCTAGTTTGTCCTTCCCCCATTAAATTACAGCAAAATCTGCTAAGAAAATGTGTTAGCTTTATGGGCCCCATTTATGCAAAATAGCTATTCACGTTCCTTTTCTGAATAGACACAAAGCATCCCCCTTTCTGCAAATTACCACATGGAATAGAGGGGCTACATGAGATACAGCAGCATGAGATGTTGTACACCAAAATCATTACCCACCGATAAATGCTATTCAGAATGGTTTTGTAGATTATATACATACCTGCAGAGAACTGTATAGCAAAGTTAAATTACTTTTTTGTGACTGAAGCATGCTGCTCTGTCGGTCTTGATTCTACCTATTGGGTTCATGTGGACACACACATGTATGTTTGATTGTGCAGGTAGGATATATGTGCTGCACCTTCGTTATCTGTTTGCCAGAACTGATTCTTTGTGATCATGCTTATCTTTTAAATTATAACTCGTTTTCAGGACTTGACATCTATCCTGAATAGATCTGTTAGTGTTCTTGGTTTTGAATGTTGTCATTTAATTTGCTTTGCTATGAAAAGAAGTTATGCTTGAGACAGAAGTATTCATCAGTCTCATCCTCTAATTCACTTTCAGTTTAGGGGCAGGTTGCCTCAGTTTTATCCCATTCATTCCTGGTAACTGTAAGGGCCATTGTAAAGCTGTGAATACAGTTCTTTCAGGAGAAAAATTAGCCTGAACTTAGGCTTTTTTGTTTTTTTGAGGCCACTCAGAAGTGGAGTACTCTCTTCTTCTCTTTCATAATGAATTTTGGGAAAAGCAGGTTGCGTACTGTGAATACTCTGACCTCCTCACCCTCACCACACAAGTGCTAAAGGATTCCCCCCGCCCCCAAAGTGTCTGGCTGCATAAACAGATGACCTGCCTGTTTACCACAGACTCATTCTCTGGATGTGAAATAAATTTCAGTGACTCAGTGCTTCCTATTAAGTAATATTATCAATATTTTTAGAGGAACGTGGTGGAATTTTCCATGATCTCTGTGGCAAATTGTTTGTTTCCAGCATGTCTAGTGGACTTACTGCAAATGGCTTTCTGGTGTCATTTCCTTTAGGAAATGGAAGGGATAATTTTGATATCTCGGGACCAGATAATATATGAGTATTTATGTGTTAATAATAATTATACTAATAACTATTTTCTTAACTATAAAATGAATGGAACAGCTACAAGAAGATTGTTCTAACAACATATCAGGTTAAACACTCAAGAGCCCTAGTTAGAGGTCTTGTATTATGGCCTCAATAACTTCTGCATTCTTTTCAGTAAAAAGTGTTGTTCTTACGCACAGTGTAGTCGCATTAGTCTGTAGTAGTACTTTGTGGTCCCTAGTTTCTGCCCTATGTCCTCTCCTATCGTACATACTATTTAAGCCTCTATCTCTGCTCATAGAATGAGTAAAAAGTATGAAACCAGCACTATTTCAGGGATCTCTCCTCTTCTGTGGCAGTGTTCAGCTCATTAGTTCTAGCAAAAAATTGTTACAGAAGTAATTTATGTTGTTTGGTTTGTTAATAAGTGCATTTGGGAGACTATGATTTTTATTGAAGAACATTCTTGGTTCCTGAGGATTTATCTAAAGCACATAAACTTTATTTGAAACACGTGGACCTATTAAGTTCACATATCTGACTGTGCTTTTAACTATAACTGGCTCGGGGAGGTGGCTGGGCCTCTGATACTTATGCTGACCAGTATGCTCTCCTCCTGGTTTGGTTTGGGTTTTTCCCCTCCCTAATCTGTTTACCCACATAGTGACATTTTATTTTTAGACTGTAAATGGTTCTGGTACTGTCCTTTTGTAGTGTACTGATCAAGATCCAAACAAATAATGAATGTGATATCTTTTGTGTCTTAAGGCACTCATGCATCCCATCTGTAGAGGTACTTGCGTAAAGTTTGCAGTGTTAAGAGTGTCTTACAAAGTATCTACTAAGTTGATATTGCAGAATCAATTGCATCCTGTCGAGCAGTGACTGGCAGATAACGCTTATGTCCACTTCTAGCTCTTAGCAGAACCCTGCTAACTATGCTCTGTGGTACAGACAAAACTGGAACTGTGCGAAGCAGGGGAGAGGGGACGTGTCCCTGTTATTTATATGTCTTTCCTAAAGTAAAGTTCATTTTCTGTAGCAACGTACTTAGGGTCTACTCCTAAATTCTGAAGTTACTGAGTGAAAATGACATGGTTGCGTAACATGATAATAGTTATTGGATTGATACTAACATCTCTCTCTTGCTTTTATCGTGTCACATACATAAATTACTACGCTTCATATGCGGGTGCCAGCATTAGTAATATCAACCGCAATATACACTCACTAAAACTTAGTTCTTTTTATTGTCACATGTGCAATCAGAGATGTGAACATAACGTGACCGCTGTGCTCCAGTCGCAATGCGGGAGGCTACTGCTGTCTAACAATATTCCGTAGTCCATGGTCCAATGTTGTTTTATTTAATCATAACCTTTGATCTTCTACAACACAATTCAGAAATCTTGGGTGTGATCCTGCAGTTACTTGTAAGGGAGGACCTTGTAGCTGTATAGATCCCTATGCAATTGTTGTCAAGGCTGTGTCTATAGGTGACTGTTTACATGACTGAAGTTGACCAGGGTGGATAAGGAATCCGAGCGCATTTGTCGCTCGCAAGAGTGTTTTTATTTTGAAGACTTGGGAATGCTTCCTCATGCAGGATGCTTTTCTGCTCTTGTGTGTCTGCCCAGTTGCGGCAGTATCTTTTGTCAGCTTGAAAAAAAAGAGATCAAGAGCTCAGAAGGCAAGAAGACTGAGCTTTAAGATTTGTTTTTCCAGGAGAAGGGATGAAGGGAAGCAGGGAACATAATATTTCTGTAATCAATATCGACTGGATTCCTGTAGGAGTATTTCCTAAGATGTGGGCTAAACAGCGGGAAGGGGGGGGATGTATGTGTATATATATTTGTGCACATCATTGGATATTGGAAAACATTTCTAATTTATCTTTTTAAATGTTTCATTGCACAGAAATTAATACTGGCTGGTTACTTGCCAAGGGGTCTGTGAATATAGCAAGGCTATGTGTACAGAAGCTTCATACCTGGCTGACAGTAATGTCAGGGTAGAAAAGGAAATGCTAGATAACCTCCTTGGTTAAAAGAGCTTACATGGTAATCAAATCCTTTTTTATCGACCCAAACTGCCTTTCATACAGTTTCTTTTGTGTGAGTTTGAACTTACCGACCCCTGAGCTCGAAGCCGCTGAAGTTGGATGAATTTACCCTAGCTAAAGCATCAGAACACCACAGTTCGCACACATGATGTGTATCGTCTGGAGTCAGTATCATGCACTGGTTTCAGCAGAAGTAATTGGTGTCCTAATATAACTGTCCTCTCATCCAAATAGTTTTCATAGCTCAAGTGAACCATAAAAGACAGACCTCCTACATGATCTGCAGTGTAACTTTGATCGATTTACATGGTTGAGTCATTGATCTGACTTACACTCAATTGAGGCTTGATGTGTAACAATGAACTTAGAATAATTGAACTGAAGGCAGTCAAACTGGTATAAAAATGGATATGGAAGACTAATGAAGTCCAGGAAACCAGAATGGATCGATACCTTAAAAAAACATAATTTTAAGGCTGAACAAATTCTGTTTAAAAAGAGTTTGGCTATATTGTTCCTCTGAGACTCTTGTGTGGCCACAGGCAAAGAAATGGTAATTTTTGCCTTGGTCGTGAGTTTATAGTGTGGCACTTTTAATAGTAAAAATGTAGAGAGATGGTTAGCGTACAGCTAGCATATAAAAGTAGCTTTGTGTAATGTATTGTGCTATTATAGCAGAATGTTTAACCCTGACCAGGACAGGTGAATTCAAAGGTGAATTCACGATGGACTTTCTTTTTTCCTCCTCTAAAGATTTTGATTGAATATCAAATTTTTATTCAGTAACAAAACACTTCTTTGATTATTTAAAATTTGGAAAATAGAACAGTACTGTCAGAAATGGATTTTAGTGAGGGGGTGCAGTATTCTTAACAAATGTCTGAGATATTACCTTTTTTCCTTGTGTATAAATCAATTTACCTGATCACCGTGTCTTTAATCTGCAGTTTTATAGGCATTGTCTGTATTTCAATTAAGGGGTTGCAGGAAACACGAAGGACTGTCCTCTGGAATGTTCCCAAATTTTATTTTATCACAAAGTACTTAAGCATAATGTTTCCATATGTTTTGTAGCATTTTGCATCTTAAATAACCTGAATGATAGTCAGCCATTGCCATGATATCATTGCTTCATGACTCATTTCCTACAAATGAAACTCTGACTAGGTGGTAATTTATTTAGAGAGAAATACTGTTAACCTCTCAATTCAGCCATGTGCTGAGAATGGATGAAATTCATTCTCCTTGCGTATACCTATACGTCTGCTTAATATAACACGTTCTTAAATCATGCCTGATTATTTTTTTTTAAAATTCACCAAAGCTGTAGGCTTTTTAAGCTCATAGTCTCTTTTAGTTAGTGAGTTATGTGCATTACTATTTACTGAACAGTGTATTTTTTTTAATTTTTATTATTTGAAAGGCCACAAGACCTAATTTTAGAAGTAAAGATTTTTTCCTTTGAAGGGTACAGCTTCTTGTGAGCCATTGCAATCTTTTGCTCCATTTCCAGGAAGACAACTTCAATAAATGTCAAATGTAGAATGCCATGACTTATAATGACATTGCTGCAGCAAAGCTTGTAGATTTGTCACACTTGCCTTAAACCATTGTCATCAAAACTACGGGTGGGGGAGGGAGGGTGGAAATCCAGTGTGATTTTCATTCCTGTCTACTTTCTTTCCCCCTCAGAGTGGTATCTTCTGGCCACTGTGCCTAACTGTTTTCTCTAACGTGTTAAGATAAATGAAGACTGAAATGATCAGTGTCATACCTGTAACAGTGTTGCCCTTGTTAAAGGAGAGAGGTGCTTGCCTAAGAATTGTGCTAGTTCACCATCGGGTACTTACTTATTCTGCAAGAGTGGTTTTTGGTTGTTGGGTCTGGGGCGGGGGCTGGTGTTTTTGTTTGGTTTTTGAGAAGCCTTTGCTGTACTGATGCATCTGGGGTAGGAGTCATAATCATCAACATGGTTCCTATGTGATGACAGATATTGTTAAAATTTAATGCACAAATTTTAGCTAGAGCAATAAATACTGAGCCACGTATTAGCGGTTTCCATATGTACTTAGAATGTAGCATTCAGTAGATTTCCAAAAGGATATTGTAGGGATATAAATGGTGTTGCATTTTTGCATAGGATTTTCATTTCAGGACGCTTCAACCTTGTTGGTTGCACAGATCTTCCATCATACATTAGTCATTCTGAGCATATTAAAACCTTTTAGAGGCACTATGGCAGCACCTCAGGTTGATGTTTAGTGAAATGCCTGATTATTTTAAATGAGTCATAATTTTTATTGAAATTTCATTTTCATGAATTTTAAGAGACATTTTGAGAAGCTCATAAAAAAAGTCATTAAAAAGAATTTCCAAAGCAGCAGAATTCTTGTCAGATAAGTGTACTTTATTGTCAAGTCATAAGATTTTCTTACCAGAGGAAATATTTCATGCCACTTAAGAAGTGAAGGGAGACAGTCCTGCAGGTTTTCCTATCTCCTCTTTCCTAGAATATCCATGGGGAATAAAGCCCTGTCTATCCACAGTAACACAGAACTTTCTGGGGTCTGCAAAGATCTGCCAATTTCTTGTGTTTTCTTTCTCTTTTAGGGCCCTCATCTTGGCTTTAATAAAAGGTCAAAGCACCATGCTAAAGCCAATAATATCCTGAAGAATCAGAAACTTCGTTTTATTTAGAAATGTTTCTTTAATGACTAAAATATCACAAAGCTTAAGTAGAAATCAATGATGTGTAGGCCATTTCTGACTTTTAAAGGATGACACAGGTCTTTATGGAGAAATAAATGAATAGGTAAGAATCATGCTTCAATTTCATGTCCTGACAGTGAAAAGAGCTCCATTTGCTTGGAAACTTATTATTAAGTGACTATCACTCCTTGTCAGGGTTTGCCAAAACATTTCTAAACATGTTCTAAATGTACTTGGAAACTACTAGCAAGAATTTGTAACAAGACTGAATAAAGCATTTTTTAAAATAAAGTCAACCTTGTTATACAGTTGGCACATCTTGGAGAAAATATATTAGAATTCTGTATTAGTAATTTTCTACAGAGAAAAGGTAGATTTAAGTTTTCACTGATCCAGCTTTGAGCAGGCCCAAATATGCATTTTCATATTAATTCAATCTGATTGAGATGACTGGTATGCAAAAGCTTACCTAAGGTAAGAACGTGGCCTTATTTCATCAGGGAAAGTATTTGTCGAGGCAGCTTGTTTTATTCAGTAAGAACCAGCTTTTCTATATCTTACCGTGTCAAGGGTTCATTGTATCTCTGTGTATTCAACGTGTTATTTCCATTTAGTAGTGGGAATATTGTGCCTTCTCAAAAATACATTAAAGTCCAGCATCAGTCCCTTGGAACAAATCTCAGTGGCTTCTGTCTGGTACAAGCAGTGCAAACATGGATCACATTTACTCAGACCTGTTGTCTGTTCTGAAGTTATGTACGAACAACTCGACTCAAGGGTCGATTTGATCATTCAAGAGGTTATCAAGGGAACGTGAATGACTACAGCCACCATTTAGGTATCACCAATGCCTCAGAATAGTTGCAGGGGCATCCAGCTAGCGCTGCTATGCATGAATCCTGGCGCCTTCATTGCAGGCTGCTAATAACCAAGTGACAAAGTGTTTAAGTAATGCCTTTGTCTCCTAGCTTAAAAGATGAGGCACAAGTATATCGTGAAATCTCCTACTTCAGGGGAGGTGGAAGTGGGCAGGACAACCAAATCCTTTTGATAGATGAAGAGGAAAAGGGGGAGTTTGTCCTGCTGCAGAGGGACTGGCTATAATATTTGGCAAAATTCTGGGATATCAATGTCCCGCCTCTAAAGCTGTTCTAAAAGTAACAGTATTGGCTACTCTTGGGGCAGGTTGTAGAAAAGCATAAATATAAGTATCTTTTAGTTTATATATATTGATGCTTCCACCTTACTTTGTGCCAAGCTGGTGATCAGTCGCTGGGGGTCCCAGCGCATCTGTTTCAATGTTTTGTTTGGGACTTTTTTTTTTTTTTTAATATATATGTACACAGTTTCCCCAATAATTTTATGGGCAGCTGTAGCACTTCTGTAATGTCTGAAAAGTCTGATACGTACCTAAGACACCAAAGAACTGGAGGTCGTGATATAGAGTATTGTATTACTTAGGGCTATAGACTACTAAAAGGCACCAAATGCCGACCTTGGAAAAACAGCAGATAGGGCTTTCAGGAAAGCTGAGTTGGAGGTTTGTTATCCATGGTTTTGAAGTGCTTAGGATAAGGCAAGACACTTTTTTCTTTTTGTTTTTTTTGACTGTGTACCTGTTGCAGACCTGCTGAGCTGGTCAGACCCCAGATGCCAACCAGAAGCTAAACTGGTGCGTTGTATCCATCCTGAAAAGGGACTTTGCAGGCCTCACAAAGGAATCTGGGAGACGTTACGCATTGGCATAGCTGGAGTCTGAAATCAAAATTCACTCAGTCCAATCCAGATCACAGTTGGCTGCTTGAACAGCCACTAACCTAGAATCCCATGCTTGATTTGTACTAAGTTTTGCTTTTCTCATTGGTCCTCAGGATTTATGCCAGCAAATATATCCAGAAGATTTTGCCTCTGCTAGCTAGTTTGGGTTATGCATTGTATTTGCCAGCTGAGCATCCTGTTATTACAGTTTCCCCCTCCTCGGCTGCGTTTCTAGCCTATCTGCAAATGGCACAGCTACCCCCTCTCTTCTACTGTGGAAAAATGAGCATAATGTAAGGTGGGCTTTCCTGACCTTAATCATGACTTCACATGATTTTTTTCCCCTGTGGAGTCACCATGGTAACAGTGGTCTCTTTAAAAGTGATAGTTGCATTTACCGATAGTTGCTATTTATGCAGTCGTCTGAGCTGCTAGTAGAGGGGAAGCAAGTGCATTCACTAAATAAAAGCTCATTTGCACAATCCACATGCTCGATAAAATGTTATTTCCTACATAACTAACACTTCTTGGCTCTTGTAATTTTCCATTTGACTTATTCTGCTAATTTGTTAAAAGCCAATTTCTTCAGCTTTTTTTACATCCTTGATTCCAGAGCACTAGCAGTTCAGATGGCTGTATGAAGAGTTTCTGTCCATTTCTGCCACAGAAGGTACACAGTCCATTTCACCTCTTCTTTTATAATTGGATTTGTAAATTAGTATAACTTTAAAGGACTTGCTTACAGTGCAGTTACAACCACATGCTTACCCAGTAGTAAAATTTTGATAAAGCTTACGATTAAAATGATTAATAGTTTAAAAAGTAATGCCTTGAGTTCCGTTCAACAAACAAAAGGTATCGTATTAATTTCTAGTTTACTTGTAGGAATGGGCGATACTGGAAAATTATCTATAACAAGAATGTAGAATGAAGAATTAATACTCTTGTAATCCCCAAAAATGAATGTGAAGTTTTCAAACTGTGTAACGTACCATGGTAGAGGGATTTTAGTTCTTGGTATCTGTTTACTTGAGGATCAGCCTCGCGCAGCCTAGATGTGTCTCATCCTTGGACTCTTCACAGAAATGTGTATAAATAGCTGCCTGCAGTGTTCACAGTAACTATGTATGGCAGCCGCATTCATGCAGAGTAAGGGAGGGCTTTCTGCTGCAGATTTACTACAACGGTTTCTCGGACCTTGAGAACTCCTCCTTTGTTATCCCTGCTTGACTCATTTGTCTCTTTATCCCCCATTTGAAAGAGGTTGTTTTGTTTGTTTGTCTTAATCAAGTATTATTAGTGCAATGTCATCAGCTCAGCATGGAATAAAAAGAAAAGCATATCCTGGTAGGCAAAATGGAGGCAGATCTCCGTTGCGTACTCTCGGTGATGGGGGGGGTTATAGGCCTCGTGGAATTACAAATGGGTTTATGGACCTGTCAGTAAAAAAATATTTTAAAGGGAAGGAGATAGCGAGTGTACAAATTGGAAAAGGGGTTCCAGTCAAAGGTGATCATGTAAGGAAAGATATGGAAGTAAACGCAAGAGAGGAGGACAGGAAAATGAAGGGAAGAAAATGTTTTTTTGAATTCAAAAATCTAAAGAACTGATACTGAATTATCCTGTAAGGCACCAAAACACATTGATCTCATGCCTCTGTAAAAAAATATTTTTGATTTTGTCATGAAACAATACTTAAAAGCAAGATCATGCTGAAAAGCGGTAATGGCCAGAGGGAGTTCTTTAAAACAAAGTACTTGAATGAACTTATAAGCCAGAGTCACACAACAGCGAATGCCAAGACCAACTATTACTGTGCCTGTCAAGTTTGGAAATGTAAATATCATGCTAAAAATGGAGGAAACCTTTGCCAAAGAGTAAGAAATCTCATTTCACTGTTGTCAGAACTACACAGAAGTTCATTTAGATACTTTGTAAAGTTGCACAAGAATAATTACTTGTGAGAATTTATAAAATGTGAGAGTTGTGACTGTTCAGATTATTCAAGGAAGATTAGTTATCAACTGTAAAGGCTTCTATTAAAGGCAATCTCTAATGAGCAAGCAACTGAACATCAGTAGAGATTTTTACCTGGGATGTTCACTATGAAGAGACTTGTTATCGTTTGTTTTCTGGTCATCTGGGAGTTGAGAATGAGTTCAGAATGCAACAGGGATGTGACTGGCTTGAGTTTTGCTTTTGCCTGCCTCTGGTGGGTTTGGGATGGTGCTTACCTCTGCTTCTCTGCTTTCACACCTTTGCTTTTCAAACCTGGAAGTCTGTTTTAGGATTTGGGGAGGAGAGCAGGAGGCCTGTGCATGAGAAAACTAAACACATGCATCTAAAATACAGACCCAACTTTTGAAATTCACAGTTGGAGGCAGGTGGGGAGAGGGAAAAGTAGGGCTTAAGATAACATGGAGGTAGCATTTCTGTTGCACAGAACAAATTTTACTCTGCAGAAGGCTTAGTGTTAAGGCAGGAAAGAAACTGCCATTCAGAAATACTATTACTGACATTGTTCTTGATCCTGATGGAATTGTTCAGCCTTCTCAAATCAGGCTGTTGGCTCACAGTGAGACCTTATTTAACCCTAATACAGTATGTATGTATATATATACACATACATATATATATGGAGTCGTGTGAAGATGACAGTGTACGTGTAATGGTAGTGTATACGTGGGTGTAAATACAGTGGTCTAAAATGCAATGCTGTGCAGTTAGCCTGTGTACCTTATATCTGGTTTACACTGATATTGTAAACTGTTGTATTCTCACACCTGAGCCTAGTACATTTAAACCATAATTTGGCTTAATGCAGAAATCTAGCATGAGAGAGCAGGTGGAAGAGGGAGTACAAAAACATAGTAGTAGATTGGCAATTGGTATTTGTACTTCCCAGCTAATAATGAATTTTTATTCTTCAGTGAACAAAAAGCAAGTGAACTTAGAAACAAGTGAAAAGCATTTAAAACTTTGCCACTGCTGCAACATGACTGCATCCACTGAGGAACAAGATCAAAGGAGGTGCTTGGACTAAGTCTCTCTCTGAAGGCTGCTCAGTCCCAGCCTTGCTTGTTGGAATACAGAGCTTTGAATCCCAGCTCAGCTCTAGCAGCTGGCAGCAGTTTATACGGCTGCGTTTTAACCCTCCATCTGCCTTCCCAGTGCTATCTTTGGTCTGGCTCCATGGTATCTCAAGGATTAGCTGTGTGCATACTCCAACAGCTTTGCATGTCTCTTGGCAATATCCAGCTTTAAACTTAATACAGTGGGAGGTCATTATTCCCATTGCTATGCTTTGTATTTGTTTAGATTTCATTCAGTCGCTGGATCTGCCACAAGCTTTACATTCTTGCATACTTGGTCGGCCAGTGAGTGCACGTGTATAACTTACTGATAAGTGACACATTTTTGTCATTGTTTCCAGACTGGTGTAGCATGTTACCCTTGCCTTGCGTGTGCTGGTTTGTGTTCACTGGTAATCTCTTTCAGATTTTGCATGCTAATGTATCTTAATAAACTATTACTTCAGACAAAGTACCTGAATGATTTCATGATGCTTATAGAAACAAATACCTTTGTTGTTTTAATGCTTATCTTTCTAAGCGGAGGTGTTAAGGCATGGTTGAGATGAGAAAACAGTAAACCAGTTTTCAGACACATGCCAGCTGCCCCCATTATACGTTGCATAGTGGGGGTAGTGGTGCAAGAGTCGCCAAAGGAAGCACAGAGTTGCCATTGCCTTAAGAAATTCCATTGTGCAAGGATGTCTGAGAAGCTTTATTTACTTGGCTTTGTACTTGCTGGGGAAAAAATAGATATTTCTCAACAGTAAAAAGAGAGCAGTTGTCTTCTCTGATATCCCTAGCTACTATAAAGAGGCTTATGGCATCACTAGGAATTTTGACTCTGATCTGAGAAATAAAATGAGACAAATGAAAACTGACAAGCAATAAATACTCCCTTTCCATTTCGCTTGCCAAAAGTCCTAAGAATGTAACACCAAAAATCAAGTGCTTTTGCTTATTTCGTTGAAACAGTGCATTTCTTATTGCTTTTTAGAAAATATCATCAAATCATTTTTGGCTAGGGCTCTTATTTAAGAAAAGCTCTGCTCCGACTCATATGGTACTTAAGCAGAATAAAATATGTGACAAAAAGCTCTCAACTCTCACTGATGTTCAGTTGCCAATTAATTTTCTAGGGCATGATGCCTTGCCTGATACTCAATGACTTATTGAAACACTGCTACTGTGTTACTTTGTTCAAAGCTATTTTAAGCAGGACAATATATGTCTTTAATTTTAATTTCTTTATCCGATAACTTAAAACCTAATAAATGCGTTTTAGTCTTGTAACTTTTAAGAATAGATAAACTAATCTTCCCTACCTTGGAATAGAAGTTTACGGCTTAATCCTGAACCTGCACAGTCATGCTTTGGGAATGCCGCTCACCTACTGCTAGCTGTGTCCAGAATGAAACACTGTAGAATAAACCAAGAAATTTCATTTTGAGAATTCTGAAAATGTTCTCTATTAATTTTTTTTTTAAATACAATTGTATAAAGAGTATATAATTGTCCAAAACACTATGCATTACTTACTCAAACTTTGTACATACATTCATTTGAATTTTGCGCATTGTCTTCCTGTGTTTTGCAGATTCCTATGAAGAATTTCCAACTGATGCTTGGCTGTGACACCGTGGTGGCTCCCACCCCTGAGAACAGGGAGCAAGACTGGAGGGCAAGAACGCCTTGCTGTTCGTTTTTGTGGCCACCGGGTGTCATTCTAGGAGCAGACTTCAGCCAGCCCGGGAGCACCACTATGGCAGCAGCATTGGAGGTGTCGGGCAGTAAGTTGCTTTGCACCAAGTCAGCCTCAAAAGCAATGATTATTTACCTTCTGTATCTATTTAAAAATAATCAATCTATATATCCTAAAGGATAAGCGGTGTTGTTTTCCATTTCTGCATCGAGAATGTGATAGACTAGGATGTAGCATAAAACACTGAGGGAGTTAAAGGCATTGGCATTAAGGTGTTCTGTAAATGCTACCTATGCAGCTAGGGAAACTTCTGCATCTACACATAAAATTTGCATAAGCTTAAATACAGCATTTCTGAAGATGTTAATAGCTATTTTAGTAATTAGTTTATTAGCAATTGTTTTGAATTTATATGTAACTGATGTTTTACAGTTAAAGTGCAGAAAGAACAGGGAGGCAGAATGACTTCTAGATAGAATCAAGTAATCTCTCTCCACTTTTGGTTGGTTGGTTGGTTGGTTGGGTTTTTTTACCCCCAACTCATGTCCAACAAAGAGGGAAGTCATAGAAAAAGGTCCACAGCACCATGGGCTTAGGTTGGTGTTACACTGAAGAAAGCTCGCTGAATTCGGCATTTAACATAGCTTGCTGGACTGGTTTTAAATAATTTTTAGGAAGGGTTTATGTGGGAGAATTAGCACATAGGTGCACTGAGTATCTTCAAGAACAGGAATAGTATCATAAAAAAACATGTGATGAAAAGGAGCTGAAAGGTTGGCTGAAGTGGAGCAAGGTCCATGGTACATGAGGAAAAAGGACAGATTTTGGTAGGGCAGAGTTTTATGGAGCATTAAAAGTGGAGATATGAAGCCTGAACTTAAAAGCGGAAGGGCACTGGAAGAACACTGAGAAGCAAGCAGGAGTAACAGTTAGGATATTAGAGAGCATTTTCAACATACTGAAGCGAGAGAGAAGAAAGGGATTTTTTCTGTCCTATATGTGTATGTTTATCTTCAGCTTAGCATATTTGCTTCTTTAAGTCATAAAATACCACTAAGTTGAAAGCACCGGTGTCAATCCACGTAAAATAATCTGGAGACCCTACATAGAATGCTACTAAAATGCTGAGAAATTATTCAAGAAAACTGGGAATGGGCTGATAGTGAAGCTTTGCAAATAACGTAAGCCAAAATCTAAGTTAGTCCTGGAATTCTTGTTCCATGTTGCGTGTGATATTTAAAAATAATAATAATTGCACACACCTTATCTAATGTTAGTTCCCATTATTCCCATTGCCATCCAACCTCAGCAGAAATACTTGGTGTTTAAATTTTAAATATATTTGTGTGTGCATATATATATATATTTAAACGGTGTTTTTCTTAGACGGTGCACAGAGACCAGTCAGCTCCAGCTTGACTTACAGAATGCCCAGAGCCTGTCAGGGAGCAGATATATTTGGACTTCCTGCTAAGCTGAGACCAAGTTTTGCTATGTGTTTATATGATACAGGGTGTTTTGGGGTTGGGTGGAGGGGGGCAGACCCAGTTGTCCTCTCTGTGACGGCTGATGGTCCTCCTGCCATCTTAGAGCTGGAATATTTCTCATATTTAGAATTCCCAAATGAAGAATGTTCATTAACATGACAGGTTGCAAAAGCTGGCAGTACAAATGATGAAGAAATCCTTTAAGGTTCGTTTTCTACACTCTGATCAGTCTCCACCTGGCTTACTCTTGACTTGGGAGTCTTTTTTTTTTTTTTTTTATTTCTTGACTATGTGGCAAACTTAGTGACGAGGGCTTTAAACTGAGGAATTCCGGGAGAGGGGGACAAACTGGCGGTGCTAATGCCATCACATCCAATGGGGGAATAAGACAGGACAACCTGCGCAGTGATAAAGGTGCCGTGGCGGCCTCATGCAATGGCAACCAGGAGTCCAACCACCTCAAGGGTTTGCATGGCTGTAGTGGGTCCTCGTAAACCCCTCCGGGGAAACCTGTGTGCTCAATTACCTTCCTGAGATGCCTGTACACCAGTGCATACAGCATGGGGAATAACCAGGAGGAACTAGAGGTCTATGTGTGGTCGCAGGGCCGTGATCTCACTGCAGCCACAGAGACATGGTGGGATAGCTCACATGACTGGAATGTGGTCATGGATGGCTACAGGCTTTTCAGGAAAGACAGACCAGCAAGGTGAGGTGGGGGAGTTGCTCTTTATGTGAGGGAGCAACTGGAATTTATTGAGCTCTGCCTTGGAGTGGAGGGGGAACAAGTTGAGAGCTTGTGGGTAAAAATTAAGGGACAGCCAAATATGGGTGACACTGTTGTGGGCGTTTGCTACTGGCCACCTGATCAAGAAGAGGAAGTTGATGAAGCCTTCTACGGGCAGCTGGAAGTAGCCTCACAATTGCAGGCCCTGGTCCTCATGGGGGACTTCAACCACCCTGATATTTGCTGGAAAAGCATCACGGCGAGCCATGCACGATCCAGAAGGTTCCTGCAGAGCATCGAGGACAACTTTTGATGCAAGTGGTGGAGGAGCCAACGAGGCGAGATGTGCTGCTTGGTCTTACCTTAACAAACAAGGAAGGGCTGTTTGAGGATGTGGGAGTTGGGGGTACTCTTGGCTGCAGTGACCATGAGATGGTTGAGTTTAGGATACTGCAAGGTAGGAGCAGGGCTATGAGTCGGGTTACAACCTTGGTCTTCAAGAGGGCCAACTTTGGCCTCTTCAAAGACCTTCTAGGAGGAATCCCATGGGCTAGGAATCCCTGGAAGGCAAGGGGGTCCAAGAATGCTGGACAGTATTCAAGGACCACTTCCTCCGAGCTCAAGATCGGTGCATCCCCAGGAGGAAGAAGTCAGGCAGAGGAGGCAGGAGACCCACATGGATGAGCGAAGAGCTCCTAGAGAAACTCAAATGGAAAAAGGAGGTACACAGTACGTGGAAAAAGGGACTGGCCACTTGGGAGGAATATAGGAATCTTGTCAGGGTGTGCAGAGATGCGATGAGGAAGGCCAAGGCCCACTTGGAATTAAATCTGGCCATGCATGTCAAAGATAACAAGAAGGGCTTCTTCAAATGCATCAGCAGTAAAAGGAAGACTGGGGATACAGTGGGCCCACTGCTGAATGAGGAAGGGGCACTGGTGACGCAGGGTGCAGAGAAGGCGGAGTTACTCAATGCCTTCTTTGCCTTGGTCTTTACTGCTAAGGCTGGCGCTGAGGCATCCCAGCCTGCAGAGAAGACAGGACAAATTGGGACAAAGGAAGACTTACCATAGGTTGAGAAGGATTGGGTCAGAGATCATCTATGCAAACTGGATCCTCACAAATCCATGGGCCCTGATGGGATGCACCCACGAGTGCTGAGGGAGCTGGCGGATGTTCTTGCTGAGCCACTCTCCATCATTTTTGAAAGGTTGTGGAGGACAGGAGAGGTGCCTGAGGACTGGAGGAAAGCAAATTTCAATCCAATCTTCAAAAAGGGCAAGAAGGAGGACCTGGAAAACTATAGGCCAGTCAGCCTCACCTCCATCCCTGGAAAGGTGATGGAGCAGTTCATCCTGGAGGTCATCTCCAGGCATGTGGAGGACAAGAAGGTTATCAGAAGTAGTCAACATGGATTCACCAAGGGGAGGTCATGCTTGACCAACTTGACAGCATTCTACGATGGTGTGACTGGCTGGGTCAATGAAGGGAGAGCAGTGGGTGTTGTCTATCTCGACTTCAGTAAGGCATTTGACACTGTCTCCCATAGCCTCCTCACAGGCAAGCTGAGGAAGTGTGGGTTGGATGAGTGGACACTGAGGTGGATTGAGAACTGGCTCAACAACAGAAATCAGAGGGTCGTGATCAATGGGGCAGAGTCTGGATGGAGGCCTGTCACTAGTGGTGTTCCCCAGGGGTCTGTGCTGGGTCCAGTCCTGGTCAACACATTCACCAGTGACCTGGATGATGGGACAGAGTGTAACCTCAGCAAGTTTGCTGATGATACCAAGCTGGGAGGAGTGGCTGATACAGCAGAAGGCTGTGCTGCCATCCAGCGAGACCTGGTGAAATTTGACAAGAGCAAGTGCAAGGTCCTGCACCTGGGGAGGAACAACCCCATGCACCAGTACAGGCTGGGGGCTGACCTACTGGAAAGCACCTTCGCTGAGAAGGACCTGGGAGTGCTGGTGGACAACAAGCTGACCATGAGGCAGCAATGTGCCCTTGTGGCCAAGAAGGCAACAGTATCCTGGGCTGCATTAAAAGGAGTGTGGCCAGCAGATCGAGGGAGGTTATCCTGCCCCTCTACTCTGCCCTAGTGAGACCACATCTGGAGCGCTGTGTCCAGTTTTGGGCTCCCCAGTTTAAGAAGGACAGGGAACTTCTTGAGCAAGTGCAGCGGAGAGCTACCAAGATGATCAGGGGACTGGAGCATCTCCCATATGAGGAAAGGCTGAGAGATTTGGGATTGTTCAGCCTGGAGAAGAGAAGACTGAGGGGGGATCTCATCAATACCTATAAATACCTAAAGGGTGGGTGTCAGGACGATGGGACTGGACTCTTTTCAGTAGTGTCCAACGACAGGACAAGGGGCAATGGGCACGAGTTCGAACACAGGAAGTTCCACCTGAATATGAGAAAAAACTTCTTTCCTGTGAGGGTGACAGAGCAGTGGCACAGGCTGCCCAGGGAGGCTGTGGAGTCTCCTTCCCTGGAGACATTCCTGTGCCCCTGCTCTAGGTGTGCCTGCTCAAGCAGGGGAGTTGGACAAGATGATCTCCAGAGGTCCCTTCCAACCCCTGCCATTCTGTGATTGTGTGAATTCTGTTATGAATGTCATGCCTAAAACTGGATTGATGCAAATATTTTTCTGAAGCAGTTGGACAACTTGTGGTTATCTGATAAGTGAAATGGAAACTTTGTTTTGAGTGGATCAGATGCCGGAACACCTGATTCTTTTGTTATCCCACTATGGTTGCATTTCTAGTAGTGTCAGGACTTTAAAACTTGCCTCTTTTCAAACTGATAGCTGTTTTAAAGGCTATCACATCTACTGCCGGTAGGTTTTCTTGTGAAGGTACTTCCATAAAGAATATAAAGTCAGGCTTGTGAAAGAACTAGCTTTTATCTGAGCTGCTTTTATATTAGAAAAGTAGTCCTTTCTTAAACCCACATTTCAGACAAATTTGTGCCCTTTTCTGTGTGCTTTGCGCCGTTATTGTCTCTACCATGCTACCTCAGCATCCGCTTAGTGTTATGTTAATCAAGGTGACTACTCTCTCATGTAATGCTTTCCTTTCTCTTCCCTCTTGCCCCCCCTTACTGATCTCACTCCAGGAAGAGAACGGTCTATATTATGTCCTGTATGTATGGTTGAAAGGGCTTATGTACATACACGTGTTACTGTGTAGGCATTATAGATGGCAAAGCCAAAGTAGTGTGCAAGTTCAGCTCAGAAGAGGTGTTCCTTGCAGTAGTTGCTGAAGTGAGTAAATGCTGATTTTTTTAAGGCTAGAATCTGCTTTCCAAGGGCTTTGGCCGCCTTCTGTGTCAGGCTTTAGACGACTTGGAAGAAGAAGTCGGGGGACTCGAATCCAGCTGGATCAGAGAGAATCTCCTCATAACAGAAAATGGCAAAACTGTTAAATGTACGAGTAAGCAGGAGTGTCATGTCAGTGAAACCTGAGAGGTGGTTGGCTGAATCGGCCAAGTGTGGCCGAGCAGTTTAGAACACAAAGGTACAGCACTGTGCTGCCAAATCCTCCAGATCCTTTCCTGTGCGTGATAGCATATTCCTATGCTTCAACTAGCCGATTTTTAATTATGCATTTTAGTAATTCAGGTATTGTTTTCAAAAAAGTAATATGATCAGAGATTGTGGATGACCTTCCTGTTGCTATTTTTCAAGTTTTAGTGCCCTATTAAAAATCACTTTCTGTTATTTCTAATCACTGCTTTAAAGATTGTCACTTCTATTGCCAACAAACTTGCTTACTGCAATAATACCATAAAAAAAAAGATAAGCCATGTCTGTTTAGTGGCTAGGCGTAAACATCGGAGGTGGATTTCAGACTTTAAAATAAATGATGTTGTCCCCATTCCTTTTAGGGTTCTTAACATTTCAGTGCATTCTCCTGGATGTATGCCACCGGTTTGGGAGTGAAAGTGGTGTCATTTGTCAGCTTCGTTTTGCCTGAGGCTATAATAATACGCAGAACTGTTAGTATGTCTCTCAACCACCTTTCCTTTGCAACAGATTATTTATTGATTTATACCTGCCTGAGGGAGCTTCTTCCCAGAAGCTGTCACTGGCAGTACAAGTCCCACCCGGGCTCTTTGCAGGCTGATCCTTGACAGGAAACACTCTTTAGCCCCTGGATGCTGTTAAGAACCTCAGTTTTCTTCCGATTCAACTCCCATCTTCCTCCTCTTCCCCACCCTAGCTCTACACAGGCTTAACAGTGAAACAAAAGGATCTGTGTAGCAAGTGCTTGTGATCAGGATTTTAGTAAAGGATTGAAAACAAATATACGTGTGAAAAGCTTCAAGCTAGGACTGTGGTTTTATAGCTCAGCCTGTAGCTGCCTGGCCCGCTTAACCTACTTCTTACCCCAGCATCAGTGCTAGGAATTCAGCGTGCAGTGACACCTTCTTTCCCAAAAGCTGCGGTCACTTCTGAATTTTCTTCCAATGCCTCTTCTTGCTTTGGTGGTAAATTTTAGGGAACAGATGAATTGCCATGAAGAAAAATGCTGGGTAGAAGTAGAAAACTGGTTACTTTACAGTGATATCTGCTACCTCAACAGATAACTCCCAATAAACTGGGTAAGTGAAGCACTTATTTTGACTGGATAGTTTGGTTCCTTAACAGCCACTCATGTTTCAGCCAGCTGGAGGGATTGCACGGCATCTGTTTACCTTGACTTTCTAGGCTTAGTAGTTTCATTTATATTAAACGTTGCCACACACATATTCTATGGAGTTTGTGATTTCTATACAATCACCAAATTTGTCTTGAGTGCACGTGTTCCTATTGACACAGACAACTGATCTAGCCATGTGCTGTTTGGCTTAGATGTATCTATGAGATCAGGTCTTGAGTTGTGCAAGTATGTTCCCAATGTGTCATCTTAATCCTGTATTGGAGACAAAGGTTTTGTTTTTATTTTTATATCTTTTATAACAAGTTATGATAAACAGTTTTGGGGTTTGCATGGGATCTAATTATACTATTGGGTTCTTAACAAGACAGAAAAATGGTATGTTGCATGCAGCTAGTAATTACTGGGAGACTCAGAAGATATATTTGAAAAAGATCTAGTGGTGACTGCTTAAAATATTGCAGCTGCTGCAGAGTTTGCTTTTAATGTTAGGTTGGGTATATATTCATGCACAATACATCTCGTTACCAAGTCTGACTTAACTAGTAGTTGTCTTGTTTATGATGTTGAGCAATCAAAAAGGGGGGTGGGGTGGGGAAATACCATGACTTCTTGTTTTTCAGTTTGGATTTTGGGTTCTTTTTCTTCTTAAAGGAATAATTGTGTTGAGCTGGGTACTACGAAACTGAGTTTCACCACCCCTCTATCCTACCCCAGTGTAGGGCATGCTTAGAAGGGGGGGTGGGGCGCGGGAAGAAAAATCATAGTTTTGCCAGAAAAGAATATTCTCTGTGAATGTCTGCCTATATAAAGGCACAGAGAGAGAAACATCTGCTGCTTCCACCGTGATATCATCCTCTTCTTGTATACTTAGGTACCACAAAGACCACAGAACAGGGGAGGGAGTCTAAACCTGGCAATTCAGCCATAACAGGGCCTGCTTAGACACTGTTTTTTCTCAGGAACACTGGAAACTGAGTCTTACCTTCTAGCTCTGAAAATCTTTCTTGTTTTTATTCTGGTAATATGATTCTGAGTTGAGAGCCTTCATCTGTGCATGGATGGCCTGATCTCTTCTTAAAAGACAGAAGCTTGTGTGGTTTCCTCAATCAGAGAAAACTATTTGCTGCTGTTTACTGTTGCATGGGATGGGATGTTCTTGGTAATCCAGCCTGGTGCAGTGTTCGGAGTATTAGCTGTCTTTAACTCAAATACGTCTGAAAAAGAGAGTGTGTGACTTGAAGCATGAAAATGTTTGAATCCAGCAGTGACCACCTGTGCTTATTTGGGAAATGAGAATAATAAATACCAGAAAGAGATTTGCTCTGTCCTTCTGCCCTTTTTTGGGCTGTTAGCCACAAATGAAAAACTCTGGTAACTCTTAAATTAAGAGCTGGAATTTGAGAGAAAGTAAAACTGAATTATTGCTAATTCCATTAGCTCAGAAGACAATACTCGAGTCATGTAACTGAGCACTAAAGCACGGAGCTTTGTACTTTTTGGGAAAATATTATTTGGTGAAAGTCTTTGTCTCCCTTCAGGTATAAATGAACTAAAAGTTAGCTAACACACCTATGCGACAAAGTTCTATTCAGATAGTATATAAAATATCTGTATTTAGTAATAATTAATACTGTGTAAATATTCCCAACAATCAACAAAGATATGAAAATCTCTCTACTTTAGTTTAAATAATACTTCATATGGTCTTAGTTCACTCCAGCTCTCTCCAAGGCTTTCACTTCTATCTCCAGCAAACAGCCAGAATCAATATGCACTGTAATATCATCAGGTCTGTGCTTCCAACGCAAAAACTTAATGGTGACCTGATATGATTATAGCCGTAATAAGAGATCAGCATGCTTCACAGTCATGCAATTCATGTCTCTTATGATTTATTTTGCTCTAATCCCACTAAGTGCTGTGCAATATTTGTAGAGAGTTACTGAGTGACTGGAAGGCAACAAGTTCAGTTACGTGTAACTTCCATTTTGGAATTGATTTAGTTCTCTGGAGATGTTAAGTGAAACTTTAATAGGGATGGGTACAAATCTCCTTTGACTTACGGGTTAATCATCTAGCAACATAGAAGTTATGAGTGGTACTTAATTTTATTTTTCCTTTGAGAAGATTCTTAGAACTCTTTATTGTTTTGTAACACCACCTTTTTATGTCACTTCATTGAAATAGCTACTCTATTTCATTATCTGTAGAAGTGTAGAGCTTCACACGAACTATTTCCCTGACTGACTTTTCTCAACAGTCTGTAAGAATCCTACTGGTTATCTCAGCTCTGGCAGTGCATGCAGCAATCATGGCACAC
The DNA here is from genome assembly GCF_963921805.1 of Phalacrocorax carbo. Classification (NCBI taxonomy): domain Eukaryota; kingdom Metazoa; phylum Chordata; class Aves; order Suliformes; family Phalacrocoracidae; genus Phalacrocorax; species Phalacrocorax carbo. The sequence goes on along the minus strand of NC_087516.1, from coordinate 47,548,649 downwards.
CTGCAAGGTCATCTATGTTTCTTTAGAAACAAGGCAAGGAACATTTCTTTAAACTGCGTTCTAGCAGCCTACAAAGAAGCATTGTGTCCTCATACCAAGTGTTTCAATTGGACAAGTCTTGATTTCTGAGACTCTGGTTGTAAATCATCACAATTTGTGTGGCTGAGGTGAGGAGACCCTAAATCTGATTCCAGACCCGGGTGTTTTTTCCGCATTGTTTTAGCAGACCACTGATTTTTAAACTTCAGATACAAACCAGTAAAGTAATATAGATGAGAGTTGGGGTGGAGAAAGAGAACTCCAAGTAGATGGAATTGGTGATATTGAAATAGTGAACCAAATACCCAATTAAATGGGATTGATCAAGATTTCTTCATTGAACCTATTTCTTTATTGGAGTCACCACTGGTGTGTTGGGAAAGAATTTGGGTCTGTAAGTTTCTGTACGCACTGCCATTTTGGGAAACTCTCTGAGACCTGGGGTGCAACCGGATGCATTTCTGATTTCCCCCGCTGTGATCACATGTGACTTGAGACAAAATGTGTTCTTTAACATCATTGATTACTTTAATAAAACAATAATAAGCTGGGTATTGCTTTCTTCCATCCTCTCTGTATCTGTCTATAACTCACTTTTCCTGGTTGAGGAGTAGGTCATATGGCTGCTAAATTTCTAAGTGTTTGCTGAGGAAACCCTCAAATCAATGTTTTGGGAGAATAAGGATCAAGAAGAGGGGGTAGACTTAGTATTTTGTTGGATGAAAGGGTAGATGCAGGGAGGGAACAGAATTATTACCCTTTCTCTCTGTAAAGCTATCAATTTTTCAAACAGCATGATGCTTGCTTTGACTCCTTACGTATGGATTTTGGTAAAACAGAAGAGAAACCCACACTGTTGTCTTCTACGATACAGAATTAATCTCTGGGACTTCCCAATGAGGCCAAGAACTTATTTTTGTTTCTTTGGAAGGAATTAAATAGATAATTCTGTGGATTAAACTTCTATGAGTATGTTGGAATAAGAACTGGTTTGCTTTAGATGGATGCAGAAACTGACCCCCTAGTCAGTACGGGCTTGATATTTTTATTTTTTTTTCTCTCCCTATAAGTAATGCAATTTCTAGGAGTGGTTAAAGAAACCTACGACAGCTTCAGTTACGGGGAGTCTGGAGTTCAGTGACTTACAGCTCTCGGGGTAAAACGCAGCTTTCCACAGCAGTCTCATTTTGATGTAGTAAAATGCATGTGGAACACCAAGTTTGTCTATAACTGTTGCAAACATTTGATTGATGGGATGGGTAGCTTGTTCATGCAAACCACAATACCAGCTGGTACCTGCAGGGAATGACATTGACACTTGTGTAGAGACAGGTAAAAACATTTTGCCCTCATACACAAATACCACACCATGCATAAAAAGTTTAAAAAGCTAAAACTCCCCCCAGGTCGAGTCCCCCTCTCTGTTAGTACAGCTGTGTCCTTTTACAAGCCAGTCTTTAGTGCTTTCATTGGTCGTATTCTTAAAAGGCAAACACTACTCCCTTTGGAGGCAGTTTCATAATCAATAGACTTCATTACAGGCAATGTTTTCTCCTTACTTTGTTCATTTTATTAACCCTAGATGACTCTTGGAATCTCTCGGGAATCTAATCCCTAGCTCTCTTTGGATCGCCTCCGTCCCCAGCCCCCACCCTTACCCCACGTACTTTGGAGATACTACACAATGCCTCCTAGCAAAAACTTTCAGGAATTAACTTCTCTTTGCACTGTTGAGCAAAGACAGGACTTAATTATTTGTCTATATACTTGCCAAAGCTTTTTTTTTTTATGGCGCTTCTTCCTATTCTTATTTTACCACCTGGTCCCATTCGAAACAAAAATAGAACTAATTTTATTTCAAACATTTGGGAAATCGAAATGGGGCACAGGACTAGGTTTGGAGAATGTGATAAATGTACCACTGTGAAGGATGTTAGACTTCCAGTCGCCTTCCTAACCAGCACTTAAAAGCTCTTTGAGATGAGAGGGATATATAGGTTAAACTGATGCAATATAGTGTAACACCAACTAACCTGTCTTTTTCTTTTATATTCTTCATTTGCATAAATCGATGGAATGAGTCCTTTTACAAGGACAAGATTAACAGGAGGTGATCCCATAACAATGTGAAGTGAGATTTTTATTTTTTTTTTCCTAAAGAGTGCGGTAAACAGAGCATGGTGTGTAAGGATTAGCTCAACATGATATGTCTCCATTTATGAAAGGTCCTTCAAAGGAAAATCCTGATGTAGTTTGACAGAAAAATGCTGTCAGGAAGAAGCTCATTAAGTAATTTACTTTCCAATTAGGATATGTTTATTACTTACATGGGCCAAAATATTTGCAGAAACATGTTGAAACTCTCGTCCTTCTTCTAACGTGCCTTAAAATCATATCTCAGTATAATCTCATTCATGGCTTCTTTTCTTTAACAGTATTTGTTCAGTTCATTTAAGACAGAATCTATTATATCTTTTCTGATGGTGGGGAAGAGTTCTATGGTAGAGTACAGCTAAAACCAGAAAATTAAATGCTTGAATGTTCACCAAGATGGAACAAATTATTGGTGTCTTTTTCTTTTGTGATTAGAATGTAAACATTTAACCCTGTGAGAGGTGAGAGAATAAGAAAATCAGATTTCTTTCATTCTATTTGCTTCTGATCAGGTCATAAAGCGGCATAAGCTATCCAATGTGTGGTAGAGTAGAAGGACAAAAACCAGTGGATTGTTGGTGATGTCTTTGAACCATTGTATAGTTGTCACAGACCTCATAACTTCATTCCAGAAGACGGCAAGCAGTTGTCTTATTCAGCACTGCCAAATGGGGCCAAAACCTGTAAATCTGCCACTTGAAAGCAGTTTTTACAGGTTTTGACATAACAGAAGTGGTAGTCCGTGACTCTTGTAACTCTTTATATTGTTGCAAAAGCAAAATTTAATACTACAGAGGAATTAAACTCTCCGTGCTCTCTCCATACCCTGAAGTACTCATATCCCTGGACCTGAAAGGATGAGCAGCACAGGATTCTGCCTGCACTGTGTAGTGCCCCAGGTTATGAATATTTAGTAAGAACCACACCTATTTCATACTTTACTGCTTTCTCAATGAAAAAGATAAAATTCTATGAACATAACTATAGCAGTGTGATAAGAAGGGAAGCACTCTGGCTGCCAAGTTCCTACTGTACAATAAACTCCCAATATTTCCTGCTGATCTTAAAGTTTCTTTCTTGCTTAGAAATATGCATAAGCCTCATTTTGCTCAGCTATTTGCTGATTGTTTCATTGGGCAGGAAAGTGAAACAGTTAAAATATGCCCTTAACGCAGGAAAATATACTTAGGCCATTATTCCAAAAAGTCAATGGTAAATTTTCCTTGAAAGACCAATCTGCCCCTCAGTGACTGAAATAAAACAAAAGTCAGTCAAGATCCTGTAGTAAACTGTGCACATTAATCCTGTTCATAAGCTTGTATAAAATATGATTCAGTATGTATGCTCCCATGAAATACATGATTAATTGTGTGGTAAGCCTTCACCCGGAAATTTGAAAGCTGCTGTGTGGTGAAGGAAAGAACATTTTATCTCACTGTGGGCTAATGATTTATTTAGAGCTTAGTGAAATATCTGTTTGAGGACAGCAGATGACCACAGCTCATACAACCGTGGGACATCAGCATTTCTAAGGAGGTGGAAGAAGTTTCTATTCCAAAGAACGATTCAAACACAAATTCAAACACAATTCTATTCTACTGGATGAGGCAATTAAAAAAAAAAAAAACAAACAAAAAAACACAAAAAAACCCATGACAGTTGGGTAACTTTTATAGAGATCTGAGAAAATTCTTGTTATTATCCAGAAGAGGCTCCTTTGTGAAGCTGAACACATGGGTATGGACATTCATAAATACACCCATGTATGTGACTGTTGTGGTGACCAGAAATACACATGGCATAAAACAAGCCAATGGAGAGAACAACAAAATGTTTTTCACATCTAGTTTGCAAAAACTAGGAAAGATTTTGTTGGAGTTCTGTTTGTTTGGTTTTGTTAGTTTTCAACTTCAGTTTGATGCCGCAGATAAGAAATACTGCTTTAGCCAGACTATTATTTTTCTAGACTCTTCCCTTGCAGCTAATCCATAAGTGTGAGATCCTGAAGGGACAATTATGATTTATTTCTTCTTGGCACAGGCATTGGACTGTCATGCAATCCTCCCAGAGACTGCAGCTGAACATTTCTCTAAGGTTTATACCACTCCTAAGCTGCATTTATTAAGGTCCAAAGGGAGCAAGGCACTAAACTACAAGCTACTTCTGTAACATGTACCTCCTCTAGACCACTTTGACAGCCAGAGTTGAAATTCAATCTTTATAACCCACCATTATAATTGGATGCCTCATCTTTCAAAGGGAGATGATAAACATCCTAGTTTTAATGTTAGAGCGTTTCTGATTGGCTTTTTTCCCCCTTCCTCTCTCAGCTGGAATAGGCCAAGCTACTGATAACAGAACAATTTTGAACAACCATGTTTGCAGTCCAGTCCTATCGTACTAAATAAAGATTATTTAATGGTCATCATCACTGGTGACACTAGAAATGCGAACAAGTGCTCTGGGAAAGCTGGTGAATGGGTCCTGATTAGAGAAGCTTATTAGTTTGGGATATTTTTTTTGTTGTGGTTCTATGTGCCTTACATTAAATTGATTGTATGTTTCTGTAATCACACAAAATATTTTTTGTTTGAACTCTCTGTGAATATCAAGTATTTGTACTACCAGGACATCGTATTAATATCTCTATGCAGTCTGAGTCACTGGTAAACTGTCAGACTGAATATTCAAAATCTGTATTATAAAAGAACAAAGTGGACCCAAATACTAGAATTTTACGCACCTATATCTCATCTCTCTGTTTGCTGTTCCCATGTAACTATCATTATATATACTCCCCCTCCCAGCATCACATAGTATGTGCACACAGTATATTTTCTCAGGGAAATATCTGAAAATAATTCTGCAATAGCAAGCTGAGTATGTGCCATCCACCCTCTGCCTTCTCCACGTGTGCATTACTTTCCAATTTTCCCTCAACTACCAGAGTCACCTCTGTTGTCACCACAAGCAATGCATTAATTTCTCCCTTAAGATCAATTATTACACCACTCCTACAGTAAAAAGGGGAGGATATGAGTCTGTTCATCCACCAGCAGTTGGGGGCTCCAAGATTTATGTCAATACAAGACAGAAGAAGGTATATTTCCATGAGAGGACAGAGCAGCAGGAGCTGCTATGATAGTTTAAAAAGAAGTAAGTTATGTACTCCTTGCAGTGCTAGCTGCAAAAGGCAAGCCAATAAAAAGTTGAGCCCTGGCTCTGGATGCAGAAAACATGCACCTGACACAGGAATTCCTGCCAGCAGCACAATTTGGTTTTCCTATGTAGTCAGGAAGTTCAAGCAGCTGCGTTATGATTACCTTGAGCACACACGCTCTAAGGTAACAGCCACTGTTGGTTCTTTCTTTCAGGTGCGTCCAAGTAGGAAAAGTCAGCATTTGGGACTCTGTGTAGCCAAATTGTAGATTTGCCATGACTTACTGTACATTTTCTGCCTTTAACATAAATGCTGAACTCCAGAGCATTGTACATACTTTGACAAACACTTGCATAATAAGGTTAGTACTGCCTAGTGAATCTTTTGCAGGCCTATACAGTACAGTATCTAATCTTGGTTTTAATTTCTACAGATTCATAGTGGATTGTTTAGTTTTTACAGTCAAGAAATTATCCAGGCTAGTGGTTGCTGCAGCTGCCAGCCCGATCTGCCCTGATAGGTTTGAAGGCAGAGCTATTGAACTTCATAGATTCAACTGTATCGAAGGAGTTCTTACTATGCCAAGTTGTGTAAGAGACAATTTTATATGTAATGTATTTAAAAATATGCAGTTCTATTATTCTTTCTTCTCTCCATTTTTAATTTTATCTGGTTTTATCACGATTAGCAAAATGTGGATCTGGATCCGTAAAAAGTATTGAATGCCGTCTCCTGTTTAGCTTTGAAAAGATTCCTTCTCAGGACAATACCTTAGAATTTCTCCCAGCCTATAAAACCTATATAAAATAATAAATTTTCTTTGGTAATCTGTTATTTTAACTGAAGGAAAGTAAAATAAATATAATTAAAACAAAAAAAAGTAAAAATGGTGGTCTGATGGGGTTTAATGGAGAAAGCAGACTCTAAAGCTTGCTTTGGATCAGCTAAAATAGAATTCTTGACTGTTCCTAAACAGTTGTCTACTTGGTTCCTTTTTGAGAAATTTTTGTCTTGTTCCAGATTGGATATTGCATATTCATAGGACTATTTTAAAAAGCAGAGCTGATTTAGAAATTCTTGCCTTGAAAAACCAGTCATAATTGGTTCCTTTCCCCCTCAGTTACTTACCAGCTTTTTTTCTTTTAACTCCTAGGTGGCTAAGCTCCCAAGAGTATGCACATTACACATGCTGATTCTGGCTTTTTGACAGTTAAATTATAACTAATATTTTGGAAAATATTAGGCTTTGAAAATCCTACATGTATCACCCCAGCCTAATTTGTGAGTTAATTGTACAAATGCAGAGAAATGGGGCACGCGGAGTCCAATTATATTTTTTTTCTTCTCTCCTCATTTCTAAGAATATTTCATGTGTAAAAGCAACACACAAATTCCTGGACTTGTGGCCTAGAAACTAAGCCACAACTTTTATTTCACCTTATGCTAGCTTTTTAGTACTTAAGCGCACTAGTATTTATCCTGGATTTTGACTTGCATCTCTTCATATCTTGCAATTTTCATCAAGGTAGGCTTCTCTGAGCCTTAGTAAGCATCAATTATGTTTCAGGGTAAGTATACTCTTTCATTGTAAGCAGTGTTTTCATAATTATGCTCTGCAGTGAAACTATTAAGGATTTCAAGGATATTTTTTTTTTTAATTTTCACTCATACTGGTGATTTTTCTCAAATTTAGCAATGGAGAACAGTGGGAGCAGACCCCATCGGCTTCAACAGAAAGAGGTCTCAATTCAGGTGAAGAACTAGGTTTGGATTTTCCTGTGTCAGTCGCTTCCTGAAGAGGTCAGTATTCATCCACCCTCGCAGTTTACCTTTTGGGAATTATTTGCTTGGGGGGTAACATCGGTGAAAATCCAGATTGCAGTTACATGAGTAATTCAAAAGTTCAGAAGAGGAAAGGAACCAAGTAGATGCATGTCTTGACAAGATACGTTAACATCTTCCAATAGAATTGAAGCACATGTTGAATACACCCCAACGTGTCTGTCAGGAGCCTTCAATAAGTTTTACCATTTAATCTGTATCAAACTGCACATACAGTTTTCCCTGCTGCAAACATTATTCTTAAATAGATGTAAAGACTCAGGTCCTCAGCAGATGCCAGGCACCTCCTTCTGGGATGTGATTGTACGATGCAGGCATCATAGACCTTCAGGAAGACCAGTGCCCTTCCAAGATTGCGACTAACCTCAAAGGGTTTCAAGGACCGTTAGTTAAGATATCACTATATGTCAGGATACTAGAGTTCAATTAGTATTTATGACATGGGATTTCGTATGTTGGGTTTTTGAACTGCTCTGATTAGGTAGTCTGTTTCTCACCAGAAAGGCAGTACAGAGAAATCTCTACGTCTTGGTGTGGGTTCCTGGCACAAGTGGTGCTTTGAGGGAACTCCTAAGGTGAATTATGCTGCAAAGGAGCAGGCTTTGCATTTCTGACCGGTTTTGACACGGAGTTGTTTCTTGGCAGTGGTCAGAGCGATTGTGCTGCTTGCTGCTTCTGCTGTGCAGTCTAGGTTTTCTAATACTTCGTCAATGACTGACACTGTAGAGCTATCCTCTCAGCCCCTTACCGATTCCTAGTGCTCTGCTGGCATATGATTTTCTTTTAAAACTGGTGTTGATCTGCTGCTACCATGCTAAGTCTGTCAGTACTGTTTAAAGTAAGGACTTCAAACTCTGTAGCCTCAAAAAGTTCAGTCCTTCAGTGTCTCCATATACTCCTCATTACTTTTTTTCCTGGTGTAGTTTTTAATGTTTTTTAATAGAGTCCTCACCCTGGCTATGTGGGAGTTGAATCAGTCACTGGAGAATATGCACTAAAATAACTTTTTAGACAGAAACATCAAGGAGCTGTAAGCTGTGCACAGTAGAAGAAAGCTGAAGACAGTCAGCAAACATGGTGGTGAAGTTGGAGGAAATCCCCAAGGAGAATGTAATGAGAAGGGTGACTGGAAACATAATAGTGAGAGAAGCTGGAAGGAGAGGCTGGAAGTCCCCTGAATCAAAAAAGCTAGTGCAAAAAGTAAAAAAAAAAACACAACCCCCCCCCCAAAAAAAAAAGCGCTGGGGGTGGAGGGAAGCATAGGCTGCAAGTAATAAGGGGGATTTGTTGTTAGTCTGCTACATAATTCTTCACATGATGAATCTGCTCCATTCAACTTGATAAAGTTGAAAATTTGGGGGATATTTTTTATTTAATTTCCCAGAAAATGAAATTGTATTGGGTATTTCACAATAGTTCTGAAGTTGTTAAAATGGTTTTCAAAATGGAAAACCAGTTAGATTTTGTTACAAAAAGGAGCAAAGGAAAAAGAGACCCTTTTAAGTGGTCTCTGCTACAAGCACTTCTTAAAACTGTAAAGAGCTAAACAGACCCTAGAACTGTGAAAGGAAAAGGGCAAGTTTGAAAGCTGGAAGACTTCTGTTCTCCACCTCTCAAGTGGATGGAGTCACTGTAATAGGAAGCCTGATTTAGGAGGGGAGTATGAGATACGGAAGAACACGGCAGGGAAATCAGCCTCTTGCAAAAGAAATCTCAGCAGCAAAGGGAGAACAATTGACATCATCATTGCACTTCGAAAAAGCCAACAAGCCTGGCGTCTGTTGTGTACTGAGGATTATGGTAAAAATGTGTTTCCCTTCATCTGACATCTCACTAAAGGCTAAAATTGTCTTTAATCCCTGAATAATGATTTGCGATATTAGCTCATTGTCTCTCCTCTTCTTCTTGATCAGGGAAGTATATTCCAAAATGCTGTGTATTGACCTGCTGAAGTAGCAACTGAAAGCGGTGGGAAAGGGAGGGATCGGGTTTTTTTGTGTGTGGGGGTTTTGGGGTTTTTTTTATGCTTCTAAGTAACTTTTCAGTGAATGAAGATTATTTTTGAAAATACCCTCTCATTATAACAGCCTCATGCATGCTTTGCAAAAATACCCTCTCATGCTTAGCACAGGGAAACTTCCCTGTGGGATAAGGGTGTAGAAAGCAATATTTCAGGTCCCATATAACATTGTAAAGTAAGGTACAAAATGTTTATGATAAAGAGAACAGCAAAATACTTGCTTTAGATCACAGACCATATTCTGCGTTCCTGTATATACTTACATAGGGTAGCTAAATCACCAATCCATCTTGCTAAGACCCATGTTACTAAGTAGCAGATGCAGTACTAGAAATTAAAGAAAGAGTAATTAAGGTTATGTATGGGTGAGAAATGCAGACTTCACGTGTGTAGCAGCTGCTAATTGTTGCAGTCATGTAGGACATTGCTCTGAGGGATGGCTACGTAGCCATTTCTGTACTGAGTTACCCTCTGGAGAGGATGTTTGGGATGATTTGAGCATCATATCTTCGGATTTGCTGCGTGACAAGTTCTAAAGGGAATACAGTTGCTGTAGAACAACTGATTTTTTTTTACGTGTTTTCATAATGTACTGTAAGATTCTGATCTTTTATCAGCAAAGATAACCCTAGTAGTGCTCGAGTTTCTGATTTTGCAAAGTCTGCCTCATTTATATTCTGAGTAAAGCATGGTTACATCATATACTATCCCAGTGTCTGTTTTTGTCAGTTCAGTAATATAATCTACTGACGTCAGTATGTGTCGTTGAAAATGAGGATCTGCAAGGTAGAGGCCTATGAGGTAAGATTTTTTTTCCTGCATCTTTTTGCATATGCCAGACCATTTCCTACAATCTGCACAGTAACATTTTTCTGGAAAGAAGGTAGTAGAAGGAAATGTCTAAATCTGCGTTTAAATTTACAGTTGCATAACATATAGATATCAAAGATCTTTATTAGCAGTAGCCAGTTCTTGCTCAACTTGTTAAATCTAAGCTCTGCAATCTCTGAAGTCAGTTTGCCCATGCCCCCCCTTCCGTCCCTGGCACCTGGCTATCTGTCCAGTCTTGCTCAGGACAGGTTTTTCTGTTGGACCAGCAACTTCAGCCACTTGCACCAAGACTGGATGTAGCAGGGAGTGGGTTTTTCTTGAATCCCGGTGCTTTCCATTCCGTAGAGTGCACTTTACATCTGGAGTGGACCAGAAAAGCTCTAGTACTTGGCTGCTGGAAGCGTAGCCAAAAGAAAAGGAATTTGCTAGTAATCGTGCCTGAAATCTGTTAATTTAAAAGAATAAATGGGTAATAAAGAATCCAGGAAGGTAAGCGACTGCTGAAGCTTGTTAATGTGTAGGAAATAACAAGTGATGTAACATAAACATTAGCACTGAGGGAAAAGCCTTATGAGCAGACTTCATTTGAGAAGCTTTATACCTTTAGCCACTCACAGAAATGAGAATAAATTTGTGTAGAGCACAAACACTGCACTAGACTTCTGCACTTACGCTTAGCGATTCAGTCACACCTGAAGTCTGCTTACTATGGTTCAGTCATGGTGATCTAGTACTTAGTATTTTGAAGTCATGAAGCACGCTGCAGATCTGTACAGGAGCAGTTGTTCAGCAGAAAGAAATGTGTAGATAACACAGGTCTAGAAAAGTGTTTTATTCTGTTCTTAATATATGGGTGATCACCAGATAAAAGCATTTTTAATCAGAAAAGTTAGAGACTGTACTACTTTTATCTATTTAAAAATGAAGAGGAAACAAATAACAGAATAACTTGTTGCTGTGTGATATCACACAAAACTTCACAAAAATAATTACTACAAAAGGTGTGACTGAGCAGGCTGCGTATGAGGCCTGTCCTGAGCCGCTTTAGCTGACTCTCATAAAATACAAATTTAACTATGGAATTGATTATTTAGTGCACATTTGGGTGACACTTACACAATAATTGGTCCTGAAAATTCCTTTTGCTAATGAGTTTTATGTCACTTGATGTAGTTGTGTCTGTGTTTTAATATCCTTTGTGCTTTAGGACATCCCAGATGTACCAAAGTAATGCTGACAAATCAAATTATTCAACTGTTAAGTTCTTCTTGTGATCCTTGTTTCTCCTTTATGACTTACATTATTACAGTACTTCTAATTTGAGCTCTCACATTTGTTTAGAGGGGAATAAGATTGGAGAAATATTGCTGTCTTCAATTACATAGCTTAGGGGTAAGGAAAAGAAGCATGGGATAATGCAGGATCTGAAGCACACAATCACTAATGGTCATTGTTTCTATATAAATAGCAGAGGATGGGCATGGGTTAATGGAGGCATCACAAGGTAACTGTGAGGACAGTTCCTTAATTATTGTTAAATGTATTGAGATTAAGGTAAAGAAATGTTTGAAAATGTTCAACGGGTATTTTGGTTTGGTTTGGTTTTTTTCTCTCCAGGTAAGAGGACAAAGGAAGATACCATCCAAGTAAAATAGTCCTACCATATGTGTAAAAGAAAGAGAGAAAAGGTGATTTTTATAGTTGCCCATTTTAAAGCAGTATTACAGATTAGACTACCAAGTCTCTTGTACTGACTGTAGAAGCGATTGGCATAAAACACAGCTAACCAAATTACTATCAGAACATAATTTCAGTGTGTGCTATTAAATGTGAATAAATATGCTTGAGGCCAGCTCAAAACTCATTCACTAGTATTAAGAAGAGCTTACAGAACATAGTAACAGAACCAATGCTAGAAAACGGGACATTTTCCTAGGATGAGGTTTGTAAGGAGTCAGTGCTGGAACCACAGTGCTTTCCTCTCCTCTTGCCCCATGTTTGGCTGGAGGGTTTTGCTAAAACAATTAGGATAGTAACACGAAGTTACAGGTAACTCTTTACTAGCCCAGCAAAAAGTTTATCTTATGAGTTTTGCAGTCAACTAGAGTGGTAGTTGACCTTAGGGTCTCTATCAAGCTCATATTCCTATGATTATTCTGCCTTGTAGCCATGTACTGTCTCAGCTTACAAACTAAACCACTGCAGCCAGTGAAAGTGGCTAAAATATGTAAAAGAAAGGAACCAAACCAAACGAAACCCTTTCTGTAAAGCCTGACTATAAATGACTTGCAGTGAAGGTAGTAAAGCACCCCACGTAGGGCCAGCACTAGCTGGTGTATTAGTGCAAGGTTGTACTGATCTGTAAGCTAGAGCAACTAAGAGGCCAATAGCAGGTGCTGATCCTACCGAAGCTCGAGTTTAGCATCAGAGCTTCTCTTCCAATGTGGTCAAACACTGGAACAGGCTTCCTAGCAAGGTGGTTGATGCCCCAGGCCTGTCAGTGTTTAAGAGACATTTGGACAATGCCCTTAACAACATGCGTTAACTTGGTCAGCCCTGAATTGGTCAGGCAGTTGGACTAGATGATCATTGTAGGTCCCTTCCAACTGAAACAGTCTAGTCTATTCTAAACTGGATAAGGAAAAGGCTGTGGCTATACAACACTGTGGATGACATGGGCACATGCAGTGGCATCAGGAAGAATAGGAGGCCACCTGGCCTAGACAGCAAGAAGATCAAAAGATCCTCACTAAGCAGCCTAGGCCAACTAGCTTTCCCATCAACAGACACTTATTTCTGCATGGTGCAGGAAGCAGAATTCCAGAATCTTAGTGCAGGTTGGATGCAACCTATTGAAAAATTTCCAGGGAACAATCTGGTCAAGACCTTTATCAAGGCAAATATGCAGAAGCTGGTATTTTGCAAGCTTTCATTGATCTGACAAAAGCATCGGATGTGGTAAGTTGCTGTGGTCTTTGCAGCCTCACAGAAAGTCATATTCTGTTTCAGAATATTACAGTAGACTGTAGTACTGCTTCACATAGGTACAAAATGAAGCTCAACAGAATGAATGATACTTTCCATAGGACAACTCAAAGGGTACCTCTTATATCTAGTCTTGTTCATGCTGTTCAGTAAAGTGATGTGTATGATCGTTGTAACCTTAAAAGGAGCGTTTGGATTTTTGAAATTCAGTAGTGTCACTTATTCTCTCCGGATAGTCTAGTGGGTCTGAAAAGGCCAAATGGACCAGATAAGAATTCTTGATTATAACTGCACATGGGTTGTCCACTCCAATTTCTGATTTACAGCTGCTGGGACAGAAATTTATTCTTCTACAGACAGCTTTTGATCTGGCTGTCAGATTAAAAACTAGGGCTGCTTGAGGGAACAACAGAAAAAATAATGTCTTTTGCCCCTCTGAACTCTGAACTCCTTGTTTGAAAGCTTCTTACTTTGGGGATGTTTCTGAGTGATAGTGAATGCCCACTGAGAAATGGACTCAGAATAAAGGCCATCACTGACAGGCACTTTCAAGAAAATAGTATTCTGGCATCAGGCTCTTCACCAGGTGTGTTAAGGTTTTGTGCTTCTTCTCTCATGCAGGCTAGGTCTTTGGGAGCTGGGCAGAAGATAAGCCTGTGGACTGGAGGAGTTCTGCTATGCAGACAGTGGCTTTCCGTGGTCTGGAGGCCATTGTGTCATGGGTTGATCAGTGGCAATGTTCTGACTGTATGTTTACCAAGGCACTACTGACTAAAGTCCAGCTCTGACAGACCAGAGGCATTGTCCATTTGAACTAAATGGGGGCCCCCGGTTCCTGTGCTGTGAGGTTGAATGGGGTTACAGGAAGCACGGTTACTGCCTGAGGGGCTACTGAGGCTGTAAACACGCTCCTGACTGCTTGCAACATAGTGCCTCACTCTTCAAGATCTCAGCCACGTGTAACACTTCACGTAGGTCACCATTTTGAGGAAAGACACAAGTCTATCCAAACTCTTTGACTGGAAAAGCATTCAAGTCAAAGGAGGCACCTGGCAGCAACAGTGCATTGGGGCATATACTGAATGGCAGTGTAGGTTACTTATTTCCTGTGGGCCTGGGTGCTCACCAACCCTTGCTTCACCTGTGCTTCATAATGCTGCCATGCTCAGCTCTGAGGAATTTGCTCTAGTGATGGTAAGAATGGTGCTAAATATTATGTTGTCTCTAATTTTAAATGTACATCTTACTGTAAATAATAAGCTTCTGACTACTGGAGTCAGAGGTGAACCTATCAAAAGCATGTTTGCTTACAATCTAAACAGGATTAAAATTTTGTGCTCCCACATGTACCCACAGAAATTTTAGAGGTGGAAAAGAAATGTGAAAATGAGATGAAATTACACAAAATTCTCTGGTGGGTGAGGGAGTGGCTGTTTTGAGAGTTTAGTCACCTGAATTACCCTTTTTTTTTCCTCGGGTCAGGACAACAAAACAGCACACATGCTTATTTTAATATGGTAATTGGCAGCATGAGTAATTGAGTTAAACTGTGAGTGAATGTAAATGTGTGCTGAGATTATGCTGTGCAAGGCAGACCCAGGATGCTCATTTTATGTGGGCAATTGTCTGCAGCAAAGGGGCAGAGTGAGGTGATTCAATAGCAACAGTGTTTTGAAGTGCCACAGCGAAATCTGCCAAAGTTTGTCTGTCCGGGACCTAGGTCTCATAAAAATTACTTTACCTCCCCAGCTGCGTTTCTTTATAGCAGTATAAGTCCTGAGAAAGTCCTTTTATAGCTTAGACATTTTTGACCTGGCGCTTACAACTAAAAAGAGCTTAAGTTTTGCATAGGTCTATCTAATAGAATGAGATTAAACTCCTCCTATTAATTCTAATATTAATGGTTTCATGCATACATTAATACCTTGTAATATGAATCTGAAAAGATGCACTCCATTGTTCAAACAGGATAAAAAGTTATGGTCCGTACCTTCAGGCACTTACAATCTTTAGGCCTTTTCCCTGCTGAAACAAAAAGGAGTTCTACAGTTGTTTGTAAAAGACATAGGTCTAGATTCTAAATCATCCTACAAGCATTAAGGCTCTATTAAAGAAATGTACTTTCACTAAGGAGCTGAAGAAAAAGCTGCCAGTCTAACTTATTCCATATAACCAAGAGGGTGATTAAATGTTCCAAATATGCAGAAGTCAAATGTCCCATTTCTGCTTTAAATCTTTTCCTTTTATAGGCTGTGGGTTATACTCCCTGCTTTGAAAACCTGTGCTGTTTAGGAACAAGAATGTATTTACAGTTTTAAAAACTTGCAACTAATCTTGGATGAATAGACTAAATTAACCTTTGGCAGAGAAGTTGTAATTTCTAAGCCAACACATAACTGCATTTTGCATTAGTTCAGGAATATTGGGTACTTTGAGGGGTTAAGAATGAAATATTTTCCATGATTCATATCTCTTTTAGCTTGAAAAGTCAACAACTTGATTCCAATGTAGCCAAAAGGGGTTTTCAGTCCAAAATGTCTCATTGCATGCAATTAATTTGGGTTCTTGCAGTTAGGGTTTTGTATCACAATGCATTAATGCATGAAAGCAGCTGCACAATGAGTAGTGCCACATGTTTGAACTAAAAATAACCTGTGTATATTGTTGCTGTGCAAACAGTTGTACGTTTTGGTCACTGAAGATAATCTCTGTGTTAGGGCAGCAGAGACGCATATGGTAGAATCAGATGCACATTGTAGAACTATGAGGGGATGCTTGCATGTCCCTGCTTGTGCCGCTTAGCCACACCCTGTCCTTTGTGTCTTGGCAAGGATGCCGAGTCCTATTATTGAAACCCATGAAAAAGTTCAACAAAACTTTTAGTGATAAATATACTTAGGCAAATGGAAACAACTTCCATTTTCCCTGCAATAAGGATTTTGGAACTTAGACAACTGACATGGTGTTTTAGGGAGAGGGAAAAAGGCTATGCTAGTTTAGAATTAATTTTGTCTTGCAGACATGTCTATGGGAGAGGGGAAAAAAAAACCCAACTGAACATAGTATGCTTTCCAACTTGCTGAGCTCAGTCCTTCTTCCACTTACAAATCAGTGTTTTGCGGCCCTGCCGAAGAGCCTGTGCCTTTCAAGAAACTCCAGAAAACTAATTCTGATCACCATCCTGCTGAGGTACGTAAAGCAGCTTGCCAATGGATGACTCCTTCATCCAAACTTAGAGTAACCTTTGGGTCTCAAAAGCACTTGCTTCTACTTGCAGCCTTTCACCTTAATCTCTGCTCTCCCAACTAAAGTAAATTATACAGCAGAAGAGTCAAAGATTACGTCTAAGTTTTTCTTTTGTTCCTTATGTAAAACCAGTTATCTGGCCTTTGTCTCCTACTATGCACAACAGCAGCTCACCGGTGCAACACTACGCTACACTAGAGCCTGGGTCTTCATACATGCTGGGAACCGCTGGTGAAGTGCAACATAACGGAGGAGATAACACCAATTTCCATTAGAAGATAGCAGGACTGCTAACTATCACCGCTCAATAGGCACTAAGATCTTAGGCGAGTTGTCTGTCTTTACTTTCCAAGCTTCAGTGCAGTGCAGTGTGCTTAACTGTCAACAGCCACAACTGACAGGCTTTGGTTACTGCCATTTGCTGCCTTTCAGCTGGGACCAATGTCTCCAGTCAGTCGGCTTTGATTGTAAATTACCAGTGGAAACGATGAAGCTCCGTTCCTGCAAGTAAGTCTTGATCTCATCTGATGGGATGCAGTTGCAGGTGGTTGTTGATTACCAAGTGAAACCTGTACAGTATGTGCCCTGTCTGAACAGAATAACATAATGGTGATATGGCTGAAAAAATATACCCAGTTATAGTGCAAGCAGATAACATATAATAGAGCATATTATAATTATGGCGTATAAATTAGGTGCTTATAACCATCTGCCTGTCACTGGGTAAATGTCTAATGTTTGCAATAGTTCTCTTACGTCTCTTAAGTTATACAGGTTAATGATAATATATTATCAAGCTGTTATATGTACTTGCTGGTTGTCTTTCTTCCAAAATGAAATGGCAATTGCATACTGACAGTGGAGAAAGAGGGGCTGGGATCCTGCAGCTGGGCATGCAGAAAAGGCGGGAAAGAGCCAGAGAAGCATTTAGTTCCCCATTAGGAAGAAGCCAAGAGAGAGGGAGTTTTTAAGTCCAGAGTATTAGCTATAAAGAGACTTTGATTTGTGATTAAAGAAACTGTTGCATCTTTTCCTGAGAAAATGGGAAATGAACGGAATGTATTCTCTCTAATTAGAATCACAGTTAAACTTGCTTATTAACTTATCTCTAAAGGTGAAGAACTCGCCTACTGACTATTTGAGACAGAAAGAGTGATGGTATTCGAGTACTTCTTTTTCTTGTTTCAAACATGGTCTCTGCTTTTAACTGTGTGTGCCTTTGTCCTCCTACAGCCAGCATCCTTGTACCTAAGATCTTATTCTTTATTTTATAGCACATGAACGAGGGAACTAAAATATTCATAAACATGTGAGAAGGATTAGGATTTTTTAAGAATATCTAGGACTGCGCGTTATGTGCCTTCCAAGAAAATAAGTAGTAACTATTAACCCATGAGAACTTCTCTATTGATTTAGAAAGAAATTTTGACAACTAACCCAAGGCTTCAATGCTTACCATCAGACCCACGGACATTGTGGGGAGTACTTGGGAGGGTTTGGTCATTAAAATGGAATACAAATATTTAGGTTTCAAAACAGGCACCTAAATGCAGTCAGTTAATAAGCTGTCATAATTTTTTTTTCAGCTAGTCCTTCCTTTCTCTTGGTTAGGTGACTCTCTAGGTGTCTGTCTAGGTGACAGCCTTGTCTCTCTTTGAAGATCATGGAAAGAATGGAAATCTGTTTTGTATATAAAAGTCTTCTTTACTAGGCTGCCTGTCCAGCAGGTGGGGGAATTTCCTTCTAAGCCTGAAGGGTGACTGAACCAGAGGGATGCAGGCTATCTTGGAAAGTGGGCACTCTGCCCCACCCCCCCTTTCTTTTTTTTGTTGTGTTGTTTTTTGGGTTTGGGTTTTGGTTTTTTGTTTTTGGTTTGGTTTTTTTTTTAGAAAGCTGCACTGGCTTGTTCAGTAAACTCAAGGATTGAGCATCAGAAGGTTTATTAGCTTATTAGACAACTTATTATCTTATTGGTTGTCTTCTGTCTGGGATGGAGAATACCCCAACTATGTCAGCATTTCATATTAAATAGTAGCTAAAGTAATATATTTAGTGTTGGGAGCAGGAACTGAAAACAAATGCTCGCACCACTGCCATTCCTGGATGATAATCCATCTCTCTCCTTCCATTGCTTACTGTTCCTCAGGCTGTACGCATCTAATGCTTGCTGTTGCAAAGACACTCCATCTCAACAGCAGAAGCAGAATATCCTCCCCCTTTCCTCATTTTTGCACAACGGTATCCGTGGACTCACCACAAACACCGAATTTTAGCTACACTCAATTATGGGATATTTTTAGTCATCACTGTAACTTTGCTAATAAAAAAAAAAAGGTGTGTGTTGACTCCTAGTTACTTAAACATATTAGTTACTGTTTTTACATCTCTACTGTTTTTACTGCCTTGGACTTCAGTGTCTACATGCTATCATTTAATTTGTTCTTTTTCTTCTTCGTTCCCCCTATCCTTGGGAAATTCAGCCCTTAGGAAAATGAGGTGCATCTGGAAACATTCAAAAGCGAATATTCAGACAAAAACTTTGAAGGGGAGAGCTGAGGACTAAGGCATTTCAGGTACGTGGATAAAGCAGAGTAATACAGAGTTTTGAAAATTTTCGGTTTTGGATTCAAACACTGAAACTCCATTTCATGCTCACATTAGCCACCTAAAAGTCAGTCTTGCTTTTTCCTTTTCTTTTAAACAAACATGGGTGGGTGTGGGTGTGTTTAACAAGTATTTTTGTATATACCCAGGTAAGTTCCTACTATTGAAATTCTCTGTAAAATTGAACATATTTAATAATAGTCTAAAGAAACTTTTAAGAAATGAAAAAAATCCCCTTTTTAGACAAAGCATCAGAATGCCATAACCAAGGTTAGATAGGAAAAAAAATTCTTAATAGCTATCATTTCTGGTGCACAAAAAAATTTTATCTTCAAAGCTGTGTCTCAGGTGCTGTCTATCTTTGTAGACTTTTAATGTCCCAGAGTGAAGGCTATCTTGTAGAAGAAGAAAATAGATTTTCCTCATTAATTTCAGTGTCCAGCACATCAGAATAGTGGCTTCAGTGGTGGGGTTAGTTACAGTAGTGCCTGTTTTCCTTACGAAGGACTAAGCTGGCCTTGATTCTTTTTTTCATTTGGGTGTGAGAGGAAACAAAACAGGAAAAAAAGCCGACACACTTTCCCCATTAAAACAGAGTTAAGTGCATTATTTCTGAGAGCGAGAATTTAACTCTTAGCTATGTTGGGTATTTTACCTCCTTAACCTGATGATTTTTGGAGTTCCCATTTGTAACCAGCTTGCTGGCTTGGATGGCATGACCTCAATCAGGGATGAAAAATTTATTAGGCAGCAGAACATAAAAAATGCATGTGCTGCAGCGTGGAGCATGGCTGCCTAAATCCCTTTCTCTCTTTTGTGTTCTCTCAAGTGTTTAGTCCCTAAGAATTGAGGATTACAGGGAACTAGGAATATCTAAACTGGACCTTGGGGAAAATGTAATATATTACATATAGTTTCTAGATTTTATTGAAAAGAAAGAAAAAGTTTTTCTTATGTGGAACAAGAAGTAGGTTTTTAATTGGTATTAAATTTTAAAACATGGTAGGAAAATGGTTTTCTTGTTGGTATGTTAATACTGGACCTGTTGAGTCCACACATTGTAATGCTCATGATTTTGTGTGTATTTGAGAATTGTTTAGGGATAGTTTTCTTGCCCAACTGAGATAAGGCTGAAATGCATTCCCACATAACTGGATGTATTGTTCTTCTGTAGATGCATGCTGTAAAGTAGCATAAGGAACAAGAATAAAGGTGGGAGAGCTGGGGCAGAAAAAGTTATGAAAAGGGGACTCTGGGCCTTTACCTTTTCTGTTTAAGGTGTCAGAAACAACATGTGTTGTTTATTCATCAAGATTAGATTTGTTTTCCAGTTTTACAAATATTATCTACAGAAGTGCTCCTTGTAAAGACAACCATTTCTTTTGTTAGTGCTCATGAAAAAAATCACAGTGACCACTCTGAAATCTGGGAAACAATTAGTAACCTACCAAATAAACACACACACACAAAAAAAAGGAGTTCTGAACTGCTGATTAATTTAAATTTCCAGAAATCTGTACCTTTCTAATAAAAATATGCATACTGTTCATACTGATTTGCACTAAAATTATGTTCCTGTAGCCCAAATGCTGTGTAAGACATTTCTCTCTCATAAGTGTAGACACCTAGATCCAGAACTGAGTCTGTAGCTTGGCTGCTAGACTTGCGCTTTTTCCGTCATGAACTGGGGTAATGTGGCTGGGAACGTATTAGCTAATTTAGAGCTTTCTGAAAAAGGAGCTGTAGGAAGAAGCAGAAGTGTGAGAAATCACAAGATGACAATGGAAGTCATTGGCTAAAACTCACCAGAAGGTAGCTGATCAAAGGAGATCAGGAAGGGGACTGATCAAAGAGGAGCTCCCAGAAAGTCATGAGTACAGTCCTGCATCCCATGCTGAAAAGGAGCACTGAGGCAGTGCACTGCAAGCTCCTGGCAAATTAGAACAAGTGGTGTTGGACCAAGAGAGACACATAATGCAGATATCAAGGGTAAGTAGTTCTGCTGTGTACCGATGCTATTAAAATGTGATGCAAAGAGCTGGAAATGGAAAACACACCAGTGTGTCCACGCCAGAACTACCTGCTTGTATCCCACTTTGGGAACTAGGGAGAAAAAAAAAAAAAAAGCAAGCAACACATGTAAAGATTAAAAGGGGTGGGTCTAAAAGGCACAGAACTATCGATTAACTATCAAATTTATTTTTTTACACTGAACAAGTTTAATAAAGAGCAGGGCACTATGTGATCAACCTATGAATAGGAGGTGAAGCTCCTATCTGAATTTAGATAAGGCATGCTAAAAAACCCCAAAGTATACAGGCTGTGTCTGAACCACCTAGAAATTCTGCTTAGGAATATGAATTTGACCAAGTAGGACAACTAGTCTTCTAAAACATGAACAAGTCAGGCTAGGTGAAATAGGGCACTAAAGCTCAGTCTTGATTTCACAATGGCAAGTAACTATTTAATCAAAAGCATGGAAGACTCTTAATTCTAGTTTTTGTTTGTTTGTTCAAGTGAAATGACTTATTTGCAGGCAATGGAGTTGCAATAAACAAGTTTAGCTCTATGCACAAACAAATGAAAAGAGCATTCTTCACAGCAGCTCTTCACAGAGGACAGTTTTTGTGGGGTGGTGGTGTTTGGGGTGGGGGTGGTTTGTTTGGCTTGCCTTTTTTTTAACTGAGAATCCCAAAGGACTCTAAATATAGATATTGTGGATCTGAATCAAAAATAGTTTCCTCTCAGTTTGTTGAATTGACAAGCTGCAAACAATTTACACACACACAATAAAAGGCACTTTAGATCTAACTGTAAAATATAACTTAGGCAATCTAGTGCAACCTAATTCATGAAAGGGGTGAAAACAAGCATGGAGCTCCATTAGGAACAGTAATGCAACTTTATAAGGGGAAGAACAGAATACTGTTAGGCTGATCAGAAAAAAAGTAACTGCAAATTCATTATAGTAGTACTAGAGTATTAATGGGTTGTTTACTTTAAAACTTGCAAAGATTAGTGCTTTGTACAAAACCAGTGACAGCTTTCTCCTGAGATACCATGTTGCCTGACCGTGGTTTCGGTTAGCCTAGATTGTGCAGCTCTGCAATCCCTTCCTGGGGCTGGCAGCATGTGCTATTCCCTCTTCCTTCCTTACATTCTCTACAAATCATGCTTGTGAACGCCAGGCTGCTAGGTTCAAATGCTGTGTCACAGGGTAGCAGGATGAAGGGTCTGTTTGTTCCTTTTTGTATTTGGAAAAGCAGAATGAAGAAAACAGTTTTATTAAAAAAAGGCAAAAATAAATTACCCTTTCCCAGGCAAGGCAAAGTAATGACAGCAAGTTGGAATCAACAACAGGAACTGGAAATGAATCTTCTCCCTGTTTGGCTAGCCTTTCACATGTGAGTGCTTTCTGTAAAGAAACGTCACTGGGTTTCTCCATTTTTTTCCATTCCTGGAGAATTTGGTTTAGAGAGAGGGGTGTCTTATAACCTTAAGACTCAAGTGCACTGTAGCTTATGGTTCAGTGTGTTCCAGTGCTATAAGATACTGATGGAGAAAACTCTGCATAAATCCTCTCCTATACTTGGGAGGCATTGCTAGCTTCCTTATCAAATCCAGCCTCAGTAATGGGCCACACAAGAAAGGTAATATCAGTGATTGTTGTGCAGTAGAAGCTAGACTAGCCCATTTTAAAAGATCAAGTATTATTTTGAGGCAATCATTGCTCAAGACTTGCTTGTGCTTGAACAGTAGTCGTAGAAGTGAGCTATACACTATTTCAGCTTTTGGGTATTTTCTAGGGGGGAGGTGTTGGGTTTAGTGTGTGGGTTTGTTTTTGTGGTTTGTGGTTTTGCGTGTTGTGTTGGTTTTTTTTTAAGAACACAGGATAACCAATTTCTGCAGAAATTATCTAGATGGGAACAGCGACACATAGCCTACAGAAACCTCTTGACCATACAAACAGTAATAAATAGCAGCTATTTCTAACTTTTATTGGGCTTTGGGCAGGGGGTAAGGGGAGAATTGTCTAGATGCAGTACTTAAACATCCGCTTTCTAAAATTTAACCACCTTATTTTGAATTGGCACACAGGCTGTTGCCAACACTTGTTCTTCAAATTTTATGTAAACACTTGTTCTTCAGAGTTGGGTTTTCCCCCTGAGGATTTGTTATCCACACCTCTGCTTTACCTTTGTTGCTGCTCTTCACTTACATAGTTTCTTTCAGCCACAGACTAGCTGAGAAGTGTGATAATATTTACTTGTGGCATTAAATAGTCAGTGATGTGCCAGCATTTTTTGCTGTACTAACTGTAGCGATATGAACAAGGTATATGCTGAGTAAGCCCTCTCATTTTTAAAAGGTAACAGGGAAGACTTGTACCATCTGAAAAGGAAGAGCAAAGAAGTGAGATCCCCTGTTCAGTTGTTAGCTGTCCTTAGAGTCAAGTAATACATCGTCTTGCTAATTCTCAGGCTTAAATACATTTGGTGGAACTGTTATCTAGGGCTTATCCACAGAACAACAATATACAGTTGCTCATTGATCAAGATCATATCAGCATCAGTGACGTGCCTATTCTGAATGATAAATGGGCACACAGGAGATGTGGCACAGAATTACAGACAATGGCTGGGAATAGAACAGAACTTGCCCAGAGAATTATCTAAGTGTTCTTCCCAGGGAAACTTTTTTGTCATGCGTTTTTATGTCTGTAAGGTATAGTTAATAAGCTTATGCCATTTCTGATCCTTCATCTATCAACTAATTTCTTAACAATGGCTTCTTTTTTTAATTACATTGAGATAACCAACATCTTGTTATAAATGTTTTAAATTAAAATAATTATGACACATTAGAGAGCCTGTAGTTGGTTTTTCAAACAAAAATTATTTTTCTTCCTCTTTTCTGTTTCAATAGTATGTAATTAGAAGAAAAAAAGCAAACAGGAAACTCAAATTTAACCACGCTGATAATAATTACTACTGACCTAATTTCCTAGAATACTTATCACAAAATAGACTTCCCAGATATTTTTGCATTATATGTTCAATATGGCTTCCATCATTCTTAGATGATAAGTGACCATATATGATAAGAATATGGTACTTAAAATATAGGTAACTAACTTTATCCCAGTTCTGAAGTTCCATTTCCACTTAGAGTAGTCTGCAAAGCTAGGAAAAAAAAAAAATAGGACCAAGTTAACATTAAAAAAAAATTACTTAGCTGACAGGAACAAAGACTTTTGTAGTGGGTGAGGTCACCATTGCTTTGCGGCATTGTCAGGAACTGGTGTTTTCAAAGATGAGGTATAGTCCTCCTCCATGTTTAGAAATCCATAGAATGTAGGTCAGGTGTGGATTTCTTCTGCTTGTTTCCTCACCAACCTACAAAGAGAAGGGCAGTGCCTTGAATAAGTCTGTAAAGGCAGTTGGCCAGAACACCTCGTATGATACTATGCACTCCTCCAGATAAGTGTACCTGATTAGTATTCAGAAGTAACTGACTAAAGTCAGCATCTTCTGTGCTTTTTGGGGATATGCAGCTGTGGTGAAAGTGGTGCTACAAGTTTTAAAATCAATTTCTGTTTTTCCTAAGAAAAAGTGTATGGCTCAGAAATGCAGTTTTGGTGTGAAAAAGCTAGGTGAGCACAGACTAATTATTCTTCATCATAGCTACAGCCTTTCTATGTATTACTGTGTATTAAATTCTTAGTAAAAAAAAAGTGGTAATTAATTTATAATATTACAAATGCTAGTTGGCTTACAGATTTAGGTCTGGCAACTGATTTGGAAGTGACAAGAGGCAACATGCACTTAAAGAAGCCTGGGCACTGAATTTGGTAGTAGAGACTATTGTAGCCCAGGCTTCGCTGCAGTCCCCTGTGGCATGGTAAGGCTTACCTGTGTAGGTATTCTTAATATTCTTATTTGCTATCCCAAGAGAGTACAAAGGAAAAAAATTCTAAAATTTTATTCTTAAGATGTTTTTGTAAATACAGCTAATCAATTCTTAGTATTAACGATAGATACATAAATATACTGTGAATATACATATTATTTAATATTAATTCCATTCTCAATATTGTATTGAACAATGTGGTAACTTTGTGTAGTTAAAGGCAAGATGTAGGTAAGGCTCCTGCAAGCCTTCCTTCTGCAGAAGTGCACTTCAACTGCTGGAGCTATTTTACATAGGATTTGAACAACAGTAACAAGTACAGACTAGAGATGCTGTTAAAGCCTTATCCACAACAGGAACTCAATTTAGCACCAATTTTGTGATCTGGCTGCCACCGTCTAAGCTTCCAGAGGATGAGAAGGGGCAGGATTTTTTGATTGAAACACTGGGTAACTACAGTGCCTGGGGAGTCTAGATATTTTACAATCACTGGGATGCAGAGTCCTTAATCCTTATAGAAATCCTGTCCTGAAAATTTGAATTCAATACAGCTATTGGGTCCCATAAGTTGGGAATAGGGTCTCCTCTCCTTACACCTCCAAAGATGCCTGCGCTATCTCCGCCTCGTCAGCTTTGTTGACAGTCTTACGTAAACTCTTCAGTAATTACTTGCATTCAGGTGTTAAGTCACAAAGGGATAGGGTATCCACTAGAAACAAAACAGGACCCACCTACTAGTCTTAAGCCATTGAGGCTGCATGGATTTGGCCCAGGAAATACACACCTCTTTGCTGGTGGGTAGAGAGGACAGCTGAGCAGGTCAGTGATGGACACAGGTACAAACTTGGGTCCTCTGACACTAGAAAGTAGTCAAGTGTAATTTCAGGCCCTGACTGTATGTACAGATAGGTCTAAATCCCTTTGTGTATATAACTTTGTTCTGCAGCCTACAGACACACAAAAAAAGTTGCACATCGGCATCCACTCAAATGATTTCTCAGATTTGTTTCCTTCACTATGATGCTTCACCTCAGCATTCTCCTTGTACAATATGAAAATCAAGTCTTATTTTCAAGTTTAAACATTTTAAACCCTGTCATATTTTTTTTTAGAGAAAACTGTTAAATACATTTAATACTCAAGCAATATTTTATGAAACTGCACATATTCACATGCCCTAGTTGATTTTATTAAGCATCTGAGTATTGTGGCTTAGAATCACTAGCAGTAGAAAAGAAAAGAAATCAGGATAAAGGGATTCACATTGGTTATTATAATATGTTTTGTTAATGGAAACCTCCTGTATGCAGCTGAGATGCTTAAAACAGTTTTAGTATAACAGCAGCAGTGAAACTGCAAAATTAAGTAGAAAATTACATTTAAAAAGAAAAATCTAACCAACTGACTCAGTGTTATGAGCCGCTAAGAAAAGAACCAGCAGAAATAAGTACTGTAGACTTTGCATAGTAACTACCATGCATCAACTAACACCGCATGCAGCATTTCCTTCATCATTTAACTATGGTTATTGGTTACATACACACACAACTCTGTACAATGCTACAAAACACAAACCTGATGTTACCTTTTTTTAAAAAAAAAAAAAAAAAAAAAAACACACAAAAAAACCCCCAAAGCCAACATAGTCAGCAGAAACTATAAATAGTATTTCAAACATTGAAATGCAGACAAAATTACGGGCCTTGGCTTATGTATTCTTCTCTTCAAGAAGGATGGGATGAACAAGGGAAAAAGAGAGGATGAACAACTTTGTGACATCATAATCATTTGGGAGAATATTTTATCCAATATCAATTTAACAGGAGGAGCCCAGACTAGTATCCATATCATCTTAGCTCCTGCTTACATTTTCCCTGGGGTTATGCATTTGTGTGTTTGCTGTTGAATGCTCTGGCCCTAGATGCTATGACATCAACCTGGGGTCTACTCCTTTTCTTTTGCTAGCCTCTAAAATGAGCTTCACTCATTCACTTTCTGATGTGGGAGAACTGAAAAAGCTCCAGCATTACTTTATTCATTGAAAGGATACAACAGGAGTAGTTGCAAGTGGATAATTATTGTAACTAACGCTAGCTGCTTTGGTTTCTTTAAATATCCACATTGATATTGAAATACAAAGCCCAGGTTATTCAAATGAGACTAAAATTAGAGGAAGCTGACCCTTTAGGGATTGTACTAAAAATGAAGTAAGAGAAGAAATGATTACATAAAAATTTTACTTTTAAGTCTTGCTACAGACTGGTATTTCAGTCCTTTCTGAGCCCCATCCTTTCAAACAATATTTGTCTTGGCACTTTGTTGTCCTTTCCCACTCAGCCTCGCTAGGGTTGTTGGGAAGTGATGTTATTTGGGAGGGTTTATTTCTTAAAATATCTCCCGCTGTAAGGAAGCTCATACCATAAAGGAAGGCCAAGCCAAGAAAACTAATATAGTTAGAAAAGAAAGCAGGGTAGGGGAAGCCACAGCCCGTACTTGCGTACTCGCCGTCTGTGGTAAGTGGGACACTTTGCCTTTGAGAGGTTTTGTGGCTTTGCGCAGGTTAAGTGGAACATCCCTCTGTTGTGGGACTGTGAAAAAATGTAGATCTGTAGAAATCTGTTCTGGTGCATCTTTCTCAACACTAGGAACTCTGCAGTCAAAGAGCAAGTAAAAACAAGAGTTAGAAAAGATAATTTTGACTATACAGATTAAACAGGCAGGAGAATATTAGACTAAACAAAAACTCGCCCCTGTGGAAACCACTAAATAAATGTTTCCTTCAAGAGGAAACGTATTTTACTTACTGCTTTCAGCACTAGGTCTTTTTTCATATAAAATATTTTTTTCCTTTGCATCCAGAATAAAATCAAAAGAATAAATAAATTAATAGGGAAATGTTTCTCCATCAGAACATTGCCAGTGACATCACTGCTCCGTCATTCTCAGCAGAATTACTTTCATGATGTTCTTTGCAAGCATGGACAACACGTACATGAGAAGACCATCTGTTACACTGCGTAGTATTGCACCTTCTCAGCTGTCTTCTGCTGCAAAGTATAAAAAAATTAAATGTCATCATTTCTATTGCAACTGACACAGTAAAATGGCAGAAGGAGACCAAAATGAAAATTCATACTGAAGCTGTAATCTACATATAAAACAAAGTTTTTTTCTGGAAACTGATAGGGAATGTTTCCCTCAGCTGAAGACCTCAGACCTTGCTGTAAAGCCTCTAGCCATTCAAGTAACTGGTGCTCTGGTGACCTGTTGCTTCTTTCTTTGCAGTGCTGCAGGGTAAATGGTGATTATTTCATTTTTTAACTACTGGGTTGTTAAAAACAGCATTTATATGGAAGAAAAAAATGAAGCAGCAGTATTATTGAACATCTGCCATACCACAGCATATACGTAAGATGCGCATTTCAGGATAGGTAATTTACAAGGTGCTCCCTTTATCTGCAGCTTCCCTCCGCTCCGCACTTTATTACAAATGGCTGAAGAGAGTCACTGTTCCTCGTAAGTCCAGTCAGAAAGCCACACAATGAGGAAGGGCTGCTCCTTGTCAATCTAAGAACCTTCTACATTGCATAAGCACACCCCATGACAAGCGAAGACCAAGAGACCACGCATACAGGAAAACAGACTATGGGAAAAGAATGACCTTCCTGAGGGAGTATGCAAATATTATAAAAATGTCTATAATTGCTCAGAAATCAATAACATAATTAGCCATATGCTACACTTACAATTATTTTTTAATTTACCCTTTAGCAGCCCACCACAAAATAATGTTAACAAGTGATGTATAAGAGGACACAATTTCACCATAGGCATTTGTTTTCTAATATTGAGATACATAGATAATGCTTCTCATTAGAATACACATACACAGAACTGTTTCACATGCTAGCAGATATGTTCAAAACCAAAATGCACCTACTTACTGATACTTTATAGACGTGTTACTCATTTTTGTCTCTCACCTTCTTGGGGGAAGGTATTTTTCTGTCTATGTATACGTGTCAGATAGGATTATAAATATTTCATTATTATCTCACACTGAAAGACGGCATTCAAATCCATTAGCTTTTTACAAAAACAACATGTTCTTCCTGTTTTTCCTTCCTTTGCCATTTCCTATCTCGGTTGTTGGTTTTGGCTAAAATGCAAACCCCAAACTTTTACTTCACAGCGTGTAATAGGACAGATTTTGGCGACAGAAGCCTGAGCGCCCAAACTGAAATTACAAACTGCATTTGGTGGCCAGCATGCAACTGTTAAGCCTTTGTTGTAGAGCTGGCTAAAGCTACAACGCCCAAGGAAGGATGTCAGTTTAGTGTCTTCCTTCCCAGTCCTACTTGCTGGTAGAAAAGGTGGCAGAATCTGCTACCAGCAACCTTAGGGGCTTGCTCTTATACAGCAATTGCTGGCCAGGCAGGTGGGAGCAGGCAAGTAACAGTGACTTTCAGGCTGGAAAAAGATTGAAGAGTAGCACAGAAAGCATATTTGATGCCAGACACATCCAGGAAGGGAAGATGGAAACACATCAAACAAAGCCTCGTACCTTACCCACACAACACAATCAGATCCTTATGATTTTGAATTACTGGATTCTTACACAGTCTTTGAACCCACAGTTAATTTTCTGAAAGGCTGAATTAGTTCCATGGGAGGTCATACTTTTCCAGGAGGTATAGGCATAGGCTAGAACAGACCAGTTCACTGCTCCTGAGACACTAAGAATGCACTAGATTAATAGTTACCACATGCAAATCCCAATATCCATTTCCCCTCATCACTGAAAAAAATAATGGGGGGGGGGGGGGAAGGAGATACTGAAACAGAAAAATTCCTGAAAAAGGTTTAGTTTCTAACAGCACAAACGTTAAGCTGTTCCCATGATGTGAAGCTTTTGGGGCTAAGAGTATGTGAAGCTACAGCTACCACATCTTACAGAAGTTCTTAAACACCGTGTCCCTTGGTATAAGCAGAAGAGGAAGAGCAAGTATCCTATTCAGGACCCACAAGACCTATTGCCATATGCATTTTCTGAAACCTAGGATGGCAAGTTCGAAAATCCATTTGGATTTTATTCTGGTGCTTCTGAAAGTCTTTGTCAGCTCTCAGTTGAGCTTCTGCACTTACTTGTGGCTCCAGCCAAAATGAGCATCTGATTTTTGCAAAAGTCTTGATTTTGGTATAATCTCTTCCCTCTTAAGAGATCAGTCAAATGGCAGCCAACTGAGCCAATCATCTACTGCGTGTTGATGAGCCTCTCAAAGTAGATTTTGTGAACCCAGTTAAACTGTAAAGATCACAATTAAGTAATTCTGAGAACCCAGTGAAGTGCATTACTGATATACTGCTACAGTATGGGAGTGCTACAAGCCCCTGCTCCATAGCCATGAAGGCCTTTACACCATGAATAGAAAACAAAGTCACAGAACCCTTTGATATCATTCCAATAAAGCCTCACCACATTCAGAGCCCCATAAATTCTGTTACTTGAAAAGCAACAGAACATACTCACGTTGCTTTCAGTAGAGGAGGTGCTAGAAAGGGCTTTCTTGTTTCAAGAACTTTTGTAGAGGGAGTTATAAAAACAATGGTAAATCTTCCCTTCACATCCATTAACAGAGTACAAAAGACTACTCTCTGATTTCTGTCCGTGCAATGGCATTGCATTTCCAGCAAAGACGGTGAAAGCAGCAAAGTATTTGGGGGGGGTGGTGGTAATTAAAAATCACTTATGAACAGTTCTGAATGCAGAAACAAGCAAGAATTGAGGTTTCATCGCCTCAATTTAGTGAAATGAGAAATCAAAACTGTTGCAGATTTGATTCTGAACAAAATGCAATATGGAAGGCAAGAAAAGGTTGCATTTAACATGCTGCTCGCATCTTGTTCCTCTCTCTAGCAGAGAATTTAGTCATCGGTTTCATTTAGTCATCTGAGAAATTGCTCTCTCTGCTACTACCTGAAAGCCTGTTGTTACCTGTGGATAACAGGAAGTGTACGGCAATTTTGTTTTCCGCCATCTTTTATATCTACTGAAAAGACTGCTACATCTTGTGGGGTCTAGAAAGCTTGTAAAAAGAGAGACCACTCCCCTAACTACTGAAAAATCACACTTGAAAAGCAACCATTAACCAACCAAAAAAACTTCACAAACCTAGAAGCACGTGAATTCCCTTACATAATGTTACTGGTATCTCTTTTCATATAGCCAGTGCACAAAGCTATTTCAATGTTACATAGGCTATGTTCTGAATATTAATATTCCTGTCATTTTTTTGATGCTTGTTTCTAACCATCACTTTTAGAGGCTTTTACAGCTAGATGCATGATATGAAAAGCAATTCAGACGATGTCTTTTGCAGCTTTAAATAAATACCAAACACACTAGGAGATAGGAGATAGATTCACCTTCTGAATCAGCAAGCAAAAGCAACAGATGATATAACACAGGACTGATGATAGCAGCAGGATCTTAAAGAAGTCATAACAGAAATCAGTATTTCCTCTACATCTTTCACTGCTTTCTTTTCTGGACAGCCAGACTGCCAGACTTGGGAGCTTGCTGATATGCCATCCCTACACTCAAAGCAGATTGAAAGCTTTCATTCCAGCAGAAATTAACACATGGCAACATGGGCCAGCTTTTGCTAATGAACCCTATAAATCAAGGTTCATTTATGTTCAGAAAGAAATATCTTTCTAACATGACAAACATCATCTATACTTGATATATTTTTGCACATGCACAGGTGCACAAGATAAAATGACATCTAGTACTTTTAGCAATTCTTAGTTTTGGAATAAACTCCAAGAAGTCTGTTCCCATAATTTATTCTGACAAACATGTTAAAAAATAGTAGCCACTTAATTCTTTTCAGAAGAAAACAAACTTTTCTGAGATTTAACTATACATTCAGTCAGCATAAATTGGGGAAATACTGCATGATTTATCATGTGCAGGCAGTCTGTCTTTATACAGAAATATATAGTAACATATCACACCTACAGCTGAGCATATCACCTACAGCTCAACAGCAGCACCTCCATGATCAGAATATCTGTTTACAACCTACTGCTCATCTAATTTATACCACTGGAAATCTAAGACAAGCCTTTAAAAACCACATTAAAAAAAAAAAAAAAGAGAAGTACAAGGTTAAAAAAAGGGAAGGGGGCTTAATCCAGCTTTTCTTGCTGTTAGGGGGTGACTCAACTTGATTGGAATATTCATGAGTGACTAATGCCTGTAAGATGGCAAAGACTGTATAACACCATTTGAGTTTTGTGGGCCTGACCACCATTTGGGGCTACAGTGCACCAGAAACACAGACAGAATCCAAAGCTCTGCTTCTGCCACGGAATTTCACCTGACTGATGGCACCCTGACTGCTCACTTGATTCTTGTCTAAGGTAAAAATCACTTTTTAGGCCTGCCCTACTCTTTGGCATAAGTTACATGTCCCTGTAAAGCATATTTTATACAGTGGGCCCTTATGTAGTTTTGTGTAAGGTTCTAAGAACATGGTTGTACTTTTCTTTCTTTTCTTTTTAAATTTAGTTTGGTCAGGTTAATCTTTAAAGTTTACTTTGTTCCAAAGAGTCTGCAAGGATGAATGTTTGATTACAATGTTTGAAAGCTCTTACCCACTTCCTTATTTGCGCAGGGTGGGGGGGGGGAAACAAACCGCCAAAAAAGAGGTCCTTTTAATGAGACATTCCCCGCGATGAGATTATTTTGAAGAGTTGCATACATTGCTGTAACAGTGGCATAAGTCAAACCATACACCAAATGTTTCACAATTTGTAGTTTCCTTTGCTAAGCATAAGGATCATCTTTGAGCATAATACCTTATTCTGTTTGGAGTTCAAAATGCTTTTTTAATATGTTAAGCCACTTCCCACAAACTTCACTCTCAGGAAGTTTAAATTGGCTGCTTTTCCAAAGAGGTTTGAAGGATGCTAGTGTTCTCAGCTTTGTAAACTCAAAATGAACTTGTATTCATGTTTCAGATCAAACGAGTTTTGTATTTTATTTTTTAATCACTGCAATAGCACTTCAGAATTCAAATGTCCAGTTTTTTGGGTTTTTTTTTCGTTTTTAAGTGCTCACTCTTGCATTTTGCCTAGTCTGTCTGCCAGAACCATTAACTTCAGACTTTTCACAGAAAAAACAGGCAGACACAAATATTGCATTTCTAAATCAGAGGCTGGGGGAGAACTTGGAAAGGCTCCATAACAATAACTAAAACAAATACTAATGATCAGCTGAAATAGCTGATAGAGTGCTCTCTCCAAACATCTGAACAGATCCACTAAAAAATGTCTCAAATTGTTTTTATCTTTTTAGATTATGCTTATTAAATGTATAAGCCTTAAACATTTTGAGTTGAATAGTATACTAAATAGCAGTAATAACAGCACTAGCAACAGCAATATACTTTTCTTAACTCTGGAGGAAAACAAACCAAACCAACCAACCAAAAGAAACAAACAAACAAAACCAATATCCCAACACACTCATTATCACAAGAACTGCCAGAGCAGTATCAGTTCAAAAGTAAATTTTGAATTACAGCTGCCCACAGATATAACACAAAACAGTTTTTACAAATACCCTATGCAAAGAGTGAGCAAGAAGAAATTGATGATACAAAAAAAAACACATTTGATGAGTAACTAAAAGTCTTAGGCCCAAATTCTAGCACACCCTACAGACCACAACTCAGGTGGTAGATTTGAGAGAGGGTGCTCTCAGACCCAGCCAAGGACAGTCTATTGTTGTCTGCAGATGGATTTTTCTTGACAATACCATTGGCATTTGCCTCCAAGCTTTAATCTGTGCTGATCATCATCATGTCGGATGCACATTGGGCTATTTCCAGGAAGAGGTCCTTTCAGTAGTCATTCAGAAAACCATAGGAGTCCAGTGATATCAAACAAGGGTCAGACCTTGTAGATACATAGGCTTGTCAGACAAGGGGGCCATCATCTACACAGAAATAACATGAAGCAGCCATAGTTCCTATTTTTAGCTGTTAACTAACGGAAGACAAGGGTGGCTAACATCTTTAACCATTTACTGAATTGCACTGGATCAGTTTACTCTTCTGCAAGAGCGGGGAGTCCTGGATTTCCCCCTCCTTTCAGATCCTCTCCTCTCCTACTTACGGATGTTTTCACCTTCTAAAAAAAAAAAAGTCAGTATGACCCAACTGTCAGATGTGGATTTAAGAGAATACAGGATTTCCATTCAGTAGCTAGACAGGATTCCTTAAAATAGGAGGTAGAAAAGTGTTCAGAATGAAAAAAAAGGACACAGAGCCAGGGTTGCTGCCTACTGATTGTCAGCTGGTGTACAAACTACTCTCAGTGACTGGAAGGATGAGCAGCTAAACTGAATATATTGCTTTGCCTTCATGCCTCACATGCACCAGACACCACCCTGACATAGCCAAAGACTGTGTCCTTCTGAAACATATTTAGATTTAGCAAATTAATTGCAGCATATAGCAACAAATGTCTATACCTAGAAATCAGATGGAAAGCCTTTCAGAAGCTTGAAGTGTGTCCCAAATTACTACTGTATTTAAAGAACTGTAGGGGACAATGTTTTACACCTCTTCTGTGTTTATTTGTTTGAAGGGTTGGATATTGGGATGCTTTAAAAAAAATTCTTTAGAAGGAATGAAAAGGAAACCTTAGAAGTCTTCAAAGAAACACTAATACTACCAAACGTAAAACAGCACTATAAAACAGTCACAGTCACATCATTTAGAAGTTGTTTTTCACGTAACTGAGCTGCACTACAATAAATATTCTGGACAGTAGATGTCCTAATTGTAATTTGGCATTACCCTTTGGCTGCACCAAACTAGTTAAATAAAGTAAGTGTCAGATAGTTAGTGAGTAAAGTCTGCCTTATAAGGCAAAGAAAATACTTCAGTTTGAGACATACAATAAGCAACAAACATATACTATTAGGTTTTGCTTTTGAGATAAAATAAACATAATAAATGTGATTCTGCTAAAAGTTCTACACTTGTTATTTTTTAAATAATATTTGTGAGCTTTTTCTTGACTTAACGACATGGACAGTGTTAGTGTGATCTGCCCAGTCAGGGAATTTATCAATAAAACTGGTGAATTCATTCACAAGGTAAAAATAATGATACAGCTAGGGAGATCAAAGATAATATCCATTGCTGATCAGCATTTGAAAGGCGAATCCATTATACTATGTAAACATAAAGGTCAGATAAGCCATTTTGATATAAACAATAGGGCAAAAATTCTCTAAGAAACTGAGAGCCTATAAATTTGAGAAAACATATATATAAATGAATTCAAATTGTCTCCATGTACATCCAGTCAATCATGCCTACTCTCCAGACTCAAGCTTTGTTGGCCAAATAAATGCAAATAGTGCTTTTATTTGACATATTGTAAGGGAGAAGAAGGTAAAGCAGGAGCAAATGCTACAATTTAGAGTCCAAACTATAAATAGCTTTAGGTTTTAGAAAATATAAACCAGGGAACTGAGAATTTTTGGATAGCAAACATAAGTACTGGTTTTAGACAGATGCATGCAGTAGGGTCTTAAAATAACAGACAATTTTACTTTGTAGTTTTACTTCACTGTTTTTCCAAGCTATTTTGGAAACTTTTGAAATCTGTCTTCTCGTCTCTTCTCTGTAAAGAGTAAGTTTCAGTCTTAAGAAAAGACTTATTCCACCACTACATAGATCTTTTCAATAACAAGAGGCAAGCCGCAGTGTATTCAGAGGATCAGCTTATCATTGTCTAAAGTTATCAAACATAGCCAAGAGAATTTAAGTGGGTTAAAAATGTCATGGAAATAAGCAATTGCTCAGAGTTTGAGAACTCCTTGCTCCTGGAAAATGCCAGAGATGCCAAAACGGCTTACACAGGTCAGAAGCAAGAATTCAATGAATTTATTCTTGATATAGAAACAATATAACAAAGGAGGAGTCAGATTTCATGTCTGACAGATCCCAGAAACACAGGGAGACAAAAGTATTTGAATACAGGTCATCAAATTATTTAAAAAAAAAATCAATTTAAATATGTCAGAGTTAGTACTAGATTTCAGACAAAGATTTGGGGGTCAGGAAAGTAGTGAGAGCAAAACATATCGTGTGCTTATCTGAACCGACTGCTCAGAACAGATTCTTGTCTAAGTCGTTGTCTCCAGCTGCTGATATAACTTCAGTCTAAAGCTCACACCAAATGCACAGTAGTCAGCATATGTTAAATGAAACA
The DNA here is from genome assembly GCF_963921805.1 of Phalacrocorax carbo. Taxonomy (NCBI): domain Eukaryota; kingdom Metazoa; phylum Chordata; class Aves; order Suliformes; family Phalacrocoracidae; genus Phalacrocorax; species Phalacrocorax carbo. The sequence goes on along the minus strand of NC_087516.1, from coordinate 47,512,560 downwards.
TTTAACTGTTTGTTAAATGCTCCATACCATTGAACTGTTTGGCTACATCCATCCACAAAAATACCTGTAAGTGGTGGTAACTAAAGCAAAGCATGGTCTGAAAGAGGAATTGCTGTTATTAGGTCAGAGCAAGGTCACTGGGATCTTTTGTTTTTAATCCAGCCTAAATGAAACTAAGTGGGCCATGTTGTGATGTCTGCTTTGAACACCTACAGTTTCTGGGTTTTAATTCAGCAGACAACTCAAGAAAATAGCAAAACATAGGCTGCAGTTTTTGGACCACACATGCTTTGCTTGTCAGGTTATACTCTGTATTTCAGGCTAGTAAACCTTATCAGCTGAGATTAAGAGAATGAGGGGGCCTGGGTGTGGTGGACCAAAAAGGGAAACTCACTACCATGAGTTTTTCTTTACTGTCCTCTCCGGTCGTGTCCTCGCAGCTAAACAGTTCTGTCTTTCAGAAAGTCACATGACAGATGTTAGCTGTTAACCCAATTTGAACTATTTTTGTTTCTTTTCCAGTACGTTCCGATCAGCAGCATGAACCACAAACTGTGTCCAGCAATTGGTGAGTGGCAGATGCCCAAATACCATGTATTTCATCTCCTTTCAATATCCTTGACTCATGCATCCTGTCTGAGCTAATGTTAGTTTCCTGATTGCAGTGTGTCTGCACCCTTGGACTCTCAGCAAGGGCCTGAGCCATCCCAGAAAGCTCACTGTTCCTCTCTAGATTTCAGCTTCAATGTGCTTTTAGCAACTGTCTCTCAAAGCTACCTTTTTATGCCAGTTCACATCTGGAATCTCTGGTTTTACACTGGTATATCACTCCCCTGCTTTTCTTCTGATTGTAAAATGATTTTAGACCACCACATAAAAATACCATTCAATTATGACTTTATTTGACCTCTAAGAAGAAAATGAGCTACCACCACCACCAGTTACACTCATCATACTGCATTACATTATCCTGCTTGAACAAAATGCCCCCAAAACAGATCTGAGCCAGAATAGACCCATTACTTGTTTGTAAGGTACTTGTGTCTTTATTTCCTTGATACTGTGAAGTTGTCCTCTCCAAATTGCTGTCATGTTCTAGATACTATAGCAGTGATTTCACATTGCTTAAGATCATTTGTATTTCTATGAGCAAGAAGGTAAAGTATGAAGTGCAGTGAGGGCTAGTCCAAGGTGCTGAGCTTTGACAGTAAAAGGATGCCTATTAGAACAGAAGGAAAAAAAAGAGTAGGTCTATTTTTAGCTCTGATTCACGAATATCAGCCAGCAGCAGAAGAGAAAAGAACAGAGTTGGCAGGTAGCAAATTTTCATGAGCAAGTACTCTAGCTGTGATTAAAGCACAATGAATTGCAGTTCTGTTGCAAAGACATTAATAGCATTAACTAGGGATGCAAAACAGTTGTCTTTTTTCCTCCTTTTAAGCCATACAGTTAATACAAAACTCAAATTAGGGTCATTGCCTTTATTTTTACATGCCACAGCAACAGGCCAAGTAAAAATACATGACAGGTTGGTACAAATGCATTATTAAACTACTAATTTCAAACTTCAATTGGGTTCACTTCCACGTTCAGTTATTTACCATAAAGCCCTTTTTCCTTACTATTAAAATCAGTATTTCCTTACCATCAAAAATATTTCTCTCCAGATGTTGTGACAGGGCAGTATTCTTACCTCTATTTTACAGAAGAAGGAACCAAGAGACAAGGACCATACAGGAAGTCTGTGGCCCAGCCAAGACTCAAAGTCTCCTGAGACTCATTCCAACACTTTCACCACAAAGTCAAGCACTTTCTCCTCCGTAGCCTTTTGATCTTTCCATCATGAATGACTAAGCTATAAAGACTCTTTGTCTAAAGAGCAGGCTTTAAGAACAAAAACACACTTAAGATTATTTGCACAAACTAATCAAACAAGTTTTTTAAGCAACACTTGAGTCTTACCCAATTCCAACTAGGTACTGAAAGTGTGCAAGCTTATATGGAACTATAGGCACCTAATGTTGTAAACACGTTCAAAAGTTTTAACAAATATGAACTCGAGGCCAATGAACCGTGTTCAAACAGCCCACAAAGAAACATACCACAGAGCCATCTTTAGTCTTTAAAAGATCAATGCATATACATTATTTGGGCAATAAGCAAGAAGTCTACAGGGTCCCGATTCAAATTTATTTGCTTAAGTAATGGACTATTAATCTAAGCAATAATTACCTCAATAATTAAGTGGGTGGGGGGCAGTGTCTCACTTTAAACCACGACAGCGAGGGAAGAAATAGTAACAATCATAGCAGCAGCTGCATACTCTAACATTTTGAGTAGGAAATTTACTTAACCTGAGGTGACAGATACAGGTTGGTTGGTCAGTTGTTTGTTTAAATCAAGAATAATGCTATTATCCTAAGGTGGTGTCTACACAAAACAAACACATTCAAAAGATGAGGAACCTGAAGGGTAAATGTGAAGGTAGGAAGCAGTGAAGCAGGAAGAGGGATTCAAACATCAAAGATCATGTTTTGTAAGGTATAAGTCATAAACTGCTGTCCTCCTGGTTGGGAAAGAAACCGATCATATTTTCCTCCTTCCATGGGCTATTTCTACTGATTACTCACAGTGTTTATTCTACCTGCCAATGGGCTGTGAAGGCATTACTCACTCTACCACCAGGCAGAGTGGCCATACACAGAGCAGAGTCCTGCTGCAAAGTTCTGTTTGAACAAGACTTTCTCTTCTGCACCAAAGAAACCCAGTAGTAATGCTACGGTTGAGACATTCAAAGCTTGTAATAGCCATCTGTGATGACCATGATATGTAGCTCTTCCTCAGTTCTGTTTTTAAGTGCTGGGAATTCTCTTTTATTTCTGAAACAATAAAATCACCTTTCAAATAATACCATTTGTTTCTGATTGCACTCCTTTTATAAAATACAAAATTACTGATGAAGCAGTCCAGTTTACCGTAATGCAGTTCAACACTGAAGCAACATTGAGCAAAGATGGTAAGTATCACAACCCTGTTCACCCCAAGAAATTGCATAGGGTGTGCAATGCATATCTGATTTGTACTGTGGTTTTCATACTCCGCTGTTGAAAATTTACAGTAAAAAAACAAATTAGTAATTTTAATTCTGATTTTAAATTGTTCAGAAAAGTCTATACTGGAATCCATGCTGTGCATCTGAAATATTCAGATGGAGTTTAATTGCCCACTTACTTTGTGAAAGGAAAGGATATCTCATAGCCCCCTTGATAGCTGAAAGGAAGCTATCAAAGATATAGAAGAAAGATTTCATTGTATTCCTCCCAGTATTTTTAAACTTCCCTATTCTTGAACCAAAGCATAGACTTCTCTTGATTATCCGCTCAGACCATTTATAATGAATGTGTGCAGATTAGGAGAAGAAATCTCTTCTTCCCGGCTCTGCAAGCACTGATCACAATAGCAGTCACTAAGACCCATAATTTTCAGCTTCATTCCCAAAGTTTTGCCAAGTTATATTTAACAGATCTCATAGTTATACACAGCAGAAGTTGATCCTCTCTCCTCTGAAGTGAACGCAGCATCGAAGGGGAAGAACAGGGGGTAAGGAGTCGTCCCAAAAATAAACCCTTTAAAAAAAAAATCTGATTTCTTAGCTTAACTGAGAAGTAACTAAACACTAGGTTTTATATAAAACTGCTTTAACATAGGTGTGACTATCTACGCATCTTATTGTATAGGTTTAAGAAGAATGGTGTGATACCAAACTGGGTATGTATTCCATAGGAATGAAATATTTTGCCTATGATTTGTTGGGTTGTTTAGGGGTGGGGTGTTTTTTGTTTCTATTGACTGCAGTCTTTGAAAACCACTGCTACGCAACCTTGATAACGATTAACCAAATATTTACTGAAATATCTGTTCAAAGAATGCCCTTTGGATGTCAGAGTGTTTTGAAGTAAGTATTCTGCGATTAAGAACAACAAAATTTTAGTTCTTGGCCATATTAGGCATTCAGTCATATTACATCTCATCAAGGGTCAATAGTTTCTCTTTGGAAACTGTTCATAGCTCTTTGTAGAGTTTTCCAGGACTTGAGTTGCAATGGTATTATATGGATATTTCTCCATATAAAATGTGGTTGAAATATTGAAACTAGCTGAAAACCTGAATCAAATCTTCTGCTGTTGCAAATGCAAAGCGACAGAAGTGTGACATTTTGCATCATCTGAACTCACACCTGATATTATTCTGAAACAGTCTGACTATTAGTACTTATTATAGTTATTTGTATTACCACTAGCATTTATAGGTATGTTTTACATCACATTTATCAGAGAACGCAACTGTACAAAGATGCAGAATGCCCACATTCATCATATTCAAAAAGCTTACAGTATCTATTTCTGTGGGTGCTTATGAAATATTTATTTACTGCTGCACACAGCTGATCTGGTTGTTGTTAGCTAGTCATATTGATAAAGTTATGAGAAACTAGTGGCAGTAGCATACATAAGACTGAGAGAAGCTTACTGGTTTATGTATTCATGTGATACTCTGTGCAGCTCTTGTTTACTCAGTAAAAGCCAAAACATGCCTCAATACAAACTGCTGTTTTCAACTCAGTCCCAAGAATGTAAAGAATTTAATTTTTAAGATTTATATGTCTTTCTTGTCCACAGGGAGCTGGAGCCCTAGCAGTCTATCACTCTGAATTCCAGGATTGCTCTCCTATTATCTTATGAATAACACTCTCAGCCACAACACTGATTTTTTTTTTTTTTTTCCATATTTCTTCTTTATTTTTCTATGGCAAGAAGCTCACAAATACTTGTAATTAATTACCTACTGCATTAAGAATGAAACTATATCTGTTTAAGAGAAAACAGCATGTTTAAATCAAGTTATATTTTATAATAATGTGGGGGGGGGGGCGGGACCACAAAAAAACCCCACCAAACATGAACAGGTTTGAGACAACAGAAGTTGATAGACTAACCTGTGGTTGGTGTCTGATATACGTTCTCCATATAAAAACAAAAAGTCTACATGTAAAGTTGGTAAAGCCATACCAATAACTATCTCCCGGAGGAATAAAATAAAAAGTGTGTTTATGATTCTATAGCAAATGGGACTTCTTGGCAAATGGAGATGAGGAAATCTTAAAAAAAAAAAAAATGCGGCAAAATATTTACTATTATATTTCAAGCTAGACAAGGGACGACTGCAAATTCAAGTGCCTTCATCACATCACATTTTACTAAAGCTATATCCTGGTTGATCATGCATAAACACTTTGCAGCAGTACTTAAAAGCCTGAACTGAACAGCTCACCACAGTGCCTGGAATTTTAGTCACATCAGCAGAGTTTGGATCTTCATTACCTGTCCACACATTATGCTGCAGGACAGTGATGATCTCTTCCGATCTGCTGGAAGGTTTTGTAACTCTGGTGGTGAACTCAGTTCAGGCTTATTTCCACCAGCGTCACTCAGGACAGAGTATTTTCTGGTGGAGTCAAGTTAGCTTCCCAGTAGTCTCATTTTGAGCATTCTTCCCACTAGTCTTGAGCACCTACTCCAGTAGAGCCCCAGTCCTGTACAGATATGTCCTTTTTTTATATTCTGCTTAGTCTCACTGAATTTGAGGAAACCTAAATTTCTGCAGTTATTGCCATATCCTCACAGCTCCTATGTTTTACAACCAATTCACCTATGATTTCATTTTCTTCAAAGCAACAGTCAAACTTTTAATTAGGCTAAATAAAATCAATTGGGATAGACAACAGCAAAATGTAACAGCGTGTTTGAATCTAAATAGGACACTATTTGGTCTACTGTCAATGCTCTGAGCTATCTGGTCTTTCAAGTCCTCTTGTCCCCCCCAAGATTTACAAATCACTCCATCAGAACCTCCTTCATTTGGGGGGGCAAGGGAGGGGAAATAGGGGATAAATGTTTAGGAACTCGCCATTGTGCAAATTAAATGTATTTCACATGATTTGACCATGAATTTGGCTTGTGGAACTGAAGAGACTCCAGCTACCCCTTCCCCACAGAGTAGTGGCTTTCCTTAGCATGTGTATGTATCTAAAGTTTCAGAGCTCAAGCCCCAGCTGTTCTTTGTACACAACCAAGCCAAAGTTCATTATTTCAAGACTTCAGTGACATTCACTGAATAGCCCAAAATCCAGAAGTAAGCTCAATTTTCATTCACTTACTGTGAGGAAGAGACATGATTCAACTCACCACAGTCTATGAGTTTTTCAAGACAGTGTGGTGAAGTTACGTAGACAACTTGGACTGATTTTCAGTGGGGATGAATGCAGAACTTCCTTAGAAAGGGGTAAGCAAAGTCTGAGGGATTGGGAATTACCTGCTAAATTAACCCTATATCTATTCTTTCGAGGAGAAAAGCATTATGTTTTGCGTTTTTTTGTAGAGGTGGATGAGAACAAAAACCTAGGTACATTTAGAAACTTATCCACAGTAATCAAAGTAATACCAAGGATGTTCTGACCACTGCTTATCTACTGTTTCTGTATGAGAAGAAATATCATTACAAAAGATGGGAAAGGAAATCTACCTCCCTTAGAAATAGTTCTTAACCAAATATGTATGTGAAAGTACTCTGTAAATGTGATTAGGAAACTTACGTTCTGACTTGTTATTTATCACTGCTAGAATTAAGTCATGCTTTTTTTCCTTTTAAGCCTCAAAGACACTGTCAACACCAAAATCTTTATGTTGCTTAAGAAAGAATTAAACCACCTACTCACTTAATTCATTATCATTATTTTGAAGAATTTGAATTTTAATTTGAAGGCAAGCATGGAAGCTCTTTCCCCCACCCCACCCCCCAGTCTAGTGCTGACACAAGCAATAAATCTGCTTCTGTTCTTTTGTATTTCCATTCTCATCAAACCTCCATAGCTCCTGGCTGTGGACTCAGAGTAATTTGTTATTGAAAGATTGTTCCTTTGCTGTGCCTGAGACTTCTGTGAGGAATCCACATTAATAGTTTCTGTGCAAGAACTGACCGTAAATAGAGCGCCTATTCTCATTCTTAAAGACGCTGCTCTGGGCTGCATTATCAGAATCTGTCTGACAAAGTCTAAACACACCTTTCAAATGAATAATATAGTCATGCCAAAAACATCTACAACATTTTCCATGGAGCTAGCTGAATTGCTGGATTACAATCCTAGTATGACATGCCTACACAACTTGGTAAATCTTCCAAATATAATCATGTTGGAGTTTGGGGTTTTTTTGCAACCATATGATTTTTATTTGCAGGTGAAACTGTAAAGTAATTTACATACAAAGCACAGAATATCAGCAAATAATAGAAACCATAAATTTCAATAGAGCAATATCCATTAAAAAGGATCCTGTCCCTGTCCTCTTAGTTCAACCTACATACTGTAAATGAACTCAGAGCGTAACACATTTTGAAGCAATGGAAGTTTTATGTACTATCTTCTCTCATAATGTTGCCAGCTTCAAATATTCCTTAAAATAAACATAATTCCTATGCCATTCTCAGAAACCTTTGTAAGTTTGATTTTGAGCTTTAAGCATTAATGTTTTCAGCCATCCTTAGCAAGTTCCTTTTTGTTCTGGTTGCTGCACACAACGTGTATTTAAAGCCTTAAGCCTTCTGCCACAACACATCATCAAACCTGGCAAGACTATTTTGTTGATCCCACACATCTGGAAAGCATAGCTCGGGGCGGGGGGGGGGGGGGGAGGGGAACGGGGAACCTCCCCCCCCCCAAAAAACCCAACCCTACAAACAGCCAAGAAAACCAAACCCTACAAACAAACAAGAAAACCCAAACCCACAACAACAATAACAAACACACAAACCCACAAACAACAACAAAAAAACAACCAGAAATTCTCATTGTTAATTTGGGCATACATACTATAAGCTTAAAAGTAATTTTTGTATATAAGATTACACTGCTAACTTTGCCATTCATTCCTATCTTTTATATGCTATGCATAATACTGATTCAAACTCTCTTAAACAATCTAAAAAAACCCCAATTTTCTGTCAGAAAAAGTGTGTGTTTTCTGCAAGTAATACAGACTTTAAATTATAATAATTTTGGTTTCTAGCGATACTTTACAGAATAACTTTTCATAAAAATAGCTGAAATTTAAAACACTGGAATGTCTTTATTTTGATCTAACTTATAAACAACAGAGAGGAAAGAAATCCAGACCGGTTTTTTTGTTTGGTTGGTTGGGGGTTTTTTTGTACCATTTCTGAGTATGTTATATTTTGAGACTAAGATCAGAATGACAAGAACATTTTAATTTCCACTAGTGAACACTATGACTGATGAGGAGGAACACTGATCGCCCCATGAAAGACTTGCTCGTACTGCTGTAGCATTCTGCACTACAGATACATACATCACTGGTCAAATGACTGTAGCAGTATGGATTTAATTAACTATGTTTCTTTGGAGTATTTTGATTGCTCCCTATCGCTGTAGTGAGAGGGATATCCGAACGGCCTAAAAAATGCCATGAGGGTCCATAGGTTACCTGACTGACCAAAACCCCTAAAACTGAGTTCTGATAAATGCTGTGGCCTGGTCTCTTCAGAAGATACACAGGAGCAGATATTTCCATATTCTGCACTAAATAAACTAGCAGTTAATTGGCTTCTGACACCCCAGTGCTTGGTAGAAATACATGAAGTAGGCTCTGCCACCAAAAGCCATATAAGAGTATGTATCCAAGACATAAGACAACAGATGGATGTGTATAGATATATTCTGTGCTGGCTGTCATCCAGTGTTATTATGTGGTGCAGGAGCCAACCTCCAGAGCTAACCAGCTTCCCTTCGCTGTATTTATTCAGTAACATCAACCCCACGTTTGAGCTAGAAGCCTCTACTGTGGCAGCGACTGTGTCATTATTAAGTAAGTCAGGCAAGGTTAATTACCAGCGTGCTTGTGTAGAGATGATCTGTGATGAGAAAGGCAACTCAGGAAGAGTACGGTGTGATTAAATACAGGTAAACACCAGGTTGTTTAAGCTTTCCGTTGCCATAGAAGTAATTTTCTAACTCATGAGCACAGCTATCAGAGCATAGCCTTTCCTTTTAGTCAAGAAGCTGATTCACTCAGCGTTTATTTAATCAAAAATCAGCATCCCTACAGCACATATTTTTCTCCACATAGACTGTATATGTTGGTAGGTTGGGCAGTTACTGAATAGCTCTCACATGCAGATGTATTACAGACCTATAAAACATTGCCACAATTTACTGAGCCTGGTGAGGATGCTTTTGTTACAGCTTTTGTTTTAAATCCAGTACTGTGTCTACCTCCTAGGGCTGTGAAGTAAGTCTCTTTAAAAAGAGCTACAGATTTATTCCTCTACTTTGAATAAGTGAAAATGTGTTTTGTTGAAACCTCTTGAGAGTAAATGGATTTACTATAGAATCCCCTTTTGTTTATGGGTTTGATGAAAGCATTTGGCACTTAATGATTCCCAGGCTATCCCCAGTTTAAAAAAGAAGAAATCAAGTGTGCTGAGTGTTAAAATGTTTCCACCAACCTCAAAGCAAACTTTATATAAAGACTTGCTTCAGGTGTCAAATTAGTATGGAAGTGTAATGCTTACTGACTTGCCTCTTCAACATCTAGACTCAATATAATGTCACATTTTGTTTTAAAACAGAGATAAGCGGTGAGCCTATCCAGGTGGCCACCTGAAATCCAAACCTTTTCCTCTCAGTTTTATAATCTACTACTCCTCCCATCTTCAATTTTTTTCACAAAACTTTGCAAAAATTATTGAGATTAAAGGCAGGTACTAACTCCCCACAACCAGCCCTATAACAGAAAGAACTGCAGATTGAAATTTATTTAAACACAATGAACTTCCATTAGACTATTAAATTCCTCATAAGGGATTGTTTTATGTTCCTCTACCAAATCGGCTCAAAGAAACAAGATTTCTAACAGAAAGCTACTTACACTATAAATACACAGGGGACGCAATAAATTGACACTGCTAAAAGGCTTTGTGTAGCGTTAGTTAACAGCAGTTACAGCTTTTGTTGAGTGAATACTATTTACAATGAGGCAGAGAAATATTAATCAAACCTATACCAACTTTTAGGCCAATACTATTTATTCATAATAAATTTATCAGGAATTAGCAAGCTCTTTAACATATAATACATTACCTACAAGTCTCAGAACTACCTATTCCCATTTGGAATAGCCAAGACTTTTTAAAAGTAAAAAACACTTAAATTGTCTCAGAAACTACCGGCCATCAGTGCTGTCCCAAATAATCAGTTTCTTTTTAAGAAAAGCTCAAGCATAACATGCGCATCTTATCCTGTTCTCTAGCCAACATATTTTTCCCTTTCAGCATTTGCTCCTTCTTGTCAGCCTCTTAGGGCTCTGTTCTTAGTATCAGTCAGATTGTTCATATTTGTTGAATTCCAAGCATTTACTTACAGAAACTGCAGGAGATATCCATGTCTGTGCAATGTGTGATATGCTAGTTCTTACTGTGCTAGTTATTTTCAGTCTATAAGGTCATCTGCAGGGGAAAAAAAAAATATATTTAAGGGCATTCAACAGTTTATATCCTTTTTACAAATGCAGTTCAAAGTGCCTTCAGTTAGGCCCCTTTTGCACAAGAAAGCTACTTGCTATTTTTCCTTTCGGGGAACAAGCTTTATACTGAAGACATTTATATAATTTTTTATTTGTATGGATCCTTGACCATGAAGACAACAGACACTATATAACGTGACTGAGCATGCAGAATCACTCCACCAAAAGTTTTTCTGTCTCTAAAAGTATGAAGGGAAAGGATAATAATTGTGTCCTACAGTTCTTTCTATCCTGGATTGCTTTGGCCTATTCCCTATAATGAATTGTTGCCAACTATTAATAGAAACTGTGAGGAAAACAGATAAACCTGAAAGGAGGTTGTAGTGAGGTGGGTATTGGTCTCTTCTCCCAGGCAACGAGCGACGGGACAAGAGGAAACAGCTTTAAGCTGCATCAGGAGAGGTTTAGATTGGATATTAGGAAAAATTTCTTCACTGAAAGAGTGGTCAGACACTGGAACAGGCTGCCCAGAGAGGTGGTGGAGTTGCCATCCCTGGAGGTGTTCAAAAGATATGTAGACGTGGCACTCTGGGACATGGTTTAGGAGACATGGTAGTGTTGGGTTGACGGTTGGACTTCATGATCCTGGAGGTCTTTTCCAGCCTTAATGATTCTGTGATTCTGTATATATTTATATACTCCTATGATTTCATCACAGCTTTCTGCAGTCACTACACACCTCTAAAAAGCTGAAGTACTCCTTTAAAAAGCTACTGAATATTAGAGGTGCAGCAGATTTGGCTATTCAAACACTTTTTCAGCTTGGCAAAAAACTTCTACATTAAACTCTCAGGGTAATTATCCTCTGAAACCTAAAATTCTTGCAATCTTGGCCTTTTTGCTTCTATTTCACACACAAGGAGGAGTTTATAATGAGAAACCTCTGAAGTACCTCCGGACATTTCTTAATGCAATCCATTAGTTATTTTGAGAAAACCAATCACTATAATCCTGACATTAAACTTAGATTGCCTCTTGCTTCATTGCATTTATTATTATTGTTCTTTTAAAAAGATATGATGCACTCATAGCAAACCCATCCTAACTATGACACATCCACCTGATTCAATCACTTGTCACTGACCAGCCAGAACAGCCTTGTTCAAAGTCATCAGTGGTAGAGCCACTTGCAGAAGTGCCACAGGCCTACAATCTCTTGGTTGGGGAACATTTCTAAACTGATGTCTACTCCACTCTGTCTAAAATAACTTTTCCTTTCATGTATTTTGAAATACCACAGCAAAACCAAGGTCAGAATCATTTCCAAACTAAGAGAAAGAAGCAAAATAAACCTTATTTCTGGGCTGTGTAACATCATTTCACCCTTGTAACTGCCTGCTTTGATACAGTTTAAACCTGCTTCCTACAGACCACTGAAAGTCCCCAACTTACTCCCAAGAGACATCTAAAAGATAAACATGGCTGCAGTTTTATGTGCACTAGCCATTAGACTGGCCCAGTTTATGATGAAAAGGACTTACCCAATATGTCTGAAGAGAGGGAGCATCCACCACTCCCCTCTGTGAATCACTAAACCAGACAATGCCGAAAGTGACTTCTCTGTTTCTTCGGCTTAGTTTCCTAGCTGACTAGTAAGTAAGAGCAGCTCACAGGAAGGGTCTATGCCCACAGGCAAGTGATGAGAGTAGCAGTTCTTATTTATAGTGGCAGTGAAATTAATTCATGGTATAAATCTGTAAGATGCAGTAAGAAGAAAAAAAGCAAGCCAGCATCTTAAGGGTACAGTAAATAATCCTATGAAGACATCAGTTAGTATAAAATAAACCTACATTTTCATTTTGAAATGGGAGTGCAAGGGAAATAAAACAGTCCAAAGGGACTAGCAGAATTAGTAAGAGATAAAGTGGATGCAATAGAATTATCAGAATTTGTTTCAACACAAGAAACAGTAAGTTAATTGTTTTCATCCCGGCAAGGATAAGATTGAAGGGTAATGTGACAGAGATCCATAAAATCCCCTGTACTGTGAAAGAGCAAGTGGAACAACCATTCACTGCCTTCTTTAAAATAAGAGTTAGAATAACCAGATGAGGCTACCAGGGTCAGACCAAGCAGAATAAACAGAGATGGGGCTCATCATACAATGCAGTATAGTTAAGCTTGATGCCACCTAATGCTGTAACTACTCACATGTGTTGGTTGTTTTTGTTTTGGTGTTTGGTTGTTTGTTTTTTTTTCTTGTTTTGTTTACATTTTGGGGTGGTTTTGGTTGGTTGGTTTCAGTTTTTTATTTGCATTTTTGAGGGGATTGATTTTTTCTTCTTTTATGTTTGTTTGTGGGTTTTTTTTGTGGGTTGTTGTTTGGGGTTTTTTTTCCACTCAGTTGGACAAATCTATGCCAGAAAATTGATTAAATGCAAAACCACTCCCTCTGCTGCCATGTGTTGTCCAAATCTGGGAGAGTATCTAGAGAAATACCACCACCACCAATGTCCTCTGACCTGATACTTTCCCATAGTAACATTTTTAGGGAGAGAACAACAAGCTTAGCACAGCTCTTATTCATTCTGGAAATGTCAATCTTCCGTAAACTCACTGTCAGCAGACCTATGCATGCAAAAGTGCACTTTCAATGGAGGACATCTGCGAATCCGAATATCTGAGTGAAGCAAAGCTTTTAAGGAACGTTAATTATTTGCATCATCTTAATAACCATTTATTACTACTGTTTCTTTTTTCCTCAGTTTTTCTTACCATTTGCACTTAACTGTCAAAAAAAAGAGACAGCTCATGCTACTGACAGTTGGATAACAGGCAACCACCACCCTTTCCCTTCCCCAATAAGACAGAAGAATCACAGCAATTCTTCTTTTCTGTCAGTTTGTGCATCTCAGTTAACCATTGCACCATCCAAATTACTAAAGCAGTGAAAGTTTAGGATAACACAGATCTCGGCAAATTGCATTCCAGGAAACCTTAATTCACAGGAGATTCCCTGAAGCTTTATCACAGACTGATGGTGTCCACTGAAGTATAAAAAGCACGTATGCCAAAGATATATTCCTTTGCAATTAAAAACTGATCTGGAATATAATTCCTTGTAAGCAGCTGTCTCAAAATCAGTAAGGTTTTTTCTTTAAATGACACCATGTTCACCACTATACCTGAATAAACACAATCTTTTGCTGGCACACCATCTCTGTTCCAGACCCTGAAACTCTGTACCATCCTCTGGGTTACAAAAGGATTTCAAGTTTTACATTAAAGTCATGTAAAATATGAGAACAAACTCTTTTGTTCAGTATGTTAGTCATGATCTGTGACAACAGGAAAGAGGTCAATAAAAAGTTGGGGTTTTTTTGGTTGTTTTTTTTTTTTATAAAAAAGCTGCCATTGGTCAACAAGCATTTAACAGATCTCCACATGATGCAGGGAAGGAAAAGCCAAGATGCCGTACAGTAGACAACATAAGTGACTTTCCATTTACCCCAAAGCAAGGTAAGATATAGGGGAAGTCGCCATAACAGCTCCCCTTTCTTTTCCCACTCCCAGATAGGTGCTTCTGCAATGTCCCTGTGCTGGCTGTAGTATTCACTAAAGTCAACTCCAGAAGTTAGTTTAACTCACTAACCTTGCAGAAAAAAAAAAAAAGCCATTTCCAGTAAATATAACCCAGATTGTAATTTGTTGCATTTTATGAGCCAATTCAATTAATAGAGGCTATGTAAGCAAATAGCACAAGCTAACAGGATATGAGCAAAACAACTAGCACAAACCCCAACAGCCATGCAATACGTGTCAACATTTTACCTCACATCTATTTTAGTGCAAGTCTGGTCCCAGGAACTGACTCCCCATTAACATTTGGGCACAAATTAATGTGCCTCTCTAAGATGGCCTTTCTCACTTTAAATTTATCTCATGGCAATTTCTTTAGTCTGGAGAAAAGGAAGTTGCTGGGATACCTTATTGCTCTGTACAACTACCTGAAAGGAGGCTGTAGCAAGGGGGATGTCTTTTCCCAAGTAGCAGGTGATGGGATGAAAGGAAATGGCCTCAAGTTGCACCAGGGGAGGTTTAGGTTGGATATTAGCAAAAGTTTCTTCACTAAAAGGGTTGTTCAGCCCTGGAACAGGCTGCCCAGGGAAGTGGTTGAGTCACTATCCCTGGAGGTATTTAGAAGATGAGTAGATGTGGCACTTGGGAACACGGTTTAGTGGTGGACTTGGCAGTGTGAGGTTTACAGTTGGGCTTGATAATCTGAAGGGTCTTTTCCAACCTAAATGATTGTATGATTCTGTTTTGTGTGCTTGCAGACCCCTCTATAATACAGTCCAAAGCAAACTGGGACTATCCAGAAATTCGCTTCAAAAGCACATGTCTGACTTGAGCTGAAATGCTAATGCACAGGCAGTTCAATAGGCCACATCAGCACCAGGGCCATTGTAAGACAAGACCATGAGAAAATAAGGAAAGGAGTTCAAAGATGCAAAATCACACTCTTTAAATAACAGTGAACTGGCTCAAATACCCAGGGAACGACAACCAATGCCATTCTGTTACCTAGTTCTTACATTTTATGTTCAAAAAGCCATGACGCAAAACTAGGAGCAGGCATAGTCTGTGGTATGCATCAAAATATCTCAGCAAACTAAGGCAGGCACATAAGCATTGCCTGTTTAGGAATACTATCTCTGGCAGTGAAGGGGTGGGAGGAGGTTGCTGGCACTTACTCACTCAATTGTCCCAATACCATAGAGAGGACAAAGACATGAAAAAAAAATATTAACGCTTTAGTTAATCTTTCCTTTAGTGTTTTGCATTAAGGCTAATATTTTAAAGAACACTGGAAAAGAATGTTTTTCCTGCATTTTAATCTCAGTGCATGCTTAACCATATTCTGAAAGTAGCTGGCAATATTACTTCAGACAACATTTAACAAATATTACCTTCATGGATCAGACTAGTAGCCAGTATACTTTATCTACTGTAACTAAAATAGGGCATTTCTGAGGAAGGTACAAACTGGATACTTACAGAATAGCATGTTCACAAAAGAATATTTTCCCTGGGCCCTATGAACATTTCGGCACTTAAAACCTAAATCATTTCTGTTCTGTGCCCCTTTGCCAAGTACCTTTGGCACTTTCATATCTGTGTATGAGCTAAAGTAAAGATACTGGCTGGTTTCCAGGTTTATGAGTTTCCAGTCTCTAATGAAAAGACTGGAGGGAAACCGTAAGAAATGCTTGCGAACAACTCAAGTATTTTGTTGCGCTAGCAATGCATCTGCCTGGGGAGTAGCAGCCATCAGAGCACACTTGTCTGTTTTGGCATCCTATCTCTCCTGCCTCCTTTTTTGCCATCAGTTTTTCCCATCTAAGTAAAGCATCAATATCAGCCTAACTTTAAAAAAATTAACTCCTGTAACATCTCCTTGCCCTTAATGCTGTTCCTGTCTCCTTTTTCTCCATTTGGTTCTGGAGATCAACATGACAACAGCAGCAGCAGCTGCAGCAGCGTAAGTTAGCTGAAAACATTTCGGCTGTAACTGATCTAACTGAGACATCATAACTGCACTAATGTTCTCATTGTTAATTTGTAGCTCTCTCATCCTTGCTTCAGACACAAAAAGAGATTTTTGCAATTTTACAGATGAATTCACTCCAATATTGGTGTAACTTTCCAAGTGGTTTCTGAGAAGTCAGTCTGTAAGTTCACTGAGGTAAATCCTAGTACACAGCATTACTCATAAGGCAAGAGGAACCATCGAAACAAATAGAGGAGCAAAGGGAGCACAAATATCCCTTATAGCAGGGATAGTTTTTGACTGTCATCCTGGGCCTATTGCATGTATAAAACATATTAAAGCAATTTTCTCCTAAAAATCACTCCAGCGACTTTAAGTTTAATGCATTCTCTATTTTGTTACACTTATCATAAAGCCCAGCCACTGCCCATCCTATATTGGTACTTATCTTCTTAAAACATTATAACCACAGACCAATTGCCAGACTATTTCCGGGTCACTGAAGTCTGCAGTCACTACATATAGTTGCCACAGCAGAACAAGTTCAAGGTATAATACCACAACTGAACATGCCATGAAGGTAAGAAATTCAGAGTGCCTATGAAAAAGAAAAAGTTTCTGGGAATACTGACAAGAAAGCATGATCACCTTAGTTTTTAGAGGGGGAAAAAACAACACTTCTATATAGCACCTGGGAACTGTTCTTGGAATAAGTGGGAAGGCAGAATACAATTCTGTATTGTACAATTCCTAACTCTCCTATGCAATTGCAAAAAAACCCAGCAGTTACTTCACAACAGTTCCAGGAGCTCAGGGTAAGAACTGTGCTGGCATGTCACGCTTGCTCAAAATGTCAGAGGCAACAGAGAGAAGACATTCAGACTCTCTCCTTCTACAACTAGCAGCTGCAATAACAAAAGCTACCCGAGACTTTAATTTTACAGGTCTGCATCAATCCACTGAACAGGCCTTGCTGCATTCTCTCTCTCTACGCCATCAGGCTCATACACTTGTTTTGAACTACAAGAAATGGCAAGCCAACCCTCCCCTCTCTTAAATCGATGTAGAGAAGGGGGCGGGGGGAGGGGGCGGAATAAAATTATTCAGCTTTATTGCCTTTTTCTTGTGTGTGCCTGTCCACAAGTTTCAATGAATCTTAGGCTGGAATGTATATGATTTTATCACAAAGTGTGATGGTATTATTCATATTCATCTCTACTGGGATACAAAGTCCAGCCAACAGGAATGCCTTCAGTTCTGGAAAAACATAGGAAGCAAGTAGGAAAGTCTTCCATCTTGGTTCAGATTGGCAGTAGAAACACTATTTTTGCTATTTTAGAGGGCTTCCCTCTCCTTTGCATATGTCCATCACAACCCTACCTGCACCTGACAACCCAGTGGCCAGGGACAGCCCCCCTGATGAAGACATTCACTTCAGCAAAACTGAATCAGTTCCACTGTCGGGGAAAAAGGACGTTTCATTCTCAGAAAACCTACACCAGCACTTAGGCCTCGTCACCCAGACATGAAAGAGAAGTGCCACAGCTGGTTAAATAATTCTGCTCAGAAGATCAAGTACGTAACTCAGGCGTTTGAAGGGAAAAGCAAGAGTGGCTGTCATGCTTTCCGTTGTCCTGATAGCCGTGCACTTTACGAAAGATGCCAAGTGCTATTGCAAACACAATGTGTACTTCCATGACAGTAAGTGCTTCTCTGCCCCTTTTCATTGCCACAGACCACTGCTTTTGATCCACCAGCAGTGCTCAGCCCACATTCCCAAGGGAAATTCATTGAAATGTACCTTCATCTTGATCACTGACCTCAAGCTGGTCCATACCATAAGCACTAGTGCAAAGAGCTGCAGTTGCTTTGTGCAGAACTTTATCTGATTACCAGATTTCAAAGCAGCTAAACCCAGGCTAATCCACCACATAAAAGAGTCAAACTATTTTTAATGCAGGGTCTTTCTTTTAAAGCCTAACAAGGGGCCTAAAATTCAGACCAAAATTTAGCATAGCTTTTTTCTGTCCCAGGGCCAGCCTGCTACAGTTTATCATGGAAGATTATATTGTATTAAGAATATTATTCTAGAAATAATAGAGCATTAGAAATACTTAGGAAAACCAAACATACATACAGATCCAAGAAAGTGTTATGAATACAAAAAAAACCCCAAACACATGCAGAAGATGAAAATGGAACAGCTTAATCTATTCATAAGCAATTAGCAATTATTACTTTATTCTGATACCACTAATATATCCTGCAAGGCATTAATGTTTTATGTTTTGCTAAAAATAATGACTAACAAAGACAACTGCACATAAAGAAAAATTATTTATCTACTCCATTTGACAGAGAAGTCGCTTCATAGTAAGCTGTGTCAATTCTTTTTAAAAACACATAACATCTGCAACTTGAAAAATATATATATGCGCTTAGGGGTTGGGAGCTCCAGCTGCTGTGAGGATGAAGGAATCCTCATTACATCAGAAAGTAGGAATTATATGTCATTCACCATTTTTGCCACGGTGAAAAAAGTCAACGTGATCCAGATGTTTGTTCTGGATGTTAGAGAGTCTGCTTGGAAATTATTTTCCGAGAGACAAGTTTTTTTCTTTACAGTGCTGAAATAATTGATTTAATCCAGAGTTAAAGACGACTATCTATGTCTATAGTCTGAGTAGAAATACAGCAGCCTTCTTTCATTGCTCTTTCAGAGTGGAGGACATGGTTTAACATTTTTTCACATTTTGGTACTTAAGATGAAGTCACATAAAGTTATCCCATAGGCAAACAAATCAGAAGAACATTATAATCCAGTGAGTATGTAAGTATAATAAGGATTTAAGTATAATGAACTATTAGAATGGCAAGTTAGGTTTCCTACCAAGACGCATGAAATTCAGTTTTTTGTAATACATGTCATTTGTCAATACATTTACAATTTGTAATTATTTTCAGTTCTGTATGAGAATAATTCTCCTTTTTTAATGGGTGGAGAAGCTGAAGTTTTTGAGTAGTTGCAATATGCCTTGCATTAAAGCTTCCCCCCCCCACCCCCTCCTTTAAACCCTGTGCACTTACTTGCATCAAAACCACTACACTATCTCTGAGGTCATAAGATTCCCCATTCCACCCCCAGGAGTGTTTATGAATATGGAAGAGCTAGGCATCCAGGGAGAAGAGAGCTGTCTCGCCACAGGCCCAGCACAGCTCCACTGAGGCAACAAGCTGTGAAAGTGCCCCACTCCTCTAGACCAGTTCAGGCTTTTGGAAATACACCAAGTAGGGTCAGATTTAAGTCAGTCATTGGCATGGACACGTAGGCCGACATTACAACAGAGCATTAACACCACTACTCTCAGAAGCATCAGATGAAATGACAAGCATTCCTGTATAACAGAAAAGAGAGGAGCAGTGAATTGCTATAAAAGCTTACAAACAAGTTTCCATCATTAAATTACAGGAGAGTGATACAGTATATATTTACATCACATCCCTTTTCTTAAATCTGGTTTAAAATACCATCTGCAAGAAAAAGAATTACATACCAGTTTTCCTTGATTTCCCTAAGTGATGTTCAGGGCTTCCCTGACATTGACAACTGTCACATTGCACAGTCTATGCAAATACAACAGCATCATAAAAACAACTGTACTCACAATATTATTAGAGCTCTCTAAGCAACAGAAAACATGGTATTTTTGCAACAAGTCTGCTGCTTCTTGAGCAGTCTTAGAACAGAATTTATTCAACTACGAGACCCAGACCAGATCCAGTAACAGAAGCACACAGGGAATGCTCTGGTCTCATTTCTTTTTGCTTTACTCTCCTTGTCATTACCTGAATAACGCAGGCATCACAGGAATAAATTAGAAGCCTCACTGGTAACAATAACTGCCCATCCCTATAGTGGACAATCTACTGTCAAGTCTGAAAAATCTTCTAATGTCCAGCATACCGACAATACAGTGCAAATAATTAACACGGTCCATCAGGCTGATACCAGTATCACAAGTAACACCTGACTTCAAAGACTCCATCAGTTGGAGAAAAATAATGTGAGACATACAGTGAAGAAACTTACAGCTCCAGTTAACTGAGTCTGTATAGAAAAGCGCTATATGGTTCCCGGTGCACCTGTATTATGCACCAAATAGAAGTTAGTCAGAAATGCTGTTCTTCAAATACTGGTTAAGTGGACACACTTGCAACGGGTATTTATTTTACAAAGCATAATTTATTACCAAATGCTGCAGATCCATACAAGCTGTGACAGTGTTTGCCCACATCCAGCTTGTACTATTGGAATTAATCAAGTGTTGCTGCAAAGCCTGAAATGAATGCTACCTCTTTATGGAGGAATCCAGATATATGGCACAAAATTTAAAAGCCTCTTGAACAGCTTCTACTGAAACTTCCCCGAGGTGATCAGGAAACTATAAACTACAGGGAGGCTTTAATCTCTATCACCCACCAGGTTTGTGCATTAGCAATGATAGGAGCTCTTCTAGGAAGACAGACACTGACTGACATCTATTTCAGTACAGAATGGCTGTAAAAGCACATTGAAGTTTGACAGGGGCAGGGTAGGAATGAATCCAAAATATTGGCACCAGGTTTAGGAAGCTGGCTGGAGGCTCACAACTCAGCTAAGATACGGGACACCTCAGAAAAAGTAGTTAAAGCATAGATGAAAATCAAGTCATAATGTTCATGAAGATGTTACAACAAAGATATCCTGTGTAAAAAAAGTCAGGATCTCGAGCAAAGTTTTTAACAAACTTCCAAAAAGAAAAGACAAACAAAACACATTTAAGTGAAATCCTATTAATTTTTAAAGGTTTCAAGAATGTGTTGAACTGTTTTGTTTACTAATGATTTTCTCAGAGCTTTGTAGATTAGGAAAACTTTGGGTTAAATCTCTTGTTATTCCCATTAAAGAAAAAAATAAAGGGGAAAAAGAAAGAAAGAAATTAAAATCCAGTCTGTAAAGCCTGAGCATGTGTAGAAGATAGAGGGCAAGGGAGGAAAAACCAAACAAACATGAATACCTAGAATTCATATAACAAACTACGTAATTGCCCAGATCATTCTAACAATTTCTAATATTTTTATGGAGAGCGGGTTGAGGAAACAACAACAAAAACACTCCAGCTAGCTATAAGACAGAAACTCCTAATTAAACTATTTATGTAAGCACCCTACTTCCAGCTGTAGCAGCTCAAGACAAACTCTTTTTAAGAACTGATTGGTTATGCAAGGAAGTTATTTACTAGATTCACATTACCAATGATCCCCATTACCAATAATATGCACGAGTAGCATGTTTGGAAAATACTTGAAAACAGAAACCCCATTTCTTTCACATATCCCCCAATATTTATAGCTGTATTTGATGACATTGTCATTAACTCAGACACTGAAACATCTTAAAATCAGAAAAAATTTTGGTCTTAATCTTTCTGCATTATAGGTCTCCATTTACAACTGAGAGACCAAAACGATACCTTTGCTTTGACTACCACTGTAATATATTAACAGAGTTACTCAGCAACATGGGTTTAATCAACTATTTTCTTTTAAATGAATCGTTAAAGCAGCAGTGAAGGACCCTGGATGGCTCCAATTATGCCACTAAATGTACCTGTCATTATTTGACCTAATCTCCCTTTATAGACAATAGGATTAAACATTTCTAGGGAGTAATTCATTTCACCATGAAGGTGGCATCTGAAACATGTCTAAAGAACCACACCCTAAAGTTGTTTCTTCTCTCCAAGGATTTTAAAAGGAACTTGACAAGCAGCTAAGGGGCAAGCACCTATATCAGGCAAATCCCATGCCCAGTTCCTGGCAAAGCCTCTCGGATTGGTACTGAGGTGCATGAATCAAAACATTATCATTTCAGGATTTATTTTTTTTTAAATACACATACAAGCCATTCCAGTGCCACTAAAAATACTTCATACCCTGGTTTTCACTCCCAAAGCACGTGTGTGTGTGTGTGTGAAGCTTCAAGTAGAGCATGAGTAGTGTATTCAGAGCACACTGCAACACAATAAAAACTTCCCAGAAAAATATGAGTCCCCCCTCTTTTTTTCCTCCCCTGTTAACAGATCAGTAGTAACCTCCAAATATTCTGTCACAAAAGTTATCTGGTGGTATAGAGGACACTGTGTGCGTTGTAAAACAGAGATTTGTTTCAACATACAAAGTCTCCTCTGGAATGAAAGAGGTTAAAACATATGCCTATGTTAATGAAATCCCCAAAGTGAATATTTACACAAATGAAGATAAGTCTTCATACATGTTTAGCTTTGCAGCAGCCTGGGGAAAAAGAGAAGCATATTCTGTGCCAAACTAAGAGATCTCATTGTCTTTCTGTGGAAATCATCACCCATATTCCCCATCCTGACTGCTCATATAGGGCCTACATATCATGGCAGGAAGAAAGGGAAAGTAAGAAAAGAAAAGCGGTATTTAGGCTCTATAAAAACAACAAGGTGCAGCAATTTCCCTTTTTGCTTCGATGGGACTGAAGTCCATCGGGATTGTTATTCTTTTGTGTCATGTTCTTGAAGCTACCAACAGACTAACCACATTTTCCTTGTTTAGCCTAATCATTCAGCATCTCCTATAGACCAATAGGCACGTGAGCAAGTCAGGGAAACCACATGGTCACAATAAGCCCAGTCCTTGTGAATCCATAACTGTTATTTTGTTTAACATAGTTGTGAAGGCCATGTACCACAGCCTCATGGTCCAGAGCATGGAAACCACCATCCTAGCCCTTCATTATAAATACCAGAGTTATCAAATATAGCCAGCATAGAAGTTCACGATAGACCACAAAATTATACTTGCTGCAAAAACCAGAGTGGTCCTCCCTTTCCAGTCACACCTGGTTTTGATCAGTATATTTGCACCGAGCTTTGGCTACTTGAAGCCATGTACTGGAGATGATACTATACATGGCACATAATCCTGCAACAGAGGCCACAGAAGCAGCAGCCCAATGCACCAGCACTGCATTCCCTGCCTGCTTTCCCACACTGGTAGCTTTGTGCTGAAATACAGAAAATTTTTTCCTCCCCTCATTCACACAGGTAAAGATCAGGAATTCTATATTTAAAAGTCCAAGGGAAAATATGGTTATGTTAACTAGTCAACTATCAAGGACAGTATCATGCAGTTTTTTATTAAAAAGCAAGCATCCAATTAACAAAGGAAGTATTGTAGGCAGAGAAGAAATACTAAACAATAGGAAAGTTAAGTAAGTCAGGGACAAATAAGTCAACTCACTAAAATGTAATCACATTTGCTGAAAATATATTTCAACATCACTTTTGCACCTTTGTATTATTATCATGCACAGACAGATTCTTCAGAGAGTTTAATTCAAAAAAGATCCATCTTAGTCCTTACAAAAAGTGGATGTAACATACATGGCAGCAGGAGTTGAGTGAGAAAAGAAGGAGGAGGAGGAAGGCAAAGTTCTCAACTGTTTCTAAACACTCAGGAGAAGGTATGTTGTATTCTCCACTGCCAGCATAACTTTAGGTTTAAACAGCAAGAGGTTCATCAGTTGCTGACAGAGCAGAAGTCTGAGACTAAGGTGATAGAAATGTCAAGGTGGCCCCAGTCCTGCAAGCACCTTCTCTTGGCTGTTCACTATTTTGGTGCTTTTAGCCCTGTCCTTCCAGGGCACAGGTTCTTTTCCCACCTAACATGCTGGCTGGCCTAGAATTTTATGGGTGACTCTAGGTCTTGTTGTGACAGTCACAAAAAAAACCCACCACAACCAATGAAACAGAAAACAAAAAAAACTCCCTTATTTGTATTTTCAGTCAAGTTCATTCACTGTCTGACTGTTCTTTTGAGTTGTCCAGGCCTTTGGCACTGCCAGTGCTTGCACTTGGGAGAGGACAGCATTAGGCATAGCAGTTGACCCCAACGCTAATTTTAAAAGTTAGAAGATTAATAGTTCTCTCTCTCTTCTCATGCATTTTCACACTTTCTAATTAAAGCAAGGTAAAAATAAGTAGAAAGGAATTGAAACTACTTCTGATGGTTTTCAAACTGTATGTTATTCTACTGTTGCAAAAGCATCTGAAGTTAGATTATAAATAACATACATCACTGAATGGGTACACTGTACCCATGCAAGGTTCATAAAAGGCAGCAGTAAATTTTTCTCTTCCATCTTAATAAAAATTATAAGTGTCACATAAGATTGCGGATAACTTTTCATACATATTATTGTAATGTCGATGTTGGCTCGAAACAATATATAGCCATATCATTATGGTTTACTAAAGCATGGGGGTGGAGGGCAAATTACACCCCACTTCATCACCCTGCTGTTTCAAGGAGTTAAACAGATTCCTCCCCCCCAGCCTCCTTTGGTTGGAAAAGCAATAGAAAGCAAATATAAAAGCATCTAGATAACAGAGAAGAGATCCTTGCTTAGGAAGCAGACTAAACAAGCACAGTCCTTATATTCTTTTTAGTAAAATACAGATGTACGTACCTACTTTGCAGCTGATGTTACAAAACAAGATTCTATAGTTTTGCATCTAATCTGACCATATTAAAAGGGAATAACATGACAAGCAATTACAATCATACTAATTCACAGGTGGGTTGAAACAATTGCAAGAAGTGCTTATTCAGCAAAATTCACTTTTCTTTCCATTTACTTGGAAATAGGCATTAACCTTAATTACCCACCATTAAAAAAAAAAATATCATGCCTTATGAATTTACTTTTAGTAATTTGATTCTTAGATTTGAAGTAATGCCTTTAAATATTTAAAATGAAATATTTTTCCAGATTTTTATGTTAGATAATCGAAACATTTTTTTCTTTAGAATAACAATTTTTGCCAAGTTATTTAATCTCATTTAAATAGTATTAAGTAATGCTTGTAAATAGTTTTTCTTGGCATCCTTGTAATATCGCTATGGTGTCCAAAACATAATGATATTTTACACATTTAAAAGATGGGGTTTTATTAAGCGTAATATAACATATGAATCTGTAGACAAATCTGAAGACAGGGATTGAAATGACTAAATTTGAACAAGCACCCATTTGCAGTTTCAGCTAGTGATTGATTACTTTCTTCTGAAATACTGCCAGACAAATCATTCCAAGTACTCAATGCTGTACACGACATGGCACATCGAATCCATGGAGATAGAAGTACTTTGCTTGTAGAACAGGAGCAGCTTAGAAATAGCCATGCATTTACAGGCTCCAAACCACTACACCTATTGCTTTGCTTAACCAGTAACTTACATGAAAAGTCCCTACTGAGCTGTAAAAGGCTCCTGGCAATAGTAAAGGAGCGAATGTTTGCAGAAACAGTGTTTTACTCATCCAATCTTATGTATTGGCCTCATTTTAAAAGAGCACAGTTAATGATGACTGTTTAGAGTTAGCATAAAAGGTGTTTGGGTAACTTGAACGCATTAGTCTGAAAGTTTTATTCTCAGAACTCTTGTTTGGCTCCCACCTACCCATATTTCATGAAGGGGTTAAGCAGGTGGCTGAGACTCTTTCTGCACAAAGGGGAATATTTGCTTCTGAGCTTGCCCATAACTGCCCAAACCTTGGCAGAACTAAACAAAAAGCATCGACCTAATCCCTGCCAGGATCTGCAGAGATGATCCCCTTCCTTGCCAGGTTTTCTTAGCCTATGAGGTGTTCTTTTTTTTCTTATCGTTCTTATTTGTGTTCTTCAGAAAAAAACCCTCCAACCCCCACTCTAAATCCCATCTATCTGGGAGAGAAGGGAGGGGTCTCCTCTACCCCAGCAGCACCGTTACTGGAGGACCTACCCAAGGAACAAAATGTGGCTTTAAATTCCCATCTCTGCTGAAGGTGATAGAATGTGAAAAGTAAACTCTACAGGTTTACAGGGTTCTCTAGCATCTTTCTCCACAGAAAGATGCTTGTGTGGAAAAATTACTTCCCAGGTTTGCAAGAGTGAGAAAGAAAGAGATCATAGCAATCTTATAGTCAATGTTAGAAAATTGGGCCCAGAGAGTGCAAACATAACTGCATAACCTAAGAGTTAGGGTATTAATTCAGGATAGGGGCAGCTGGCCAACCACGCTTTGTATTTTACATTAAACGTGCCATCATTTAAATGGCTAATTGAATAATACCACAAGCAAAACTGAGAGCACTCCATCACAGAATATATTTCCACTCCATGGTTTAAAACATTCCTACCAGAGATAGTCAAGTAGGGTTCTAGCCTTTTCCATTAGCAAAGAGACTTCAGCCTTAGTTTTCTAAAACCTGAGCAAATATTCTAACAACTGGATTTTTATTTTCCTTTTAAGAACTTATTATTCCAACAGTGTTTTCTTTCTGAGGAGCTTATGAGGGGTAGAAGCTACTGATGGGATAAATACACTGCAGCCTCCTTTTGTGGGAGCAATTAGTTTGTTCTTTTAAAACAAGCATCTGTGGTTTGTATCTTGGGAACAGAAATGAATTTAAACACAGCTCAGTTTCCCATTAAGTATCTGATTAGCTGTACTTGCCAGATTATCACATTCACTGACATTGATTTTATTAAATTTGACAAAACCAAATAAAGGAGGTTGGAAAAGGAGTGCCAGGAAACAGTACCTTTCTATGTCTTACGGTGCTTCTTCCTTAAGGGCAACCGGAGGCTGATGCAGTTTCAAAATTGCCGTTTCAAAACTTTCTGGATCTTGGCCACAGAACATTCTTTTCAAAATTGCCATAGACACAGATCACTCAGATATGAGACACACAGAGACAAAACTCAAAGCCAGAGAGATACATAGCTGTGCACAAGCAGTCGCTGACTTTTGATACAGGTCACAAGTGGATTGTCTCTAAGTCTAGCACTAGTGTTCTTTCTCACCCATTAGACATAAAAACTACAAAAACATGAAATCATCTCTTAGTTTGCTCAGAGACCACATAAACTCTTCATAGCCTAGGATGCTTTTTCCTAGCCTTCTACACACTGCAAGTTTTCTTACTTTAAAGTATAACCTTACCCTTTGTGACAATGAAGTTCACAGTTCAGCAGCCTACTCCTTAAAACAGGAACCCATTACTGCTACAGGAACACAAAGGAAAACAGGAGTGAGAAGTTCAGACCTCTGTGCTAGTGCAAGCACACTAAAGTGCACAGTAAGAGCTCAGCTTGTAGAAATTGCATGAGCAGAAAGCACAAGTGTTTGCAATTGTTATCAGCTGAGGAGCAGCAGCAAAATGTAATTGTACCCGACAGCTGAATAACTACTCCAGGAATCCCATCTGCCTCTGTCTGGCTGCCTTTAAAAGAGCAGACCTCAAAAAAATACATACTACTGTAAGAAGCGGGGGAGAGGATAGCACAGACACTGAGTTTCAATGCCTTTTCTTTCTAGATTAGTATATTAACTACTATCATATCAGGTGGGCACCAGTTCTTGCACCACCCTTTTAAAAAAAAAAATCCCAAAACAGCAAAAAATTACAGACACATCTCCCCTGTAGTGATATGAATCATTTAATATGAAACTTAGCCCTTTTGAGGTTTTGGCAGTGCCTACAAGCACTCCCGGTGAGCATGCAACAGGTCAGCAGGACTGTCAGGAGCAGTGTGGCCAATGCCCACCCCAGAGAAGCTGATGAGACCAGCTTCTGGCATCCCCCAGACCAAGGCAGCTCAGCCTAGCATGGCAATATGGTCCTAAGGAACACCTGGGGGGCACCAGGCAGGTGTTGCAAATTCAAGTTTAGGTGCTTACTTTTTGATAAATACTTGGAACATCTTAAGCCCTTCTAAGGTCTCCTCTGGAGTGGATCACAGGTGGAACTCTTGGGGTTAATTTTTTCTGATTAGTATGGGTAAGGAGAAGTATGAACTGCACAAAATAGATATAGGAGCATTCTCACCTATAAGAGATCTGATAAGTTTTTCCATGACCTCTTGCTATGCAAAGAAACTATTTTCATAATAGTTATACTTTTTTATATCTTGTAAATCCTGAAAATATGTAACAAGCAAATCTTAAAATAAGGCTTGGGGAAGGGGATTTCTGTTTCACAAATAAGTTATTGACAGAAAGACAAATATTTTGTATAATGCTGTTACCTTGCATTTTGTAAACTGTTTGGGCAAACAATATTACTCTATCCCTTCCTCATTTGCAGTTCCCTTACATGTTCTTTGTGTCTTTGTGAATGGCTACTAGGTATACCTGTTTTAAGAGTTTAATGCAACCTTGAGACAAATGCCATTTATTTATTAGAAAATCCCAATGTCAAACTGCCAACTTTTCATTAAATTAGTGTATCTATGGCTTAATATTCCTGTACTTAAAATTTAGATGAGGTTCAAATCCATTGAATAGTATACTGTATATTAACCAGTAATTGTAATACAAATAGGTAGGTTTTCAGCTTAGCGGTGGTGGAATTAATAACTATTAGTTTCATAGGCGCTGAGAAGCACAGAAGATACATACTTTTATGACAATTTTTTGGCATTGATTGATGGCTCGGTTTTCTGTTTGAAAGTTATAGTTGCTGAAATATAGTTAAAATGACATATTCTACATTTTCCAACTTTGGTACATTAACCGTCTTTGTTATTCTAATGAAAGCTGTAAGGCCATGCAGTTTTGCAAAGTGAAACATCTGATAAAAGAAAATTTCCACTTCATCAGGATAAAACAGTAAAGCAAATCAATAAAGCTGATTTTCAAGAAAAAAAATCAGTCTGTATCAATATCAGTTGTAGTAACTTAAAATAGAACTGATGCAGGAAACTATATTAAAAAACAGAACTCCTATGGAATATTGTAACTGTATTTCACATTGTTACTCTATGTTGCCAGAAAGAACAAGCAGATAGTTTTGGGTGGTTTTCTTACAATCATTGCTATGATTTTAAGAACATGGCAATCTTTTAACTTTTACTTCAGAATTTGAATGATTTTTTAATCTTATTATAGCAATGAAGTTCTGCTTAGCACAAATAAGCAGCAGGATTTCATTCTGATCACAGGATTATCACCTTTTCTCAGCTTTTAGTCAATGAGCCAAACTGGACATCCAGAAAACCATGCACAGAACACAGTTATGCATTTCTGAAACCCCTCCCCTATAATCAAGTGGAATAAACCCATCCAGCAGGGTACCTGTTTTCAAAATGATGGGGAAAAAAAAATCTGGATTCACCCAGCCAGTGGAAATCCATTTGCCTTTTCAATAAACCAGTAACCAAATCAAAAAACCTCAACTGAAATCCTTCTGAAAACTATACAAAATCTTGCATAGATAGAAGGTACGGGTAGCCTGTAAGGCAAGGTGATGGCAGTGTGAAGATTTAGCAAGAAAAAATCCTGAGATGAACATGTGATCCACAGCTTAGGGAATATTATATTTTGAGGAAAACATGATTTTAAAATCTCTGCTGTCATCATACCTCTCTGTGAGCCACTGAATTCAAAAGGAACCTTGCTAGTTGGGGTCAGACTGTAGCTTGTGCCATCTCTGGACAGGAAGTGGATCAACACACAATGTATGCCCACAGGTGGCTTTTCATCACATTGTCTCCTGCAGGAGCAGGATATTAGTAGTATTGTGAGTCTACGTACGTTGTCAACCAGTATTCTCAGCAAAAAGAAAGCAAATTTGTTCTGAAAGCAATCTTAAAATCATAATACTATCTCTCAGATGAATAATCACAGTTTGCTGAAAAACAGCATAAAGAAATCAAGTCTATTCTTAGCTTTATAAGTTTTAAGTTTGTATGAGGTTCCATTTAATTTCAATCATCCAAACATTAGGAAATCTGTTAAAAAGTTTCACTCTGGTTGTTCTTGCTAATAAAGTGTTTGTTTGGGTTTTTTTGAATTGCATTTTATTTACCCTGGAAGAGAAAGCTTACACTTCTAATACGTGCATAGAAAGCTATGTACCATTCTTGAAAGGCACATGTAAATCTTAGAGGCCTCTGAAAATGCTTAATTGGTTTCCTGAAGAATTAAAAATATTATTCATTTAAATATTAGTTCACCACATTTCTTGTAGGAGCCAGAAAAAAGCATGAAGCAGCAGAAAAATATAAACTACAATTTATGTGTTGAGTCAGGAAAAAATGTAAAAGTTAAAAATAGAATGACTGTTTACATGTGAAAGAATGCCAATATCTTCCTTGCGAAGACATGGTACTTCTGCAAAGAGTAAAATTGCTGGTGAAGCCAATAAAGCTTATTTTGAGCAACAGACAGATAAATAGCTCTGCAGGTTAGAGTACCAGAGGTAGAAACGTGGCCTTCTATGGTGGCAAGAGACACAATGTGGCACACAGACCTTTCCACATTTGATCTCATCTATCGTCTAGCTCCCTGTTGCACTCAGAGGGTAACGTGAAAGGTCTAGTTAACTCAGTCTTGCTGATTCATATCTTAGCACACACACATCACACTGCGCACTCTTGCTTGTGTGATGGCACAGGCAGCATGTGAGGAGAGACCTATTTCTCTGAAGAGATCACATTATACCCTGAAGCATGAATTTCAGTTATCCAGCCACATATTTTCTTTGCAAGCCACTTTGTATTAATGAGGACAAAGAAGTAAACAGGGAAATATCCTTCCGTGCTACCATAAAAAAATTGAAAAAGTTATCCTAACAGGAAATCTGTTATCTGGCATATCTTGCACTGTACCTGATTAAAATCAGGCAATTTGGGGCCAGATTCCTAGTTGCAACATGGCTGCTTTTTACCATCCTGCATTGCTGCACTTCTGGCTGATGAACTGCAGTCAAGGCAAATTTTTTTAAAAAAGGCTATATCAGGGCAGTCCTCAAGTTTTTTTATGGCTTGTGGAAGGCAGCCCAGTCTGCAGGGGACCACGCAGCTGCAGGAATACAGCAGGTGAAAAAATAGGGCACTGTTAACTTGGTGATTCTGAGCATGCATGAAAGTAACTGCAGACTGGCTTAACCTGGAACTATCTATCTTTCCCATTTGTAGAGTCAAGGAGTTTGAGGCATCTTTGGAAGTAAGAAAGAATTTGACTCTTTTCTCCCAGGAGCTTCATAGTGAGTAGTTCTGATAATGGGAGTAAGATTATTTCAAACTTACAGTTATGCAAGTAAGAAAGCAACGGAGGCTGGCTTCCTGCCCCTTTCTATTTGTATTCCAGAAATGATTTTTGGACCATCTGTGATCCTGTTGCAATATCTACGTGGGAATAAATATTACCTTCAGACTTTACCATAGATAAGACCACACATGGCAGAAGGTATGAAGAATGAACTCCCTGGGGCCCTGTTTCCAGATGTGCCTGAGTCTCCTCCTCTCGTGGGTAACTAGCCGATCAGCTGCTGTAAGGGTGGTTCCCCCCTCACATAAATGGGGCAGCAGGGATGCAGTCATTTTCCCTACTGAGAGAGGAGCTGAAAGGGAGATCTTTGTGGTCAGCCTTCTGTAATACCTGAATATCCTTCCACATGCCCAGAAGAGAGATAAACTGGCTGTAGAGCCACTTTGCATCAGACCAGAACAACATAATAAATCAGCAATGCTTTATCAGGGCTGGGGATGTGAACTGTGGTGCCTGGTTCAGGTGTTTTTCAGCAGCTTTCAGTATAATATGCAAAGAAAATACCTGCCTTAAGATGCATCTACAAAGCCAGCGAGTTCATTGCCCATAGGAAGCAGGCACCTTTCATACCACCCTTCTTCCCCTCACAGTGCTTTGATTTCAGTAGTATGCCAAAATCTCAGACCTATCTATATTCAGGCACAGTTTTTGCATGGAAATCTTTGTATAGTGGGCAGCTTTCCGGCTTGTTTTTCATCACAAACCTTACAGGAGAAGAGCAGCAGTTTCAAAGGCTTTTACAAGGAAGCCTCGGGGCTTGTTTGCCAGACTTCAATGGATATGCTTGGAGCATGGTACATGGAGGTTGAACTGCCTGACTCCCATTAACATTAATAGAGTCAGGAGGCTAAATGCCTGCACACCATTCTGATGACGTACCCACAGCATCTGGCAAGTAGGCTGCTGCCATTTCTAAGTCCTTTTGGATGTGATGATTCCCTCATCTATATCAGGGTGGCAAAATAAAACAAAGAGACAGCATAATTTCCTCCAGCTAAGACATTCTGCAAAGTACAGTAACTCTGTGTGTGTGTGTGTGTCTGTCTGTCTGTGTGGTGTTTGCCTTGATTTTAATAAAGAATCTTCCACTTGCATATAAACTTCCTTACATATAAGGTACCTAACAGTATTACAAAAACTAATTTTAAAAAAGAATAGCACACAGACGACAAACTGTTAGCAGCCTTCTGGTTTAATGTGAAAGAGTAGGCTGGTAGTTACACAGGATTCATGGTCCCACCAAAATTCTAGGATATTTGGATGATATGTGTGCCTTGAAAGTTATAGATAAAGGAGATTCTTTTCTAGGATCAAACATGAGCCTGTTGCGCATCTGAAATGAGTAGCTAATTTAAAATTTAACCAGTATTTACAAAAAAAAAAAAAAAAAAGAAGTTTTGATCCTTCATCCTCTGTTTATGAACACCTGCAGTTTATATCACACACATTTTCATTGGAAACAATCTGTTAAATCTCTAAAATTATTATAGTGTGGTCCCATAGTATGTCACACTGTGGCAGTACCTTTGATCTCAGCCCCTGGGAAACATTTTTTCATGTGGGCAGCAGCAGCAGCTGTAAATACAATGTTAATACTATTGGGGTATTAAATTTCCCTTTTATTTTGCTGGCTGAAGTCTGAGGGCTTGTGCAGTACTACACTTCCCATATAACAGGCTTTCAAGTTTCTGAAGTTTCAAGCTAATCTAGTGAATGGACTGTCCTAGATACTTTTACAGTGGTGTTACAAGTGAAAAAAGGACCTCTCTGTTTCTTTCAAATCTATGAAAATGTATTTTGGTGATAAATCTTAATCTCTCAACATCTTGATCTTCCCCTCAGTTGCCTCACAATTCACAGCTTTTCTACTTTAACCTGATTAGAAACAACCTGTTGGCTAAATTACTCTGTTACAATCTACAGATATCTCATATGTTTGAGTTTTTCACTTGTAGTCCCACTTTAATGGAAAAAAAGTGTCCCTGATGGTTGTCTTATCACAACACTGAATTCTAGATCATATACCGACTTTGCTACACACAAACAGCACAAAAATCTGCCCTTAGCTTGCCACTGGGTTACGTAGCCCCCAGCCACCAAACACCCATCCCAGCTATATCTTAAGTCAGTGGTATAAAGATTAGATAATGCTCTGGGCAGCGTAAAGAGTAACTTGAGCTAGCCCTTATTCAGAGCGCTAGATAAATGCTACTCTAACCCCTACAATTTTATTCTGATGTAGTTGCTCTGCAATAATATCTTACCTGTTCAAGATTTATGCTGGGAAAGTTATAAACATTAGGCACTACTATTATCTTCCATGTACTGAATGTACGTCTTTAGTAAGAATATTTATCAAACAACATTTAAAAATACCAAACAGCACACATATTCCGCTAAGCAAAAATGTACATTTATACGTATATCAGTAATTTAAGTGCCTTCTGCCTTTCAAGTCCTTATGTTAAAAAGTGTTAAGAAAAGTGATTCTACCAAATGGCATGCGAACACTCTGAGGTGTCC
This sequence comes from Phalacrocorax carbo, assembly GCF_963921805.1. Classification (NCBI taxonomy): domain Eukaryota; kingdom Metazoa; phylum Chordata; class Aves; order Suliformes; family Phalacrocoracidae; genus Phalacrocorax; species Phalacrocorax carbo. Next base: position 47,478,729 of record NC_087516.1, on the reverse strand, counting down.
AAACTATCTTGATTTAGCCTCTCCTATTCACTGTTTTGCAGTCTGAATGAGACACACAAGCCACAAGACCTGTTCTTCTTTGCATGCTCTGTACACGCTGCTGTCAAATGTGCATAATGACATCCATTTTTGCTCATTTTCAAATACCACTGTAATAGCCAGCTTTGTGCACACAAAGCTTTTCAAATGCATATGCTGGGTTCTGTGCCTTAGGGCATATCTCATTTCATGCTCTTTGGAATCAGTATAGTTTGGGAATGTAAGGACTGAAGCCTAAATTCAAGGTCTAAATCCAGAAAAAGACATAAAATACCTGTTAGAGGGAGGGAGGGAGAGGTGCAAGCAGGCAAGTACACTTCCTACTGCGGCAGGTACATCCCTTTCCTCTTCAACCTGTGAGTAACATTAGGCATCCAGTTGAGATTTACAACAGCCAGGAGGCTAACGTTCATGAATTTTTTGTTAATCAGTCATCAGCTAAAACTTTAAAACAACCACTAGCAAGGACTAGAAGTCAGACCTCTCCTTTTCCCAGGCAAGAGCTCTAACTGCCCCAGGATACCAAAATAACATGACTATTCTGGCATAAAATCTGTACATACTCCTCCCCACCTCCTTCCATTTACTTATGGAAATAAGTACATATTCCTTTAAAATGAAGAGCTGTTTCACAGAAGAAGGTATATTAAAATAGGTTTTAAGTGTAAGATTGGGGTGAAAAGTGGGAATAAACCCTTTCTGCCAGGCAGAGATTGAACCTAGCTCTGTCCACATCACCTACTCATACTGCTGTTGGAGGAATGAATGAGGACTCCTATCACCTCTTTCTGCTGCTGTACTTCATGCACAGCCTGCACCATTAGTCATGCTAAGAGCATGCCAGCTGGATAGAGCCCCTCAGGTGAAACAGACTGGAGAATGCCTTGCTTATTAATCCAAATTAGGCTTAAATGTAAATTACAGCTGGGCTGCTCAACACTAAGCTAGTTCTGGGATGCCCAGGAAAAAAGAATTTAAAGCCTTCAGGAAATACTGGGGTTTTAAACGGACAGGTGGCTAAAGACAGCTGCAGGTTCAGTCTGCACTCCCTCCAACTCAGCTCCACCTAAGCCTGCTCCATTTGAGAAGCTGGACAGCCATGCCAGCATGGCAACGTGCTGAGGGCTTAGAAAAATGCACAAGTAAAGGATTCAGGAGACTCCAAAGTTATGCAGCCACTTACAGGAGTTATAAAGGCTGCAGTTCAGGATGCAGAGCTTTAAAGTAAGTATTAGGTAGCTTTGTTCTTTCAGATTTGTCCTCTCTTTACTTTCTTGAGTTTATTTATATTTTAGAAAATCCTGGTAAAAATAATACAAGATTTTAGGGAGGAAAATTTCATATGACTTTAAATAACTCAGAGGAAAGGATTACACAAATTGCGCTGCAAAAGATGGTGGAGCAACCTGTCAGAAATGAGCAAAGAGTAGAAAAGGAGAAATAGAAGCTTCTGCAATGAAGAGCCAGTCTAAACAGACTCCATCTAACAATTTACACGAGAAGGTCTGAAACACTACAGAAGGCTCAGTGACAGCATTTCACAGAATCATTTAGGTTGGAAAAGACCTTTAAGATCATCAGGTCCAACCATTAACGTAGCACTGCCAAGTCTACCACTAAACCATGTCCCTAAGCACCACGTCTACACATCTTTTAAATACCTCCAGGGATGGTGACTCAACCACTTCCCTGGGCAGCCTGCTCCAGGGCTTGATAACCTTTTCAGTGAAGAAATTTTTCTTAATGACCAATCTAAACCTCCCCTGGTGCAGCTTGAAGCCATTTCCTCTCGTTCTGTCACTGGTGACCTGGGAGAACAGACCAACACCCACCTCACTACAGCCTCCTTTCAGGTAGTTGTAGAGAGCCATAAGGTCTAGCCTCAGCCTCCTCCAGGCTAAACAACCCCAGTTCTCTCAGCTGCTCCTCATAAGACTTCTGCTCCAGACCCCTCATCAGCTTCGTTGTCCTTCTCTGGACACGCTCCAGCACCTCAATGTCCTTCTTGTAGTGAGGGGCCCAAAACTGAACACAGTATTCAAGGTGTGGCCTCACCAGTGCCGAGTACAGGGGGAGCGTCACTTCCCTACTCCTGCTCACCGCGCTATTCCTGATACAAACCAGGATGCTGTTGGCCTTCTTGGTCACCTGGACATACTGGTGGCTTTTATTCAGCCAACACCCGCAGGCACTTTTCCACTGTGCAGCTTTCCAGCCACTCTTCCCCAAGCCTGGAGTGTTTCATGGGGTTATTGTGACCAAAGTGCAGGACCCATCACTGAGCCTCGTTGAACACCATACAATTGACCTCAGCCCATCGATCCAGCCTGTCCAGGTCCCTCTGCAGAGCCTTCCTTCAAGCAGATCGATGCTCCCGCCCAACTTGGTGTCGCCTGCAAACTTACTGAGGGTGCACTCAATCCCCTTGTCCGGGCCATTGGTAAAGATATTAAACAGAACTGGCCCCAAAACAGAGCCCTAGGGAACACTGCTTGTGACCAGCTGTCAACTGGATTTAACTCCATTCACCACAACTCTTTGAGCCTGGTCATCCAGCCAGTTTTTCACCCAGCAAAGTGTACCCAGCCCCTCCAAGCCATGAGCAGCCAGTTTCTCCAGGGGAATGCTGTGCTAAACAGTTTCAAAGGTTTACCTGAAGTCTAGGCAGACAATATGCACAGTTTTTCCCTCTTCCACTAAGCAGGTCACCTTGTCATAGGAGGAGATCAGGTTATTCAAGTAGGACCTGCCTTTTATAAATCCATGCTGACTGTCCTGTACATGCCATGTGATGGGATTCAAGATGATCTGATCCGTAACCAACACATAGCCTTTTATGTAGACTTCACTGTGAAACCAGTCTCAACATTTGGAAAGCTTTCTGAGAAACTAAAAGATGAGATTGGTAGTGGTGTTAAGGAAGAATTGCAAAGTGATTCTCTATATTAAAAAAGAAACATACACGCACATAAATATTTGTGTGTTATGAAAATGGTAAATTGACATTTTTCTTTTGCTACAATTCTTAAGCTGTCAGTGAAAGATTTTATATTTAGGGATTTTCATGTAAAGAAATTTTTACTTCAGAACTGAAGATTTTAAAAATTGATATACCTATCTTTCTCATGTAATTTTGCATTCCTTAATTTTGACATAATTAACGCCAGGTTTGATATGTTATGCTGCCCCAACTGAAGTGTTTGGTTAGAACAGGCAAACTATTTCAGGTGGCAACGTCCATCATGTGAAAAGAAAGAAAAGCTTTGAGAGGAAAACAGTGATGCAAAGGTAGAAAATACTCCTGAAAAAAAAGGAGAATAAGGGACATATTAAAGAAAGCGTGGCCAATGTTCAGAAATACCTCTCCTCGGGATTTCACTGCAGCTTGCTGCAGCCAAATATTTGGTGTGACTGAAATCTGAGACCGGTGAGCTTGGACCTCTGAAGAGTGAGCAACAGCACTTGTGGTGCTTCTCAGTTGTTTGTGGGATGCTGCTGAGCCTACACAGCTCAGATATGCACGTACCAGCTCTTTTGGGGCTGGAAGGGTGGAGGGAAAAAGATATTTTCCAGGTTTTCAGTCACGTGCTCTAAAACAAATAGATTGCACAAGGGGCTCAGGATGAACATATGACAGCTTCCAGTGACCCAAATGTATTTGTCTGCACTGAGGAAGGTGGCTTTTGGGCCACTCACTGCAGCCTGGCTCTGGGTCACAACTGCAAGCACCATTAACTGTGGCAGTGAAGAAAATTGTATAAGGATGGAGATGCTTCCTGAAATCTAATAGGAACACAGTTCCGTGCATACTTGACACCAAATCAGTTAGGGATGACACCCATCAAGACGGAGGAGAGATGCCTATATCTTGGAAAACCCATCTTGCTTTTCCTGTGAAATACTCTAGGGCTCCCATCTCAAGAACTGCTCATGTTACCTCCTAAGAAAAACTCCCATTCTCCAACCTCTTGTTCTATGCACCTACATGGTTTCACAGAACATGATAGGAATAAAATAAATAGATTTTAATTTAAATCATTCTCAGAAGAACTATGATCAATATGGGGATGATGCATTTGTTATGGTAGTTTTAAACGATGATAATTACATGTTCATTGAGTACAGTTCTGCTGAGTATTTCTTACTCTTGTTATACTAGATAGAGAAGGAACACTGCGCTATTTACTGATAGAAATCAACAAACTGCACTATATACAATGTGCAAAAACCTGAAATTAATTTTGTCAGACTAAATATTTATAGATCTGTGACTTGAAAATATTAGCATATCATTTAGTAAAGTTTTTTTCAGTAGTTCAGAAATACGGATTCTGGTAAAAAAAATATAAAAATAATAGAAGTACTCTTTCATTTCCCACAGCATCCTGGTATCACAGTTGGAACATTATGGGTGGTGGGTCTGGATGGGTGGTCTACTAGATGGGTGAAAACCTGTCTGGGCCCTGAGGCCCAAAGGGTGGGTGGTTAATTGTACATGCTCTACCTGGAGGCCAGTTATGATTGTTTCAGGGTTTTACCCTAGGACCTCCCTTTTCTAATATCTTTCTCAGTGACCTGGAGAAGAGGTCAGAGTTCACCGTCATTGAACTTTCAGGCGACACCTAATTGGTGCATGCAGTCAATCCACTTGAAGGCATGGCCACCATCCAGAAACACCTACGCAGGCTGGAGGGATGGGCTAACAGGAACCACAAGAAACAAAGCAAGGACAAATGCAAAGTTGTGCACCTTGAATGGATGAAACCCTTGCAGTGGTACAAGTTGGGGACTGATTGGCTGTGGAGCAGCTCTGTAGAGAAGACTCTAGTGGACCATAAGCTTAAGATGAACACGCTCTGGCAGTAATGAAGGGAGCAGTGTTTGGGGCTGCATCATAAGGAACATAACACAGTGGAAAGAGAACTGTCTATTCCCTTTACTTAGCTTGTTAGACCGTATCTAGGATACCATGTCCAGTTTTGGGCCTCTTGACCAGGAAAAGAAGACATTGATTAACTGGAGCAAGTTCAGTGGAGGACTGCCAAGATGGTTGGTGGCTGGAGCAGGTGTGCAGGTGTCCTGAGAGCAGCAGCTGAGGCTGTTCAGCTGAGAGAAGGGATGGCTTCAGGGGGACCCAACAGCAGCCTCCTGGTGCCTACGGTAAGTTTAGCAAGAAGACACAACCACAACAGTCTGTGGCAGGAGGGTGAGAGACAACAGGCATAAACAGAAATGGGGAGGTCCCACTGGAAATAGAAAAATACTCTTTTACTACAATGGCAGTCAAGCAGTGGAACAGGTTGTCCAAAGAGGCTGTGCAGTCTCCAGCCTTGGAGGCTTTCAAAACCCAACTGGATCAAGCCCTGAGCAGCCTGGCCTGACCTCAGGACTGACTCTGCTTTGAGCAGTAGGTTAGACTAGACACCTCCTGGAGCCATTTCCAACCTGAATTAATCTATGATCCATTAAACATTTTAAGACCTTTCCTGCAGCTTTTTAATCACTACCTTCTTTAACCTTCTTTTGCCTTAGCATGAAAATCTTTTAAACTATTTCTAAAAGTACATCCCTCAAAATAACTATTCTATTCTAGGTAAGTACTTTTATAATACATATTTATTTAAATTCTGCATACTGCAGCTTATTTTGAAGGCCTCTTCATAAAATAATGAAAGCAAAAGCAAGCATTTTAAAATTAAATCTAGATGAGCTATGTAGGAAGGAATTAATGCCTAAGGATATTCTGTCATATTTAAATGTAGGAAAGTATAATTACAAGTGCTACAAGTAGAAAACAGAGCTTCTTAGAGAAATTAAGACTTATTTAAGAAAAATAAAAGGAACTACAAATGCCTGGGTGACTTAAGTTTCCTTCTTTTGTTACTATGGCTACAATAAAGAATTACCAAAGGAGAGAATTGGATTGGTACGGTATTAAAGATTTGGCATGCTAATTAGTATTGTCCTTTCATTACTTTGATAGCCGCATAATCCAGAGCCATTTCTTCTAAATCACTTAACTTAGAATACTTTTTAGCATTGTTTCACAAGTAGACACCAACTCTATTTCTTACGTTTGTCTGTATTTAGAAAAAAAAAAAGACCTGTTTCAATTAACATATTTTTGAAGTCTAGACTTCCCCATTTTTAAACACTCCAGACAGCCATTTGTTATCAGCGTTTTAGTGATAGTATTTTCTTTCGCACAAGTATATTATATAGTATGTTTTCGTTCATACATAACCATTTATGTGGTGCCTCTACACTTCTGGCCACACAAAACTGTATCTGTATTTGAACATAAGCTTTCTTTATAGAAAAAACCAGCCCTTTTAAACTGAAACACATCCAATTTTTATACAATTTTAATTACATATTTCTATCTTATTTTTCTCACATTATAAAAATATCTTTAAAGCCAAGATGTCTTTTGTGTGCCTGAAAACTGACACACTGCATTTTCCATCTGAACACCTATAATCCTGTCTTACTTTGTCATCTAAGTTTGCAAGAGGTACATCCACAAATAAAAGCAAAAGCATGCAAAGCTGTTTAGAAATGAAAACAAAAGAAAGGAATAAATAAAATACTTTTCTTATATATTATATATTGAAATGTCAAACCGCTTAGTGAAAAAGAACACTAAATGGAAAAATCAAGCGGTGAGTTATTTCTGTGTGTTAGGCACTCAGCTCAGACTCAGATTTTGATTCATTCTTGGCTCTGTTGCAGACTTGATAAGGGACAAGCTATCTAATCTCCTTTCTGCCTGAGGCGGTAGTTCCTAAAGCTGATCTGCCTGCTGGCTGCCTCAGTGCTGCCATCCTCCCTGTCTCAGCTCTGGCCCTGGCTGAGCCATTTCAGTATGAAAAGCCATATGAAAGGGTTTTGTTCTCTCCTCCCTGCTTTTCAGGTTAGTTTTCTATAGCTTTAAGGCACTGAAACAGCCCAAAGCAAGGCTGGACAAACATTAGAGCTAGAGTAAAGAGGGGGTTGCTGGTTTGCCAGCAGACACAAACATGAACAGCAACAGCCCTGAGTGAGACTTAGTTACACTGCATGGGACAGCAGCTCAGTTTCTCTGCCTGTAACATTGGCATAGTGTTGGTTCCCTCTCTCTTTCCTCCTTACTTATCCTAATTTGTTACCTGTAACTTTTATTTTTTTTTAGCAGTGAGCCATCTTAGGTTAGGCCTGAAAATATTTGTGGACACATATTAGCTGTACACAAAGACCAAATGCACAAAAGTACTAAAGTAGTGATATTAGAGGCAGCAAAAGGAGGCAACAAATGGATTTCTGCCAATAATGTGTTAAAATTAAAGGCTTCTGGGAATGTGTTTCAGCAGATGTGTAAGAGTATGATAAATATTTGAAGGCACTGGAGGACAGTTATACTCTTGCTCTTCATCATTACTATTTATAGGTATTTTTATAGATGCATTAACAGCACAATCTGAAATAATAGGACCAAGCAATCCACAGGGGCTTCCTTGAAAGCCTTACTGACCCAAAGATGGAACTAGGGGTCACCAGTGCTTGGCCGCATATTCATCACAAAGTGATTTGTTTGCTGTTATGTCTGGTCTGGAAAGAATATTCTCCTCCAGAAGTGGTAAATTGGACAAGTTTAACCAATCCATTCTGCTTACTATTTGAGCAGACAATAATTGTATTTGGCCGTGCCTTAGGTGACATTAACATTCTTTCCAAAGCAAAAGGAACAATTAAGGATTTGACTGGAAGAAGGGCCAAACTATCTTTGAATAAGTTAAGGGTTACAGAACTTTTGTAGGGGAAATAATTGGAAAATATTTAATTATGAACAAAACCCCACTGGTTCCCAAGAAATAATGGGACAGAAGATACTAATATTTCTTCTTTTGCAAACACTGTCTGGGGACACCAGGCACGAGGCAGCGCAGTGCTACTGACCATGTGTGTTAGCAGAATGCTAGCTTTTTAACTCAGGGTGGATAGGTGCAATTACCTAGAAATCCTCAGAACCTGTGGGCATAGATGTCCATAGTACTTGTGACCTGAGAATAGCTCTTAACAATGCCCATCTGCCCTGCAGAGCTCACTGAAATATCTGAGCAGCAAGGGGGCACATCTCACTTTTCTGCATGCATGCACAAGACAAAGATCTGTGTGAAAGAGCAGACAGATAATGCTGGGTATCTTACAGTAAGCAACATGAGCCAGATAAGCTCCATCACAGCAGCAGTCCTTAAAAAGACAAATGTTGTGTACAAAAATGTGTATATTCAGATAATTTTTTAAGTAACTGTCTTCAAAAGCTTAAATAGGCACTTCATGTACACAAGAGGTTTCATTGACTCTAGTACGACTACTCATGTATGTTAAGCTGAGCCCATCTGTAAGCCTTTGCAGAAGAGAGCTCTTGGCACATACGTGTAACGTGCCAGTGACAATGAGCTGCTGACAGTGAAGTTCTTTAAGAAACTCAGATCAGAACTGAGCATTAGGAGACACTCACTGGGGAAAGGACTGATGATCAAATGCCATACTACTCAGCTGCTACCAACAGATGGGTAGCAGTCCTTGCACCCCAAGCAGCTTTTACAATGCTACAGTGAGAACTGGGTGCAGGAAAGGGGACACAGGTAGCAAAAACATGGAAGCAGGGGAAGTGGCAGGGGAAGTTGCTATGATCTTTTGCATAAACAGCAATGACCTCATATGAGACATATTTTTCATTCCTTCACAATTTTCTGGCAACCAACACAGAAAAAGCCAACACTCGACACAAAGGACAGGTATTTGGCAGCTGCTGCTGTAGCATCAATCACTTGGCATGCAGACTGAAATATCAGAAGAGAAGACACAGAGTAGACAACTTTGAAAATACATTCTTCCATTAATGGCTTCATAGAGCGGACAGAGCTGTGAGAATTCTGCAGTATAAAGAGATTTGCCAAAATCCATACATAATCCTTACAAGGAACTTAAAACTGACCTGGGAAGTCTGGTGCCAGTGGCTACCATGAATCTCCTCCACCTCAGGATAAGCAGCTACAAAATAGCTGAAGAAAACCAATAAATATACTAGCAAAGCACTAGAACTGCGATCCTTAGGGACACTATACAACAAATCAAGGTGGATTAATTGTCATTAGCACCATTATCAATACGCTTGTGTGCAGGGGACAAAGCAAAGCCTCTGCCAGAGGACAGCACGCACATCTAGACTTGACCATCTTTAGAAAACATTGCACAGCCTTCTTTTAAAAAGCCTTGCCAACATCAGTGACACTCACAATTCAAGCATTATATTTATTACCACCATGTGACAACCCTGTCTCCCTGCCCTGTGAAAACGAAGCGAAAAATAACAAGAAGAGTTCCCAAACTGTCAAAAGTATTTTAAGTATTTTAAGGTCCATGTTAGATTTTCTTAATAATTTTGTGTGCAATAAGCTCAGGTGCTACAGGGATGAGCTACAAGAAAAAACTCAACAAACAGTCGCACATAAACTTCATTTCAGTGACTTACAGAACAATACCACCAACACCCTGACACAAATAATTCTAATAATTTTCAAAGTAGTGAGTAGATGTAAAAACACAAAGATTTTATGACTCACCCAATGACACATCACATCTTAAATGGATGTGTCTTCAACTGTTACTTCAAAAATTAAACATTCAGTCTTCATTTGGTACCATTGCTGAGCATTAAATACCACACAAGCACAAACATGATAACTGTTATGAGTCACTAATTACTTTTATCACATATTGATGTTCTCTAGAACAGAAATTCAACAAAGTGCAGTACCGATTTAATGCTTGCCATCCAATTTCCTCAAACCCATGTAAATTTGTAAATAGAATTGTGGAGGAAGTACTCACATCTAACCCCTGCTGTTTGTGGTTATAAATGAGCCAGATATTCTATTAAGTCTTTGGTGTAGGTGGGGTTTTCAATGTCTGGGTTGCATATTGAAATACTGCAGTCTCTGGTATAGCTCTTTTGATAGGAACAAGGCATTGGCATGGCACTGATATACCATGTACGTGCAGCAGAATATAACCATAACTCAGAATGGTTAAAGCATTTTTCACGCCTGAAGCTAAAAGCTTTTATAATTAGGTTTTTCTCTTCTCTAAATGCAATTTCTCCTAAGGATTGATAAAAATAAGTGTGAGAAGAAAGGAGAAAAATCCATCATAAATTCTTATCAAATTCTTGTTTGCAAATAAAGTTTTCAGATCAAAGTCTATAATAATTCAAATCTCTTCACAACCTGAATGAGCATTGACTCATTTTAGAAAAAAAGTCTTCAATTTCTTTTAAAAGTTGCCACATATCTTATTTCTGAGTAACTTTTCCATATTAAGTAGAGAAAACCCGATATTTTAATAGCTAAACAAATGTTAAATGTAAATAAATCAAATGTAAACACTAAAACTTTTATTTCATTATCACAATTAGAAATAAATTATGTGTGTGATTTTCAGTACTGGCCTATTCTGATCCCTTACAAAAGGAATTTCACTTCTTTGGACATAAAATTATGAGTGATAAAAACTGCAAACCACATTCGCATGCATGCTTACCTAAATAATCTATTCAGCTATAGACTTACTGAATGTCTCTTAAAACTTCCTAGATGTTCACGGATCATATCAATTATTCAAATATAATATACATCCATAACATTTGTCCTATATATTTTACTGTCATTTAGGCTTTCTCTCAGTTGCCTTAATGTATCAATCGACCTCCCCTGTCCCCATAAACTCATTATTTTCTCTTCAAAAAAGGCAAACAAGTAAACAGAGAGTCTGACATATGCATTATTCAGTCAGCCTCCTCTGTTATTTTTTCCTTTAAGTGGTTCACTGAAATATGCACCACAGTGCATATCAAGGTTATAGCACCTCGTCAAAGAAAAAAAAAATTCTTAAGAACTACTATTTCTTTCCCAAAGTTTCCACTGACACTTTTCTTCACCTGAAATAGTTTGCATTTCTAGATTTTATTTTTTTTTAGTCTGATTACCTATAAATTTCCTAAAATATAGGCGGATGAGCAATCAGTCTTAAGAAAACTGACAGTGTAACATTCAGATGCAACAATGACACAATACATCAATGAGTCAGTCTCTGCAGAAGCCTGGTTTAAACCATCTTTAAGGGCACCATTATAATATCCCTGTATTTATTAATAAACTGAATACATTGATTGAAAATACTGTGTGATCGTCAAGCTTTAGTACATGTTAAACCAAGAATTTATGTATTTAAGTACTGTTGCCTGAAATTTCAGGACTATAATACTAGCATTTTATAAAAAAGGAACATGCAGAAATGTCCATGGAAATATACTTGCTGGATGTCCTGCTGGTTATTATTCTTTACAGTGCAATCATGTCATGCATATTACTTACGGTGTACTTTCATTGTTCAGTTAATGTGTCTGCACACGTAAATGGGCAAAGGATGTGTATTACAGAATGGTGAAAGGAATACTGTATTTGCCAAGTTGAACAAATACAAGTGCTATTCAGTGAGCTAAAGATGGCCTGCATGTACTACTCACAAACTGTCAGCTGTCTGTCCCTAATTAAATTCAGCCAGCTCTCACAGCTTGGAAATGAAGGCTTGAGCAGCTCCGGTATCAGGCCAATCATCTAAACATCTAGTCTCTCTTCCCTCTTCTTGTATCCTAAGTGTAAAATAACGTTATTTATAGCCCACTACTCCCTGAGTCATTTCTTGGAATAACTGCTAAAAAGGGAACTCTGGGAATTAAAAGCAGCAGGAAAGGACACTTCACCCATCTCCCCTCTTTGTATAAACTTAGCCCTGCCACTTGTTTAACAGCCATAAAAAGCAAAATTTCCCCTGAAGAGAGAAGTTTGCCATGGACTTCCTTAGGACAACAACTTGTTGCACTGTCACCCAATGTTGCATTTAGCAATAACCTCCCTGTCTCTTCTGAAGGGTTGTCACTACAGCCACAACATACTTTCAGGTCCATTAAAGAGCATCCAAACAGTTCCTCTGTCCTAATGTCTTACCTTGTCTTCTTGATCCACCTGATTCCAGGTGGATGCTTGAGTTACTTCAGAGACACCCAATGCTTACAGAAGAACAGTTAGAGTTAGAGCTAGAGTTTTTGTAAATAAACATCTTAAATGCACAGTTTCTTGACAGAAATTTCATATGTAACTATATAACCATACAAGAACAATAAAACCTGTCCACCTTGATCATTCTGCTAGTATTTGTGAGATGCCTGAGGGTTTGGTTTTGTTTTTTTTTTCACATTTTCTGTGAGGATTCAGGCTTCCTATTCCTTACAGTAAAGCTTCTCCTCTAGTCTGCTCAGGTCCTGCAACTGAAAAGAACCTACAGATATGGGAGAATCAAATAATTCAGTTCAGACTCTTTCCTGTAATGCCAAGTAAAAGACACGTCAATTAATGTCTTCTATGATTTTCTAAAACTGCTTTCAGACAAGATAAGAGACAGTAACTTCTAGCAAGTGACGATTTGAAACACAAGGGGTCAAAGCTGTACACAGGACTAATATGTGGGAGTTGCTTTTACACATAGTGAAATTTCTTTGTGGGTGAAAATGCATACAAACCCTTCAAGAAAGTGGTACACCATGATTACACAAGAAAGAGGGCTCACAGATTTTACCTATTGGAATCAGAAAATAATAAGATATTAGAAACTTGGCTTGGGTCTCACATATTTGTGATACAGATAAAAAAGGTGCCATTCAGAGAGCTTTTGTATCCTTTTTCTGAAAAAACAACAATAGGATTATATAAAATTGATTTTCTTTTCCAAAACAAAGACAACTTCAAACAAATCAAGTTATACTGAAGTCCAACCCTTAATTTGATTTAAAGTCAATAGACTTTAGGACATGCCTAAGATTTCAAAGCTTCCAGAGTCTTAAAAACAAATCTGTGCAGCACCATACAGATTTACAAGCTGGGGCTTGGATACAATATCACCAAGGTCACACAGTCTTGTTTCTGAGTCAACCAGTTGAGAGATGGCACTCATTACCTCTCATGCAGCACTATGCATATGTGCTCAAACCACACCTCCCATCAGCTATGGTATCTTCCCACAGCTTTCCCTAGCTCTTTCATTTCCCAGTTTAAAGTGGCTTAATGAGATCAGCTCAAAACTTTCTACCCCTGCTGACTCAGGCTTGTCCTTACGCTTTTGACATACTGAAGACTCAGATGTACAAAAGTGTTTGGGTTTCTAAATGCATGGGCCAGGCAGATTTTCAGTACCTGATTACAAGAGAGCAATCCACACACAAAAAAACTTGCCTCCTACTTGGGCAGGGGAGAGCCTGGAGAACCTGAATTTTCCAACGTTCCCACTGCGTAAAAAGACCCTAGGCTCAGCCTACACAACAACCCATGGGACAGACACACTGTCAGAGCCTCAGGTATCTCCCTCACACAGGCCACACCAGACTCACAAACAGGCGCTCTGGCTCCTCTGCTCTTCAGAAGGCTCAGCCTAGCAGGGCTGTGAGGTGCACAGCCTGCTTTGAGGTAACAGAGTGATTTCATAAAGGCTAAAGGAAAAGGTCCAAATCCAGGACTCCCATCTTCCTAGTTTAACATCACTAGCATTTCTTTTGTGTTTAGTTCTACCTTGTAGCCCATGAGTTTTTTCTTTAACTGAATGGGAATGTAGATTCAGCTGAAAGAGCAGAGTGCAACTTCACCGTGCTTTTGCCCTTAGCCCGGGGATTTAGGGCAGCATCAGAGAAGCATGTAGGTAAGGAAGCTGAAACCATTCATGTTTAGGAAGATGTGGGATCTAGGCTCTTAGAATTTGGTTGAATGACCTGCCTTTAGTCAAAAATACTATAGCTGTATCAGCATGGCCCTGTTCCTAGTTAATAAGCCCTACCTCTGCCCATATAAGCCAGAGTCACATTAGTGTAGTTACACTGTTTTGAGACCCAAACCAGTGACTGCACTGACATCTGGCCAGTCAAGTGCTCAGTCAGACCTAGCTGGCCTTTTCCCACCATGCCCCATCACAAAATGGACGGATAATGTAGAGTAACTAACACTGGGAACCTGATGCTGAATCCTTTTGTGGATGTGGTCTTATACAACTTCTGAAAGTGGTCTGCTTTGCTTCAGTCCTTGGAATTTGCCTTTCATCAGCTTCCTAGCACAAATGTGAGCCTCATCAGTCAAACAAGGGATAAAAAATGTATGACTAGGACCATATTGACTTTGCAGACTCACTTGAATGTTCCTGAAATTTCTACTTTCCTTCCAACTTAGTTATATCACCTAGAAAATTTCTTTTTATATGTCTATTTGATGATGCGTTCAAGGCAAAACAGGGGCAAGGGGAAAAAAAACAATGAATGTCTCCTGAGAAAAGGAGACAATTCCTGGAAACAAAAGTAACACTCTCAAAACATATGCCGCTTTTAAGAAGTAATTACTGCGAGGACTTTGTGTGATAGTCTAGTTATTTTATTTCATTTGCTTTCCAGAGACTCCATAGTCTATAAAAGGACTGGAAATTCATATAGTGAATGCTATAATGGAATTTATTATGCCAGCAGAATTAAGCCTATGTCAACGCTTCCATTATAAAATCTTGTTTTTAAGAGTTCGTAACTTGTCTGTATAAGTACTGCATGCCCCATTTTATTTCTGAATAAGTAAAAATGTTATTGTCTCACAGCATAACATTGTTGCAGTGATATTACTGATTTTAAATGAACAAAGGTCATGATTAACCTAGATGAAAGAGGGAAAAAACCTTACTGCTTTATCACCAAACTGTTTATTTTTGCAACTGTGTGTTTGAATTTTAAAACATATCACATTGGTTTCAGGTTTTTTTTGTTTGTTTCCTTTTATAATTTAACAGACCACCACTCATTCTTTCTGTGGAAGAAGACTAGGTTGGTTTTTTGGGTTTAGTTTCTTTCCCCCACCCCCCTCCCCACCACCCCCCCCCAAGACCACGTCTGTTACAAAATTATGTTTTGGTCCCAGTTTGCAAAATGAAACTCTACAATTAGCGTGGGGGACAAAGGAGAAAACAGTCCTCATACACCTGCAGAAGCAGATTAAATGGCATAAATGGTGTGAGTGTGGATGTACCATCCCTTCTGTGTTCTACCTTATGTGCCTTCCATTCACTGGGACAACAACAAATCTGATGTTGCACAGGAACAAAGCAATGTTCAAAGCTTTAGAGTTAATACTTGCTAGATTTATGGATTTACTTCAGAAACCTTAACTTTGAAAGGAAAGAAGAAACCAGGTGCTGGAAGTGCTATAAAGCCCATGGTAATTAGACTGAGGGTGGGGAGCAGCTTTCCTGTTGTCTCTGAGAGTAAGTGTAAAATATACAGTACTGAGGGCTTCTGTGTTTGAGAAATTACTTTCCGTGTAATTTGCACTCCTTACCACTCATTCTTTCATTAATATTTATATGCTTTTTGTTTTCATGAAACTACAAGCATGATAGGAATGACAGCATTGCAAATTAATAAAAATATTGAAAGCACAGTGAAGGTGCAAAAAAAGAATATATGATAGGAAGGGAGAGCTAACTTCATGTAAAAAGTATCAGCTGAAACAGACACACGTGTAACCAGTGATGTTTTTACATTAAATGAACATTAAATGAAAAGAAATGCACACATGCATGTAAAGAATTATCTATTTTCATTTTGAAACATCAATACTAGACCCCAGAGATTTTCAATAAGCCAGTGCCAGTCTGGAGTTACATTTCATAGTATCTTTAAATTCAATGTAATTTTAGGCCTTTTTTAAATTACACCAATACAGATAATCAACCTCAAATTTTATATTCTTTCTGATAATTTTTACATTTGTAACTGCCAAACAGAGCATAAATTGGGATTTCTTGCAACGTGAGAAGTGATGAGGAAGAACAAGATATTCAGAAAATCATTTGGATACTATAAGATGTTTTAGATCAGAAAGAAGCATTTGTCATACCTATAAAGAAGATGAAGTATAAAATTCTCCTAGTTAATTCAGAAACAGTCCTTAAAACCAGAAATAAATACTATTAGCAAATTCAGCCAAAAATCAAAATGGCTGCTAGTGAACATGGATTTCTGATACATCAGAGACATGGTAAAGTGGAGGAAAGACATCTAAGCTGGCTTCTTTCAGGATTATGGGCAATGACCACATAAGAAAAACATGTCCAAATAATCCATAGACAGTAAAATGATTTTCTTATTATCCTTCCAGCTATAGGTAGCAAGAAACAACTGCAAGAAAGACAAAACCACTGAAAGAACAATTATTCCTGAAGTCCTCGCTTTTCAGGTAATACATGCTGAAACGCCCAGTCTTTGCTGGGATATATTGTCTCTGAAGCAGTGGAGACACAGACAAAGCCACAAATTGTGGAATCCATTGTAAACTTTGAATGCCAGAACACTAGTCCTGCTGATTTGGGAAGGAAGTTGCACTAATGAAGACGTGTTAAAAAAACCCAACCAAAACAACAAAGTATTACATTTCTGTTTTAATGCATGCCTGGGTTACTGTGAGAAAGCAGAAGCTTCAACATTATGAATGCTGCATGCATCATCCCAGCACTTTGTGGAATAATTACCTGGGTGAACCACAGTCCTCCCCTTATGTGGCAATGCAATTACATGCCCAAAAGATTCTGCAATTCCATTTCTTTCTCATTCTGTAAACTCCTGGGTTCATCTACATAGTATTATTCCAAGCCGACTTATAAAAAATAAGGCTGTACTTAAAATTGCATTTCGTGTTCCATATTCAGAATTCAAAGTGTCTTGTAAAAAGAAGGCACCATCACCTACATCCAACAGGGTAAATTAAGAAAGGGGGAGTGACTTGTTCAGCGTTACATTGGGCATCAGTGGCAGCGACAGGAATTTAATGCTTATTTCCAGTCCGATAGATTACCAGCTTGAAGGAAGGAAAGGAGGAGATGATGTTATTATGTTAAACCTGGAAGCAGAGTCTTTGCTTATAATAGCACAGAATCTGTAGTCCAGAACTGCAGCCTCAGTTTCTCTGGTTTCTTGTAATGCATGAAATCCTTAGTGTTCTGGTCTGAAAAAAGGCAGAGAATATTTCCCATGTAAACTGAAAGGCAAATTCATTGCTATGTGATCTGTTTATCTGTCGATTCATTGAAGGTGTTTCTTGAATATCACAAGATAATAACAAGATCATAAAATAGGCACATATTTTACTTTAGAATATGCCTGTATCATCAAAGAAAATTTGATTTTAAAATCACTTGGAGCTCATAATAATCTTGGCAGACAGTGCATTTAAGCAAAGATCAGTATTAATTTAGACACTTCTTCCTTTGTCACAACAGTAAGAAAAGATTACAATTAAAAGGAGTTTTTTGTAATGAATATTCATACTGGTAACATTCCATCTTTTGTGCATATACATTTGTGAAGGAGCTATACAGCTGTAGCATGATGTAAACAGTGTGATCTGCTGTACACCGTCTATGTGTTTAGGTATTTATGTACATTCCTGCTTCAAAAGTGCACTCCTGCTCTAAACACTGTGCAGACATACCCACAGAAGACCATGTGGGAAACTGAGCAGCTGACAGATTGTTGGGACCCCATGCACTTCTTGAAAATAGAAGAAAATAAGATGATCTCGATATCTGCACATTAGGGAAAATGTCAATATAAAGGGACAGCAAAAGTATTAAAAATGGGCATAAGAGGTCTCCAGCCCAGCTCCCCCAGACTGAAGGCCTGCATGGTAACACCACTAAAATTTCTCTTTGTTTCAGTGCTGTCATGCACCAGAGGTGCATGGGTCAGGCAGCATCGCTCAACACAGCCCTTCCCTCAGTGGTTCCCCAGTGTGCCTTTGTGCCTACCCCGCAGTAAAGAAGATCTGTTAGCATTTGCTATTGGGTGAATGGATCCATATTCATATGGCTTATACAACTAAACTGACTGCCAACATACTTAAAAATAATCTGAAGTTCTCTTGTAGTGTCTCCTATGACAAAGGTGTTAGGCAAAAAAAAAAAAAAAAAGAAAATCAATACAGATGTCAAAAAGTTTTCCAACTTCAGGTAAGAAGCTGAATATGTCACAATAAATAACTAAATAAAATTTCAAGATCTCTTGCAGAATGAATGCATCACATTATTTTCCTCTTCTTCCCACGTGAAGCAATTTATTTCACCCATGGAAAGCTCAGGAAAATGTACTTCACAGTATGTACCTCTGGTAAGCAACTTTGCTGGAGCTCCAATAAAAAGAAAAAGTTTATAACAGTAGAAAATTAAATATAATGCCTCCGATTACCAAAAATGCTACACCAACAGTAAAAATAAAATCAAGCACACCAGGCTAAGGGAACACCAAGGAACTTAGCAAACAGAAGACTAAACTTTCAAAGTAAAGATATTCTTGATTGCACAGTGGGAGAAGATTGCTGAGAGATGTACCCAAGCTATTTTTTTAAAAAAATTAATTTCCCACTTGCTAGACTTGGGTCTCAAAGTACTCATGTCACATAAATGGCAATTGCAGCAGCTCACTCCAGCTGCAGAGGTTTAGGATTTGCTGAATTAAATAGTAAGAGACCGGAGCTGAAGAAGACATGCTACAAGAATTAGGATATAGCCAATATATTCAAACTTCTTCTGTTTAAAGACAAGTATTAGTCAGTTTCTCAAGTCAGAGTAAACTTATATCACAGGCCTGATCCTAAGTTTTTATGCATATTGTATATTTTATGCAAATGTTCAGTCTCCTGAAATCTTCCTCAGCCATGTGCAACCACAATCAGTCCCTGTCATTACACTCTTGAATGGCTTTTCAGAAAACAGCAGACAGACTCTCCAAATCCCTGCTCCACCTTGCAATGTTTTCCTCTATACTTTGCAGATAATAGACAAAACACAACATGAAATGGGAAAAGTTGGAGTATTTGGTTCATAGAATTTAAACACAACACATGTCTTCTTTTAATCTATTAAATGCACATTCCACAGTCAGCTTGAATCTGCTACAAAAGCTGTTCATTTTTTCCTTGCTGCGGTTCAGGTACCCAGTATACAGCTTTCCAAGCCAAGGAAACAATACGTTGGCCAGGCCTCCAAGAATTACAGCTTACCCTTTCCAAAATATATCTGCTCACACAGGACAAAATGTTGCTGCTCAGAGGCTGTGAAAGCTTTATGTCTACAGACATCATGAACACTCTCTCCTCCTCCATAACAGTATCAGTGATAAAACCCATGGATCAAAGAATGTTGCTATAACTATAGAAAAGTTCACTTTTCAATTTACTTGGTCAAAAGCCAGGTGCAGCAACCAAAAATCAAACAATTAATTTTGTCTATAATCCCACTATATAATCCCAGAGTCAGAAGTTTGCGTAACATCACAAAATCAAGTATTTCCAAGTACGCAGGTGGTAGTAAATCCCACTACGCCATTTCTGTAAGACGAAATTAACCGTCCACTGCTTCATGCATGGGGTGGCACTTCCAGGCTGCAGCCTTCTCCTCCACACTCTTCACATCTAAACTCACTGACCGATGTCTCTGAGCTACAAACTTTGCCATTCTACTCCAAAACCAGATGTTTTCCTGACAAGCCTCTGAACATTTCCCCCTCACAGGAAGCACACCACAGCTTAGCCCCACCAAAGCCCCCCTTTGTTTCACCATCTCAAGAGTTCAGTCCCTCTATATCCAAACTTGCAATTGCCAACATCAGGTGGTGGTTGACCTGCACTCTCTGCATTGCGCACGGTTCCTCCTGCTCTTTTTACGCTGCCTTTGAAAACAATCAGGTTTTGGCAACTGAACAAATTAACAATGGACAAATTAATATCCATCAGCTGCGTTATAACAGACCCTGATGCACTTGGAGCTAGCACTGATGCAAAATGAAATGCACTAGCTCAAGCCACCATTACAGCTGAGGCCTACCACTAGTAAATGCAGCTCAGACCAACGATGCACTCTTCCTTTGGGACGCATGGCAGATCTCTCACAGCACAGTGTATTTGCCACTACCCCTGAGGGCATACGCTGGCAAAGCCCCATCAGGTCAGTCAGGAGAGCTCCTGTTTTAGTGGCTTTTGTGAAGGCTTTTATATAAGTGCAGGTGAGCCCCCTTCAGCCTGCCATAGTCAAGGTGCCTGTTAATAACAGGTCTCTGCCATGCTCGTTTTTAGCATCTTACACTGCCAGGCAGACCCAAAGCAATGTAAAACTCCGCTCATCTGACTGCAGTAGAGAGACACACCCTAGCCTTTCAGAGCTCCTCAAACAATGAACATAATCAGTCCCCAAGCATGGCTATCTTCCTCTGTAAACACCACCTTTCAGCCTGGCTTAGTTTCTTCGGTCTTCAGATCTACACCTGGGTCCCTTTTCAAAGATATGTTCCTACCCTCTTTTTGCTCAAAGGGGAGATTTTCAAAGATAGTAATAAAGTCAGACCCTACAGTCCACTTGCTCCCAAGAGTTGCTAGGTGCTTACCTTAAATTTGTGTCTGTAAAAAAGAGTTTCTCTGACTCTTTCATTTTTCATCTGTAGAGATCCTGAGGTTTTTTATTTGCACAGACTAACTGATCTTCTCTGGTTACTAATTCTATTGCTTAACTACACTGACACTGATCTGAAAAATCCAAAAAGACTGAGTGTTTCTACTTTCTGGGGCCCATTAGCACAACTTGAAGGCAGGCAGAAAATGCATAGGCTCAGGCAGTCCAGATTCACTGCTTGTATTGCAGATGGACACATATGAAAAGAATGTATGAAAGTGAATAAAGCTAAATATTAGATTATATGATCTTTATTTTAATCTTCTTACATTTTCCTATTAAAGATAAGGAAATTTGTTTTAAGAAACAAAATAAACCTAGCTGAGAAATGGGAGTCCCCTTTCTGCCAGTTGGGAATGATTTCTCTAGTGGTTTTCCTGAAACTTAAAAATAAATCTGTGCCTGGCCTTTTCTCTTGCATTTAAATAAGAGTGCTTTCATGACCTCACTGCTTAAAACTGTCCCACAGGTCACAGAGAAGAAATTTTTCACTGGAGCCATCACTCAGAGCGACCTTCGAGGAGACTACGAGGGCAGCCAAAATTCTAAAATCCGTTAAGACTGCTTAAAATAGTTGAAAACTAAGCTACCATATTTAAGGCAACAATTTTACCCCACGATACAAAGTGGTTTGACTTGATCGGGTGTTGATAGTACAGCAGTGATATGTTAATGCAGGTACTTTATAGACTAAACTATTTATATAGAGGATCTTGTTCACTGCTTTTACACAGGAAAGAATGCTGCCCTTACTGATCTAAATGCCACCCTGGAGCATGGGTAAGGGGAACTGCAGCATTGCTTAAATAAATACCCTGTTTGTTGTTTTACATTCCCATGGGGCAAAAAAAATTTATAAGTGTCAGGACAGTTTAACTAGCCCTTCATTCCTTTTTTTTCCCAGAAAGGGACTAGGATGATGTCATTTGGCTTTACATATTCTCTCAAACAGAATACAGGGACAAGTCAGTCTTTGAAGAGGTGGATCCTTTCCACAGTGACTCCCAGGAGCACTGGTCCCCAACCCTGCATCCTGTGTGTATTTACATACTGGCCTATCTGTGAGCTGGTAGTTGTCATCATCCTGTGTGGCACCATTCTGGCATTGCTGCCTCTGGACAACATGCTATAAAATTGTTCTGATGTCATTTCCTAAGTGGCTAGCAACTCCCAATCTCTCTTTGCACTTAAGAGGTACTTTTTGTCAGGGCAAAGTACCGTTAACAAGTTTGAGAGGAAAATGGCTACGTTCCTATATGCTATGTAAAGCAAAACTGAAATGCAGAAGGGCTATTAGGTAAGCTATTTGGTAAGAGTTCAAAGGCTATCACTTATACAAGAAACTTGATCTTACTTGAAAAATAAAGGTGTGATTTCACACAGGATATTGGCCTAGATATAGACGTTTTCCTATCACATAAAATATGATTATTTCACATCCTTATCTTCAGTTTTTAACTTGAAAGTAATGATTAACAAAGCAGATATGAACCCTTAGAAGCCTATTCTGGGAGAAACTGAAGTAAAAGAATTTGTCATCTATCAGATCGTAAACATTACGAGGCAATTCAACCCTTAGGTATACCCTTTACAGCATAAGGAAATACTTGACTCTGTGCTTATTAATTCTTAGTTCTATGATGTTTTGAATATCTCAGTGTTAAGGTGTAAATTTAAGGTTGGTAGAAATTGTATGTGTGCTAATCACAGAATGGCTGAGGTTGGAAGAGACTTCTGGAAATCATCTGGCTCAATCCCCCAGCTCAAGCTGGGCCACCTGGAGCCAGTCGCCCGGGGCCATGTCCAGACAACTTTTGAACACGTCCAAGGAGGGAGATTCCTCAGTCTCCTGGACAACCTATTCCAGTGCTCAGTCACCCCCACAGCAAGAAAGTGTTTCCTTATGTT
Organism: Phalacrocorax carbo; assembly: GCF_963921805.1. Classification (NCBI taxonomy): domain Eukaryota; kingdom Metazoa; phylum Chordata; class Aves; order Suliformes; family Phalacrocoracidae; genus Phalacrocorax; species Phalacrocorax carbo. Next base: position 47,456,163 of record NC_087516.1, on the reverse strand, counting down.
CAGAAGGAACATCCTGCTTTTCAGTTTGTGCCCACTGCCTTTAGTCCTGTCACCGGACACTGCTGAAAAGAGCCTGGCTCAGTCCTCTTTGTAGCCTCCCTTCAGGTATTTGCACTCATTGATGAGATCCCCCTGAGCCTTCTCTTCTCCAGGCTGAACAATACCAGCTCTCTCAGCCTTTCCTCATACAAGAGATTCTCCAGTCCCTTAATCACCTTAGAGACCTTTTGTTGCTCTCTCTGTAGCATGTCCATAGCTCTCTTTTACTGAGGAGACCAGAACTGGACAGAGCGCTCCAGGTGTGGCCTCTCCAGTGCTGAGTGGAGAGAGAAAGGCTCACCTCCCTTGATCTGCTGGCAATGTTCCTCCTAATGCAGCCCAGGGTACCACGTGCCTTCTTTGCCACAGGCTCACATTGCTGGCTCATGTTCAATTTGGTGCCCACTGGGATCCCCAGATCCTTTTCTTCAAAGCCACTTTCCAGCCGGGTGGCCTCCAGCATGTACTGGTGCCTTGGGTTGCTTCTCCCCAGATGCTGGACTTTGCCTTGCTGAACTTCATGAAGTTCCTGTCAGCCCATTTCTCCAGCCTGCCAAGGTTCCTCTGGATGGCAGTACAACCTGCCAACAGTTTTGTGTCATCTGCAAACTTGCTGAGGGTGCCCTCACTCTGCCCCAACATCCAGATCATTAATGAAGATGTTGAACAGGTCTGGACCCACTATTGATCCTGGAGGTACACTGCTAGTTACTGGTCTCCAACTAGACTTTGTGCCACTGCACCCTCTGGGCCTGACTGTTCACCCAGTTTTCAGTCTAGCTCGCTGCCTGCTCATCCAGCCCACGCTTCATCAGCTTCTCTAATGTCACTGTCTAGCTTAGTTTCACAAACTGTATGGAATAAATCCTTACTTTTACAGTAGAAAAACAGTACAGTACTTTGGCATTAATGTGCCACACTGCTAAACTACTGGAAATGTAAAGCTGCTAATGTGACTAAAAGGAATTCCTCACAGCCACACAATTCCATTGTGGTTTAGGCCATAATTTTGTCTCTTTTATTTGATGTGTTAACATCAAATAACATCTCTCTTTGGAGATGGCTACGCTTTAAAGTTTGCCTTTAATAATCCTTGTATTATTGTTTCTGATAGTAAAAACAGAATCAGCTTCTAAAAGCTGCTGAAGTTTTATCTGAAACTCATGAAAGAAAGGAGAGTATGCCAAATGTATGAGAACAGACTGTCCAACCTGACCAATGCCTTAGAGATGAAGAAATGTATAGAAGGAAAGCATATAGAGCACTTTAACAAGGCTGTGTAAAAGAACAATTAATAACTTTTTATCCTTCCAGCAAGTAAATAGTCTGTATGACACTACTGCTTTTATTGAACACTTCACAGTGCATGCAAGAAGTGCATTGCTTTTCCTGTGTATGTCACCTGTACTTCATTATCCCCCTGCCTTTTTGGTAGTGAGATAGCATATCTGCCCCTTTTGAACATAATAAGCTCAGGAGTGGCAAAGGAAACCAAGCTTATGGCACTTACGATAACCATCTCTCTCTTAGGCAGGGCCTGTGCTGAATTTTGACCTCTCTGATCACATCATACAGAAGACATTTATTTATTTATTTAAATGTGCTGTGTTTTACAGACGCTGATGAGGATGGTAAGGCCTGTAATTCAAACTCTGGCTGAAGGAGTTCCAGACTACTAATTTCTGTAATTTGGAAAGCATAATGTACTTGAACCCTTTCATAAACAACCACCATCACCATGAATAGAGACAGGAACGCTGAACTAGATGAGTATCTGGTCTAAAGCAACACAGACCTTTCGCTTGTTTTCTCATTCACAGGCTCCTAATTTTCCATAATCAATAAGCAGTTTTCTAAGTGGAAGCCAGCCTGGGGCCAAGGACCACATGCAGATTGTATCTCTCAGGCTGCTCCCGAAAAGCCAGATGCCATAAAGCAGTCAAGAAAGGATCCCCTCTCACCCTACCCCCATGACCAAGAGGTGATTGTTTCTGCCTGTATCAGAAATCTGTGCTTAAGATCTGAGATTTAACTACACAACATAACATTTAATGAGACTGTTGTTATGATTTACTGCATGAATCAGAGATCTGGTTGCTTAAGCCTCTGGATGAAAAAGCTTTCTTACAGCTCAGATACACATTATCTTCAACACTTACCTTCAACGTGAGACGTGAAAAGTAACTAAGTGGGTTACGGGTAAACAGATTTATTTTTCAGGCTTTGCACATGGGGCATATCTTTTCCGGAGAATAGTGGTAGAATTTGGTACATTTGAATTCCATATGCTCTTCGGCAATATAAAGCTTGCTATGACTTCATGATAACTTGAAGGCCCCAAAAAGCCAATTTCCGTCTAGCACCTCCTCACTGTAGCTATATAAAAAATCTGCTTAGCATGTTTAAGGAGCCACTTAAGCATAAAGATGCTATGTGGTAGATAGGTCACCTACTTTTCCTCAATGAAGAGTACATTAGTCACAATAAAAGAGATGTCACCCTAAAGGCAGAAAGAATTGGGGGTCCAGCCTTTTAACACCTGAGGACATAGAGTTATGTGTTTATTTTACTGTTTTTGAGGGAAATTACTCAACTTATGACAAAAGGATATGCAATAAAAATCAATTAGTGATGGTGAAAAGCAGCCCCTCTTCTGAAATAATTAAAAACTTGAAAAGAATGAAATCAAAGCTTAAACATTATTTTAATCTCATCAGTCTCTAAATGAAGCATTTTAAAAAAAGTCATGCAGTCAATTTTACTATCTTTCAATTCAAAAAGTTGCTAATTTTACTGATCACTCTGTGAAACTGTTCTTCAAGAAGAATCCTAAATACCATGGCCTTCACCAGCCTTCTATCTTAAATGAGTTTCATGTAGGTGCTGTCTGAGATCCCAAAGCACACCCCACGGATATGACTGAAGCAGGACAAAGTGAGACAGATAAACGAGTTTTCTTGCCAACCTTGTTAACTTACTGGGAATCTGCACAGTGAAAGAAAAGCAAGTTTACTAAGAGAGATGTAGTTTGTCAGTCAGTCTGACCAGGAGAGACACCAGAACCAAGCTCGCCTGGATCTGCCTTCAGTGCTGCAGAATCTGAGGAAGGCAGAATGGGCTTGAGTTGAACTGGCACTTCTGTCTTTACTTCACTAGGCAAAACAAAAGCTTGCCAAATCGGCTATATAGAAAAACATTCCAGGCTGCAGATCTTCTTGAGACTCCTCTTTGAGAAAGAGATGTTTTGTTCAGAAAACAGGCCTGTAAATGGGGCATTCCCATTGATTAACCTCATGCATCTAACAGAGCTGCCTCAACTTGGAGGGCCAGGCTTTGCCTCTACTCGATGAAGACAGACAAGCTCAATGAAGACTAACGCAGAGCATGATTCAGAGCAGGAATCTAGCTTATGTGCTCTGAAGCACACTTTTAAAAAAGCTGTCATCTTTCTTCCATGACTGAGCTGTAAACTTATTTTTCTTTCAACGGTGTAGGGGAGTACCAGTGAGGCAATAGGCAAGCTGCCTTCTCTGAAAAGCTTTGTGAAATTTATGCTGAAAAAAGTACTATATTTTTACCCTGTGATTTTGGCACATGAACAAACAAAGCCACTGTCCCTGGGTTTAAAAGGTGCATGAAACGAATTTGAAAGGCAAGTTGTCTGATAAAGCATCCCATGCAGAAATGATATGAAAAGCAAATTTACTCAAACTAATTTAAATACGATATCATATCATATGCAGCATCAGAAAAGTAAGTTGGTCTACTTATCTTCTGAGCTTGGTTAGAATCAAAATCATGCAATCATGATTCTTTTAGCATCTCTGCATGAGTTTTTATGAGAGAGCTTTTAAAAGTAGCACTACTACTGTATCTTCAGAAGTCAAACAGAAAGTAAATGTTTCTAGTTACTATTTCCAGGGTTCAGTGCAATCAAAATGAGACTATTTTCACCTGCTTGTATCTGAGTTGCGAATTTATGTGTTTCAACACAGTCCTCTGTTAGAAAGGAAATTGGGTAACAGCTTACATTAGCTGATGCAGTAGCTACTAAATAAGGTGGCTTTGTACTTCTGACTGTCTTTCCCCTCCACACACTCTGTTGTATAATCCACATTTTTTTTTTCTCTTCTGCTGAAAAGGAGCTGTGTGGCTGTGCAACCGGACAGACAAAGAGCAGCGAAACTTGTAAGAGTTTAAGAGCCAACAGATCTGCAGTTAACGCCCTCGGTGACTAAAGTTTTGGTGCTGGTCCACATCACTCCCATGCCAGCCACGGCTGACAGGAGGGTCCCAGGAATGTGAATATCTACAGAATCCATAAAAACAAGGCTCACCATCGGCTGGCAGCTCCCCACCTATTCCTCTGGGGGGAATAATTACTTTTAGCTGAAGCCATTTATTGGGAATACAATAAAACCTACAAAATGCAGCCTATACTATTTGGATTTTGTCTGTTTACAGGAGCTACTTTATTCCCCTCGGCTGTTTCCACTGCTTAGGCCCATTGGAAACAGTAATTTTCCTCTTTATTCCCAAACACTGATGCTTACATTAATGCAGTTCAGCAATTCATGGCTTAAAATAGACAGCAACAATTTAAAAAATCTCCACAAAGATGTAAGATCAAAGCTTGCAACTTCTATTCCATGTTGAAAATCATGGGCTTTCTACCCGCTTTTCTCAATCTTTTTCTACATATAGGGAATCCTTGGCATTCAGCTGCGATGACCTGTAACTGTGAAAGGCACTGTTGATTGCTTGTTAGTAATTCATGATTAATATCTTCAGTTAGTTTAGCACACTTTTTTCTTAGAGACAACAGAACATAAATAATAATAATGGAACAAAACCCTCAGAGGAGCATTTCCTGAACGCTGTGGGTAACTGTGGGTGTAACAAGCCTCGGCTCACCTTAAGGCCACGTGAAGTTAATGCTCCTCAGAAACACCTGACTGAAAAATTTCATCTTTGGGTAAGAAAACCTTCAGAGGGAAAAATTAAAACTTCTCAGTGGGGGAAATGTAAGCAAATTAGGAGAGGTAGAGTTAGGTAATTGTTTCTATAAGTATCGTGTGAAATAATCCCTTTATGCTAAAACCGTACCTAACCTAATTAGTACATTTCTTACGTGCAATTCTCAAGTTTTATATCAAGTATATTTTTCAAAGTTTAAGACCAAATACCAGCAATGTTCAAGGCATCCCAATTAAACCCAGAGCCACACATGTCCCTATTTCATCCCTTCTGCTGGCGGGCACCATCCCCACACCGCCTGCTGAGGACAGCCTTGCACCTGGGGCTGACAAAACCCCCAAGGGAGAGAGGTGTCAGGGAGCTACAGCCCTCACCGCGGGGGAGCTGGCAGCAAATTAGGAGGCTGCCATCATCAGCACCATTTGTCTCTTGCCATTTTCTGCTGTATTTGCCCCTCAGCGGCCCTGGCCTGGCCCGGCCCACCCTCACCTGTCTTCGCCTTGCCTCGTGTATTTTACCTCACCTCACGCTTTCCCGCCAACTGGAGGCTGCCAGTGTGACTTATTGTTGTTACAGCAGCTCCCCTGTGCTGTCAGGATATCTTAAAAACATTTTAAGACTCTTCTGGATGCAAAGACCACGGCGAGCTCGGCAGGCTCTCCAGACCAAGCCCAGCACACCCAGGCAGGACATGGTTCGGGTGCGCCCCATCGGGCCACCAGCAGAAGTTACCCACTGCAGCCAGCAGCTGCTGTACCCAGCGGGACAGAGGATGTAGCACAAAGCAGGAAAACTGCACCGTTCATTTCTTCGTTTGGCTGGTATCTTTTCCAAATCCTGTCCTTTAAAACAACTGGTCCCACCCACGCTCTTTAAGCTAGGGAAGAGGTCGAGTGCTAAGTCCCCTGAACTCTGATGGGAGGCAGAAAAACAAAGTCTGGGCAGTGGTAGTGAGAAGACACAGCTTCAGCACGGAGCCAAGGAGGAGGGAAAGAGCTTAACAATGCTTGGCAAGAGGATGGCAAATAGGAGGGATGGTGATTTTGGATCAGATGAGAGACAGCACAGTGAAGGGGATGTAAAGAGCAAAGCAATAAGGAGTTCAAGTGCAGGTCTACAGCAAGCAATTCAGAAGGAAATGGGTGCAAGAAACTGGCAAGGAAGAAAGTGAGCCAAAGCCAGAGGGGCGCGATAGAAGAAATACTTACGACTTTTGGAAAACATTACCCTCCGTACTCTGTACAGTTCTAGAAACTCCCCATTCTTCTGCTGCCACCAAATACCTACCCCAAAATGCATGTCGTGCCTTCTTCCACTAGCAAGTCTACAGAGAAGATTAGACCTCCTGCAATTCCTACAGCAGAAATTTCTGTAAGGCAATTACATTTTTCACTTCTTCTGCTGAATTATGATGCCAGAGGCTGTGATTTCTGCTTTTATCTTAACTTGCTTTTCAAAAGCTCTTTGAATCACAAAAAAAGGACAATGTTAATGCAAAAAAAAACCCCCAAAACCAGTCCCTAACATCCCTGCAAAACGCTCTATTCTGGTCAAAGACTCAAAATTCAAGTAAACCAGGTTCCTTGTATGACCACAATTCTGCATTCTGATACAGGGTTAATGTTCAGACTGCATAATTAAATGCCACATTTACACCAGACATTTCTCTCATTTGTAGGAGGGTGAGGGTGGGGCAAAACAGAGCAGCTAAGACAGCATTAGGAGCCACCTGAGAATTTTCCAGAACCGATATGAGAAAGTCATACCAACTTGCAAAAACCTCCACATTTTCATCAGAACTCATTTTCATGATGAAACAATAACAGAAGATGTTATTTCAATTTGATGGCTTCATGTCCACAAAATGTTGAACATTTTGAATGTTTATACAAATAGCATCACACTCCTCCTTTCCCCTTTTTCTTCCTGTGGATTTACAGTAAAGCAGAATTAATAAAGCAAGTGGAAGTCTCAGTAACAGAAGACTTTTGTTTTCGTAACTGACTTTCAAAATGGTATGTAGAAAATCACCCTCTTCAACTTTTCCTGTTATTGTGTATTGAACAGATACAAATATGCAACCACACAGAAACGTTTATTCTCCCAAAATTAGCATCATTACTTTATTTGGTGATTCATTACAATCTGCAAATCCAATAGTCAAAAAAATAAACTAGGCATAATGTTAAAGCATTTTACAAGCAAAATACTTTACTGTTTCCTTTTCAATTTGCATAGGGTGGGATAAGTGTATTGGTTAAAGAATATAATGTACAGAAGAACAAAACCATAGTTCATAAAACTGTACTGAAGAGTGTTATGATCCTGTGAGTGACCAAGTACTTAAACAGCTATAACCATCAATGGAAAACCATACACTTCAACGTTAACAAGGCTGCCTTCCCATGGCCATGATGCATCATGAAGCTGCAAGCCACTGGGCTTCTCTTCTGATATTGTAGATCATCCTACTTTAACGAAATTAAAGAGTTACACAAAGCCAGAATGCATCTACCTATGCTCATTTCTTTTCTACCAGAACAAAGGCCAGAATGGAGAGAGGGAATTTTTTAGAGTCAGCTTCTGAAACCACTTATAGTAATGTCTGTCCCTCATGTTTTCAATGTCATGGAGCTAGCAAGCTTAGAGCTTCATCCACGCAACTCTGTTTATTATTACTGTGCATCCAGGTAAAAAACTGTATTTTTTTCACTGTGTAGCAACAAACTGCAATGAGATCATGCTCCTTTCCCATTGTAACCACATCTCTGTTCCTCCAACTGTATAAATCTGGCTTTAAAGTCTCACAAAACTAAAAAATAGTTGATCTAGGCTGTAATAAAAAAAGAATATTAAATACCTTTGGTAAAAATAGATATATTTAACAAGTTTAGAAAAGCAAATAGTTATATTGTCAAAAGGAGAGTATAAAAATGTACACGATAAAAAATAACAAACAAACAAAAAATCATCAGCCATAGTAGTAATAATAAAGGCGCTGTTCTTTTCAATGTTTGCTTCCTTAGCTCACGTTATTGTCCAGTCTTCTTCCTAAAAGGCAGGAGCTTTACTAGAGCATATGGAAAAATCCAGTCCTTCCTACCAGCATTAGAAAAATTAGGTTTAATTGGGACCAAGACAGTCTGTTGTAACCCAAGCTTATACAACAGAGAACGCTTTGATTTAGAGTACATAGGAGTAGTTGAACACAGAAAGAAAGATTTCAGGTGTTTTCAACCAGAGGCCAGACGTACTGGAGCTGTAGGAGTGAGACAGCCAGCAGGATCAAGTCTCCATGATGTGAGCCTTCTAACTTTATTTTTACTCCTAAATTATAAATCCATGTATTGTCACGAAAATTGTGGGGGACAAAAACAATACATATATTTTAAATCCCTCATTGATGCCTTTCTCCCATCCTTTCACTGGGCCTCCAAACAGAGATGTCGCACAACATATAATCCCAGTTTGGCTTCTCCTCTTTTTAGAGCTCACTGTAAATCTTGAAGATGGAAGATCCCCAAAGCAAACAACTGAGATTACAGAAGGAGATAATGCACAAGCCCCATAATAGAATCAGCCATTGATTGAATGTGCTTTGAAAGAAAACAGCACAATTAAATCATGTTTATCCTTCAGTATTCCCTTTGCACACACAGTCACACTCCTCATGGTGTTCCAAGGGTACATCTGTCAATGATTTATGCAATCCCCGGACGCCAATCCTTGGCTTCAGCTGAAGAACCTGAAGGAGAAGAAGCCAAGCATCAAGAAAACAGCAAGTGCTTCATCACACACCTAGACTATAAACTGCAAACACACTGGATCATAGGAAGCCTACTGAAAAAAACAGGATTTCCTCAGCTGAATTTCTTCATTTATTCCACCCACTAATTATTATTTTTGCTTTTACCTCAAGCCCTTTAAAAAATTGATTATAACATGTTGAACAGATACTTGCTTTTATCAAAGAGGAGAGTCATGCAGATTCATATTTCTACTTATTTTTATTTAAGGGCTGATAGTAGATTTAACCCAATGGAATTATTAGATAATTCTATTGTAAACAGTTTTAGCTATAGATTTATAACCATGGAAATGGACAGATATCTGTTCCTTCATAAAGTTCACATCTTCCACTAGAGAAAGCTGAACAAGGAGGTGTGGTTATGATGTGTCTGAACTGCACCAGTAAACAAATACCTCAGGAATGACTTAATAGTTTCACAGAAAAAATATTTTAACAAGGAAGATATTACTTTTTTATGTAACACCTCATTAAAATTGTAATAATATGTACTAAGTGCAATACCTAAATTTTAAAAATATTAATATTGGTGCATTGCTACAGTAAAAACAAATTCCTTAATTGGCTTTCAGTATTTCCAAACATGTGAATGTAAAAAAAGTGCTTACCTCATGGTATTTTTTGGTGACTTTTGTTGGTACACATTGGCACTCATTGCAACTCTGATGACAACAGGCACAGTTTCCACCACAACGTTTTACCAGAAGACACAATGGCCAGAAGATGGTGTCAGTTCGCTTCAGCTCCTCCCTCAGTGACACTGAGAAGTTGCGAGGAGTACAACTATACAGCCGCACCTCCTCCTTTAGGAGGTTGAGATCAACCACTGCAAAAAGACAAACAAACTGGTGCTTTTCTGATTCGTAATCCAGCTTCACTGGTGGTAAACCAGCTTCAGAAGTGCAGAACCCTTGAGGAAAGTTCATTTTTGTGCAGGTAGTACAGGTTCAGCACACAAGTATAATACTGCAGTTATATGAATACCATGAAACCTAAACAGAATGATCATTGTATAGCACTATTCAATTATTTCATAGCTCTGGCAGAGCTGGTTCAAGTTAAACAAAGCAAGCTTTGGCTACTATATTGCAATAAGTGTTTTCTTAAATCAACCTTTGTTCACGCTCATACTCTGAGCTCCAGTGATGCTACTCTATATTGATTTTGGATTGGAGAAACACACGCACAGCAATTAAGAATCCTGCAAACCTCCGAACACATTTTACATTCATTTGCATAAAGCATTCAAACTTCTTCCCTGCTAAAATTTCCATTATTTCATCTTTGCATGGGTGATATAAGTACAAGAAAGAATCAAACCATTTGTATCTAAGAGGAACTCACTTCTATGGATTAAGAATTTCAAGAAGTTATGTCATCATCAGCGAATACTGTATAGACAACAAATAAGTGTGTATCTATATAACTATTAACAGCTCCATTTTCCCCCTCCTCCTTCACAGCAGCACATATATGAATTACTGTTCCTTCTCTAGGTTTCATTTTCACTTGATGTATCTGAAATAAAATACAGCTCCTCCTTGTAAGCAGCTAACTTGAAGTGCAAGTTAAAGATACAAATGTTTGGCACCAGTTTCTCTATAAACTGTTTTCACTGTATCACGCTAAAGTTTCACTAGACCAATGATTGAACAGCAAGCTCATGAAAAGATCTAAAACAGGGCAAGCTCCTTTAGGTTCACCTTCAGCTGCATAGCCAAGAAATAACATGCCTTGAAAGTGGCAGTTGAGACTGAAAAAAATTGGATTGGTTCAGTGAAAAAAAAAATACTTTTTTTTACTGTGGTGAATGTAATTTCACATGGAGAGGACAAGGGGGAACAGACACAAGTTGCTCTTGGGGAGATTCCCATTGGACACCAGAGGGAAATTTTTCCCAGTGAGGACAGTCACCCATTGGAATAATCTCCTCAGGGAAGTGATTGACTCGGCCACGTTGGACACCTTTAAGATTTGGCTGGACAGGGTGCTGGGCCATCTTGTCTAGACTGTGCTCTTCCTCGAAAGGTTGGACTAGATGATCCCTGAGGTCCCTTCCAACCTGGGATTCTGTGATTCTGTCATTCATTTATTTCAGAAAAGCCAGACTATAATGATCACGATCTGGGACCTTTTGTCTAAACTGTTTCTCTCCAAACCTACCGCCATTAACGAACAGCAGTAATGTCTAAGTCACAGAGGTACTCTATCTGGTAAAAAAAGAAGCAAGGAAAAAGAAAAACCTAGGATAATACGGCTACTGAGATAACTGAAATAGAGATCTTGAACAAAGCAGCGAAGAGCTTTAAACCAACTTGTTTTGAGCTAAATCAAGAAGAAACTAGGGAAAAAAAATCCCAGTGTATTGATATTACTTGACAAATATTGTATAGCTATTGCTAGCAGTTCGTAAATAAAAAGATATAAAATAAAGCTAAAATATGTTCCTGATTTGAATCACCCTCTAGAGAAATACCTTTCTTCCCCTCTACTGACTATGTAAAGAGCCTCTAGAGGTCACCAAGGAGAACTTCAGCCTATCAAAGCAAGAGAATACCTTTCAACTCTATTTAAACACATAAGAAATAAAGATAATTTAGAAGCTGCATTTCTCTAGTAGAAATGCTCACTAGTCCTGTCCCCGGAGCAGATCTTTGGGCAGCAATTTCATTCCATGAGTCTTCAAACATTTCTTTTGCAGATCATATCCATATACTGGGATCCATAAGTAAGGGTTTATTGTTGTGAAAGGTCAGTGAAACACACTGAAGCCCTTTCTCTGCTGGCACTTGACTGCAGTGAATGCCAAGCTGAGGCACTTCATTCCATCACTATCAGGTTAACACAGTCTCCTAAATAAACAATCTGATTTTTAAAAGCAAGGAGTGTGTAATAACTCCAATAAAGTTTCTGATAGGACGCCAGCCTGCCTCCCACACTGCAAGAGCATTCCTTGGAGAAAGCTGAGATGGGAGCAGAGGAAAAGAGACACAAAACTTCCAGGGAGAGATTCACTGTGAGAAATTAGAAATTATTTAAGCTCTTCTGATCAGCTAATAGCTCTAGACTAAGCCATTTAGAGGGTGGACATGCCTACCTCCATTAATCAAGGACTTCTTTCTCCTGTTAGGTTTTCAAACATATAAGTGAACTGTCTGAATGAGGATAAAGTGCTTAAACCACAATGAGAGAAATGCCAGCTCTGCCAGTGCTTTCTACTGGCAGATTTCTACAGAGACTGACATGCTTGGTACAGTAAATTTCAAGAAGCTAAGCTTATGCGTCCTAACACCATTGCTGCTCAGCCCTTCACCATGAGAAACTGAAACGGGGAGTTGGGCACTGATGCCTCTTCCAGCAAGCCCACCAACCAGCAGGAGAGAGATGCCCGTGTGGTGGTGTGCTTCCCCGTCACCTCCTGCCGACTGGCAGCAGTTGAGAAATCCTTTCATTTCCTGATACTAGCTGTGGTTATAGCGTAGAGAAACGGGCAATGCACTAAAAGGTGCACCAAGTGTATAACACATTTTGTCACAAAATTGGAATGAATTTGAACTGAACCCCTCAGACCTGCAGGCCCAAATTTTAAAAAAGTTCTGTGGAAGAACATACAATTATCTCTTGGCAGATAGGTTTTAGTGTGCCTCACTGTTACAGCAGGCTTCAGGAGAGATGAAAAATGTCACGTTTGGTTTCCATGCTTTACAATGTACTAAGGTATATTGCTATTATACCTCACAATGAACCCTTGCCCTACCTTATGTAATTCAATTTCATTAAAAGGTCTGTGGCATATTTATCTATTGCTTATATAATCACTTCTTTGAAGTGTGTGAATGAAGCTGTTATTTTCTCAAAGAGTATCCGTCTGTCCAAAATTTATTTTAGCACACTGTGGACACAAAGTTAGATGAGAGAATGTATATATTCCCTTAAAAGTGTTTACTTAACCACAATAAAAGGTTACGTGGATTTCCCAAGTGCACTGAGTTACAGTACCTGTTATAATGTGAACATTTAAACACTCCTCCAACTTGGCTTCCACTCATGTATCATGTTTGACACAACAATCAAAGTTCTTTTGTCTAGCACTAGCTCAGGAGGAGTGGAAGGCTCTGCAGTAGCACATGAATGGGAAACACTAAAATAAAAATATGGGGATAAGGAAAAAAAGGGAGAAAAAAATGTACATGCAGGTAGGTCTAGAGTACAGTCTATTTCAAAAGTGTGCCTTCACTAGCACACAGAACTGAAGTAATTCATGTTCGCACCAGCCTGAAAGTAACTGTGTTCTGCAACTGGCAATGCAACTGTCTGGCATCTTCTGGGACGTGTATCAAGTACCGTGGGGAACAGTCTTTCCCAACACATTTTTCCAGCTGGGTGCTGCTCTCAAAGTCAATGAAACAAATTAAATTCCGGTTGAGGTACTTGTGTGTGGGCACAGATAGCAGCAGGATGGTTTTCATTCCTAAGCACCTTGGAGATGTTCCTGGGAGTGAAAGTTTCATAGTGGCCCCTACAACAGGATAAGGCTGTTACAAAACCCCAAGTGAGGAGTGTAAAAAAAAAAAAAAGAAAAAAAAAAAAAGGTCATATAACTATGTGAGAAAAGTATCTGCTAAGGACTACGGTTGGATTGTGACTCTCTTGACTCTCTTCTTAAGCAGACTTCAGAATATGGTCTAATGATTATGCATAGATTTCTGCGGGAAGTGATGGAATCGGGTTTTTTTGCACAGCAAAATATATTTTATTTTTAAGTATGTTTAATATTATGAAAGAATTTAGGACTATATTTAGACATCAAAGCCTCTGAACTTGGTGTTTCTTCTTTCCTGGCTAGAAGTTTTTGGAAGCATTTTATCCAGGGAAAACATCAGACACAGAAGTTCTGTGGAATTTAGGTTGTCTAAATATAGTCTTTTTCATATGAATTATTAAGTAGGAGTAGAGGACAATACTCTACATAAAGTAACATACACTTTTAATTACATTTTCATTTAATCTAGATGTAAACGGATGTTTGTCTATGAAAGCAGGAGAGCAATTTAGCTTTTACACTGGAATATTGCAAAAATAAAACTGATCTAATTATAGAATCAAAGAGTTCGAAAAAACCCAAACATTTTAGGGCATGTACTTCTCCCAAACATTTCTTAAAAAGGTTTTTAAATACAGTGAACATACTACTAGAAGGAATAACATTAAAAATAGAAGGGAAAAAAAGGTTTGCTTTCCCCATCTATTCAATAGACCTAACAGTTAATACTATGTCATCTCAACTGGACATATTTTCTGCCTCAGGCTATTACATTACACACTCGGTAATGCAGTCTGAGGGTGGTCTCTTAAAGATAAATGTGGCAATACCATGATATGTTTATTCAGTGGAAAAATCTATTTCAGCATCTAATTAGAAGTCTTTAAAAGATTTACTCTGATAGTTTCTTTCTAAGATATGTCTTGCAGGGAGTTGCTTTTGTCTATATAGATGTTATCCAACCCCTGCATTTTAGTTTATGTAAGGTTTCACAAATTACATTTTGGTTTTCTCCCACTTACTGTACGCTTATGGCATACATTTGGCAAATACTGAATCTCTTTAATTAGGAAAGTGTTAAATGACTATCTGAAAGGCATGGTCCATTGCTGAAAGCTTTTAAAGAGACTTCCTCCTCTTTAACTCTTGATTTTGTTGCTGTGTGCATAGCTGTAGCAATACAGGTAGGGTAGAAGGGTTGATTTTTAGACTCTGATCCAAGAATTAGCTGTCAAAAACTTAAATTTGAGTCATGAAAGGTTTCACTTCCTCCCTTTTCTTGCTGATTGGATGATAATCTAGTTTACATTTGTCAACAGAGGAGTCTATTAACTTATGCTCATATGGTTTCATTTTCATGCTGTATGGTGGGCAAGGAAGGAGGTATTGTCTGCATGCTACCCATCCACATGGAATCCATAAACATGAAATAGTGGGCAGTATCTAGATGCTACGTGGTAGAAAATTCATGAATGTCAAATGTAGATGGAAGGAAATGACTTGCTGAACAAGAAATAGCTCCTCAAGTCTTGAAATACATAAACTGACAACTGCATGATCAAACTTGACATGGACACAGGGATTTCATGAGATATCATGGAAGAGAAACATTTAGCTAATTGGTCTTAATTCATATGGTGTAGAGACCGGAACAATTCTAAGGAACTAAACCAAACATTCACATGACGTAGTAAGTGTAAGAAATTACCTACCCCAAACAAAAAAATAAAGTTTTTGCCCTCCATAAAAAAAGAAACTCACTAAGTTAGAGTACGTCACCCAGCCAAGATGCCCTGCTACTTTTTGGAAATAAAGATCTCCCAGCTTCCCTACACAAAACTACCCTACCTGTTTCTCTGTTTCTGTCCTGTCGTGTCCCCCCCCCCGCCCCCCCCGCCCCTTGTTACTTTATCCTGCTCAATTCCTTTAGGTTTTGAGTTTAGTGATTGTCCTTTTTCAGATAATATAAGGGTAAGAATAGCTAAGAACAATGATCTCTGCTATACTTCTGACGTATTCTAGCTGTATATCTAACAGAATGAAAATTCAAGGTGAAGAATGCTCTTAATTACTGTTTCTTTGTTAAGAAAGCACATCTGTAGAAAGCTGCAAGGCCAGACAGAAGAGAAATTTACCTCTTGATTTCCTCCCATGAATATATGCCTTTCCAAGAAGTTGCCACGTTGGCCTGTACAAATCTTCCAAATCCAGTTGCCACCGATCTGGTTCAAGGTACCGGATAAGTTCTTCCACAGTACTAAATCCAGCAACGGCATTGTTTAATACATCTAACGGTAAAGCTGATGGGGGGAGCAATGATGGGCTAGGTGCTTCTGTGTGGTGCTGCAATCAAAGCCAAGAGAAGAGTACCAGTCAGAGGGTTAATGGATCTGCTTTGATGAAGTGCTGTACTTTATGAAGTTACATAGCTGGGAAAGTTTATAAGTGGCTAGCTTGTTTCCAATGTACAGTTTACCTAATAAGACAAATGACAAGAGTCAAAAAGTACCTAATTATTCTTCAGCGATAAGTGTAAACAAACTTCCACTACACAGTTTTCCCACTTCTTACATTTCTAGCCTTTAAGATAGCATGCCACTATACCTGTTCTTTGAAGAAGTTCAGAGTGACGGACAAGATTTTAGAAACAGAACAGAGTGGTTTGAAAATATGGCCCCATTACAGGCAATTACTGTAACGCTCTAGAAATCTGAGGAATCACATATTTCATGTGCTGCCCTTCCTATGATACCTAGCCACAATCTTTGTCTTCTTGTCTTTCAATGTAAAATACGAACATACCCTAGTACAAAAATAGCAAATATTCCCGCTCTCATCCATAGATGAAAAAAAGCACCAGTTGTGCTTCATACGGTACTAAGAATCATGTTTCTGGTTAAACAATAATTAACAGAGTAATAACAACTACAATTATTTCTCCCTTAGGAAGAAAAAAAAATGTTCCCAAGGATATCAAAAGTACTTCAATAGTGAAATTGAGTACTGAAAAAGTCTATGTACTTTCCTGCAGCACAGATCTCACTGACAAACTCACTGGATCAGGGTTACTCAGTTACAGGCAATTCAAGCAAAGTGAGACTTCTGGGTTTTCTCACTCTACAATCTGTTTAAAAATTATGCATTGATTCGTATTTTCAAAAGAATTAAAAAAGGCAGGAAGGGAAGCCTAAGCTGGAAGCTGCTGCTGCACCACGACAAGTTTCTTTAGGCTTTTCTACAGGCAGACATCACTACAGAGATTATGTCCACAGTACTACACTGGAGCAATTTATCTGGACCATATCAGAAGGATGAAGAAAGATTTTAAATTACTGCTGATTTATGGGATGGGAAGGACAAGAAATCTTGAACTTAAATGAGCAATGCTGCACGCATCACTGCTTTCAAGTGTGGTCCATATAAGATTTAGGGAAAACGTAATCACTGTAAGTACAGTCAGGTTTTGGAAAAGGTTGCCCAGAGAGGCTGTGCAGTATCCATCACTGGAAGCTTTCAATACCTGACTGAATAAAGCCCTGAGCAATGGTGTGACCTCAGAACTGACCCCACCCTGAGCAGTGGGTTAGAGACCTCCTGAGGTCCCTTGCTGAATTTTCCTACAACCCTACAACATATTAAGAATGAAGGACTGAATGTTCCTCCAGTAAGTGAACTAACATGCTTCTAGTCCGTTCCCTGTGCAGTGCCTGTTAGTACTGCACAACATTTACATATTTTTCTATTGATATATTTATTAATATGTCTTTTTATATATCTATATTTACACATACTTAAAAATCCTCACACCATTTAGAGTCAAAATGGCACTCTCAGTACCCTAATGTGAAGTGTATCCATACTGTAATTTTTTCCATCCATAATGTCAGATCAATTTTATTCATTTACCTCTTCAAAATGATCAGAGAAATTGTTGAGAAATGTAACACTTATGCAGGAAAAATTATTTAATAAAACAATCCTTGCAACACTACACACGAAATAGCAGTTTTCAAAAATACATATGCCTGTGATAGCTGTATTTCATACCAGTAATTATATTTTCCTTTCTGTGCTCTCAGTTCTATTAAATATGCAGTTTTGGTTTCAGCTAAATATGTGGTTGAAAGGACAGCAAATGGAAGTAACCACTGTGCCCTTCCCATTTTTTGCTTCAAGGGTTTTTCTCTCTCCATCTTCAAGAAATGCAGTCACTAGAATGATTTGTGTTGCTTTTTAACCGGGAGTCTTGCAAAGATAATACAAAACATAGATCTAGTGTGCTGCTACTTTAACTTTACCATATTGTCATTTTGCTAATCTAGCAGCATTTCCAATAGAGTGAGTGAAGTAGTTTCTTCCCATTCTGGATGAAAGTAGATTTCCGAAGTTAAAATATTTCTTTTTCTCTTCTCTCCACTGGCCCCATTAAAAATAATAATATGTTGATCCATCTATTAGGTTATGATAATAAAGCAACAGATTCTGGTCTATAATTTAAATATTTGCCTTTAGCAAAACATGCTACTCAGCAAGTTTCAAAATAGTGCTGTGACACTATAATTCAGATGGTCAAAAAAATAAATATTCCAAAATTTTTCTTCCTGTTTTTCTCCACAATGATGCATTTGTAACAGTCACATTTCCTGGTTTGAAGGTGTAGGGGTTTACTAAGGTAAAAAACAAAATAAGGATCAAATGGTAGAACTAGTACCTGGGGGTGGGGGGGACACACAACACCCCAAACTTTATCTTTTGTTTCTGGCTGAAGAATTTACTTCAGTGTCTCACTTCTACTGGGATTTTTTTTGTTGCCACTGAAATAGATGGATTCCAGATGAAGATCCATTGGTCTAGAATCTATTTCCACATTCACAACTTAGAACATGCACACTTAGCAATACATATACAGGAACTAACCCATCAATTTATGTTATTCTGGATTCAGCAGGCATTTTCCTGAGTTAAAACATTATGAGGAAATGGTGAATCATTGCGCTTAATGGCAACACAATTAAAGTTGTCATCACTTTCTAATCATTCTTACAGCAAACCAAAGTAGTTGAAACAGCAAAATTGCACAACTTCGAAGATGAACATTTTATAATAAAGTAGTTAAAATACCAAGATTAAGAATGTTTTTCCCAATAACCTCTTAATGTAGTCAATTTAAATGACAGTTAAAATGTACCAAAAATTAAAGATAATTCATATCATAAAGCTATAAATGCCATAATTTATAATGTAATAACCTTCACGAAATCTCAATTCAATAAATTGTTTAATATAAAGAGCAATTCAAATTATATTCTACATTGTTTTCACTTACTTATAGGCACTATTTATTTTACAATTTAAATCTTTTGGACAGAACATCCAGGGCAGCATAAATGGTACTCCTTCCCTTCAATAAAATTATGTCTTGGAATTTTATATCATCTATAATTTCACTTAGTATTCTCAAAGTTTTTCCGGTGTTCTACAGGCAATGTCTACAACTGCAGTAAGGTTTTAGTCTCAGAGAAGATAACAGAAATTACTTAATGCAAGAAATTAAAACTCCATTTCATTGACAGGAAATACCTTTTAGAACAAGCAAATACAAAACTTCAGCATAACTCTGAAACGTAGCATCACAACTGCAACTTCAAAATGCTGGAATGTTCTTTCAGTGGAACTTTGCCTCACTTTACAGCAAGTCCCTCACTTCTATTGTAACTCCTTCCAATTAAATAATGTCAGATAAAAAGCCATGTGCCTAGAATTTAATCCACATCTCTCTCAACATTCCTGCTCTGACCCTTGCCTCCCCCTGAATGCCTGACACAAACTGAGGTTGTCAAGCCACACTCTGTGCAGTGCGATGACACCAGTACTCCGTAGGTCTCAGAGATGCAATTTCACTCCAGAAGAGTGATGTGAAAGCCTCACAGGAGGACCACCAATAAGCTCTAGCTGTTTTGCTGCACAATGTTGATGGAGACAATAAAGATGACTTTACAGTGAAGTAACTATCTGTCAACTCTACATCTATTCTATAGCTGGCATCACCTAACTTACTCTGTAGAACTATATCATGTCTCCCCTAACAGGTCAGGTAGCACATAATCAACCTTTCATATAACAAACATCTCTTTATCTGACAGGGGAGACATAACCCAAGACAGCAGACCCTTGCTTAGGTATAGCAGCTACCCAAAATAGCTTTCCTGATGGAGATCACTTACTGGGAAGTGTTGTTCTCCAAGGTTTTCTACAATAAATACTAATCAATAGTAAACACTTTCTCTGTCATAGCAGCACATCCTTGATTAATACCATGTTTTAGGCTTGACATCACCTTTTTTATTCTTTTGCCTGAGCATGAATAATTTCTGTCAAGACAGATTTGAAAAACACATCAACAAGGTCTGTATTTTAATGTGATTCCTCTAATAAACAAAACAGTCTGTGGCTTTTGTTTCTGTGCCCAGGAAACAATTTCAATTTACCTTAATAAGAATAAATGTGTTTAAAACCAAGATAGAGCCAAACAGTTGCATCTTTATGGTTAGTTAAATTATTTAGGATGAAAACCAGGGCAGAAAACAGGGCTTCTGCTGCCCTGTTGAATAGCCAAGAATGACAATTAGTTTTGGATGAAACAGAATTGTCATTAGGTCATTAGACAGACCTATATTGTATTTTTGTATGCGTACTTCACTCTATCAAAACAAGTACCTTATAGAAATCCCCTAAGGAGTTTACAAGCATAAAAGACAGGCAAATAGGACCAAATTTAGGCAACAGTTTAAGATATGGGCTTGGAAAAAAGGAAGGTAATAATACAAAGACTAACTTCACAAAACTATCCAGCCATGAAGATTATATACAACAGTACCCCAGAAGAAACTTAGGGAGTAAAATGCATTTCAGGGTGCTCATAATGTTAGTTGTGCCCTATTAAAGGAGTCAAAGCTACTCCATCTAGCCTCTTTCTCAAAGGGGAAAGGGTAGGACACTTATCAATAGAATATGAAGGCGACCATCAGCGAAGCAGTAAATCTGAACAAAAACTGTAACAAATGATTTTGAAATTAGCTAGTTGAAGCTCAAACCTAAAAGATGATTTAGTATGTAGCCTAACTTGAAGACTGTGATTAACTTCTTGTTCTGACACATATTTCCTGTATGATCCTGAGCAGAGTATTTAGGCCACAGCTTCATGGAGTAAAGCATCTGGCAGTAGCACTGCCTTGCTATGCCAGCATGACTATGTATGTGGCTGCATTATAAACAAGAAGTAATCGTTCTGAAAAAGAATATCTCTCAGTTCCTTTTTTCTTTAACCACAATATTATTCACAGCACAGACCTCCAACAGCTAAGCCATCACAACCAAAAGCACAGTGGCCACTAACACAAACTTTTTTAGATTTACTCTGGCACCAGGAATTTCATAGCATGGAGGTTTGTAACACAGCCTTATCAAATCTGTAAAATGAACTTAAATGCAATTCCTTGATCTCACAAGTTCTGTGAGAGAATGAATACAATAAACATTTATTAGATGCTTATTATTGGTTTATCTGAAGCATCCAGAAGTATTTTAGATAGACTGTATGTTATAACCTTTCCTGTTCTGCCACTATCCATCTGTTCTTCACTTGCACTGAACCTGCTCCAAAAATAATTCAGAACAGCATTCACCTACAATCTACACAAGACCAGCTCTTAAGCACCATCATGATCGAAGCAAAACCTTCCTTTTGCTCCTATCTCATAGGATAGGACTGTCAAGGTACTGGCACTAGCCTTTTCCAGTTAAAAGAGGGGCAAGAAGTAATTTTGTTCGTTTGCTGCAGCTCAGGTGAGGAAGTTCATGTTTAATAATGCAATCACTGAGTTCAGACTGGAACAACAAAAACAAGTTAATCAAATACTTGGCATGACAGGACATTTAGAAGTAGTGAATAATAATAATTCCTTCCCCACAAAAGGAAACCTCATCTTTTTCATTTCTTTTCTGAAGAAAACATTGTCAAACAGTTTCTCAGTGAAAATCCATTTGTAAGTTGGCGGAGTTTGGAGAAACTATTAAACATCTGTATGGTTTAATCAGGCTAGAAGGGACTGTGTAACAAAGAAAACCTCAGAGGAACCTCCCCTCCTCTGAAAACCAACTAGGATCAGTACTTTGAAAGAAGTAACGTATTTCTTCTAATGAAATAGCCTCACAGCTTTTTTATTATTATTATTATTATGTAGGAACACTCCAAGTCCTGCTTAGATTTAGAGATATGCTTTTGAAACTAATAGTACAAGCACATTCTTGTAACACAATAAAGCCTGTTTTCTTCATTTATAATCAGAGGTAGCCCTCCTATTAGCACCATTAGATGCTATGAAGGAGGGCAGATATCCAACTTTTTCCAAGTTTGCCCTGAGGGCATAGAAGCTTCTTGGCATAACAATAGCTCTTTCTTTTCTCCCGTAAGTACATGCAGTAATAACTGTGAAAAGCCTCTAGACCTACCTGAAAAAGCACAAACTTTTATTTGCTCGATTGTATGCAGTACACAAAACGAAATCCATTTGTGAAAGTCTGTCACCTGTAAAGACATCTCTGTGCAACATTAACCTGCACCAGTGCTATGCAAAATATTAGCCCTGTTCAAGTAGCAATGTAGAAGAAAGTGGAGATCATCTGTAGCTGGGCCAGGCACAACCACTGAAGCAGAGAAATCCAGTTCCAGGATCATCCTCTTGTACCTCCAGCAAAGGAATGAAAAAAAGAAGGAGCAAAGGCAGATAATTCAGGCTGCCAAAGTGAGGGAATAAGGCAAGGATGAAGGGAATGTTTACTTCCAGAGATGGAAGCCAGGAAGGCCAGTGCAGTTCCCATCCACTGCAGCGCTACTTCTTTAGCTGAAGTCACTGTCACAGCAGTGAGGACAGTTGCATGAGAGACGACACAGCAGCTTCAGGGCTGCTAAGTAGGTAGCCTGGTAAATTAAGCTCCAGTGGCACTGAAGTAAACATGCATCTCGTTCAGCTATCCTCACTTCAGGGATGTAACTTCTGCTAGTCGAATGACATACAGGTAGGGGTACCAATCCTCCCCACTTTAATCAGCTACTGCACATGAAATCCAGAATGCACAATGACAGCCTCTTCTTTCCTTACTGAGCCTCTAGCTCTCTGCCTTTCACAGGCTCCCTAAATGTTCTGCTCTTAACAGTGCTACAACTGCTTATCAAACACTTGTCCAGCCTCTCTTTATATGCATGCAGGGCTTTCCTTTTTATCTCACTGAGGACTTTATTGCTGAGTATCCATGCTCTTGCACCAATATACGTCTTAAAGCCAGACAGAGATTGCTTTCCAGACTCTGCATCAGTATTTTTGTTATGGCACTTTACGCATTGCTTCCCAAATTACGCATAATTTCTACCCTCCTTTCTGTAACCACCAACAGGAGAAAGGTCACAAGGGTAAGTGAATGTGTTTGTGCCTTTCTGTCTTTGCCTGTCACAGGTGTGAATAAAAGAATAAAGATGCTTAAAAGTAGTGTAGGGAGCAGCTTACCATTTCCTCAGGTTAAAGTTTTGAGATGAAAATCTATTTTCTTAAAAGTTTGAAATATTCCCCCAAACAGAGTTTCTGTGCAGTCCACAGAGAAGGGCTGGAATCCTAATTGTGCTGGAAACAACACGGAGATGCTCTCAAGGAAATTAGCAGCATAAAAATAGCCCAGGATAGCACTAATCATTAGCGTTCTCCTGGCAAATTGCAGCTTTTGCCTGAAGCCTGTGCACCCTGACACCCTTTGAAATTCACACTTGTGAACAAGCCACTCTTATGAAGACAAAGATGACATTTATCTAGAGCAAGTTCATAAAATCCCAGAGGATGGCATTAATGGCAATAACTTCTGGAAGCCATTTAAAAAAAAACAAAAAAACCAAAACAAAACACCAAACTTTAGTGATTTGGTTAATTCTCTCAATAAATTAGTGATCTATAATCACATATGTGTACACAGAATCACAGACTGGTAGGGGTTGGAAGGGGCCTCTGGAGATTACCTTGTCCAACCCCCCTTCTTGAGCAGGGACACCTACAGCAGGAGGCACAGGAATGCGTCCAGGCGGGTTTTGAATGTCTCCAGGGAAGGAGACTCCACAGCCTCCCTGGGCAGCCTGTGCCGCTGCTCTGGCACCCTCACAGGAAAGAAGTTTTTCCTCATATTCAGGTGGAAATTCCTGTGTTCCAACTTGTGCCCATTGCCCCTTGTCCTGTCGTTGGGCACCACTGAAAAGAGTCTGGCCCAATCCTCCTGACACCCACCCTTCAGATATCTATAAGCATTAACAAGATCCCCCCCTCAGTCTTCTCTTTTCCATACTGAACAAACCCAGGACCCTCAGCCTCTCATAAGAGATGCTCCAGTCCCTTGGTTATCTTCATAGCTCTCTGCTCCACATATATGTATGTGTATATACGTATGAGAATACATTTTGCTTTTTCCTGTGATCACATGTATCAGCAATAATCCACACTACCTCACTTTAAAGGCAAAAAGGAGAAAACTAATGCTCACATCACTGTATTGTATGGAAGACTTTATTGTCAATACACTTCATCATAGTAGTTGTAGCATTTTCTATTCCTAGGAAATATATACACAGAGAACTATCTTTACAGTTGCATGGAATTATGGATTTTTTTCTGTCATCTGGCAAGCCTCACTGAAGCAGCGCACAATACTGCATCAGAATTTAATAAGCACTGCAGAATTACTAAATTTCTCTCTTTCGTCCTCTACTGAAAGTATTTGTTTTTCTACAAAATGATCCCATGATTCTTGTACTCTTTTGGGCAAAAGCTTTCATTCACTGATTTATTCTTTTGCTTAATTAAGGAAGGAAGAGGTACAAAGAATTCTGCTGGAACGCTGCGTCGCCAGCATCTCTGGCAACTGCAGAGGTCTCAAACCACGAAGCGTATAACCCCTGCAAACCCTAGATTCTGTACAGCTTGGAGATTGAGCCTGCTAGCTGCAAGAAGTCAAGCTTTGATGCCTTTCTACCTTTGCCATCGGTTTTTTACTACATTTGCATACATTACGAATTTGCGGCCATACTGCAGAATGACAAGATTCTAGATAGAAGACTGAAGGAAATGCAAGACCTCTCATGACGTGGACATATTATGACTCAGTAGCCAAACACCCAGCCTTATGCTGAAAGTGTGTCCTGATGCACTGAGCTGAATGGGGATCATTTAAAAACAAACACTTAGTCTGTAATAAATCAGGTCTAATAGTATAAAACAGCTATGGCATAGAGTATCTCCATGGCATAAAAAATTTCAAAGTGACATCAGTATGTCAGTTTTCATCGTAAGTTCCTCTCTCAAATAACTTGTCTTTTATGTTGTTTTCAGATTACTGTAGATATGCAAACTGATTTTCGGTCTATAATCCCTGGGTTTTGGATCCTATAAAGTATACTAGTAGAAGAGTAATAGCTAAACCATAACTACTTGCTAACCCGAAATTTTTAGTGAGCATTACCTTCTTGTTTATGTATCTCTCTCCTCTAAATGAGACTTTAACCAAAATTTACAGTGAGCTCTCCCCGCTCCATAAAAGTATATGTATTTATGCCATAAGAAAAGGTCTACCTTTTGTACGCTAGTAACAACTGCAAAATATTTTTATTTCTGAACTTCAGAGAAATTTGCATTATAACATTCTCAAACCAAACACGCAATACATTTAAAACTAACTAGACATTTATTTACCTCTTGCACGTGCACATAGACGGACTACAACTGCAACTTAAACAGTTAAAACCCAGTAGACAGTTTTCTTTCTTGTATTATTTGAACACTTAAAAAAAGATTTAGTCTAATTCAGACTACAGGCAATACTAATATCTATATACACATTTTAAAGAGTCAAAGTGTGTGTGTGCATTTATATAAAGTACCTGCTGAAAACAGACTGTGTATAGGTAAAACAAAGCCCCAAAATAATTTACTGAAGTACAGTTTCTCTCACCCCAATCTCATAAAATCTTTGTTTGGAGAAATTCCTGCAATATGTCTTTGACTTGCAGGATAGTGCTAAAACAAGCAAAAAACCCCAACATCTAAGACACCATCATCTCCAAGTCTGACAGCATTGTTTCATATATTTACAGAAGTGTCTGCCCTGGTTTCAGCTGGGATAGAGTTAATTTTCTTCATAGTAGCTAGCGTGGGGCTGTGTTTTGGATTTGTGCTGGAAACAGTGGTGACAATGCAGAGGTGTTTTAGTTGTTGCTAAGCAGCGCTTACACTGGTCAAGGACTTTTTCAGCTCCCCGGGCTCTGCCGGGTGCACAAGAGGCTGGGAGGGGGCACAGCCAGGACAGCTGACCCCAACTGACCAACGGGATATTCCATACCATATGATGCCATGCTCAGTATATAAAGCTGGGGAAGGAGGAGGAAGGGGGGGGACATTCGGAGTTATGGCATTTGTTTTCCCAAGTAACCGTTACGCGTGATGGAGCCCTGCTTCCCTGGAGATGGCTGAGCACCTGCCTGCCCATGGGAAGGAGTGAATGAATTCCTTGTTGTGCTTTGCTTCCACACGCAGCTTTTGCTTTACCTATTAAACTGTCTTTATCTCAAACCATGAGTTGCCTCACTTTTACTCTTCTGATTCTCTCCCCCATCCCACCAGGGAGGAGTGAGCAAGTGGCTGCGTGGTGCTGGGTTGCTGACTGGGGCTAAACCACAACAGTGTCCTAAACAAATTAACAGCTGCAATAAATCATTTCAATGTGTTGAACGTGTGAGTGAATATGTGTCCTTTATAAGCATTTGCTAAAAGTTTGTCTGAATCACTTGTAGCAGATGTCAGCAGGCTTCTGCTGTGACACACCTTTGCTCAGTACAGTAGGTTAACATACACGGTACTGCTTCTGATTCCTGAATGCCAGGTTTTGAAAACACAAAGTACTTTCCTAAACTGCCCTCCCTATCTTAGCACCTTCCTATCAACTCTTCCTTACTATACAAACTACTCATCATAGTATTTAAGGACATTTAAAGTTTACCCTCTGCTTATCTGTCATCTCTCATTGTTAAAGGCCAGCTGCAGTCTCATACCTATCGCCAGGGCAGAACTCTGATTACTTGCTGTTTCCTTCTCATACTGCTCTCACTGAGGAGCTAGAGAGAACTCTACAGACCCTTCTAAAACTACTTCATTCTTTCATTGCTTCATGGCTTTCTGTATACGCCCACTACCACCTTGTTATATAGTAACAAGCACAATTCAAGCACAAAACAAAAAAAAAGTTACCTCAAGAGCTTGTTATTAAGGCAGTAGGGTACTTCATGAGTGTTTATAACAGTAATGGCAACACTTTGCACTAAAATATTCTTTCATGGATGTCCAAAGATACTTGAATGCATGTATGAGTAGACACCTGAATAAGAAGTGTTTTTCAAACGCTGGTGTAAACAAACACTTTACCTTCCTTTTGTGATATAAACTTAAATGCAAAAATGTGTAGATGTATAACTATTATTATATACCTTATCCAACACAGGCTATATATTCACCTTCATTCTAGGACGTGAATCTGATTAATTCTTCTTTATATATAGTATAGTAGCATTGCAATTGATATACTTGTCCATTAAATGATATTTTCTAGAATGTCCTATTTTGATGAATGCTGTGTTACACCTGCAATTCCTTTCTAGAAAGGAAACCTTATAACGAATTATATATCAATCACAGAGACAGCAAGAAAGAGAATCTCTTTTCTCTGTATTTATAATGAGATCCTAATAAGTTTTGTTTAAAGTTCAGATCAAAAGACATATTTAGTGTACAGAGACACCTCACTGCAAGATTTAGCTGAAGTTTAGCAGAAAGGGAGAACCAAAAGAATCCTACAACAGATTAACTACTTTCACGGAAACTTTGATACTGTGCAAGTCCTGACTACATACCTGTTGTAGGCCGAAATGTAGAATAGCTTTTACTTCCGTTAGGAGAAGGATTTGCAACAGAACAATCTGAATTATGCTTAAAATGTGAAATTATCATATAAAAGGAGGAATATCACTGCAATTGAGCAATCAGCGATTTAAAAGCCTCAGTGCACAAATGAGTCCATGCAAAAAGAGATTCCCACAATCAGAACGCAGTGAGCACATGGATGTAGCACAATGAATCTTTGCTCAAATCTTATTGCAAATGGGGTTACCGTGATTAATAATCACTTCATTTATACACACACCCAAAATTCATGCAGTAAGCACACTTGCATCTGTTACATTTGTGATTTGTGATTTTTTTTTTTTTGTTCTGTACACAAAGCTCTAGTTCTGACTTGATGGACAGTTTATAAGGAATAAATAGTCAACATAAACGCAGCTGTTCTGAATAGAAAAAAGTTTTTTGTATTCTGCTATAACAGGGGATGTGGTCAGCCATAATTAAAGGACATCATGTTTGCAGACCTTTTTTTAAATTACTCATTTTACTCAAAATACGTGAATACTTATAAAAAGCTTAGCCAAATGGAACAACAAGCATGTGTTTGGAGTCAGGGAAGGAACTGCTCTTTAAATTCCCTCTAGGTGTTAGAAATGGGTAGCTGTTGTTAAGAAAATGTTTACTTATCCCAGTAGGTTCACAGGAGGTTCATCAAACATTAAACACCAGGAATGACTGTTTATTACAACTGGAAAGTGTGTTTGGCAAGGACAATGAAAATGTCTTCTACAGTACATGCAGTTTTCATTTGATCCTTTGGTATACATGTTAAATTGCATTCCACAACAGGTTCTGTTCATTTCATATCACAATAAAAGGAACACACCCAACATTCCTGTACAGCAGACACTGCAAATCAGAGCTTGTCCTGCCTTGAAGGTAGAAAGTCCTGGAGCAAAACATTACTTTACAGGGAAGGAACCTCAGCTCTGTACTCATGTATCAGTTCTTAGTGTCATCAAACACGTTAGAGATTGACCAGATTTTAGGATTTGTGAAGAAGAATATTTTGTACTGTTTGTCTTATTTAAGTTTGCTTTGTATGTAACGTACACATTGCAACCCAAAAAGCACGGTAGAGACTATGGCTACATTGCCCATGTAAAGATTCCCACACCATTTGAATAAGCCAGACTTAAAATTTGTGAGCTAGCTTTTATAGCTCTATACCAATAACCATAATGTTGTCCTGACGTACTCTTAATATTCAGCTATATCACTTCTACCTACCTACTGTCCACTTAATTCCCATCTCATGTTACCCCATTATACTTTCACATATATTATGCACACAAGCATAGTATATGTGATTACACAACAACTAAAAGACAAAATTAATTGGGAAAGTATGCTTAATAAAAGAAATTAAAAAAAAATTCCAAACCCCTCTTGCATTTAGGAGTAAAACATTAAAAGCATAAATGCAAAATCGTAAGTATAGAAGATCTGAAGTAGAATAAACAGTGTTACAGGGCACCAAAACCTGAACAGGAGACAATGTGATCCTGCTACAAAAAAGGCAAATGTCTTTCAGATCAGCACCATAAAGCTAGATTACTGAGCTGCTAGAGAGGTCCCGCTGAAATACAGTGTTCAGATATATCTTCAGCACGTGTAAGATTTAGGCAGAGAGAAAGGGAATATTCAGAGGAAAAGCAAGAAGGAAAGGGAAACATGAACTATGATATAAGATTGAGTGATACAAGTTTCTTTGATCTTGACAAGACTAGGCTGACAGTAGATGTGGTAACAAAAACGTAATGAGAGCCTCAGATGATCAGCTGTTGCCTAGTCCATCAGTGACAGGAAAGATTTGTGTTACACATTAGAAAAAAATGTCATACTGTGTGAAGCACTGCAACAGATGATCAGAGAAATCTCTAAAATGTTTGTCCCTGATCTTCAAGGACAGTACAAATATCTAGGAAGAGCAAGCTTGGCCTATCTTCTCCCTGCTTAGAGCAGGACAATGGCTCAGAAAAGACCCTCCTGAGTTCCCTTCCAACCTTGGGTTTCTGTGATTGCATTACACATAATTTCTCTGGTAACCTCACTGTTTCTAGAAAACACGTAAAAACATGCCAAGGACAATGCTGAATTCTAGAAACAAAGTAATCCTAAATCATTCTAAAATCTGCACTATTGACTAGGCTATGCCCCAAATTCTTCTGTATACAATACCGAACTCCAATACACCTTTTTCCTCTGTGATTGTACATCCTCCATTTGTACATTTTAACCCTTTAAGTTTATTCTATTAATGCTGTAATAAAAAACAGTAACTGCATGCCTGTATACCTAAACAAAGAATATTTGGTAGAAAAATATGGAGGGTTTTTTTTGTCACATGTCAACCCACAGGCCCTTAACTCAAATGAGAATATGAAAATTAATGAAAGTATTCCAATTTTGGACTTTAACCACTTTCTCACGAAGAAAAGTAGGAAGTCATGGGTTTTTAATAAAAGTTGGTTCCTCAGGAGCAGCAGTAGCTGCTTTGGCAGTACCATTTAGTGTGTCTTTGAAGCCTCAAAATAGTATGTAATATAACCCATTTAAGAAGATGGTTTTAGCATCAGCTATAAAATAAAAGGAGATGCATTTCTGTCATGCTCCACTTTTTCAATCGCTATGGCCCCTATTTTAAATGGATCTTCCAAAGATGGTTTGAAAGCAGACTCCTTCACTCTATTTCTAGAAGGCTCCCATGAATTTTTGTGCTGCTTACAGCATGAACAAATCTATTAAAACGGAACAGTTTGAATTTTAAGGCATCTCTACAAGTAACTGCCTCAGCCTCATTCTTGGTGTTATTAAAAAAATAATTGAAACAGTCTAATTATTTTTATTATAATACATAAATACATAATGTTTTCCTTTATGAATACAACCCCTTCTCAGCCCTTTCCTTGACACATGTGGAAAAAAAAAAGAAAAGAAAAGAACGAAAGATTAAATCTGCCAAGTAATAAACCCATAGCATTAACAAATCATGTATGCTGTAGAGCAAATCTCATTCTCTTGAGGACTGCCAGTAAATCAATTGACTTCCATTAAGCCTGGAAGGGCTTTGGTTATAACACTGTCACTGTCCAAAGAAGTGGCCAAAATTACCTCTAACTGGTCTGGTCAACTAGACCAAGTCTTTTGATTTATTTTTTTAATAAGAAATTACATTAATTAGGGCTGGCTAACATAATTTGCATAAGGGTGGCGCTCTCTGTAATGGAAATGATGGAAAAATCATGGTGACGTATGTTTTCAACCAGGCCATTAATCATCCTTGTGATGTTTTAAACGAGTCTCCTCAGGCACCGATTATGGCCCTGGTCCTGCAATCAGAACTACTAGCACTATCACACTGACTTAAAGGGATCTCCCTCTGCCCGCACACAGCTGCATCTCCTTTCCCATTCCTTTGCTGTTCTTGCACATTCACCGCACTGTAAAGCTACAAAGTCAAGATATTTATCTGCACAAAAAAAAGGAAGTGCCACACACTAATGCTGCACTATCTTAGCTCATTCACAGAGTACTTTCTACCTACCACATTTTAAAAAAGCAAATTGTTATAATTTCAAAGGTATAATTTTGAGAGTTGAAAAGCCTTCCACAGAAGCTTTGCTTATTCTATTCTCACACGTACCTTTTTACAAAAGGATTTTTAACACCCAGTTGAAAATGAATATTTACACACTGAAACATTTTTTTTTGCTTGTGTTTGTACTTAAATTATTTTCTCCCTCAGTCTCTTATTTTCCTGTTCACTGATTCAGGAATACTAGGTGTTTCTGTTGATTTCATGTAGAATATATGGAACTAATTACAGAACACAGACATCAAAAACTGTGGTTTTCTAAGCTTTACTTAATTGTGGTTTCACAGGCTGCTATTCATCGCAATCTAGGAAGTGGTTAGATGCGTGGTTTATTATCAGTTTAAATAAAGAGCCAAAGTGTGAAGCATTGGTTCCACCTGAATTTTCCAGCCCATAAAAAATATGATTTTCCAATGAACTGCAGACATTGCTTTCATTCTGTTGAACCCAAATTTTTTTTTCTGCATTAGCCTACTAGACTGAGAGGTACTGGCAAACCACAGGTCTATCCTTTGATCAAGACAGAAAGTGTGCTTCAAAACCATATGATTGAAAACACTCCTTTGAATGCTTGACAAAGCACTGTTTCACAAATAAACCAAAAAAGAATTAAGGTGACATTAAAAAAGGCATTACTTACAAGCACTGATCACTGTGTATGTATCTTAGTAAGTTTTTTTCCTGGGCGTGAGGGACAAACATTACAATCTGCCACAGAAGAGGGGAAAAAAGAAGCGGTGGTGGTGGTGGTGGGGAGGGTGGTGAACAACTCTGCAAGGAAACACTGGTCACAAACATTCGCTGAAGAGATCTGCGTGGCTACTGCTCGTGGGATTTCTTCCACCTGCCCTGCACAGTGAAGCCCCATGAGATGATCTGTTTGTTTAAATAAGAATAAAAACCCTTTCTGAAGGTTCTCAATACCAAAAATGAAACGTAATTGAGATATACTGCATAAATTACACTTATGAAGCAATGTCAAGCAAGTCGGGTAAATTAGCTGTGATGACTGCCATGCATTACTGAAGTGTCAATCTAGTATTTTGAGAAAAATCTTTTCTGTTTTTGTACACTATTACACATTGATGATACCTAATTGCCAAGAAGATCATATGAGCGTGTTCTTAGCTTTCTTCCACTATTTACTATTTAATTTGAAGTTGTTTTACATCTTTCAGACTACCTGTGCAGTCCCACTGGACAAACGCAAGGATTTGAATTAACAAATTCAGATGTGTGAGCACAAACGACTTGTGGAATGGGAGGGGAGACAAACTGTCATTTCAAGTACATCACCATAAACTTAATATAATATGGCTGAATTTAGATGAGTAAAAATTCCCTTTTTAAGTTAACATTCCAGTTAAAAATTCAGAAGAGGACATTTTGCTGTTTAACAATTAAAGGTATGTTCTCTCCTCAAACAATGTATTAGTATTAGAGAAGGGTTACCTTAGCAACTATTGCATTGTAAAAGAATTCTGAGAAACAAGGATGTTTTAGTAAATAACTAAAATGCTGACAACTCTTTTTTTTTTCTGCCACTATTCCACTTCTATAGAATATTAAACCAATTTTTTGAGATAAACACTGATTGTGATCTGAGAATGATAACATCAATACTGGTTTTAACCCAATTACTATCAAAGTTAAATTCTTCCAGGCAATCTTTACGTCATTGCTGAAACTGGTCCATGGTGTATAATTCACTCAGTTAGGAAATTAGAAGAATAGGTAGCAACTGTGAAATAAGATCTCACTGGGCGGAACATTATTCTCAGTGTAATAAACCCATATAGGGAAACAATTGTTTGCCAATTAATTTCTCAATATACTTTCAAAAATCCAATAATCTATTTAAACTTCGATAATGTAGCCATTATTTTGATGATGTGGTCATTGCTTTTCAGACTCCAATACCTAATATTTCCTGTTGAAGGCAATGGGAACTGCTTCTTTAAAAATCTGTCTGCCACCAGTCACACTGCCTGTATGACAAAGAAGAACTAGAATCAAGACATCCAAAGATTTCAAAAGCCTGTAAATTGGAAAGTATAACGTTATCTATTATTGCAATGTCAATAGTGTGCTTATCACTATATGACTAGAAATAATGAAGATTAAAATTGCATGAACAATAAATCCAAGTTGATGCATTGTTAGAATAACTTTAAAATATAAT
Organism: Phalacrocorax carbo; assembly: GCF_963921805.1. Taxonomy (NCBI): domain Eukaryota; kingdom Metazoa; phylum Chordata; class Aves; order Suliformes; family Phalacrocoracidae; genus Phalacrocorax; species Phalacrocorax carbo. The sequence continues at coordinate 47,422,974 of NC_087516.1, read as the reverse complement.
TATTCTCCTGACAAAAACCACAGGAATAAGGTTGGTAAACAGAATGATCCAACCATGACTATTTGGCATTATAACTGCTGCCAGTTACTCCCCTTGGGCAACCTGACTATTATTTTCTCTTTCTCCTCTAAACCTCAATACACAGCAGAAAACTGAAAAGAGGTGCCATGATTTTCTTGCAGCAGAAAGTATCAGTGGAAGGTACAAGTGCCTTACTGCAAGGAAGCCATGGTTCATGACAGACTTATTGGAGACAGAATGCTGCACATGACATAGTCAGAGCAGGGTATAAAATAGCCATACTGAAAAATTCACATCCTGTGTGCTGTGCAAGAGGTGTTTGTTCCTGGTTCCCTTTGGGGATTCTCGATTGATTAGGAGATCACTTTTTCTAAGTATTTAATTAAAGACAGGACAGTGTGGAGTCTTTTATTAGTAAGTATACTCTGATACTTTATTAGGGAATTAGATTTAAAGAAAAATTGAGACTGGAAAGTAGTAATTTTTTTTCTTAAAACTGTGCTGTTAAAACAATTTTCCTCTGGTTTCAGATTTTTATGATGACATAACCCTAGTATCTTGCCACTCTTCCAAGTATTACCCACGAAATTTAGGCCAGCCCCTATCTATAAATTATCCACTGACATTTTGTATAGCACTAACTTTGTAAATTATAGCTTTGCGTAGCTTACTTAATGATGCTCCTTAGGCTCACATAATTGTTTTAAGAATTATCATTAACTTATTTTAAACAGCCTGCAGAGAAAAGTTGGTTCTGTTCACACTTGGGCAGCTTACAATTTATTGATTTTTCCAAATTCCCCTATAATTTGTAAGCAGTTTCCGGTAATGAAATATCAAATCTTATCACAGAAATTTTATTATTTCAGTTTTTTTCCTTCTTTAACAGCATGGAAAGTCTCTTTTCCAATTTAAAGCAGCACCTTCCCAGTGTAGTTTTTAAAAAATCATAGATTCACTAGTAAGAGATACATATTTCATAGAAAAGGAGGCAGTAAATATAGAGAGTGCCTACTTAAAACAAGGGACAGCAACCACACACTCAGAAAATAATCACAAAAGTCCCTGTAAGCACATCTGTTATTATCACCTAAATGAAAATTTGCAAAACCCCCTCACTATTTACTAGCACTGTTGCATACAAACATGAGGTGTTGATTTGTCTTATTTAGTCTTGATGCTAAGAAAACGTATAAATAAATCCTTAACTACATGGAGATACGTGCTAGCAGCTTGCAAAACTAACAGCTGATTTTACTTTGTTCTTCTGTCATGACATCACCTCAAAGGTGTTCCCAGGCTTTAAATTACATGGGAATACAGTGCTGCTCTGAAGCGCATAAACAGAACAGTTCGGTTTACTATGGCAGAACAGAAGGCTGCTGCAGGGTCGACAGTTGCCCACAGTTGCACTTGTGCTTCACCTCCGTCCAGGGGGCTTTGTACACCTGTCTCTCACATTTGCAAAATACCAAGCATTCAATCCGGTCACCTCTATCACATCAAAGATCTGCAGCTTTGTTTCTTAAGTTCTAATGTTTTTAGATATGTTGTTAGCAAAGTAGTACTATTCCAAATTTTATATTGTCTTTCATCCATGTAGGTACCTAGCTGTAAACATAACGCAATTTTTTTATTCTTAATGACAACTGGGAGCATAACTGACAAACCCTCTGACAATTTTTCATTTCTCTTTGTACTATTGACTTGACCATCTCTCTTTGATATCTGGTGAAAAGATGGCCTGTACTCTGAAGTGTTTTATACCAGCAAGCAGTTTCAAAACACTCTTATGAACCTTAATTCTACATTTATGTTGCATCAAAAGATGTACTGCTATTTTAGGCACCTAATTGCATGTTTTTTTCCATGTGAAAGGTGCTTATGACTTTCTTAAGCAGAACGGCAATTAAAAAAAGTAAATACAGTATTTAAAAGACAAGAATTCCAAGCCAAAAAGGCATTACACAGATGACTCAAGAACGGGAAGTATTTTATTATTAACTTTTGATTACCCAGAACACCTCCCACTAAAAAGCCTGAAGACAAATATGCACACACAAGTCAGAGGAGTTCAGAAGATCAGAGTGATTTTCAGAAGATAAGCAAGGGCAACCCTATTAACAGCTTACATATTAAAAGCCTACATATATGTGGCTAAATGTCCTGCCAGTTAGCAAGTTAAAAATGATTTGGCATTTGGTCCTTTCCCCCAAGAAATACAGATAATGACCGAATAACTTTGATAATTTGGCTCAACTCAGTTATCTTACTCTCCTTGGCTACCTAGTCATTTTGGTCATGTGGGCCAGCAAGGAAGTTCAGGGTCAGTTGTGCAAAGTTAGCAAAATTTGTCTACTAAAGAATTTTAGATGTTTTGAAGTTTCAAAAATTGTGACATTTTTACATTCACAGGAAAGCATAATAAGTAACAGAAAAATATAGAAAATAAAACATTTGAAAATTCAAATTTAAGAAATTGTATTTACTATGCCAACTAGTCACAAAACCATGAGGATACTGATTTCTAACAGAATTACCTTAGCACAGCATATGTCTTGTTAAAGACGGTCATGCTGTTTAAAGGGTATTTGTCACACTGTTAGAAGAACATTTAGAACATGAGATGTCTACCGAAAAACTCTTAAGTTAACTAAGTGCTACCAAAAGACACCAGGGCTACATACAGGACAAGAAAGCATCAGATTGATTTAATTATCTACACCACTACACTGAAATTCCCCATACCACCTAACAGACTTACTCGGATGAGACTGAGGACTGTTGTATGTGGTGTCAGGGTAGAGTTACATGGCGTTCCCCCAAGGAATCCTTTTGCAGCTGGAAGGGATGGGCTATTAGGAACCACCAACTTCATAATGTCTGTAGGATTACATATAAAATTGCTTCCACAGGCTGTGCCATCTGCTATCACACCTCCACTTTTCAAGTGCCTTTGAACCCAGTCTTTCATGCACTAAATCATTCCCTTCAGTTTGAAGCCCAGCATTTTATTTCTCCTCAAAAATGATTCTTATTATTTTTCTTCCTACGATTTATTGTCTAGCTCAAAAGCAGAGTGAAACGAACACTCAAGCAGCCTAAGCTTTCTGCCTCTGGAAATGCCTTTTGCCAAACAACTTGCTCTCCATTTTTACATGCAAGGTTTTGTTTATTTCATTTTGGTTTTTAAACAGCTACAGTTCTTCAACAACATACACCAGCTATCAGGAGTGAACCTGGAAGCAACCCTCCTGAATTCCTTCTCTACCACCCTAGCTGAGATAATTGAAAGAACAGATGCAACAGCTTTGTGATTATCTAGACTTTCCCATGAAAACAAAACCAAAAGCTTTTCAACAAATTCCTGGCTTCTTCAGCCAAACCTTTCATCATAATCATTAAAAAAAGTTTTGAGTACTTATGAGAAGCTAACAAATGACAGCTCATAATCCCCATCTGTAACACCAGAGGCCAGGTACTGCAAAGAAAAGACAGGTGCAAATTTTGGTATTCCCATAGTGCTTATTATCTATCTTGTTTCAGAAACAAAAGGATTTCTCTTAACACCACCACCAATACCCTATGTTAATCTTTCCACAAGCAAACCCTTACCCTGAAGCTACTCTACAATGCTATTACTCTGTCAATAATTTTTCTCCTTGAATTTAAAGAGGCGCTTCCACCAGTCTGTGGAGTTCGCCTGGGCACTCAGTCACCCACTGAAGCTGCTCCACAGCTGATTTGATCTCAAATGTCTAGAGCTGCACCCATCATTCCCTTTTTTTCCACGCAATTCTGCTGTTCCTAAGAGCCTTTCAGATCAAGACCATATGTTAAAAAAAAAAAAAAAGAGAAGTTGCACTGAGTAACTCTGTTCTGTCCCAAATTCTTTCCTTTCATTCCCATTTTCATCTTTTCCAACTAGAATTAGGGTAAGAAAAATTAGCACAGCACACTCCACTCTAATTAGTTCCTGCCTGTTTTGTTGGGGTGAGGCAATGGACAGGACTGCGGCATGACTAAGATATTATGCATAATGGATAGGGACACGACATGAACGTAGCTAAAATAGCATAACTGAAAATTATGGTGCTGCCTGAAACCTAATATCAAATGTACATTTGCTTACCTTTTTTTCCACTAGCAAGCATGTCAGACACAACGTCTCAGTATTTGAAAGCACAAAAAATCTAGGACTGTGCCAGTTACACAGGGGATTACTTTGAGAATGGGACAGAGTCACTTTGCTTTGGAATTTGTAGAGAAGCCATCAGCGTGCTTTCTCAAAAAGCTGTGAATAACATGTTGATCCTGGAAATTGGAAAAGGGATAGTCAACTAGACAATTATGTAATATTTAAAACATAAAAAATAAATATAAAGGTAGCCAAAAAAAAGAAAAAAGTAACCAGTAGAGCTAAAGGGACCTGGGAGAACAAGAAGGTGGTGTTGGGGTCCTTTTTGTTTGGGGGGGGGGGGGGGGGGGGGGGGGTTTGTGGGGTTGGTTTTGTTTTTTTTTTTAACCAAACACATTAAGTGAAAAAGTAGCACTTATAACACTCAGAAAAGGATTAAATGAAAAAAAAAAATCACACAAATACCTGAGACACTGCACTCTTTAGAATAGACACGATCAATAAGATTGAATATATTTGAACTGTGACTACAGAATAATTTTAAGAGAATAAAGGAACATTTGGACATTGTTGTGAAGTTTTAAGTTGAGGTAGCATCCAACAGCTCCAATTACATGGGATCAGTGTGTTTACAGTTTAAAAGTGACACATTTTTACATACATACATACCCCTCTCAAGTAGAGGAGTTTTGAAGTTCCTTTTCCATGAGGTGCCTATACAATCTGATTTTAGCAAAGCATGTTGTAAAGGCATGAAGTTTACCTGGGTTCAGGGGGTACACGGACAACTATTTGCAAGGAACACCTGTTACAGACTACTAAACAGACGAAGCAGACAGGCTTAGAGAATCCCCCTCTTCTGCAGAAAATAGCTGGTAAGTGGGGGATTACAGGAGGGGTGAAGAACCACAGCCGCTTGACCTCCTCCTAGTGCTCCATGCCATCCTTTTACAGCCACCGCTGGTTGCAGGCTCCTGCGCTAGGCAACCTTTGGTTTGATTCAAGGCAGTCTGACATTTGGGAAACTGGGAAAGCAGCTGGAAAGGCTTTTAACTTGACATAACTGCTAACTCTGGTGAATAATAAATTCTCAAATTCACATGCCAATATAAACACCACATATTAAATGCTTTAATGTGTTACTACTGACTGATAAAAGACTAACCAGCTTCATCTGATCCGCATTCATTTGTAAAGAACCCTTTTAGAAGTGAGATTTTGAGAAGGAAGAAAGAATCTCTTCAAAGATCAGTTAAAGGGAAGTTGGTACAAGTAGAGAATAACGTATTTCAGGCTAATATTTATATTTGTTACAGGGTGGTAGTATTATTCCTTTGTGAATTTATTCTGTGTGATTGCTCTGATCAGACCTAATTCAGTCCTTCTTGAGTGAACTTAAAAAACAACAAAAAAAAACAACCAAAAGACTCATATACTACTTTGATAAACTTTTTTTTTTCCGTTAGTATAATGGTAGCCTTTCATTAAGTAAAAAACCTCACAATCTCAGATGTCCTTCAAGTGCTGACATCAAGACGCAATAAAAGCCATTTACTTATTTTTAAATCTTGAGTTTTGATATTTAACTCTGTTTTACTCTAAGGACACATTCTCATAATGAGGGCTCCCAGAATATGTTGAGAACTACAATATTAAAATGGAATGATTTAAAGTTATGTTCATTAGTGATGTGTCCCCTGCTTATTAGCAGGTGTAAGCTTCAATGTCTATTAAGTCAAGGTGAATGACAAAAGTAACGCCCACAGGTAACTGCTGTGGTAATCCACAAGCCTGGTAATTCACCCCGGTCCACCTTCCCTATGTACCATGTATTCTCTTCCTTGCATCATTAATGCAGATTGGATTTTCCACATACCTATCCTTCCTGGATTTGTACAGAGGTGGGGTTTTTTTTTTTTTTCTATTTTCTCATCAATTGGCAAAATATAGTTCTTTCAAATTGTTCCCAAACAGAAATACTGTTTCTTGAGATCACACATACTCCAGCCAGACCACTTCCAGGGTCATGCCATTCCAGGAGACTTTTGAAACCATTTAAGACAAGACAGAAACAGTCTTCTTTCTATCTTTAACTTCTCTTGTAGACTTTTTGAAAACAACCGAGCACACAATATTAAAACTTATATATGCAACGTTTGTTGCAGAATACTACCATAAAGTAAATGATATACTATGAAAAAGTAATACTCATTTTCAAATTAAATATCATACATAAACTTCCAATGAAAATGCTATGAGACACACTAATAGAGTTTCTAAATAGTAGGAGTCCCTAACAATATATTTATTATTAAATAGAACCCTCATAAAAGCCCTTAGTAACTTACAGAAATTAAAGAAAAGATTGTCTCACGTATTTGAAACACTTTTCCAATATGTTTTCTAAATTTTTTTTTTTACTTTTCCGGATATTTAAAGAGCGTAAAACATCGTTTGCACTGAATCATCCTACTATCTGCTTTCATGTGGAAGGAGAGGGTTAATATGGGATTGAAGACATAATTTGGAGAAAGGAGTAAAAAGGGCTGCCTGCATTTTCTTGACAGTTGCCCCATCTCTTGTTTATGGCAATAATTTGTGCTTGAAAGAGGTTGCCAGAGTGATCTAACTTGTACATAACGCTATCGACAACTAAGAAGAGAGCAGTTTTCACAAGGTTTTCTCCACCTCACTTGTTCTGACTTCCCCTCAATACTGTTTTTCAAAAATACAATTTTAAGATTTATGTGAATGCTCCCTAACCAGGATCAGTTATATTACTTGTTGAATGCTCCTGATTTTTTCTGGAAGAAATGATACTGAAGTTGTTGAATAGAAAAAATCCAAAGCATGACATTTGAGGTGTGGCAACATATTGCATTTAATTTTAAAATTATTGTTACTTATTCAGAACTAAGAAAATGAGCTAACATTTTAATATCTTTTGCCATAGTGAAAGTGGGTGGGATATACAATAAACTTCCAAAAATCAATGAATTTAAATTTTAGTCAAATATGCAATGAATTTGTTAAACAAAAAAAAAGTCTGTCCAAGAATACAAAATTACCTTACCTTGTCCTACAAACAGTCAATGAAATGATTCATGATTCTTTTCAGCCTGAGCCACTTTAAAACTAACAAAAAAACCAACCAACCAACCAACCAAACAAACCCAAAAAACCAACCAACAAAAGAAATTGTATGTACTAGATATACTACCTGAGCAACTACATTCAAATTTTGGCCAGAGGAAAAGGAACCTAGTCCTTCAGACTACAAAACTTACTAACATATAAGCATATTAACTCCTTTTAAGAACGAAATGACAACCAGTTTGTTTCAAACTGTCTCTCTTCCTATTAGAATCTCAGAAAACCCACACACACTGACAGCGCAGGTTGTGCAGGTCAAGGACACGCTTCCATGGACTTCTGTGCAGGCCCACCAATTTTCTAGAATAATTTTGCTAGATTCATTTCTAACCTTGCCTCTCTGCAAGTCTCCTTCACATACACTGATTTTTATATTTTTTTATGATGTTTATGTGACAGAATGAGATATGGTCACAGGAAAACAAGATTTTATGATTTGATTAGAAAATATCTTTAAGAGGTTCTTTCTGCTTCGAAGCATTTTTTGACCCTCTCACTGTAGTCGCACAAATAATAGCCATCCTTGGGCTTCTACTTTTTGTAGGTTTGGGGTTTGTTTTTTGTTTGCCTGTTTGTTTTTATTACCTTGAAGCACGTCACTCCTATCTATTTTGGGGTAATCTTTAATGTCTCATTAAAAACGTTTAAAAGGAATTTATCTTTAAAGCTCAAGCACAAATTTAATGCAAAATGAAATCTCCAAGGAAAGAATTAGTCCAAAAGCCTCTCCGATTTACCATTATTTTTTGCGACACACACAGAAATTTGAATGATTGCATTTGCATGCTGGAGCATCTTTTTTAGTTTATTGATTCATCCAGGCTTAGGTTTCACTACACCTAATCAGTGGAAACTCTGAACACAGAGGTTTTGTTCAAGAGTCCTTCCCATCATATGCAGGATTTTCACAGTCTTTTTTCACTTCATGTAGTATTGCAAAGCACTAAACACTCGCACACTCTCCTGCTGCTTCATACCACCTTGGCTTAAACAACCCTCAAATCGTGTTATTTCCAAAATCTTTTGAGTACTTCCTAGGAAAGTGTATTAAAAATGTTTGTTTAGGAGGTCAATAATGTCCTTTCTGATGTTTCTGGTTGGATTTTCAGTTATTGCAGCCAAAGTTAAGCCTCTCTTGGGCTTTGGTACTGACATGCAAGACACACACCTGATATCTCTGAAATCTGTGGATTTCTGAAAGGAAGAGAATGCTAGGTGAGAGCTTTCCTGTCTCTGTTCTGTAAGTATGCACTTTTCCTATTGGTACTAAAATTTTATTTGCTTTTTTCATTAAACAAGCTCAATTAAAAAGGTTCCACAAACAAAATTAACATGCTCAACCCTAAAAAAGCAAAGCTTAGCCAATTTGGATTAAATAAAGGAAAAATTATTAGATAGCCCTAAACAGATTATCTGCACAGTATTAAATTTAATCTTCTTTACTGTTAATAGCAAGAGCACTACTAACAGCACCTCTGCATCAAAAGAAAAAATCTCTCTTGGACTGAAATCCAGGTAGCCATACAGGTACTGCACCAAAATCACAGAACACCTGCCAAGTCACTTTTAAACCACGTCAGTCTTTAAGCAGCTTCTCGGATTTTCCTCTTCATCTTCACTTGCACAGAGCAGGGTTAAGTGTGCTCTTTGCAAAGATCTTTGGCATGATCTTTGATGACAAATGACATGCTACCATATGCCAAAAAAGAAGGGGAATACAGTCACCCCCAGCTTCAACTTTAACTGGAGCTGCTTTGTTCTGAGTGCCCTGAATAATTAATAACTACTTTGGCAATCAGTCATGCATTCCTTAATGGCACCTCAGGCATCAAGTATCCCATTCACCCACTCCCCAAGTAACAATGGACTTTATTACATCAAGTTTTCTCTGCCAAACTTGTAACTGACATAATTTAAACTAAACAAGTCACTAGGAAGACTGAAGCCCAAACATAAGAGTTTATAAGGTTTCCCTCAATTACATGTGGCTACTACATGGATTAGAGCTGTAACTGGGGGCAAGTGAGAAGAAGGGAGAAAGAAATGAAATATGAATTGTTTTTGCAATAAAGTTGTAGGAGGGTTTAGGTGGTATAGTGCTGCCAAAACCATGGCTTTTAATAAATGCATAGCTGCACAGTCAAAATGCAGAACAACCGCTAAGCAGCCCTTAGTGAATAAAGGAGCTCACCAGTAAGCACAGACTAAGTGACAGGGCAGCACATGAAAAGAGTGACTAAGAATAACAGCTGTGCTGAAAGTAGCGTAACAGTTTTGACATAACACAAACTACATTTTCTTAGTAAGAATAGGCTTTTTCAACACTTCCTTCCACTTTACAGTATTCCAGACAAAATTAACTTGCAACTATAAAGCAGAGGAAAGAAAAGAGGAGTTAGACCAGACTTACAGAAAGTTCTAGATGTACCCAGGATACACAACTTAAAATGGAAGAAATTCAAATAATTAAACTGTAATTTGTTAGAATCCAAAGAAAAGCTCACGGTTTTTTTGGGGGGAGCATTCTGCTTGTATACTGTACATGAACTGCTGGTACGCAGTGCCTTACAATCCCATGGTAAACCTTTCTCTAAAATGATGTTGCATCTATTGATATTGGAGGTGCTGCAAGTCTTTTTGAGTGACTAAATCTTTGAAGTAAAGCAACCAGATCAATAGCCATTCTCCCCCTACTTATTCATAATGTGAAAAGTTGGTTTGAAATATAATATACAAAGTAAAAATATCTATATATACGATAAATTACAGTAGATTTAAACAAAGCCATTTCTCTTGCTCTTTAAAGGACCTAAAAATGTGTCCGGTGCCCCTCTCTGTGTGTGGCCTCCAAATACAGAAACAAGCTTGCACTGTTTTATTTCAGTTTTGCTTCATTTCTCCCCAAACAATCTCTCATTGCTAGTCTACCAGGCATCTCCCCCTCCCCCTCTCGTCAAAAAATGAGGGAAAAAAAAATTTAACTGTTTAGGACCAATTCATTGAAGTGAATCACTAAGTGAATCAGTTATGTTTTTGCAGGAATTATTTAAAATTTACACTCATTCCTCTAGCTGACATCTTTTTTGTGGGGAGGAGGGAGGGGAGGAGGGGGTTGTAAGTTTTAGTTTCTCTTGAGATGTTGGATGAGATAGCATAGTTTCAAAGAAAAACACATATTTTTTTTGGCATCAGTTTTCAATTGCTTTAGGTACAAGAAGCAGGTCTAATGCTGAAACTCAGCTATACAGTTTTCATTTACAATCTGCAGCCTGAAATGTGAAATTTTCATGGCTTATTACGATAGAATTTTTGATCAAAACAATCACAGCCCTTTTAAAGCCAGATTTGGAAATTAATCCTCACAAAGCAATAGGCCATCGTTATACTGCACATTTTGGGGTTAGTTCTGAATTCCTATGGCATGAAGGGGGCTGCTCTTGCCTGTTATATATGAGAGAGACAACATGCTCAGTTTCTAAAACAGTTTGTACATATACTTCTTATGCTATATGAGCTTTGTTAATGGAGAAAAATGGGGAACTAAAAATGCATCCTACAATGTCAGCTCTGTTTCTGTCTATTGAATAAGTGATGTAAATATTTTGCAGATTAAAGAATTGTTTTGCAAGTGTTGATAATTTAAGTGTTATAACCAGTTTTCCCCATCAAATATCAAGAAATAAACTCAGTCCATTTGCACAGAATGGCACCAGGATAATTATACCTGTACTCTGGTATTTTGAGGTGCCTTTGTTTAATCCATTCCACAGAAATTGGATCATACATAAGTCAGATACGCAGCAGCTTGGATGTAATACTAGAGCTGCAACAATGAAATTTGGCAGCAGCCCACAAATACATCTATTTAGGGATTTTCTTTTACCATTTTCTAAAAGTAAACATACTTATTACATTCTGCCCTCAGGTGTACAAAAGTTTAAACCTGGCCATCTTTCAAGTTGGTTTGGAGAGTGATTGACATTTTATTTAATTTCAAAATTCATCATTATCAGGTTATACTATTCTACTAACGAAAGCATATATCAAACTCATGAAATAGAAAAATAGGCAGATGAAACCTTTAATCACTGTAGGAATAGTTCTTAGTTAGGCCTAAACATTTAAAAATACTTATAGGAAAACGAGAGAAAATAATATACATAGATATCTGTATCTATGTACACACACACACAACACTACACTTCACTGACGTAATCACCAGTATGCTAAATAAATTATGTAGAAGATTATGTATTGTCGAAGGAGATGTGAAATTGTTCTTTGCTTCTTCTCAGTAGCTGAAGTTTTTGCAAACAGGAGAAGAGGCAAAAATGGCAAAAGCAATGAGCAAGTGAAATTCATTTTAAGTGAAGCGCATGTCAGTGGGGTTACAACATGGATTCTTTTGATACATTTTTTATTGAGCTTGCAGATATTTTCCACCAACCAAATACCACAGACCACAAGACTACTTAGGAGATTCACAACGTGAATTATGAGGAATTAAACAAAAATACTCCTTCCTCTCTTTATATTGGAATACCTATTCTAAAACAAGGCAACCCCTGTTCTGCTCCACTCTAATGTTTCAGAACATTATCTCAACCTTGAAAAATGTATAAACACTGTTTTGCTATCACAGGTCTTTCATTTGGTGAAAAAAGGTAACAAAAATCTGTTGACAGTAAAAATAGTCACATTTTAGACAATGACTATTGTTTAATACCTACAATTTACAAGTGTTAAGCCACGTTCAAGAGAAGTCTAAAGTACAGTTTCCAGGGAAAAAATGCAGTGGAAAATGAGTATTATGCATTGTCTGCTTCGTCCCTATAGTAAAACAATCCAGAAGTGTAAGAACATTTCTGGTTTTGAACTAGGTATAATCATTTGTCTGTGTATGTCTAAAAGCAGCTGACTAACAAAAAATTAATTCCTTCAATCTTCTTTGTAACTTCCCAATGCTCTTTCAATGTCACTCAGCTGATTCTTATGCTGATTTTTCTTCTCTCAAAGCTAGAAAACAATTTTTTTTCACAGTACTGTACTAGGAATGCAAACATTTTATTGAAGTTTCCACACAAACAACCCAGCCGACAACTTCCCAGTCCAAAGCCATCTAAGAACAACCACAAGAACACTCAGTTAGTTAAAAAAAAGAAACAAAATGTACAATTCTGGAAGACAGATTGCTCGTTATTATTATTGTTAAGAAATAAACAGTAATTAATCCTGAGCTATTAAAAGATTCTTTTGAGCTACCACTTCAAAGATCTTGTTTTCCTGAAATGTTCCAATCTGAAACATGTTACTTACTGGCATAAGAAGTGTATAATGGATGCAGAATCCAGGTTCAGAAGGAAAATATTCATCAGACACAAATCTTATTCTGATCTGGTTTCCTTTGGAGATTTGTCTGCTTGGCACACTACTGGAACCACACCAGCGCCCTAAAACAGTGCCATCACTAGGCTCTTCAACTTCTACAAAGTCATACCTGAACAGAAAAGAAAATCAGATGTTTATTTATTGGTAAGATTTCTATAAACTTCCTGCTTTAATCAATAAACTGACTCTGCAGATTGCAATTTCTTTTATTTTTCCTTAATTCTAAAAATATGCTATCAAAGCCAGCTATTTTAAGCTTAGCTTCCAAGTTGCTACTGGCTTAAATACATAATAAAATCATGCAGTGAGGTTAAAAAAATAAAAGCAGAGTTAGCATTTTGAAAAGACCCATGAGTATGGTTTCGTTTGCTCCTTTTATGGGAAGCAATTACAACATGTGGGATAGGGCAGAATAAAGTCAGAGAAAAAAAGATTGAAGTTGCCTAAGGCCAGCACGGTAACTCAAACTGCAGTATCACTAGCAGTATACTGCATGTCACCAGTGAAACTGCAGGGGCCTTCTGGTACGGAAAACTTGCCCTCCTGTAATACCAGTGGTGAATAAGCTCCTGAAGGTTAAGGTGGCTTAGGAAAACTTGGAAGCACATTTTGAGTTTATGCACATCCCAATGAGACATTTGTTGAGCAACGACCTAGACGTACTGCGTGTCAGAAATAACCTCATATTTTGGTAATACTGACACAAGAGATACGGGTTGGGAGCTCTGAGAGAATGAAACGTATTAAGTTTGATTTAGTTTAATTGGTTTTTAACGTGTGGTCTTGGTATCCCTGGGGCTCTGTGAACAACTTCAAATAGATCCATGAAGGGCAACTAAGAAACACCAGTCAACTGTCATCAATAAGCTTCAATACAGCACACAAAGGTCCTTGCTTCCACTGGAAACGTTTAGGGGGTTCCCAAGTCATAAAAACACTGAAAGCCACTGCTCTAGAAGGTCCATCTGGTTGCAGTGCTTCAACCTGTTTCATGTCAGTTCCCCAGCTGCCTGCTACAGAATAAACACTCAGCATTTCAGCTGGGTTTCCCCTGCTGCAGCTTGAAACCCTCGGAGCCCCAGCCGCAGCACAGCCCGGTGGTTCGGAGAGGGGAGAGGGCATCGGTTAAACCATGGCAAGCATTTGGAAGTTCACAGCTGCAGCCTTCCAAGACACCATTTTACTTTTAAACCACAACTTGTATTCTAAGCACAAGCATAACACACCTCTGAGAATGTTTCAAGATTTCTGATGTTTTTATGTTCTTTTACGTGTGTAGTCATATCCTAAATATGTCTCACATAAATCTAAATTGGTAAATAGCATTGAATCCTTTTCAAGGGTACAAACAGCCCTACCTCTGATGATAGCAAATACTCCTAAAATATGAGACATGCACACACACTCTACCAAATATGCCAAGCAATATTTAATGTGAAAATTATTACCTCATAAACATTTTCTCCTAAAGCTTTTTCTGGATTTTTTTTTTTTTTTTCAGTAAAGCTAATCTTTATAATGATTCCCAGTTCCCTAGTTAGACAGCAGGCAATAAATTCTTGTGTTGCATGTTTGTGCAAGACTGACTTGCACATTTATTATCTCCATTTAAAGGACCAGTATTTTTTCCACTTAATTAAAAATGAATGCAATGAATATGCTCATTAACTGTGTTCAAAATCCATTACTGCCATGTACCACAGTTTTAAATCTTTGTTGAACTTATGATACTAATTACTTTATCACCATCTTTTTTCCCCCCAAACACTAACTCCTTTAACTGATCCACCAGTGTTTTTATTTTACGATCAGGCATACAACTTATTACAAAGGCAGTGTGTACATTAGTTGTACTAAGACTTCAGGGCTCAACACATTTATAAAAATTATTTTGAGCACTGAACTTCTTTTGTCTTAAGATTAGCTTAAGACATTTCCAAAGATAGGTTTTTTTTATTTTTTTAGTTAAGAATATGAAATAATTATCTACTTTTCTGATTTGTAAAGAGTGAATAAGTTAATCATTATGTTTATTGACGTAAGCTTAAGATGTCTGGGAGGTCAGGCATAGCATAGGTGTTAGTGCTTCTACATAACTTAGAGTAATTTCTATTGCACCCTTTGGTCTCCTGGTACCCCTGAAGTAAGAGAAACTCAAATTTCACAGTTTAAATCCTAAACCCTTAAAATAAATGCTAATTAATTCCATTAGTTGAGAGGTAAAATAGATGGGAAAAAGTAATCTGAAAAACCCAAACAAAATTCAGCTTTCTGATATGCATGACAGACCCAGATAATTCTGTTTGTCAAGGTGTTTCTTCTATACTCAGTTCTTTTATCCTTGATAAATGTATGTAGTATTTCTAAACAAGCTATCATTCTTAACTTAAAAAAAAAAAATCTGAAATTTTTTTTGTGTTATCAGTGTTACCTTGAATGAGAGGTTTCTCAATCACCCTTCCCCCATCCTAATACCATTCTGATCATCAGAAATCCACTTGTTTCCAAGTGATCAATCTGGAAACGCTAATCATTATATAGCACTTAGGAGTACTGCACTGAAGTGTGCACAATTACCAATATCACTATTTAAGGGATTTACTAAAACCTATTTTATAAGCCAATCTAACATAACTTTCTCATGACAACATGGTACAGTACATACGGCACGGTTTATAATGATTACCCACTTTCTGCAACGTCTCCCTCAGGACCTGTAGAGGATTTCTGTTCAACAAATAAATCTGGTGCTGTAGACAAAAAAATCTGTTTTCAAAAGCAAATATATGAGATATGAGTATCGGTTTCTTACTGCTGGACACAAATGTAGGTGTAGCTCCCTGCACAATATAGATATTTCACAATCAGCAAGGGGAATCTTTAGAAATTCGGTCTACAACAACAGAAGAAAGTCCCTCACACGTTTCCTGGACATAATGACATTTTTAGCCAGTAACTTTATTCCTGTCAGTTCTGTAGGCTGAATGTGCTGCAAGAGTCTGCCGAAAGAGTCTTCTGTGCAACTAAAATTCTTTGCATTGCACATCTGGACTGAAGTCTGAACTTGCTGTGAGAAGTAACAAAACAGAGTGGTTCAAATGCTTCAGCATTTACAAGATGGTGCTACATAATTCTACAGCTTCACGTCACAGGGCTAAAGAGCAGTGGGGACAATAGCATAGCCATCCAAAATTATTTCTCCATCAAGAGAAGCTTGTACTTCAAATGCAAGAAAAATAGAATAACTAACTAAAAACTGAGAAGCTATTTTCCATCTGCAATGGAGTAAAAAAAATATTAAAATGCAAGTTGAATCAAACAAAGACTTTTTTTGTGCAGTGTACAGAGAAAACACAACCCTATTTGACAACAACTAAATAAATGCTCTCGTGCTGTATCTATGTTCAATATATTATTCAAATATTACTAAGTAAAATTTATGACAAAGTAGTCCAGTCGCCTTTCCCAGGATGAAAGATGCTTGTGCCTTTACTCATGATGCCCAAAATGCCTTTCCTTATACCTGTTCCAGAACAGGTATTCCTCTTCCCTATGGCGTAGGTGCCTAGGACTGTGGATTGGATTAACAACCTCAACAAAGAATTTATTGGAAAAGAGCAAGGAAGTGATGTAAGCAACTATAAACTTCAATGCCTTTCCAACCAGGAAATGTGTTTTCCAAGGGAATAGGTTTTCCTCTCCTTTCTATATTTTTTCTGTGGTTTACACTGTCATTTACCAAACATCTTCTGACAGAGTGTTTACCTTGGCTTGCAGTTTTGTGCAAGTTTTTGTGCAGTTTTACTTTTGTTTGTATGGAGAAATAGGAAGCTGATAAAAAACCCTGGTTTTTTTTTTTCTTTTAGTGTCCTGTGGGACACTGTAATATTCCTGTACCAACTTGTTTTAAAGCACATGGAATTCCAAGGTTTTCCTGGTGCTGGCACAGCACACCAAAATACCTACCTCAGCTGCAGACCAAAAGCATTCAAGGTCCCCTGGCAGTTCACCAGACAAACTGTTATTGTATGGAACTTAGATGCTTTATATTTGGACAGCTTCAATTTTGGAAACATTGGAAATTACTAAAAAGTGTCATCATGAAAATATAATTTTGATCTTTTTCTAACCGAAGTTTTAACACCACCATTCTACAGGAAAAGTTCCTCTCCCTCTTCTACTTCCATTTGAAATATTTTTAATTTTCGCTACTGAAATATTTAAATTTCCTACGGAACAAAATTTTGTGTTTCCATATTTGACTTAACTGTGTATTTGTATAGACAAATCTGTAAGAGTATTGGCGACACCTTATGTAGTCTTCACCTCTTAGATCACTTAAATCACAGCTGTAAGTAATCATATTGCTTTTTGTGAAATAAACACTATATTTACATACAGAGGAAAGTAAAGACAAGTGTTTAGCTTGAAGACATGTTTTCACAAAGCTTGTCTGCCTCACTTGAAATAAATTCTGGAGGCCTCCTCCAGTCAACCCAGCTCTCCAGTAACGCTCTGATGGGCAGATTCACATTTATCTGGGTGGAGATGGGAACACCGGAGCACAACAGAGGCACTCAAATTCCTGGTATCTAATGCCAGACCCAAACTATTTAATCAGCCTTGTTATACCCCACAGGTGAGCGCAGGGTACAGTGTCTAGCGAAAATGCAGGGGAACGCAAAGCTTATGACAAAGGGCAGGGGAAACATGGGAGGAACCCAAGCAGGAAGAAGGCAGAAGAGGAGAGAGCAGCATACTGGATTAGAGAAATAGAAGTGGATTTCAGGCAAACACAATACCTACAGATGTAGCAACACTTGTAAAAAGAACAGTGTACTGCACTATTCATTCAATAGGTGGAGAACTAACTTCTTTTCTATTACCAATACTGCCCCCTCTCCCTGAGACTAAAGTAAGCTTTCCTCAAAGACCAATGCACAGAGATACAAGATTAATATCAAAATGACACAAAAATTAAACAATTGGTAATAATGAAACTGCAGGCACTTATGCACTATTTTTCAGTTTATGCAAGAGGAAATATTACTTTTGGTAATTTTTTTTCCCCTCCAATATGGCCAGGTAGCACAACAACCTGCCACCCAAGTTTTCAAGCTTCAGAACAGCTGTTTAATTAATTTGATTTTCAAATGCATTAATTTACTTCATACTGTTTTGTATGTGCTTCCAGACACCAAAAATGTATATGAACCTCAGACTGGAAAATATTGGCCCATTCAGTCCAGTCCTCTATTCAGTCCAGCAGATAAAAAGATCTTGAAATCACAAATCACTAGCAGTGCACATCAGTAAAGAGTTAGCTATTAATAACTCCACTTCCCAGCCAGGCAGCAGAGAAGAAGCTCAAATGATATAGAAAGCAAATTTCCTGAAGGAAGGGAAGGGAGAAGGCACCTTGACCGAAATGGTGGCCCTGTGCCAGCACCAGCAGATACTCCACGCACGGCAAAAATTAAATAAAAATGATTCTGCCCAATGTTATCAGAAACATTTGACTGGGGCTACTTTGATTGACAATAAAGATAGAATGCTGGAAGAAAACTGTTTTTAGAAGACTATCTAATTAAACAAAAAGTAAATATTTAAAATATTCTCTCTGGATTTTGTCTTTCCAAAAGGATGTTCTGAAAAAAGTTACCCAGAATCATTTGACTTTATGCTGTGAGCCTAAGGGACTGGGCAATTCACCCCTAGCATTCATACTCTTTAGGAGGACTTGGCAGTGCCTTGCACTATAAGAGGAAACTCCTTTGGATATCATTACAGATTATTCAACAAATGGAAAAAAAAAAAAAGACTTATGTGCTACAACGTCTGTCATGCTTGATGTTTTAACATTAAAAAAAAGAGAGGAAATATGATGGAACAGCAATGATTTGACATGAAATAATTTTCCATAGTAGTACCTGTATCTGCTGATCCTACGCATAACTGTGTTTTAACAGTCACTGGAAAGGAACAGCATACCCAGATACAATCCAAATAAATAACTGATGAGGTCAGTTTTTTGTACTCAGAAAATGATGTTTAATTATACACAAACATCACTTCCAGCAACAGACATCACTTCCAGCCAATACTGCAAATGAGCATAAATACCCCAAGTATCCTGCCATGTCTACATTTTCCATTAAATAAAGATCTCAAGGTATAAACAGAGAACATTTCTAACTGCCATTCACCAAATATGGATTGTAGTTTCTGTGCCAACCTACTTTGAATACATCTATTTTAGAATATGCAGTACTGTACATTAAGAACTGCCTTATGGAAACACAGATTCATTCACAAATGTTAGATGGTTGCCATGGTTCTCTCTATTTAATCTTTCTTCATACTGATTAGTAACAGCCTGAGGCTTCTAACACAACCGCAGAACTCTCTATATATTTCTACCTTGTTATTTAGGATACATAAAAAAGAAGTGTAATCCTTAGATTTTGGTTTTCTTCCCCTTCATTCACTGTCAGCCACTTTGATCAGAAATATATATTTACAACACTGCAAGCAAAAGGGAGAAACAAGAGAGTTCAAACCCCCAAATTCTACTCTTCAAACATTTGAACATTTCATGAAAAGAAAAGGATGCTCTGGTTGTTTGATTTAGAGAAATTAACTGTTACATTACCACTCTCCAGTCTACCAGAAAACCTATTTCCATTATCTGTGGATCTGCTGAAAATTTGAGGCATCATGTGAAGCTGAGACATGTACATTTTGTGTAGTAGCTTTTGTCACCTGGTGAACTAGAGTTAATGCAAAAACAACTCCAAAGAAACGCATCTCTTCCGCCTCCTCCCCAAAACCCTCTGTTGTATCAAAAGCTTGTTTCATTGCTGAAAACATATCTGTTTCCTGATGACTAGTCGATTGCAACACAAACACCTCTAGGAAATAAATCATCGTGACTGGTATCTAGGTATTCTGTAAGTACTTAAGGATCTCTGTCTTAAGCACATGAATACCCTGTAGTCTCTGAAGGTAACTTCTGCCTTGTGGGGAGGAAGGGGCATTAACTTTGCCACAAGAATGAGAAACTGTAAACTAGATACATTAGTAAATTTTCTTCAGGTTCTAAAGCAAAACAATTCTATATTCAGACAGCAACACTAGAACTATTTAAGCATACATTGAACTACTAATATGGATAAAGCATGTAAGTAAGTATGTTCAGGAATACAGCAACCACAGAATACAGTCCCAGATAGCCTGTACTATGAACTAATTTATACTGGTATAACTTCTATTGATACATTATTTCAAGCACTTAAATAAGAATCTTGTAGAAAGAGGTACTACAAACCTGCAGATCAAAAGTAGAGGTAAGAAGGAAAGAAGGTGGCTTCCCATCTTCTTTGTATAAAAGAATGGCAGGTATTCCCAATGCCAGTCAATAGTACTATTACCATTAACAAAGACAAAGATGAATTTGGGAAAATTGGAGAGCTTGGAGAAAAAATACTGACACATGTGAATCAGCTTGCAAATAATGCCCCAGTCCATTTACTTACCTTGGCCTTTATCTTAAAATCCAATGGAAGAAGTTCCATGGGGAGTAAATCTCCATGAGTTTCCATTGCTCAGGGTTATTATGCTATGCTTACCGTTCTCCTATTTGACTACAGATTCTCCCACAGACATATAAAATACATGAGTAAAAAAAAAAAAATTTCCACAAAACAAAGTCACTTGGAAAGGTTACTTTTCAAGAACTAGAAAATGGATAACATCTACATGAAACATTTTTGTGTACTGTTTCACCTCTAATCTGTCTGCTTTCTGCTACTGACTTCATGACTGGATCACAGATTTCTTTAGTATGCTGTACAAGTTATGAATTGAAATAAGACTGCATGTAACAAAAATGGTACTAAGACAGAGTATTCTTATTGTGCTGCACACTAGTACTCCTACTCTTCATTCTTCCCAAAGAATACCTGTACAGTTTCTGTATGTATAGTGATACTGTATCGATACTGCAACACCACACAGAAATGGCCATCAGAATTCAGGGTCCTACTGCACTGGAGACTACACGCTCCAAAGCACGTTTCCTTTCACAGAGAGGCAGCCCACTGCCCCCAGACAGCGTACCAGCTCCATGTGAATCCTATGCCATACAGTACTACACTCTCCAGAATTTGGAGAATGAAATGCTTTACCAACTTCTGCCCAGTACTTCTCTGTAAACTCTGGTATATTTTATTCTGGGAATTACAATGATCATAATAAATCACACGTTCCTACTGTACAGATCAATATTTTGTATCAAACCAAAAGCATCACGGGAGCTCAGTGTTTTCATCAACAACCAAGGCTGTAAAGCATTCTTTCTAATCTACTGTAAAAACTCCTACTTCTACACACACTGTTCACAGTGGTCAGTGTATCTGTTTTAGCATCTGTGAATCCATAATTATGTTTTTACCATTCTTTTTCAAGCAGCATTTATTCTAGTATCCCAAGTGGTCGTTTTTTCTTTTTGCACAATCCTTATACCCTGGAATGTAGCTACGGCTCCAGTCAACAATATGACAACTACTGGTTAAGCAATTTCCTAACAATATTCAAAAGCACATTTTAGAAATTAACAACAAAAAAATTCCTAAAGGGCAATTTTATCATGTGAAGATTCACCCAGGGCAGCGCAGGCAGCACCCCTCGCCTTCAAGCACCCTCTGATGATACAGCAGCATTACATGCCTGGTCAGTTTTCCACTCTTCCTTTCCCCTCCTTCCTGCCTACCTCAATGGAGATTGGGGGTCTATCTGTGTTTATTTAAATGAAAAACACGTATTTCTTTAGTTTAGCGATACAATAACACATGGGCTCTTGGCTGCCAGACCAGCACACAGGATTTACCAATCCAGGACAGACCATTTGTCACGAAGTCCAATATCCTGCCTCAGGACAGGCTAGTAATTGCTACTTGAACAGAAAGTGAAAAATCCCTATAGTGTAACTGAGCAGTCGCGTAACACTGCATGAGGCAGAAAAATGTGGTTCCAACCCTAGCAGGAGATCAGTTTTCACCTAAAAGTGTAAGGAGTTTCCTCTCACTTCAGTTTACTTACTTAGAAGTTAATGGTCATAAAATCACGCAGACCTATTTTTAATCCAGCCACAGCATATGAATCAAAGGCTAGTTTGAAACAGTACTTAATTGCTGCTAGTTTACTGGTCTCCCTGTTCTCATGTTACTGTCAGAAAAGGGAAAGACCTATTTATTTTACCTTATAAAACCCCTAGGACACTCCCACACGACCATCTAACCTTTTTTATAATAAGTAATCTTCCCTTTTGCAATTTCTTACGCACATGCATCTACTCAGATATCCTGATGATCAGATGAGAACAGATTAATGCAAACTGTATTACATTTCCCTTCTACTTTATCCTAATGGAGCAGCATCAAGGGCAAGACAGGACTGTTACTGATTTGTCTGACTGACAATATTTGCTGCTAATGCTATCGAGTTACAATTTCATGTGAGCAATGTACTCTGTTAAAAATTTGATGTACACATAAGGAAGTGACCACAGCATGTAGTGAGAGGGAGAGAGGAAAGGAAGAGGGCAAGGGGAGGAAGAGAAAGAAGAAAAGCTGCATAACAGGTGAAGAAACACAACTGTCTGTCCAGGAACAGGACACTTGGTATGTCTGCTATTCCTGCTGATTAAACAGGAGAAAGCTGCTTATGAGCCCGACACTGAGTCCACGGGCTTAACTGTACTTAGACTTTCAGTAACAGAAAACATCAGGGAGAGAGCACATGCTATGTATAAACTGGAATATATAGACACTACACAGGGTAACTTTAGATTATGCTGCTGACCTGCCTTTGCAACTTGCATTTCTCTTGACATAAGGACTTGAGAGCCACACCAGAAACCACAGGTGGCTACAGGGTCTGTAGCATCCCTGAACTCAGGTGGTGAAGGCTCACAGTGTGGTTTTGTGCCCATTTATAATATACATTTAATTCTACCTTTTAAGTGGTGGGGCGGGAGCAGGAGAGCTCCATCAATAACAACTGTTCCCAGAGTACCCTAGACTCAAGCAAGACCCAGCAGTGCCACACTCATTTTCAAAGAAAACAACTTCAGTCTACACCACTAGAAACATAGCCAACTACCGTAACATGAAACAATTTTAGAAGCAATAAATTAGGATTAGGACAGTTTACAAAAATATTTTGATACAGTGGACATAGTTTACTTTATTCAAACAGCTTGCTTGAGATTGAGAGGACCAGGAAGGACTTTTAAGGAGCCTAAAATGTTTTTTAAGTCAACGAGTATAGTCTCTGGTGCGAAAAGGGAGTAAGGGATTATGTCAACTGCCCACTCATCAGCAATCACTCTCCTAACACTCATCTGGGCTGTGAAGGTAGATTTTAAATTACTTGAAAAATAATATCCATTTTAGTGTCCTCTAACAACAGTGGATACCAAAAATGAATGCTGGATTTACTGCAAAGGAGGGAAGAGTGGGTGGGTAAGAATATAGTGATAGCCCCTAGGTTAGTGCAGCATGTCCTTCTACACACTGTGATCAGGCTATGCTGTCCTCCCATTCCGCTCAGAGAAGCATCTCCTTCTCTTTCCCTTTCTCATATTGCACCCTGATTTGCTTAGAGACTACAATTTTGCAGCTCTAAACCCCTTCTGCAGAAGTGAGTTTACTCTTTTTGAAGATTAAGAAATGTGTGTTACAGGGTAGTCTCTCTCAGTGTCTCAGTTATAACTGTACTGTGTTTTTGGTTTCTATTTTTTTATCTTTTTTATTATTATTTTTTTTATCACAGTTTGGAAGGGACCTCAGGGATCATCTAGGCCAACCTTTCTAGGAAGAGCGGAGTCTAGACAAGATGGCCCAGCAACTCTTCAAAGTGTCCAACATGGCCAAGTCAAGCCCTTCCCTGGGGAGATTATTCCAATGGGTGACTGTCCTCAATGTGAAAAATTTCCCTCTCGTGTCCAATCGGAATCTCCCCACAACAGTAACTTGTGTCCATTCCCCCTTGTCTTCTCCATGGGACTCCTTGTAAAAAGGGAGTCTCCATCTTCTTTGTAGCTATCCCTTAACTACTGGTAGACGGTGATGAGATCCCTGCTGAGCCTCCTTTTCTCAAGGCTGAACAAACCCCGTTCTCCCAACCTATCCTTATATGGCAGCTTCCCAGTCCTTTGGTCATCTTGGTGGCCCTTCTCTGGACCCCTTCCAGCCTGTCCCATCTTTTTTGTATAGAGGGGACCAGAACTGTACACAGTACTCCAGGTGTGGCCTGACAAGCACTGAGTAGAGTGGGATAATGACTTCTTTCTCTCTGCTGGTGATGCCCTTTTTGATGCAACCCAGCACCCTGTTGGCCTTCTTGGCCGCAGCAGCACACTGTTCGTTCATACTGAGCTTTCTGTCCACCAGGACCCCCAGGTCCCTTTCCACAGAGCTGCTCTCCAGCCAGGTGGATCCCAGTCTGTGCTGCACTCCCAGATTATGTTTTCCCAGGTGCAAGGCCTTACACTTGTCCTTGCTGAACTTCATAAGGTTCTTGCTGGCCCACTCTTCCAGCCTATCCAGATCTTCCTGCAGAGAAGCTCTCCCTTCTGGAGTGTCTACTTCCCCACTCAGCTTGGTGTCATCCGCAAACTTCATCAGGCTACGCTTGATCCCATTATCCAGATCACTTATAAAGATATGGAATAACATCGGGCCCAATATTGATCCCCGGGGGACTCCACTTGTGACAGGTTGCCACTTGGAAAAGGAGCTATTTACCACCACCCTTTGGGTGCGGCCTGTCAGCCAGTTCCCCACCCACTGCACAGACCACTTGTCTAGGCCATAACACATCAATTTCTCCAGGAGAAGACTGTGGAGGACCGTATTCAAAGGCCTCGGAGAAGTCCACTGCCCGCCCCATGTCAACCAGGCAAGTCACTTTGTCATAGGAGGCCACCAGGTTTATCAAGCACGATCTGCCCTTAGTGAAGCCATGCTGGCTTTTCCCAATCATGGGCTTCAATTGACTTGTGATGGCCCCCAGGAGGATTCGTTCCATAACTTTCCCAGGGATTGAGGTAAGGCTGATGGGCCTATAGTTTTCTTTTACTGCCTGCAGTATCTGCTTTGTCACATTTACAAATCTGTTATCATGAGAATGCTATTAAGCAACTTTCAATAGGCAGTAGAGAACCCAAAGAATGTGTATGCTGCTGGATACAGTACACACCTCTGCCACAGTGTGAGCTATGGACAACAGCTAAATCAGCAGAATGGGACCAGCTGAAAGGTGAGTTAGTGTTCGAAACATTTGGTAATCAAAGAGTCATTTTCCTTCTGGAATCATGGAAAATCATGAAAAAGAGCTTTCTTAAAAAATATATAAAAAAACCAAAACGAAAACCAAGGAACACCACTTTTGTTCAATGAAATCAGAATAGAAACGGAACAGATCCAGTTACTTTTGATGCGAAAACACACTCAGTTTTCTTCAAAACACAGTAAAGCAGGACGCATGACTCTATTGGACTCTTCTGCATTCATTAAATTCAAATAATATTGTTACAACTGAAGTCACATGAAAGAAATAACCTTTATAGGATTAATCTTTTCTTTACATTTAAAAGAACAATTTTTAGATAACCAGAGGACTCTGATCCTAAACTAATCTAACTTCTTGAAAACTCTCATCCCTACCCCCCACTCTCATACTCCATTTAAATCCATTCAGCATTTAGTTCAAGAGAAGTTTATTATCACCATTCAGTTGTCTTGCAAATGGATCGAGCAACTAAAAATGAATAGGAAAAAAAACCAGCCCCACAAACACCAGAAGCAATTACTCCACCTGTTGCCTTAACACAAGTTTTGTGGCATTTTCTAGACACTGCTCCTAAAATGCCACCTTCCTGCCACTGGTAAAACATCAGTGTTGCTACCAAAGACTGCAGCTTAAATTAGCTATTTAATAATTATTCTTTCCTACCAGTATTTCCATTAATCTAAGGCACTTGAATGCTAGAACTCATCCCAACCATTTAAATTATATGACCCCCTTTCAGACTTTGAATAAAAATGATTAACAAGTAATTTATGTGTGTGGGGAAAAAAGAATCCCAAACCAAAAAAACATAAAAAAGAAATTGTGTTTGAGGAATGAGAGTTCATATGCTTTTTATAATTCCATGTATTAAAGGAATCAATCCTATCCAGATGGGTCTGACTTGCAGAACAGAGCTATAATAAATTTTAACTTTAGTATGACTTCACTTTTGCCGAAGAAGTTATAGCCAATGATGAAAGAGACATTTAAATATCACTGATATGTAGTCGCCTAAACAGAGCCTTGCCCACCTTTATATGTAGCATCTCATAAAAAACAGGTGGCTAAAATTGAACACTGAAATTCTAAGGCAACAGCTGTAAGAAGAGAGCTTTAAGGACTGGTCTTCACTATAACGTTCATCTCTGTTCTCCGGATCTGTGGGTTTTGGTGCTGACTTCCCCTCCCCGCGCACAGCTTGAAGCCTTAGAAATTTTGGGGGACTCCTCACTGTTTTCTGAATTTTCAAATAGAGGTGGCAGCACCAATCCCTGCATCTTCAGAATGGGGGGTAGGGGTCGGGGACAAAAAAAATAAGAAAATACCTGAGAAGGACAAATCCCAGCAGCCCAGCTGCTTAGTGATGTGAGTCGCCATGAACATTGTCTGCACCAGTTCCTCTTTAAATACAGAGTTCATTTAAAGGTCTTTGTCCAGTTATTCAAAGCCAACTTGAACTTTGTACTTACCCGAGAGATAACTTCGTCTTCTGTAATCACAGTCCACCAGAAGCATTTAAGACTGTCTGACAGTAAGGACAGCCCATCAGTTGCCCAGAGAATGATTTTCTTGGGAACTAGACCTTGATAAGGAACTTACCGACCTCAGAAGCCCCAGAATTAATACTTTATGTGAGGAGTTGTATTTTTTTTTCTGAATCTGTGCTTGATATTAGTATGTTCTTTGCACATACTTCAATATTGCCTTTACAATGCACTCAAAGCAAAACATTTTTTCCCCAGTGTTGGGGATAAGGAGATGGAATTTCATCTTTCTAGAAGAAAAAGATGCCGTAATTCTTTCATGAATGCACTCTGTTGATGCCATAAGGTGCTTCCATGACAAAGGGCCAAACAAACATTTGTCCTCTTTTTTACTGAAGCACTTCAGAGTTGCAGTTACGCATCCTTATTTTACTCCACATGCTAGATGTACAGATTTGTAGTAATTATGAGAAAGGAAGCTGCAACGTGGTGCACATTACTCATTGTGCCTTATATTATAGAAAGGTCTCTAGAAAATTACATAACAAAATGTGTAGCCTTTTTATTGTGCTTGCCATAACTTATCACTGCATAATATGCATTTAACACAATTTATGTAAAAAAAAAAAAACAGCTAAGCAAATATTTTCCTTCTTCATAGCCACTGACTAAAGACAGTGTCTGTTATGTTTCTTCTTAACACAATTGTTTCAGTCTTGTCAGACTGAGCCAAAGCTTCTTATTTTTTAACCCTTGTCAATAATTTCCTAACAATACATTTATTAGGAACATATATGACCATTGAAGCCAGTTGGATTATGATTTCTAGCACAGAACCTTGATGTTCCCTGAACGGAACGGAATAGCTGGGGCACAGTTCAGTCACAACAGATCTGAAGCGAAGGCAAGTAGCTTACAGAAACACTAGGGAAAAGGAAGGTAGGCTCTGTATCTTAAAGCATCATCCTAAGAACCCTCAGAGGAAGAACATTCCCAGTATTAAGAGTTAAGTATTTAATTTGATGTGAAGAGGAAAAAAAATCAGAGTACTACTTACATAGATTCTACCCCATGTTAGCACTGACAGCTGTCTTCAGCTTAATTAATTTTCTTCAGGCGAAAGTTCTACATATTGCACATATTAACTAGACAAGCTTTGGGAATTCTTTCAAAACATTATAGGTGAATAATTCACTTACATAACTATATGAACAGATTCACATATGCAGCTACTAAAAGCTTCCCCGTTGTCCCCCCCGCCATCAAAGAAAATCAAAACACCACACACAGACTATAGTTCATACTTTAAATTATTAGAGGACTGAAGAAAGTCAGAAATTAATACAGCTATCCTAAAATGAAGATGATGGTCAAATGGCATCTATTATTCAACTATCAGTTGGTTCCACATTCTTTTACTCATGTATCTTATCCTTATCATCTTATCTACAGTAACTGCACTTTGGACTTTTGACACATCTCTGCATATTATTATATATAATAAAAGTCAAACAGACTGTAATCATCTGATGATTAGAAAGAACAGCTGCAATCACCACTAAGACAAACAACTAGAGCCACTCCATGCACAGGGAGAGAGCGAGTTTGGCACATGCTACTAACAAGAAAGTTGGGTTTGTTTGTTTGGTTTTTTTTTTCTTTGTTTCTTCTTTTCCTATTGCAGCCTTGTGTTGTAATGTAGTGAACAACCTAGTCACAACATCAGACTGCCTGTTAAAGGCAACTGTAGCATCCATGCTCTTCCTGGAAGAAAGCTAAATCTGTGTCTTGCTGTCACAGAGGAGTTTATCACAAAGCGTTTATCACTGCATATTCTCAGAGACAGACAGCAACAATTTTGGACAACAAGCAACAACTGAGCAAAAATCACTCCCTCCTGGTCAAGAATTAGGGCATCTCCCCAGTGGTAGGGTCTGTCAGGCACAGAAGTCTAATGGCCTCATGATTAAAACAGCACTGAGGGGCTAGCATCATGAAAGTAATGACCTGTCATATCAGCTATCACATCAGCAGAAGAAAAGCTGCTCCTTTTCTTCAACAGAAAGGGTGGACATACTGAACGTCCACTATGCCTGTTAGCTAGAAATTCCTTTATGTAAGGAAAATTCACTGCCAGTTCTGTCATCTGAACAGTACTGCACAAACAGCCAGGAGATTGCATCCTCCTCCTTTTTCATTTATTTGGTTTGCTGGGGGAATCAAACGAAGTGCACCAGGCTGAAATTTCTGCAATATTGCAGAGAAATATATACCCATATTATCAACCAAATAACCTAATTCTCTTCTGATACATGCACGGATCTAGTTTCCACGTAAACAGGAGCTTGTGTTCACTTTGGAAAGGACACAGTGGGATTCTTAACATTTCACCCATAGAAAGAATGCAGTGAGATGAAGTAGAACTATGGTTAAAAATAATTAGCTGTATTTTAAGCAATGCAGAAGTTTCAAGTACATCACAATTGTAAAACCAGGGCAAAACTCACCTGGAAAAATACAGGCAAAATATCAGAAGTTTATTCTAAAAACCCTATAATTTAAACTTTTTTCCCAAAACATACAGAACATAGCAATCATGCTTAAGACTGGTGAGAACTAGCACAACCATTAGGACTATACATGTTAATGCTATTCCATGTGAGACTGGGTCAGGATGGCTGGTCATAAACAGATCTGCTGTAATGCAAATGCTCTACCTTAGTAAATACTGTAAGTGTAATCCCATGTAAAAATGAAGTGGAAAAAAAGCCATGCAGGATCATTCTGATTCAGATTCAGGAAAGTGTTTAAAGTGGAGATTGGTACCTCCAATGCATCTGTAAAATGTGATATTTGTTGTAGATTAAAAGACTTCACAGAATAGCTTGAAATGTCAGAACTGACTTTGGAGAAATCCAAGTGTGGAAGTCAGGTCAGCCAGATACAGGCAAAAACTTGCCATAGCTTCAGGATACATCTAGGACATTTCTTACTCACCACTACCATTGTTTTCCTGTTACAGAATTATGTTAAGCAAAAACATCTTACATAGCTGGGTATGTTTTTCTTTTATTTTTTTCCTGTGTGTGAGCAATATTTGAATTACTATGAGATTTAAAAGCTGCTACTTATCTTAAACTGATATTCTCTAGCATATTCACTCATCAACACAGTGAGCTGACACTACAGGGCATTGCAGCCTACAGTGATGATGGAGAAGACGCTGGCATTGCACAGAACAGGCAGCTTAAGAAGCAGACTGAAAACTCTGACAATGACTGCTGCAGGTAACTCATAAGGTTGTCTCATGCACTACAGAAGGGGGAGAAAGATATACTGGTACAAAGTGTACACTGTTGCATAGAAAGTCTAACACTACCAGGATGCAGCTTTTACATAGTTTCAGTCACAGGTCAGAACTAAAGGATCAGGTCACTCTAAGGTATAGAGTTATAATACATTAAATTTCATGTCATATTTTATTCTGTCCTTTGTCATATGAACGAGCCTTTGGAGAAACTGTTGCGTACTCTACAGCAACAACAGTGATTTGTGTGTTTCAAGATGGCAGAAACACAGTGGAGTAATAAATAGTATGGGATGCAGTCAATAAAAACCTTTAGCTTTTCTACAGAAGGTACTGGAAAAAAGGTTAAATCATTTTATTAGGAACAGTAAGAGAGAAGAAATGCAAGACATTACTTATAAAGGGATATTACTCTGATAACCAGTAACTAACTTGGCCTGTGTAGAATTCTTTTACATAATTAAACTATCTGTGTTTTAGTTATTCCCTCAACTTGTCAATTATTTATACTCCCTTCACAGTAAAGAAAAAGTGTACCTTGTTGGTAAGTTTGTTACCGAATTTAAATTTCATAGGAACCTAGCTATATTTTTTCTTTTGGTTAAGAACAACAATATGACCCACTTTTTCAGAGGGTCATATCTTCCAAGCCAAAAAGCCCAATGGGTCCTCAAAGTGCTCATATCAGGAATTGCATTCGTACAACTTCCTGGTATCCCTGCACAAATACGAACATGATAAGATTACGACCAAGAGAAGATTATGAGTGACTTATTACTGTTTCTTAATTTTACCAGTAATCTTGTATTCAGCACACTGTTTACTTAAAATAAATGTACTCCCATTAAAATACTATTCTAGTCATAATATTAAAAATATTTTAACTTATCTTACTTTTTTCTTTGCAAGTGGACGAATGAGTCACCCTACCTGGATTTTCTTTCACTCGCCACTTCACTCTGCCATATGCAAAGAAAAGAAAAAGCAAGCTAAGTTTTCATTTAAATAAAAGAATTAATGTGCAAAGGGAGTGCACTCATCTGAGCAAACATATGTTTATAGTACTTAGTATTTTAATTATACTTGACATGGCCTTGACACCTACTCCCTTCAGAATTATGAAAGAAGGATACCTGTCATGTATCCTCAGCTCCCAAATTAAGTGCAAAAGTAACCTCTAAGAAATTCAAATTTATTATCAAAAGCTGATTCAAGATACAAAACCAACTGAATACCTGTTAATTAGAGAAACTGAAAGCAAAAATCAAATGTGTATAGAAGGTACCCAAAACTAAAACCCTAAACAGAAAAACAAAACAAAATAATACTTTGCAAGAACAAAACCAACCACTTGTGTGAAGTACCTCTCCAGGAACACATCAAAGGAGGATATGCCATTCAAATGACATATTTTACTTAATTTACTGAAAAGAGTTCAGAAAACGTACCACTATTCACAGATTGGGTTTTTTTTACAATGTGTTGCTGTGATGGCAGACAGATACAGGATACAGGAGTTTAGGAACTCTCCCCATTCACCCACCCACAGGAAGCATATATAATGTCATCCCCTACTGCCTCACAAAATACCCAAAACACGATCAATCAGACAGCTTGGTTTAGAACTACATCGTCCTAATGCCTTTTATGTCACAGTTGTTTCTCTCCCAAGCTACGAAGCCTTCGGCTGCAAATCACAGGAAGGACATACAGATTCCACAGGTCCTACAGAAGCCTGTGCCAGTGGCTGAGCAGGCAGAATACTTACTGAAGTTGGGAAAAAAATAGCATCGAGGAATGTCAATTAACACAATACTGTAAGTGCTGTTTTTCATAGAAAAGTGGGAACTTGACCATTTTTTCTTCAGGGTGGTTTGTTTGGGGTTTTTGTTTGGTTTTGATTGGGTTTTGGTTTTTTGTTTTGTTTTGTTTTTTAAACAGGGATGTTGTACTTTGTGTCATGACCTGAACTCCACTTCAGGTAATTTGCTTACCCAAATCTTCTCTGTAAAATTTAGACATCAATTCCTCTAACACTCTGTCGAAAATATTTTCCCAGATGTCAAAACTTTTACTTGAGAGATTAAATATTTCACATTTTTGTATCATAATGTATCTGTGGCCCAGATACTGAATGCAGAAGGAAAATGGGGGACCCCAAAGCTTTCAAGCATGAAATCCTTCTCTAGCACTGAAAAAGAAAATAAACTAATATTTTAAAAGAGGCATTTTATAAATATATTAACATGCAGTATCACAGTTTTGCAAAACTCAAGCAACACTTTTGTTCCATCCCCCACACCTCCCTCAGATTTTTTTGAGGTTAAAGGAAAAGTAACTTACTTGCAAATGTCATCTTCTGGGTCCTCAAGCCCAAATCTTTCATCAAAAGTAAGCTGTATCCACACATTTTCATCTACTGCTACTAATCTCCACACTAGTACAGTATTGCGTGGGTATGTGTGTGGAAACTTGGGGCTGTGAATACTTCCATTAGTAGTCACAGTAATTATCTTCTCATGCTGAGGATCCTGCACGCCTATAGTAGAGACAGAAAACAGATACATCAATACTCATTTCTTCTCCTTTTCCTGAAGCGTTTGTCCAGTATGCTCAGATTGAAAAAATATTTTGTTTGCTTTTCTTCATCTTGCAAGGAATTTCTGCTTGGAAAATCTACATAGTAACAACAACCCAAAAGTGATATGTATTACTTTTCTGGCAAAAAGTTGTTGAAACCCAAGCCTCAACTGCTGTTCAGAAAGCAGAACAGAAGTTCAAGTGAAGATAAGAGAAATGTGACTGCAAACATTTGAACGCAAGACTGGTCTCCTCACAGAAGCCCAGCAGCCCAAGGGACTACATCATGCAGCCTGCAGATGGTTTCACTGGAGAGTGCACAGAGACCACACGAGGGTGCAGGGAGAGGTCTGCTCACACCTACCACAGAAGGGATCACTTAAATTTATTTCTTGTTAAAGGAGACTGCTCTGCATTTGAGTCCAGCGATAAGGAGTTTGATGGCTGCCTCCCTCCTGAGGGCTGTATCAGAACAAAGTTATCCCCATACAGAAATGAAACTGGGACAAGCTTGGGAAGCTTGGGAGAATCACCAAGTGTAAGAACGTAGGCATTTACTGACAAGCCTCAACTGAGGGCACTCCCCAGAATTCTTCACAGCATTGTTAGACTAAACACATGTAAAATTAAATGAATGTTTTGCAGTGCAGCAGCAAAGGCATTCAAAAGAAATAAGCTAACTGCATTTGATTTTTAAAGCACACACTAACACTGAAACTACTGAAAAGACCTCTTTAGGTTATGAATTCATAACTGAAGGAGTTACCAGAAGGAAAGGACTCCTTCGGTGAGTAGCAGCTATGCTTTTCAGAGCCCCAACAACTTTCTTCACAGTAACTCAAAAAACCTCATTCTCAAGCACCCAGTACTCATAGGAATTCACATTCAGCAGCTGGAATCTGCTCATATCGGGTATTTAGCTGCAAAAAAACAGGCACTAAACTAATCCCAATATATATTAGCATTGTGGCATACAATGATGAGATCTCTAAACTACAAAATTTAATTCCATCTAATGCAAAACCCATCCCTTATGCTATACCACGTGGCTTTTACTATCTTTGACTTTTCCTAAAAGCCTGTATACAGTCAGGTTTGACATTTCAGTCAGTAAATCATAGGAATTCTCAGCATTACCTATTAATAACTTTAGTAACAAAATAAGCTTGTAGTTTTGTACTGGAGAGTTATTTTGTTTTCCGTTCTTCACTGTCTCTTGCAGTTAGATATTTTATGTTCTTTTTCTGATGGTTTTATAACCAGCATTATGATGAACATTCATTTGAAGTTATGTAAGACATAATTCAGTCTACAATGAAAACATACACTGCAATTGTACCTTATTATAGCTGCATGCAAAGGCAGACAGCTAAATGAATGTACTGCAAGAAAAGAAGGCCACAGAAACAGCACTGCTATTTTAAAAGAATTAATTTATACTTAAACGTAATTTGAAGTCTGATGGACTTTTGCCTTCTATTCTGATGGACTGGTGCCTTTTACTTGTGGTATGAAAATGGTAAATTTTCTTTTAAGTGGAATTGCTGCTTATATAAAAATGACAGAGTGCGGTCTTGCCTTGCAGAGGACTGGCTGTCTTGTTTACAACTAAGACAGGACAGCATGCAGTAATAAGTTAAAACAGCACAAAAAGAAGCACAAGACACAGATTCCTAATTTAGACACTTCATTGGGCTTTTGTTAGCTGAGTCACAAGTATTTTTCTAAAATGTATAGTATGTCAGCTGAGAGCTGCACGCTAAACAAGGGAGCCAACAATAACAAAAATTACTTTCCCAGAGATTAGTGCACCAGAGTGCTATTTCCAAAGTATGCAAAGGACCACCATTTCAGACAAACATGTCAACGTGTGGTGTCTGACAATACTATAGTCAGTGGTTCATTTTGTCTTTAAAAGCACACACCGGATTACAAACCATGTTACATTTCACAACACATTAAGGAAGTGTTTTCTTTTGTATCATCAGAACAACGATAACAGCAGCAAGTAAGGACTGTAAATAGTCCAGGCATATCAAAAGAGAAGTCAATGAAAAGGGACGAAGGAAAGAAGAGGCATATTGCAATCTAGTGAACAGAAGTTGCAGTATCTCTGGTGTCCAGCTCCTCCATTTGTAGAGGAAAAATACCTATTTACTTTAGCACACAACAGTGTTCCATTAACATATCAAATTCCCCCATACAACACTTGCTCCATTTCAAATATTTGCTTTTGCACAGTGGAATTTCTTCTCTTACAAAAGAATTATTCTGTGTGACTACAAAGGCAAGTAATTGCTGTCACTGGGGAATGAAGCTTGTTATTTGTCTTCAGATAAGCCGCAATATTCCTTTTTTATCCATTCTACATAAATCATACCATTGTACCACAAAAAGCTAGCCTTTTCCTACTGAGTTCATGTATGTTCTGACGATTTCTTCTGAAGGAAATTGTGTGAAAAGCTCAGCTACCTGAAGGCAGCTAAGATGAGACTACAGACTCTATTCTTTATGGAATGACTTAGCAATTCCTGGCTGTATTTTAGGGATAAATCAGTCCAAGTTACACTTAAAAGAAAGTAACAAGTTCAGTCAGATTTACAGCGGTGAGCTGTATAACTCCAAAGCGATATATGTTGCTACCGTGATCTGTCTACCTTTGTATTAACAACCATCCTTCCTGCGCTCCCCCTCCCCTCCAAAAAAAAAAAATAATAAAAATTATTATTTACAAAACAGCATTGAACATCCCTGAACAATCAGTTTAGGCAAGGACTGAGGTAGGCAAGGCACCATCTCAGCTAGAGGGCCACAATACCACAAAAGGGAAAAGGGGACAGACAAGGACCAAAACAATCAATGTATTTACACCTTCAGTAAAAAGCTTCATCAGAAGGTGGGCAACTGAGATCACCTGCAGGAGGAAGTCCTGGAAACAGGGCACACTAGGTGGGAAAAATCCCTAAGCTGACCCAGGGATATGACACGGTTACGCTTATTAGGAAAGGACACTTAACAGAGCCTGAAGTTGAAGAATGAGTCGCTGCAGTTGTCTTTGATGTGGTACAAGATGCTATCACCAGATTTATATATCTATCAATGTAGAAAGAAAAATTACAAGATTCCAGGCATTCTGGAAGCACGGCAATGCCTAACCCTTCCACCAATGTGGTAACACAGATGAAAAACCACGGTATCGCCAAAGAGATCAGCAGATGCCACTGTAAACTGAAATTAAACCCTCCGACTAGACAAGCTCATTCCTGCCTACTTCAAAGTAGGTCTCTTCCCCCATGGGCACAACACATTTCACAAAGATCAGCACTGACACTTTTTAAATATAGCAAATACCATTTTCTTAGTACATTGTAATCACTACATTTTAGTGAGGGTCACGGGTAAAACTCAGACAAATCACATACAGTTCAGGAGACAGATGAGGAGCTGCAGAAGAAGAGAGGAGCACCATGGGTGGAGTAACAGCTTTGGCACAGATTCAGTTAAGGGAGGATCCACTTAACAGATCACACAATACTGGTAAAATTGATTTTTAAAACTTTTTGCTAAACCTCCACTAATTTCACAACAGGACAACATGAGAGTACTGCTAAGCACGCACTATTAATATCTTATTTTGTGTATTTCATTCAATAGCCCTTAATTATGAAAATCAACTTTTAGGCCTTCAGAAACAGCATTAGCTCACTTGTGGCTATCGCTGCTTTAAAAAAAAAAAGGTGAATTCAAACATAAGAAAAGTTTCAACTCTAAATATTTACCAATTAATAGTAGAGGTTTTTCAGATATAAAGTTGCAGTATGTGTGTGTCCTCTGCTTTAAAACTTAGAAACAAAAGATGACAGTAACTACTTGTTCATTACCTCAGAACTTCAGAGGGAAGCAGGTTTTTTTAATTAAAGTAATCGAAAGGATTTCCTGACAACATTCCCATATAATTTTTACAACATTCCACATATGTACAGAAACCGAGACTTTGTAGAATAAATTCTCTGAAATGTAACATAACATGCCATTTTTTCCTCTCTCACCAGACTTTCAAAAAGCAGTAAGCCTACTTTCAAAAGTAGTAACTCAGGGCATACAGGGGTACCTCTTTCTGTCCTGTCTCTGGTTCAGCTGCCTCCAGGCACTTCTTAGCTATTATCTGAATGTAACAGTCAAAATGAAATTTAACTCTTTGGCTGGGTACAAAGGAAAAGCTGGAAAATGGTCTGTTACTGGCAGAAAATTGAGGAGAATTGTATTATTTGTATATAAAGTCGATATCAGGGCACAGCCACTCAAAATCATATAAATGCTGCTTTGAAGGGACCTCCAGTCCCAGCTCCTGCTTGGGTTACTATTCCTGCTTGAACCACAGCAGGTCACCCGTTTGAGGGTTGGCATTTTCTAGACAACACTCAAAAACCCCTGTGGATGAGGACTCCACAGGGCCTTGAGGTAACCTGTTCCAGTGCTGTACTATCTCCCTAGGTAAGATGCTTTTCCTCATGTCCAATCTGAACTCCTCAGGCAGCAATTTTTAGCCACGTGTGGTTTGGGGTTTGCTTTGTTTTTTCCTTCTGTGCTGCTACCAGGAAGAGTTTGACTTGGTCACCCTTGCAATTGCTCTTCAGGCAACTGGGAGCCTGCAGTTAGACTGCCCCATAGCCTTCTCTTCCCCAGACTAAACAACTCTTTAGCTTTTGCATTCTCATCATCAAGTCCAGCTTCCTCATCCTCCACTCACTGCCTGCCACCAACTAGATGCTGAGCCTTCAGGCCTGGCAGTCCAGCCCATTTTCAACCTACCTAATGCTCAGTCTGTTCTTCCAAACCATTATGCCTCAAGTACTACAAGAAATGCCTTTGAAGCACACAGGGTTTGTTTTCATCATCACCTTTTCAAGTGGTGAGCAAAGAAAATTTCACACAGGCTTGCTGTATCTATCTCCTAAGATAGCTTTCCTAAGTGGTACGGTTTGTGGCTTTTCTGGGTTAAGTCTCTGAGACACATCTAACCTTCTGTGGATTTTCCATTTTGAGTAGCTTCTATGCTTTGGTTCAGATGTTTGAAATCTTGACATGATTCTTCAGGTATTAGTAAGAAATAGAGGGAGAAGTGCACATACCTGTAATACACCCACACGCACATATCATATACGCATATGACCTTTCAACTATCACAAAACGATAAATTCAACTTTTAACTAGAAATCTGCTTCTTTATACCGGTACTTATTACCTAAATTAGCAAACATAACAAATACAAACATATGAAGTATTATATAGATGTAAAGTAACAAATTAGAAACATGTAGGAGAAATATTACATCTTGTTTAGATTACTCCTTCCTCTGACACATACTTACCTCACACACTTGAAAAGGCATGTAAAAAAATTCCAGTTCACACAATTCAAGATGAATGTATAGAGAATTGTATTTGGTGTTTTTTTTTTTTAAATCCTACAATTTAACCTATTCCTTTTTTCTTCAGTTACTATTTTGAGTTCAAACTTGTACTGTTACCTTAGGTGCTGAATATCATACACTAACTGCTGGCTAAAGGTCTTTCTGCTGAAGCTATGCAAAGAACATTATGTGAAGGACTGCACACGGATGAAGCGAACAGAGAAGCAAAAGCTTTCTAATCGATCTTCAGGAACCCTGAGTTTTGGCAGTTGGCCCAACAAGGAAGGACAAAAGGAAGAAAAAAGGCAGGGGGGAAGAGAGAGAGAAAAAAAAAAAGACACATCATTGGAGAACAGAATATGGAACTGTAGTAAAAGATTCAATAGTTTCCAAAAGCTGCATGACTTAACGTCTTGCAGAAGATAATCATGACTAATCATATATTAACAAACCTTCTTTGATTCCAAATTGCATCAAGAAACAAAAATGAGTTTATACTTTTACTTTACAAGTTTATGCTTTATAACCTTCAAGTATTCTGCCAGCCCTTTGCCTAGTACTCTGGCTTCTGCTCAAAGAAGAGGATGGAAATTAAACAGGGCTTTTTTGTGCACGGTAAATCTACTTGCAATAAAAGTAACCTCTATTGAGATCTGTTTTCAGACCAAACTCTTTTGGAAGGCAGTCTTGGTCCTGAACTTCTCAGTATCTTTTAAAACTAGATAAATACTACATTTTAGCCAAGATAAAGAATTCCTTTTGCTAAATGTTAGATGAGGTAACTTTTTGGTGTTATCACATGCTCTAAGATCTAATTATTCT
Organism: Phalacrocorax carbo; assembly: GCF_963921805.1. Classification (NCBI taxonomy): domain Eukaryota; kingdom Metazoa; phylum Chordata; class Aves; order Suliformes; family Phalacrocoracidae; genus Phalacrocorax; species Phalacrocorax carbo. Next base: position 47,384,313 of record NC_087516.1, on the reverse strand, counting down.
ACAGTGTTTCAATAAGAATTTATTTCAACATCCACAGGTAAAGTCTTGGCTGCACTGGAATCAATATTAAAGCTCCTGCTGACTTGAACATGAAAGGAATTCCATCTATATTAAATAGATGGAGCTGTTGAAATAATTATTTTCTAATGGACTGATAATAATACAATCTGCTTTTTTCAGTCATGGGCCAATAATTACCCTGAAAAAAATGGGACTGTTAGTATGTTGCATATTCATATAATAAGAACACATTCCAGTCATTCAAAAATTAACAAAAAGCTCTGCAAAATGACAATCAGCAGTTAAACTTATTATAGCGACGTCCTTCTTTTCTCTTACGGTTAAAACAAATGTCAAGCTGGTCCTTTTAATAATATCTTTTCACATATGTTATTGCCTCACCTTTTTCCTGATAACAATACTATATGGTAAGTAGCCATCACCTAACATACAGACTCTAGTCAAGGACTGTTCCCTATCTCTGTCCTCTTCCATCAAGCTGCTAGTTTGACTGACCTGAGTCACCTCTGAACAAATAAGCATCACTTAAGGAAAGAAAATTCTGGCCTCTTCCCCCAACCCAAAACTATTCAGATATTTAATCAATTAATCCAGAATCATGAGTTGTGCTTGAGGTGCACACAAAGAGGCAAGGATATAATATTTCCAGCAAAAAGTGCTGTGGAAGTTTTATAGGCACTATATTACAGTTAATTCTAGTAAGAACATAATTATTTGTAGGTGCACTGCTACACAGAAATGCAAAAGTATTGATAACTGTAAGAGCACACATATTGAAGAGATTACAGACTGGATATAAAAAAGCCTCCTTGCCAAATACAGGCAGAACAATGAGAAGCTAATCTGATTCCACATCTGTGCTTCGTAAGCAAGAAGAAAGCACATCAGGCTATCACCAATACACAGTTTTAATTTTTAGTGTTATTTTTTGAAGAAATATTCTTCAAGAGAAGAATAATTTTATTTTCCCTTCCTCATTAATCATATATGGTTTGGATAACAGCTAAGGCATTTGACTTTCATCTATATGCCATTACTGTACTAGAGTAGAAGAATCATTCAAAGTTCAGCCAGGACGAGTGAGATAGAACCAAAAATACCTGTTGTATGCATAGCAAAAGAACAGGTGTTTATACCCCTGTTTTTCTTCAGTTTAAATACTTTACAGGTCATTTCCATTTACAATATGGTCTCTAAAGGCCCAAGTAGTATCTGGAACTGAGATGACACAATGAAGCCATACCAAAATGTGTAACTACTCAAATTATTTTTTTGGTTCCTTAGCTGGGGAGAGATGGAGGGAGAAAGAGTGGAAAGGAGAGGAGAGAAAGAGGGGAGAGGAAAAGGAAAAAAAGGAGAAACTCACCATCTGAATGAAACACGACTTTTCAAGGATTGGCAGATAGTGAACAGCTCCATGATCAATAGTGTCAAGGGCAGAGAATAGATACAATCAGCCTAAACACCTGACCTTCACCCATCAACAGCATGAGGTCATTTATCAGAATGTCCTCATCTTCCTACAACAAAACCTCTTCTTCCACTTCCTCATCTTCCTAGAAGACGACCTCTCTTAACATTTTTCTTTTCTGCTATGTTCCAGAGAATCAATCGCTACGTAACATTTTTGATGTCTTCTGTATCCTGTTTTCTCTTCCCCTCTGGAAGGAGGAAGGTGTTTTATATATTTTGCACTCACAAGTTCCTCTATATAAAATGATGTGAATAGATACAGAAAACTGTCAAAGTTGAAACAAAGCCTAACAGTACACAGCAACGGATCCATTTTCCAGGTGTATCTTGTAGAAGACCAGAACAGCAGGAAGTTCAGTCTTATTTAATAATGAGTAAAATGAGTAGTCCTCAATGATAATGAAGCTCAGAAAAGGATGGGATTTTGAAAGCTCCTTACCCAAGTTTTAACAAACACATGATTAAAACCGTCTAGGATAGGAGGAATTGCAAGTTTCAGTGGAAAAGTACAACTTACTATACATAAAAAAAGTTGTCAATAGAAAAGACATGCTGTAAAAATTTAATGCTGAAAGAGACCAGGAAGCAAGAACAAAGAGTAAACCAGGAAAAGGGTTGCCCAGCTGGAGATATTTATACCTACTAAGAGATAACAAAGTTATTTATTTACTTCAGAAAAAAATGTATTTATAAAATCTTATGTGGTTGGGAGGTTTGGGTGGAAAAAAGTTAGTGAATATTTTCAAATACATCATCTTTCCAATTCTTCCGTTACTCAAAATAAGTTTTTTGGGTGGGTTGGGTTTTTTGTTTTGTTTTGTTTTTCCCCACTATGGGAAACTGATTTAGCAAAGCTTTGAAGAACTTAACTCAAAACTTAAACATCAACAGAAATTATAACTAAAAATAGTATCTATGGCAACAACAGAAATTCAAGTGAATGTGAAAAACATCACATATAAATAAATGTTCAAACTCAGCACTTCCAATTTGTTTTCAATTTTATTATGACAGCACTTACAAGCTATATCCAAAATTAGCTTTGCTAGTACTAGAGAGCACACACGTGCCCACACAGTATCAGTCTGTCTGTCTTGGAAGTCTGTACATACCAGCCAAGGTAGGAAGGAACCAGGAAACAGAGCAGTATTACCCCAATATTCCAGACTGTGCATGGCACAGAGAGGTTACTAGTGCAAGAAGATAACTTCAGCAAAACCATGAAATGAACCTGGGTCTCCTTTCATTTCAGTCAAAAGCATTATTTTCAAGGCCATCTCTTAAAACCTACTTGTATCTCGTTTTCTAATACTAGCTATGGCTGCCTGTATGCTTTTAAATGCATGTGATTCATGTCCTTTACAGAAAAATTCTTTAAAATCTGACCCGTTTGAAAATTTCACTTCTTGATCTTAAGACAGACTTTGTTGAAAAGCAAGGCTTAATTTTATTATGCCTTTTTATTTTATGGTTCCTTCAGTTTATCTTGTGCAGCACTTGTTAAGAGCAGATACTAGTAAACATTTGGGAAAAAGATTATCCATGGTCCATGTGGAATTCAGTCTGAATAAATAGACTCTATGGATACACTGTGTGTTAAAGAGCTACATCTCATTTTAGGTATTATTCAGAATGAAAAATATAATCCTGTCCTAATGAGGTTTCAGCAGGGAGGAGAAAAAAAAAAAAAAAGATAAAACCAGTACCCTAATCTTTAGAAATACCAGCCCTGGCAGATTTTGGTTTGCTTCTTCCATTGCTTTGCTATTTCTGTGGATTTTATTTTTTTTAATTCTTCACACAGTAGAGTGCTATAATGATAGCAATTCAAACATATATGGAGATCATCAGTCATATTTCAAGTCCTGAAAAGAAAGTGTTGTTTGAGACAATTTTGAAAAGCATTACTGCTTAGCTATATGGAAGTAGAACTCTGGTTAACAATTTTAGTCAGAAAATTATGGTGATGAAGTTATGTAAGAGGAGACATACAAGAAAACCAAAGATTTAAGGGTTTTGTATGCTACAATTGAAGGTGTGACTGCAGCACATGTAGGGCTAGTTTTCACTATAAAGCAAGAACAACTATTATGATGAACACAATGTGGCACTCGGTTCACTGTCAAAAATGCAGAGGGCCCTAAGCAAACTACAACGTTTGTGCCAAACTCTTGGTACAGAAGTAACATTGCTACTGGAAACTCCAAAAGCAAGCTTAAAGCTGCCTCAGGTTTGCATTACGCATGCAGAAAACGTAGCTCCAGCATATCCTTATGTTATAAAAGGCAAGAGAAAGAAAGAAAAATAAAAGTACTATAAAGAAATTATTTGGCATCTGTTTATGTATTTTCTGAACTGGACTACACTATACTTCCAAATTCCAATACAACAAAAAGTTACATCTTTAACATCCATCAAAGCACAAAAGATTTTAGCTGGTGTTAGCCTGCTAAAAAAAAGCTTTTGGAAGAATATAATTCCTTCTTGTAATTAAAATTGGATTGCTAGAAAATGATTTGGCAGAAAGTGATCATGCAATATCAATACTGATCTGCAGAGCTGAATGCAATGCAACCGTTATTGAACTGGAAGAACTTCAAGCACATAGAACTCAGCACAAAATCAACCTTGAAACACTCATTTCTAGTGTCTTTGCACGGAAGATTAAATCATGCAACACTCTAGAAAAGTACTCTTCCAGAAGAGGATTGGCATGTCTAGAAGCAATTCAGTAAGGAAGCACAAGTCCAGCTACAAAATACAGTCCGTCTTTCTGCAAAGAGAAAAATGAGAAGGTTTTGTACAGTATAAAATCACCATATGCAGGACTAAGACTTTTTACAACTCCTGTTAATGTGCATCTCTGATCCTGCTGGTTATTGAACTCACATGTACATGAACAACAACATCTTTTATAGACAGAGCACAATGACAAACAATATTTAGAATAACTGATGAGAACTGTCGTAGGATAGGATGAAATTTCTAGCTTCTGTGACAGAACTCTTGCCATTCTCTCTAGATTAGTAAAATACATGCCATTTTCAGTTAACTGCAAGTGGTATGAGCCTACCTTGTGTGTCAGCCTTTATTGACACCAGGGACTTCATGGAAGTCAGATGAACAATCTTCTCACATTTGTACACAATTCATCCTTACTTTACTCTCACGTTTCTATTTTTCCAAAGACAGACCATAAAGGCATCCTAGCGCAGCCAGAAGAGACTTATGTCCTATAGTATGTGCAATACAGTAGCCCATTTTAAGTAAAACCACTTCCAAAAGACCCTTTTGCTAATCTGGTGTAGCAGCTGTCCTTGAGGAAGACTAACAGCAGGGCCCTGAGGACCATCACAGCCACACCTTACGCCACTGACAAGATTATATGCAGTGCTGTGGTCTTTAGAAACCTATTGGTATACTGATTTAGGCTTCATTCCCCAGTGCTGCCATTATTGACAATATTTCACATGTTAACTTGTGATTTTATTTATTCACATATAATTTATCACTTATTTCACATATGAAGCTCAAGCTTTTATCACTAGATCTTCTGACTTTTTTTTGTGTGCCTACCTTTAATATCATAATCTTCTTACAGAGTTATGTTTAACCCACGATCAAGAAGCCTTACATGGGATCATCTGAAAAAGCTCCATAGCTGTAAAATGAACAGTGAGATTTGAAGCTTTTAAGTCACTCCAATATCCCTAGTATCAGACGAGTTTCCCATTTGTCAGCCTTTTTCACACTACCCAAGGGAACTGTCTGTCATGTTCCCAAGGCTCTTGCAATGCTGTGCAGAGATGTGTTCCTTTGACATAATTTGCTCAGTCACAGCATTGCATCAAAAGCTACTGTGAAATCCCGCATGCCAGGTATGCTGCTTTCCACAACAGCCTTATCCTCAGTGTTATTCAGGATCACATTTAAGTAACAGATCAGTATTCAGCCAGATCTGCCACTTTACCCTTTTTTTAAAACTTTAACCCTTGCCAAACCACCCCTAACATTCTTCAGCATTCTTCAAATTCCTTAGAAAACATATTTGGCATATGGGAGGGTTGGGGGAAGTCAATGGTTAAAATGCATTTTGCACAATTCCCCTGCTCTTCTGGAGAACAAGCAAACAGCATAAAATGAAATCAGACCCTTAGTCTTAGTAGCACAGCTTGATGACTGCCCCGAAGGGACTGGCTTCATCTTAGCCACCGTGGCTTTGGTTTAATGTTCAATGGTAGAACAAATAGTGACACACCTCCGTAGTGCTTTCTTGCCCAATATGGATATTGGAAGCCCGTCTGTCCACTGGCTGCTTCACCGATAATTTATCCTAGGTCAGCTGCATGCTAGGTCAGGGTATTTGATGAAAATCACTTCCAGTCTCTTCACACACTTTTTGGAAGGTGTTTTGGATGCCTGTTATGGCTGAGCCTATAACCCCGCTTGAACTCCTTGAGGTGGAAGGTAGAACTATTAATTTCACAGGCACAGAACTGCATTTGTTAACTGTACTTTGGACAAGTTGAATTTGAAGTTCACAGCACATTGCATGAGTCTCAAGGTAAGGAAGAAATGAAATGCCAGGACTCTATTTACTAAAACAAGTAAAATGAAAAGGATTTTTGCCCTAGTTACACTTGGAATCACTATAGAATGATGAGTGTTAATCCCCATGCTGTAATTGTAAAAGACAATTATATAGTTATATACTTTAAAATAGAATAAAACTGTAGTGATTTCAATGAATTGAAATTGTGCCTTATATTAAGGCACTGCATTTTTCTAGGGCATAACAGCAGGTTACTCTACAGAAGAGAACAGCTTTTATAAATAACCACTTCTTGATGCACATTTCATTTATAATTTTCTGCCTAAGAATTCCATTGTGCTCCTAACACAAGGCATTTGTCAGCAGTTTCAACATGAGTAGGTGAAGCCGGTAATTCAATTGCAAAACAAACAAGGTAGGAACATCAAGCCCTCAAGCTTATGCTCTCATGTAAATTAGAATGAACAAAACAATTAATACATGCATAATCTAATCCAGTACCACAATTAATGGGGCATTTGAATCACTTGGTGATAAACGGTCTACAATAGCTAAACGTGCGTATCTCAAGCATGTGATGGCTGAATAAGAAAGTAAATATTTTTCATATCTAATCAGTTCCCCTCTGCAGGATTTCAGTAATACCAGTGTCTTAAAAACTTCAGTGGTCCATAATTTTGTTTACTCAGTCCACCGCAGCATTACATGAAAAAGAATTCTATACACACAGAACGTTTAAGATTAATCTGAGATTTGTTACTTCAGTGCTTACTGAAATTTCTAGCCAAGTTAATCTTATCCTCGTGTTTCTAGGCACCTTAGATTAAGTTTATTAATATCTTGCACAATTAAAAAAAAAGTAAAAGTTCCAAAGTGCTATAGCAGCTGTTTGAAACTGAAAGCTTGAAGTTAAGATTACAATATGCCACAGGTAAAGTATTATCTACACATCAAAGCCTCACTGCTGCAAAGAAATATGAAGTGCTGGATGCCAAATGTTGACTGCCTCCACTCTGAAGCTGAATAAGAGAGCAAAGATTCCCGAGTGAAAAATCAACTGAGAACATGTTTTTTAGGGATTTTTGTTTTGGGGTTTGGGTTTTTGTTGGGTGGTGGGGTTTTTTTTCTTTTGTTGTTGTTGGTTGGTTGTTTTTTTGGGGGGTGTCGGGGTGTCTTATTGTTGGGTTTTGTTGGTTTTGTTTGTTTTCTTTTTAATACCATATATTAACGTTTTAAAAATATTTCAGGAACTAAGTACAGTGAATAGACCTGGTCTTCTGCAAAGACAGACAAATTATATAATGTCCTTGGTAAGCCTGTCTTGATGACTGGCAATTTTACTGTTTGAGGACTCCTTCCTCACTGACTAGATTGGAGGAAAGTGATTGATTTGCTGGTTGCAATTTAAATTAACACAATTTGTTTGTGTAGTGATAGAATGATGAAGTTAGCTTCTGACAACATTATGCTCTCAGAAGATTATTTTAAAACATGGGCATTACATGCAATTTTCCTGAGGATGCTCAAAAGAAAATTCATGCAAGGTTCAGAGTAAGTTTTTAAATACAGAGATGTCTTAAGTTCTCCTCACTTAAGTGTAGGTCTTCAGCAAGCCTTAGGGCATGAGAGGGTGAAGAGCAGAAAGAGGAGGAGGATTGGTGTTTCATGGTATTACCAATTTACATAGAACTACACGTTATTGAAACAGTTGTTTTCACTGCAAGTTCCTCTGCAATGAGAAAAGTTTTCAAAATAACCTTTAAGTTGAAGCATCACTATTAAAAGAAAAAAGGCTGTACCACAAGGGATGAAAAAAAGCCATATTTCACTTTAAAATAGGGCTTCTCTTTTAAAGCTAGTAAATACAGGCTTGCTAACAGATACACTTTCCTTCATATAGTACTATCTTTACTCTGGTTTCAAATCCCACTTCCACCAACTGAAGCAAACTGGAGTTTGCTCTCTATTAAAAGCAATTAGACTAACTCTTCATGGCCTACGCTGCAGTAGGATACACACACAAATACACAAAGAACTGGTATTTATTATTATTAGAATCTACAAAGTGGAAAAAAAACCCCTATGTAGATAACTTTCACCTAATCTATTTAAATATTCTTGGATGAAGAACAGGAGGCATTATGAGTTGCAGTGCTGCAAAGACAAACCACATGCATCTATATACAGGCATTTATTGAAGAGCTGATAAAAAAAATTTCAGCTCTTCCATCAATTAAAATTTGTTCCTTCACAGTTCAGACAAAGTAGCTCTGTGGTCTGTAAAGTCTTTTCAGATTTCGCCCTGTGGTTTACCCCAAAAAAAAGTTTTCTTGGAATAGGATCTCATCCCAATCTTTCAATTTTTATGGCATGTCTAATTACTGCTAAGTGCTCTTCTGGAAGTAACATCAAATCTACTTGTAAGATCCAGGGAGTTCACAGATCAAGTGAAAGTGAGAAAATAATTAAAAAGAACAGCAACAAAATAAGTCATCATCTCATTTTGAAACTGGCCAAATCTGATGAAGGCTGAAGTGATCACACACTCTCAGCTCATGGGAATGCAAATTTGCCTCTGGAAGATTCTCGTTTTCCCAGATTGGAAGGGGAGAGCAGAAACTGTTTCTGATATCTTTGAAGACCAGCTGCAGGCCTAAAACTAATAAAGATGAAAGTCTTTGTGCCCACTTCAGAGGAGATGGATGTGAAATATATCAAATATCAGAGGCATACATGAAATCAACAATGCTAACAGCCATGTTAAAATGAGTCCATACCATTAGAATCATTACTAGCAGAAAGAACAATTAAGAGTAGAAATTAAAAATGTGGCCAGATTCAGACTGGCACATTCCCCAGGATATTTCAAATTACAGTCCAAGGATATCCTCAGATCAGCATTAACCAGTCTCACCATTCCACTGTCTTGGTGTGGAAACATAAAAACATGCTGCAGTTCAGCCGGGACTTTGAGGGATTAAGAGTGACAAGAAGAACGGGTGAAGATCTCACCAACCGCCAGGAGCCCAAGCAATTCCATGAATCAGGAGCACAGAGAGTGTCCTTCTCACCTCCTGCAAGTTTAGTTTCCCATTCACTCCACTGTTCTACCAGGGTTTACTGCCGCTCTGAGAATCCCAACGGTGGGGCCCTTCCACAGGGTGAGGGAGGACAGTGCTGCTGGTGCTGCTTTCTCATGGTGTTATTAGGGTCAGTTGGCACCAGTTGCGCTAGGGGACTTCTGGCTTTAAAGTAGTTCCCATCTCTTTGTGATACCACATATGCACATCATCAGAAAGCCACTAATATCCTTGTCAATATCTGCCTTTTCATACCTGGTAAAAAGCAATTTCTTTAAGTTTGCTGGTCGAAGTGGAGTAAACAGAACACCCCGTTTGTACTGGTATTCATTCTCTCAAGCACAGAGAGAATCAGTTATTCTGGCTGCACAAGCACATCGTAACCATCTAGTGTATTAAAAGAATGGTACTTAACTGTGATATAAAAGAAGAATGAATGTATATTAGGGCATTTCAGATGCTTGGTGTAATGATAGGATTTCCTTCAGGAGACTTCCCACATGGACTGGAAGTTTCCACAAGGGTCTGCATTTGTACTTTGTCCAGCGTTGCTTATTATCCTTACTACTTCTAGAGACTTGTCTAGGAAAATGTTAGGCAAAAGCCCAATTGAAACAAAGTAACCTTTGTAAAGTAAAAATAGTATAGATTATTAAAGGGGCTGGAAGCACAGTTTCTTTCTTTATTTTGGCAATTTTTCACACACAACTCCCTCCAACCCCCAACAGTTGGAAAATTGGGTTTCATTCCATTTTCTGGTACATCCTGCAGACGACAGTAAACCTGCTTTATCCATTTGCAAAATCACTTGCTTTCCTTGCAATTGCTGTTAAAATTCAAGCTGATAACAAAAACACTCCCTTACTCACAGAGACACACGCTGTTCCCCCAGCAAATACCCCTCCAGCCCTAACGCCCAGTGCAAGGACAGGATCACTAGGGATGAGAAGTCGGCAAAACTGGACATCTACTCACAGCTCAGCCCAAAGTCGTTCATTAAGACAATATTCTCAGACTCAAAGGCATTTAGTTCTATCTGTTCAGGTTTAATATTCTAGTAATTCCCTTCAGAGGGCAACTTTTTTTTCCTGTTAGTGCTACTGGAAAATAATGCCACATAAATATTAAGCAACACCAATACTTCTCAGCAATTCCCAATTACATAGCCCAGGGCCTTGTTTAATTTGTCCTCTAAGGCATTAACTTTTACAGTTACTGTAAGGAAAGGGGAGAAAAAGCCACTTCCTTACTTGTGTTATAAATTTCATTTTAATAATATTTATTCAAATTCTAGTTACAAGTCAAAATAATTGTGTCTCGATGTGAAAATGCAGGAGTTAACACAACAAGTTTAACAGCATTTTGTGTAAATGTAAATGGAAAAAAGCAATTCATGGTAAATACTTGCTGTGTCTATCTACTCATGGAGATAAATCCTGAAAGATTATGGGAACCATCCCCTTTTTCAACAGAGCATGTAATTATCTTTTCACCAGGCTCATATTACCAACCAGTCCAGGCTAGAAGACTAGTCTTAGATTGCTAACACAACAAAATCTTACACCTTTAGTACTACAGAATTTATCTTATGTCAAAGCAAATAATTAAACTAAAACATTTAATGACCTCCAAAGCTAACGAAAACACATTAAACAGGGGTTTTCTTAAGTGCACTAAACAGTTCAGCATTGAAGTCTAGATTTTACTATTTCTTCAATCTTGGAAATTCATTAAATCTTCCTTTATTATTGGGAGGTGAGAGCTGGTAGTCATTTGCTGCTCCACCCCACCCCCAAACTCAAGAGTACTGTACCACTATTACTACCTGAATGTTTAAATTAGCCATAGTCATTTGATGACACAATCTACTGGAATCCTTCTCATCTGCTCTTTCCCTCTTTTATTCCATGTACCTTACAGCTGGTAACGTGGATGAAATCCAGATGTTATGTAAATCAGCTGCAAATATGTGCTTCTATCTAAGCCTCCAGTGCTTTTACTCATACACAGAAATTGCTTATACTGTCAATGTCTGTGAGATCAGTTCACTGAAACAAAATTAAGTCAGCTGCTATGCTCATTAACAAAAGTCAAAAAGAACCCGCAGCCAAACTCAGTTCTTGACTTAAACGTGGATACCAGTTGGTTATCAAGTTGTTCATTCAATGACAAAATGTACTATTTTGTGTAGCAGCCTCATGGCTTCCCCCCCCTTATAAATTCATTATTCATTACATTTCACTTTTTTGTTTTGATCCACACATACATAACAGTACTATATGAGCTGATTATCTATTCTCTTCCAAGGTTTGTCATTCTTACCTAAATCTGCAGCCCCAGTTCATCAATGAAAATAAAAGCCCGAATTTTTCTCCTATTCTGTCACACAAAATGATATTATTTCTATTTACAACACACTTTTTAGGTAAACTAAGTGGAAATACTGATTAGTCACAGTAGAGTAAAACAAAAATAAATTGAATTCGAGCACTAATACAGGCATAGAATACCACCATATTAAGCACAGTCTACAGAGAGAAGAAAAAAAAAAAAAGGAATAGACACAGATGGGTTTTATTCTAGTCTCATGCAAATACCAGATTTGTGAAGCTGAATATGAATTATCAAATATCAGTGTTTGTATATGTTATATAATGAAAAATTATTTGTCCAACACTGAATTAGAAGGTAAACTGATGACATAAAATTATGAGATGATCCTGTTAAACCTGGTATATTAGACAGTCTGTGTGCAGATAGTAAAAAACTATTCCAATTTTCTTCTCCACACACACACACAAAATGATACTCATAATTCTATTGCCATCAAAGATGGAAGAAAGAGAAACAATGTCCAGTTTTGATTAAGCAATTTCATCTTGGAAGGCACTATGGGATCCTCTTTTTAACAACCTACAAGGCTGTCAAATTTTAATCATTAGTCGTTGTACCAGACTCGCTTCCAAGACTGGTGTCTTTGCAAGGAAAGGAGGGGAAGTAACCAGTAAATATTTTCCACCATTTATGATGCAGAATCCAGTAAGTTGCTTTCACCAAATTAAAATATATTCTTTTTCTTTTTAGTTATATAAATCCATATACATTCACACGTGTGCATATATATATGCACACATAAAAACATCCTATACATAATTCTAAATAATCTTGCTTGTGAGGATGCCTGTGGGGATGTACCGTGCCCAGGAAATGCACCCAGTTCTGTCTAAATTCTAGCTCAGGAAGGATCACCTACCTGCCTGCAGCACACTTAGCACCCAGGAGCAATTCTAAGCGAGGTATCATGCAGGGACTCTACGTAACACGGCAATAGCTAGCTGCCCAACTCTTTATCACAAGTTCCCATTTTTTACTGTGGGTTGGTCTTGCAGAATTTTATCATAAGTAAGCAGCTGAGTGCAGTCTGACACAGCTGAATAAAGGTGTGAGCATGAATGCAAGTAACAGTAAACCAGTTGCTCAGTATGAGGCTGCAGAGAAGTTCTGAATACTCAGAATTGCTCTAAGATCACAGGCAGAAGATACTGAAAGCATTTCTACAAGTGGAGTACTGTAGTATCCTACTGCTGTAAGAGTGACTACGATCAGACAGAGAATTAAAGAAAACTCTGATAGGTATATATCTCCTGATCGCTGGCGACACAAGAAAAAAGAAATGCTTCCAATGAATTAAGAAGAATAATGTGTGTCACAAAGCACAAGAAGAGGCTGACAGCGCAGTGCTGAACAGCCGGGGTAATAACCACCTACAGTTTCCAATTCCACGGTCTCCATGCAGTACGGCTGTGCAAGGAACACAGATGTAACTTGTCTCAAGCTATTTCTTTTTTCCTTTGTCAGATCATAATTTTACTGGGTTTGTTTGGGTTTGCAACAACAGTCGATTGCAAAGATTTTCTACTGGGAAAACTATTCTACGGGTATTGAGAGTTCTCAATTTTCCCACCACAGCCGGAAAACTGGATAGTGCCCTTCCAGGACACTGCTTAACAAGTCCTAACTGATAGTTTAACATATTTGATTATAGGCTGGATTATACCTTATACATTACTGTAAAATATGTGAGGTTATCAAAATGGGCACCAGTTTAGTTTGTAGAGTAATGGTTTACTGATAATTGTGTTTCAGAAAAAACAGTAGAAGTGTGAAAACAAAAATCAACATTCATAAAATTCTGTATTCATAATTATTCGCCAATTTTAACTGGCAAAAATAACTTACCATTTTCATTTCTTATTATTCTGGGCTTTAGGATTCTACATTTTTTACAACAAAATGCCATTTTACATGACATAACCATTCAGTATCAACTGCAGTCAGTCACTGACAGGAGTGCTAAGCAGCAGTGAAACTTTTCAGTACATGCAACCTAAACGGAAGGCCTTTTTTCTCCCTAAATTATACTCTTTCATATCCCATTACTCATACTTTCCACTTCCATTTCCAAAAGCAGGATTTAAAATTTCTTACATATCAGAGATAATGCTTTACCCTTTCTTCTTATTTTATTATGTTTATGTTTTCCCCCTCCTTTTAATTTTGAAAAATGTTGAAGTGGTTGAAGTGAACGAGAAGGAAAAAAAGTCTCTCCTTTCTTTTTGGAAAAAAAAAATAAAATTTTCACCAATCGTTTTTCCTTCTTCCCTCCCTCCCCCAATGAATCAATAAGAAAATAAATACAAACCTTTTAATAAATAATCAGTTTTACAAGTCAAAACGTTTCTGATTTGTAAGACTGCTTTAAAATTTAGATATAACTCTCACTAATTTTGTTTTCCACTTACATGGACAAATTAAAAGTTTTCTGAAGAAAGCATGGAAAACCAGATACTCACATTTAAGAGCAGAGGTTAAAGGCCTTTTTTCTTTAACCAACTTATGCAAACAAAGGGAGAGTTCTACTCTCCTACCTTCTGCAGATTAGCCCTATTTTCCAAAATAAACCCCCCTCAAGTTGCTTTCCATTCTTTTAGCAGATTCATTTAAGCTACTTTCATCTCTCAAGAAAGATAAAAATCTAGTCAACAGCAGAATATAGATCAAAAAGCCTTTGCCTATCATAAACAACTTCAAATTATGGCTCATAAAACAATAACACTCCAAAGTTTATTCACTGTGTCTTTGTTTCAGGAAGGCGTTTTTAGACATTTTACCTACAAGTTCACCTTCTTTCCTCCTACGTACCCACCACTATTACCAACAGGTCTAAAAACATAGAGAAAAAACTATTTCTAAGAACAAGAAATATTATCATAGATGTCTGACAGTATCAAATTGGAAGATTACTACATGCATGTGTACAGGTGTTTAGTATTTCTTCATTTAATTGAACTTACTGCTATCTGGGTGCTTCTGCAGCCACCAAGAAGGTGATATGAGCGCTTTTTGGAGATACACAAAGATGAAACATTTTGGTACCAGGTGCCTTCTTCCAGAAGGACATACTACCATGTGTGTGTAGTTAAGGAACAGGCAAGTTAAACTATTTTTAAAACTTATTCTTGCAGCTGTCTTCATTCTCTTAGTACAGCTGTGCAAGCTATGAAAAGTCTACGTCATAATTTTGTTTTCACTTCTCGTCTCCTCTATAAAAGACACATAATCAGTCACTTCTATGCTGAAGCCTGTAATATACATAATTACTACTACAGTAATTAAACCAAACTTAACAAGTGCTATTTAGTCAGAATCATAGCGGCGCTCACAGTGTTAACTAATGTCTGTTGCTAGTGACAAATTACTCTCAGCACATACTTCATACAGCATATACCATTTCTCTTTGGCTGTATTACTATCGGATAACGAAATCGTTTGTATTTTTTTAAAATAGTTCCCAGAAGAAAAACCCCCAAACTTCCAAGATTAATTATAGGATACTTACGTCCTGTTCTGCATTGGTGCTGCTCTTATGCTCTAATGGGGGTAACCTAGTAGGATTCTAACATCCTGCTGTTACCTCCTTTTTTCTGTCAGACTATATGTAAATATTAATAATTTTTAATAGCTGTATTGTGTAAATACACTTTTTAAAAAAGTCTGTATAAAATATCTGAGAGCTTTTCCAGTCTAAATACTACCCCAGTATTTACTCTCACTACTGTTTGTGAGGTCTCTGATTTCTATAATCATTCTTGCAACTTACAACTCTCACCAAGATCTAACTGACGCATGAAAAGACAGTTTCTGCCATCTCCCTGGGGACTACTCTCAGAATAACACATTATTCATAATGATTAAGTCTAGTGGGATGCACTCCTCAGGAATACCAGAGAGGCTGAATTAGCAGCGTCTTCAAACAAAAAAAAGTCTTCAGAGTAAAACTCTTTTTTCAGACTACATCTGCCTGAACCCAGCATAAGTCTAATGAAATAAAATAATTCTGTGTTTGCATGGCTCACAAATGGTAAGAGTCAACTTCTGTCTCACAGAATCCAAGTTACAGTCTTGAACGTTATTATGAGCACACTTGCCATCTGTACTCAAACGCTAATGGCGCAACTGGATTCACTGTATATGGACAGAAATGGGCTCAGAAAGACTTGGATTACAAAACAGATAAAATATAACAGATGTGCCCATCAGCAGGCAGGCTGGCATTTGCTCCGCAGCAGCTGAAGCTTCCAAGAGTAAGCATACTGGAGTAATTCATTTGTTTTGAGCTTTCAAGTCACAAAAAAGCACAAATTCAAAAGTATCCTAAACTTGAGGAGAGGGGGAAAACAACAACAAAAAAACCCAATCAAAAAAACCCACCCAAACTTCCTTCTGGGACCATGGACAATAAACAAGCTCTAGCTCTAAACCCTATAGTATTTTTCTACTCTGGATCCAGCCTCAGCCAACTCATTCTGCAATTGCCACACGTGCCCAGGCTCTACAGGGAGCTGGGCAGACCAGCTCCCTGCCCACAGGGACTCCAGGCGCATCAGAAATAGGATACAATGAGAGCAAACACCATGATGCAAACTTTCAATGAGCAATCTTGCATTACCCACTTGACTCAAGGAAGTTTAAGCATTGCAAAGCTCACAGACCCCCAGTACACCTCTGGCTAAGTACAAGGCCATGGGGAAAAGCAGATTGTTTTGAAGAGAGGTCCCTCCCCACGGGGGCAGGCACTGCCTGAAGTGTGCTAAGGGAGACACTGAGCCATATACACCATTATACAGCAAACTTGTGCTCCTGCTTGAACAAGAGCTAAGCATTATGCACTTCTACCAGCATCAAAGGGCTTCCTTCCTCATGGGAAAATGGAGATGTCTGAAAATCCTGGGAAAATCTCCTTGGTCTAGGACCTGATCAGTTTCCAAAATCCCACGCAAGTCTGTTAAGGCAAAGGGAAGGGAACTTTCACTCAGAAACAAGATTAGGTGGAAGTTACCAAAGCCAGTAACAGATTTACACTCTGGTTTTTTTTCACAGTATGTTCTGATGGCGTTCCACTTGCAAAGACCATAATTTATTGTGTATGTCACCATGTTCAAGGACAAAAAAAAAAATTTAAGAATCCATCTTTAAATATTTGCCAAGCTTCTACCAGAGTGGCAGGCACATCTGACAAAGTTTTATCCTACTTTACTAGTTCTGGACAAAATGCAACAACTAGAAATACTGTTCCCGAGTTGAAAGACAGAATGTTGGAAGAAGCCCAATTTTCTTCCACTCTACTGATCTGAGAAAGACATAATGACTTGATGAAGTCAACTGCCAAATACTTCTGAGGCAGACTTCAGGAGCACCAGATGGCATTATTCAGAAGTTTTTGTAGTCCTGCTCCTACCGGCTGGTTCAGTGGCATTAAAAATTTGTTATTTTCCATATGAAATCCTACTTCTGACTAAAGCAATATTTCCACTACAAGAAGTTACGTGCTTAGAGGTGACAAAAGGCAGACTGAGTTTTGTCTAATAAGTCTCCAGCCTTCAAATGAAATTAATATGTCGTTAGGTGGAAGAATAAGTTACAATCAATACTGTATCTATTCTAAAATTCTAAACAAACACACAATTGATTAAAAATTAGATCTTGCAGATCATACGCATCCCAACCTTGTCTTGCCAGTTCCAACTCTGAAAAATTCAACTTCTCAATCATTCAATTTAATGCCAAGACAGCTTCTAGTTTTATGTAAGAACACCTTATTCTACCTACATTTGTACGGAAAAACATCCAATTCTGTACAAAAGATTCTCCAAAGGCTATCAGAAATACTGCGTAGAGAGGACCTCAATATCAGAGTCTAATGCCAGAATTTATGCACTGCGGGGATTTGCATTAAAGGCAGCACAGATCTGAGTTTTCAACACATCAGTACATAACCGAATGGATATCAATATCCTGTGTAAAGGAGGCACTTTCATAGTTGTCCTCCTCTCTTCTCAATACAAAAGGAAATAACACTATAATCTACTTTGTTGTAACTGGAACTGGGCTGGCAGAATGAATGCCAGGTGTAAGAGCTGCAGCACTTGATTTTAGGTCTGGTCAATTACTTTAAAAAAAAGTTGAGACTACTAGCTAATAATGATGCTGACTGCTACTACCCCATCCTAAGGACTGACATCATCTTTGAGAATCAGTACATAAATATACAGATTAAGAATCTGAGTGCACCTGATTTACAAAAGTCATTAATTAGGAATTTTTTAATGAGCCTGTTATACAAAGAGAGAGCAACAGAATGAAATGTTAATGTCAACACTCTGGTTGTGAAATAGTTCCCCTCCTATTCCTCCTCCTCTTTCCCCTTCAACTCAAGTGAAAAGTTTAGTTTGACCTTCTGGCAATTATGTTCTCATTGCTACAAAATCTGCTGATCTTATTTCAACATTCCTAAGTCTACTTTGTTCAGATTTCTGGTGGGCATTTATAAAACAGCACAGATTAACGGTCACGATCAGAATTAGCAAACTAGCTGAACAACATGAAAATATCTTCTAACATATGGTCTCCAGGAGGCTGCACGTGAACACAACTGCCATTTCCCAAAACGGCCAGCAGCACACGAGGGAGACTGCACTTGCACCAGCAGCCCAACATGAGACTCTTCAGGGCAAATCAGTAATGGAACATCCCCAGTACAAGATAACAATTAAGAGGAGACTAAAACACGGACATTGAACAGTCAGACCAAAAATATCAAGCATTACTAGAAATGTTTCACTTATACAAAACACCCAACAACGTCTTTGAAAGGTACTGAAATAAATTAATATTGAGGCATGCAGCAGCTGGGGGAAGTCTTGTATTTAGTAAGGCATCCTCATTTGCAGGCCTTATTTCTCTAAAGTCGGCATGAGCAAAAGGCAGTGCAGGTTTTTGAGTGCAGAATAATCTTCAAAGACCAATTTTCATCATTCTGAAATAAGAAAACAGTGTTGCAATACCTTGGTATGTTAATGGAGACTTTAATAACTTATTTATGTGAACTGTAAATTTACAGGATCCCTCAAAACAAATAAACAAAAACCCACATCAATGAGACACATTTCTGCCAGTGAAACAGCTTATTATTTACAACCTCAATTTTGAAAACACTTATTCATGTGCTTAATGTTAAAGACTGCAGTTAGTACCACAAAGGTCAATGAAGTCATACAAGTAAATTTATATCTACACGAAAAGCATGCACATAAATGAGTAAAGTGTTTTTAATGGACATTTTTGTTTTAATAGAATTGATGTAGAAGCCTTTATTTTTTATTATTTTTAGATGACATTTATAAGAGTGCCTTAGATCAGAAGTGGTTTCTCCAAAGATTAATAACTGGTGAAAGAGAGAAATTGAAGGGCAGGTATGTATTTTGGGGGGGGTTTGGGTGGGGTTGGGTTTTTCTTAAGATACAATCAACGTAGTCCCTTGAGAAACAGTGCTAGGACTACTGTTGCTGGTGTATTAGAGGTTTTTAGAAAGTAGGACAAAAATGGAACAAGTTAAGTTAATTAGAACAATCATCTCAAAAAAAAAAACAAACCACAACCCAAAAACCAGCAAACACGAGAAGCTGAGAGAAGAGTTCACAACAGTAACTGATAAAACTGAATCTGCAAGAAGCACGAAGGCACACTCAGGAACAAAGCACTGGTATCACTATGGAGACCATTTGAAACTATCAGGTCAAACTTCAGCTGTGATCAGAAACAGAACATTAAGATTGTTATGCCTATGAAAAAATAGGCGAGGAGGAAGATCCCGGGAGCGGCAGACAGTCTCAGTTCAATTCCCAGGCAGCAAACAGAGCAAGTCCAAACAGAAACTATCTCCAGACACAAGGAGGTGACATACAGAAGCCACCACTTATTTGCTCTTGAGCAACCCACCTTCCATGATGAGATGGCTGGCTCTGTGGATGAGTGGACAGCAGCCCGTTTCATTTACCTTGACTTTATCAAGGCTTTCAGCACTCCCCAACATCAAATACCCCATCACTTCTCCTTGTAACCAAGCTGAGGAGATACCAACGGAATGGGTGGACTACAAGGTGCGTGAAAAACTGGCTGGACCATCAGGCTCAAAAGGTACACAGTCAGTGGTTTGAAGGAGGTCATACTGGGGCTGATGCTGTGTAATGTGTTTACCAGTGACCTAGGCAGAAGGAAGCAGCGCACACTCAATACACCTGAAAGCGAGAAGAAAAAGGGGGACACTGTGGACAGGCTGAAGGGCAAGGCTGCTGCAGAGGGACCTCCGCAGGCTTCTGGAACGGCCCCCCGGGAGCCTGTGGAGGGTCAGCCCAGGGAAACGCAGCGGCCTGCAGGGACCAGGGCAGCTGGGGGCAGCCGCTGAGAAGGGGGGCAGCTCGGCAGGGGAGGCCATGGGGGTCCTGGTGGGCAGCAAAATGAATGAGTCAGCAGTGCACCCTTGCGGCAATGAGGGCTAAACACACAGCCGGCTGCACAAGCCATCAGGTGATGGAACTGATCACTCTGGAGGCTGCATCAGGAGACCTGTGCCCAGCGTGAGAGATGGGGACAACCTGGAGGCAGTTCAGCGGAGGACCGCCCAAAGTGCTCAAGTGTCTGCAGCAAACGATGCAGGAGGAAAGACTGAAGGGCCTGGGTTTGTTTAACCTGGAGAAGAGAAAGCTAGCGGTCTTCCACCACCTAAACAGGGGCCACAGAGGAGACAGTCTGACTCGGGACACAAGTAATAGGACAAAAGCCAGCAAGCACAGGTCTGACTGAACATAGGGACGACAATTCTTCACACAGCCACCAAGCACTGGGACAGGCTCCCAGGCAGGCTGTGAATCTGCATCCTTCGACACCTTCAAAATTCAGCTGGGTAAGACCATGAGCAGCCTCACCTCACTGTGAGGAGGCAGCTGGATGAGGTGACCTCCAGAGTTCCCCTCCAGACCAAGTTACCATGTGACTCCAGGGTAACTGGTGTGAAATGGCTTCGCTATGATTCAGTGAAGCCGGAAAGCAGTTGAATTGAAAATCCAAAGACTACAAATGGACTTGTCATACTCATTAATAAAACACAGCTGATTTCTTCAGACTCCAAATACAGAACCTCAAGCATGGTTACACTTGAAGCCTGTTCTTCATCTCCGTTCCGCAGTACATCTTACTGTTACCTCCAGGCAAATACAGGCTGGTTCCTAACAGACTTGGCGCTCCAGGCAAAAGGACAAAGATCTGCAGCATTTAGTCATTAAGTGAGACCAGATCTTTTCTTGTGTACTCTTTTCTGATAACTACCTGGACTGTTGAGGGTAATCCAGAATACAAAGAACCATCCAGAAATGCTACTTTTTTGTGTGTGCAGAACTACTGAGAAAAATATTGTTAAGATAAATACAGAGTTAGATTACCTTTGACACTAATCCTGTAAAGTTTAAAATGGTTTCAACTTCAAATTATATAACTGCTTCACGCAAAACAATGCCACAAAAATTAAAACTTAATATAACTAATGTAACTTATTTGTTATCCTAAAACATTAGAATAACTTCACTACAAAAAGAACAAGGCACATTTTCTAACAGGAAATCTAAAACTCACATAAAAACTTCAGCAGTGAATCCCAAAAGTCAAGGTACCGAAAAGGCCGTGTACCCTGGGTACCGATTCTCTTATCCTTATCAGCAATAAAAAGTTGTAATTGCTGTATACACATAGAAAACGTATGTCTATGTATTAACAATATGCACTACCAACAAGCAAATGCAGTTTCTTTTCAGGAATGGGGTGGAGCGTTCCCACTTCTCACTCCACAAGCAGACTGAGTGGACTGGAAAGCAAAGCATTTTCTGATGCATGGAGCAGTATCGCTTACATTAAAAAATAATCATAAAATCTCACGACTTTTGCCCATACTAAGGACAATCTGCTGGAACAATTATATGTTCATGAAAGAAATCAAAAGTCTTTAGCAGAACGATACTTAATAAAAAACTTCAAGTCTAGTTTTACCCCCTCAAAAAAGGGGGTTTGTTTTGTTTTGTTTTCAAAAGTAAGAAAAAAAACAACCAAACAAAAAAACAACCTACCACTTTAAGCAAACAATTTAGGACCACCTCCTTTTAAAATTTGCGACCAAATGCTCTCCTGCTCTATAACTATCTCTACACAGCAACTTTGATTCAGTTTTTACCAATAAACTAAGGATATGAAAGTTCCTTTTGATAAAGCATGCACACATGTACCATACACAAAATGTTAACATCAGCATGGATGTTATAACTAGCCTCCAGTTTAAGCCCTTCTAGTAACACCATTGAGTACTTACATAGAAAAAAAATTTATAAAACTTAGCCTTAAAGTGTAAAGACTCCTTAAGGAAAAAAACCCAAACAAACATAAGTACTTTTTAAAAAATCTAAGTAATTATGACATTTTAAAAAATTAACTATAAGGTTGTTTACTATAAATTGAAGTTTCTGTCATTCTCAGCAAAGATTACGGCGGGTTTTTTTCCCTAAATTCCTCCCTCAGACTTTATGAGAGGGAAAGACGTGACCTTCATATTTTAGGGGGATACTGTATATGAAGGAATTAGCAAATATACCTGCCCCTCTGATCAAGAAAGGCAGGTGTTGCTTATGATATGTGAATGACATTGGAATGGTGTTTCCTGTATTAACAGTATTATGCTTAATTTTGCACAAATGGGATTTACAATATGAGAAATTTAGAAAAAGATGTGTCATAGAAAGCCAACTTTTTAAACTACCATTCAAGGCAGTCGTTCCCATTTAAGATGATGCTATGTCATGCAGCAACACGCATGGATGTCCTGCCACTTATTCAGTAAAGTTCCCCTAAACAGTAAAGAAACTGCTAAAAAATTGACAAAATGCAAGAGCTTTGAAATGATCAAATCTGCTTCACAGATTTTACAAGGTAGAAGAGAATTTATACACAATGAAGAAAGAGAAGTGTAAGAAAATGTGCACCCACAGAATTTCTCCTCTATAAACTCAGGAATACATTTCTGGAATTTCAAACACAGAATTTGCTACATACATTCAATATAAAAGTGAACAGAAACCTCACAGAATATTTAAATAAACATGCTTTGATTTGGAATTGTGATCAGTTCTGCCAACCAACACACTCAACAGGGTTATAAAGTTATTCTGAAAGTGTGCCAAAAAGATATCCTCTTAAGAATACAACCCTTTCTCTGGAAATGATAGACTTACTTCAAGCTGCGAGAAATTAAGTGTTCCTTGCACTGACTACATCCCAGAGCATGCTGGTTGAAACTGATGCAGACACATTCATCAAATATTTGCAGCTAGGACAAAGAGGACAAGTTCCACATTGTATTGAATTCATAAATGCATGTGCTATAGAAATGTTTTAATGAAACAAAAGGACGATTGTATCGGTTCCACCAGCCAAGGCTCCTACCTACATAACAATACTAAGACACTCTCTAAAGGGTGGTTGTATAAATGGGTATTCTGTAAGACTGCAGAACAAACGAGTATACCTAACTTGGCCTTTCCTGTCAGCACTCCAATTCCACCCAAAAGAACAAATATATTAGTCATTTTTTAAAAAATGTAATATGAGGTAATCATGCTTTTCCTTATTTTTAAATTGTTCTATTCTTCTGCTCATTCTCTACATGGCTTTTGCATTTAACTGGGCCTGAGTGCAAAAAGAGATCATCTGGTTGCATCTGAAAATGTATGAAAGGAGATAAGAGTTCCTTTTCTCTCTGTTGTCTCATTAGGTGTGCAGCTTCTTGAGCTGAAATGGGGAAAAAAAATTAAAATCTTAGTTTGTGTAAGCTGTCATCTTTTTATGCTCAATTTTTTGTTGAGAAATTGGAAATGACATTACAGGTGGATATTAACTTATTTCATATAGCCTCTAGCAGTGACCAGTGCCTGTACAAATCCAGTAGATTCTAAGTGAAATATCTACGAAACTCAATGGCTCAATCAGTTTCTTCAACTTATCTTCTCTGCCTCATTCCATTTATCTTATTTCCTCCGATCACTATACCATCTAATTTAGCGCCTACCACCACAAACATTTATTGCTAGCAATTGTTACAACACTACTCTCACAGGTTAATTTCTACAAGAACAAGTCCTTAGATAATGATAAATTGCAAAGTAATTATACAGTGCCACAAACTTTATGATTCTCTAGGCAATGTTAGGAAAAAAATCAATAAATAAGTAATCATGCAACTTCTCAAAGGCACTGAAAATAAGGAAAACAGGGCTTAAGAAAAATGAAAACAGCAATAGAAGTATAAAGTAACAAAGATTCTCTTTGCTAACTTGAGGGACTTTGTGGTAGTGGTTGGGGAAGTCCTCTAGACTGACCACACTAAATTAACTCCTATCCACTGCCAACCAGAAATAGGATCGCTCTTTTCCTATGCTGTGCCCAGCTAGCTGGCAGTAAAGCAGATTTATAGAATAAAAACAAATCAGTATTATTTCTTCCTGACTCTTGTTTTCTCCTGATTATCTTCTGAAAGCTTTGTAATAGAGCCAAAGGTAATTTATAACCAAAGTTAAACAAAATGAATAACAGGAAACTGCGAAGTGTTAGATTTCTTTACAGGGTACCACTCCAAAAGGTAGACAAAACATACTGGCTTAGGGAGGCAGCTATAGTAAACTACGCTTCATTAAACACATGAAGAGTTTAATTCTGTTCAATAAGCTTTTGTTAAATTTCTGCTTCCTTGAAATCAAATTGGTCATAAAAAAGAAAAAGTGAGGTAACTTTAAAGGATTACAGCAGGAAGGCATCTGTCGTCCCACAGACATTCAATGCATTCATACTGTATTAGTGAAAGGGCTGAGAAAAGTGATGGAAACTCCAATTTCGCAGCACTACAAAGCACAGTGCTATTCAAGCTGTCCTTCAGTGGGATGGCCAAATGAGGTTAATGATTCTAACTTTGAACATTCTTCCCCAAAACCCATGCTGTAATCACTGCTCCTGGGACCAGCAATGCAGGAAAATCATTTCCATCCAATTTTCTGCTATGAATGACTGCAGAAATGGACCAGCCAACACATCCGCACAACAGTCCACACAAACCGTTCAAACACTCCACTTTTTAATACACATGTATTGTGAACACAAGAATTTCCCTCTGCAGATTACTACTGCAGTCCTTCAGCCATTCTCACCCAAGGTAAGCAGGAAGCTTTCAAGGACTTTTACTCCTACATTTACTCTTTGCTGTTCCACAAATCAAACTTCTTAAATTAACATATACTTTCACTAACCTCACATTCCTTCCCAACAAGCCACAGAAAATATTCACTTACATCTGCATACCCAACCAGACTGACAAATAAGTCTATAGAAAGAAACATGCTAGGAATGCTTCCCCCTCTCCACCCAAGGGCCACACTAGGTCAGTCACTTCTAAGGTTAAGCTGGAGGTGACCAAAATTCTGCAGAGCAGGGCCAGACACAGGAACACCGCAGCAGTAGCCAAGAGGATGGCAGGATTCATATCCTTCAAGTACTCCCATTTCTACAGCCACAGTCCTTACCAGTTGTATTGAGTTTGCATGGCAAGGGTTTGGTAGCGGGGGGCGGGGGGAGCTTCTGTGTGAAGTTGCTAAAAGCTTCCCCTATATCCAACAGAACCAACGCCAGCCAGCTCCAAGATGGACCCACTGCTGGTCAAGGCCAAGCCCATCAGTGACCATGGTGGCACCTCTGGAATAACAGAGTTAAGAAGGCAAAAAGTTGCTGTGTAACAGCAACTGTAGCGAGGGAGAACATGCGAGAGGAACAACCCGGCAGGCACCAAGGTCAGTGAAGAAGGAGGGGGAGGAGGTGCTCCAGGTGCCAGAGCAGATATTCCCCCGCAACCTGTGGTGAAGACCATGGTGGGGCAGGCTGTCCCCCTGCAGCCCAGGGATGCTAACGGTGCAGCAGGTATCTACCTGCAGCCTGGGAAGGACCCACACAGTTGGATGTGCTCAAAGGAGGCTGTGACCCCATGGGAAGCCCATGCTGGAGCAGGCTCCTGGCAGGACCTGTGGACCAATGGAGAGAGTAGCCCACGCTGGATCAGGTTTTCTGGCAGGACTTGTGACACTGTGGGGGACCCACGCTGGGGCAGTCTGTTCCTGAAGGACTGCACCCCATGGAAGGGACCCACACTGAAGCAGGGGAAGAAAGTGAGGAGGAAGGAGCAGCAGAGGTGACGTGTGATGAAAAGACATCAAACGCCATTCCCCGTCCCCCTGGCGCCACTTGCGGGGAGGAGGTAGAAAACGGGGAATGAAGTTGAGCCTGGGAAGAAGGGAGGGGTGGTGAACACTTAGTTTTATTTCTCATTATCCTACTCTGATTTTGATTGGCAATAAATTAATTTCCCCAAGCTGAGTCGGTTTTGCCCATGATGGTAATTGGTGAGTGATCTCTCCCTGTCCTTATCTTGACCCACAAGCCTTTTGTTGTATTTTTCTCCCCCTGTCCAGCTGAGAAGGGGAGTGACAAAGCAGCTTGGTGGGCACCTGGCAGCCAGCCAGGGTCAACCCACCACACCAGTGTAAGGGCTACATTCAGCCCACATGAGGAGCATACACGGTAGCTTGTCCTGAGGCTCTAGATTCCCAGCTGAGAGCCAGGAGCCATAGCGGACTCTGCCTTACCAGTGTGCTTCAATGTCACAAAAAGGTTTAGAAAAGGCAAGAAGAATGAAAAAGCTAGGGAATAGCTTCTGTTCAAGGAACAAGTAAATAATTTACAATTCTTCAGCCTGGGAAAGGCAGGGCAAACAGGTAGTTTCACAGGCCTCTGTCATAGCACAGGTTCACTGAGAAAGGCGAGTGGGGAGAGATACAACTGTTGAGGAACCACAAGTGCAACCAGCACGTAGCAGGCTCAAAAGAAAAGAAAGTAATTCTTCAGAAAAACACACGGCTAACCTGTAAACAGTTTTACAAAAGAGTACTGTGAAAGCTGAAAATATACACAAATTGAAGGGGAAGCTGGACATGTTACCAGAATAGAAGTCCGCTGTGCACTCTGACTCATGAAGCCTCTGAAGATGACTGCAGCCTGGGGTAGAATTAATGAATACTATGCGCTTGCTCTCTTATGTATTTACCAATCTGTTTACCTTTGGCCACTGCTCAGACTGGGAACACTGACCTATACAGACCTCTGAACATGCCTATGCTTATGTTTTACAGAAAAGGAAGTTACATGTGTATTTGCAGGTTTTTATTCCAATTTCTTCCAGTATTCCACATTTCCATCATCAAAAACATTATCCTAAATGACAGACTAACATAATGGATAAGACTGATACTGATTTTTACTTTAGTAATTGCTTTGGATCAAATTGTAATTAAAGAGTACCTTGTCCTTAATCAGTATAATTTGGCACAATAACATAGGAAAATGCAGAAAACTGATAAATACTGAGTTAGTAAATAACATCATCTAAACTGAATCAGTTAGAGACATAACTGCCTAGTCATGTTGCAGGTCCTCCAAGACACACACCAATATAGTCTCAATTTATCAAAAAATCTCTGATTTGCCCAATCTGCACACTATGAATTTTTTAGAAACAATAAATGCAGTGAAGTAATTTAAATATTAAAAACATGACAAAATACTATGTTGCTAGCAGTGATAAATCAATAATTTGCATTTTGATACTCTTGACACAGGCTACAGCCTAGTTTACCCAACCTGTAAGACCAGACACTCTCTAAGACTCCAAAATAATATCTTGAAAGAAATATCTTGCAGTCTAAGCTTTCTAACATGCACACAGGACGTTTAAACACAAAAGTCAGAAGTCTAAGTTAATACAAACTCCCTGAACACTCCCTTCAAAGAGTGTTTTCTTTACACTTGCTCAGGACCACCTTCTGTACTTGCCCCCAGCAGAGCTCCTTCCTTGCCATCCCTCCAGGTGCTGTAATGTTGTATTATTTATTGCCTGTATCACAGTCTCAGGACGAGGGATGAGGAGTGCTGTTATTCCCATTTGTATGTGTCTGGTATCTTCTGGGATGCAAAACCAGCTGAGAAGGGCTCAGAAATACCTCCCTCATTCTTGGATGAATACCCTGAATAGCAGGTTACCATGGCAAAAAAAGATGAGAGGCAGGACCACCACACTTTTTCCAGCCTTCCCCCTTTCAGGAAAAAAATAAGGTAATTTGCATATAAGACTGCCTCACATGCCACAGTGGGCATCCAACCATTGCTAAGTTTTATATAGGATATCATTATTGGAAGGTCAAGGCACTAAGCTTTTTCATCTGGTGAGAAAGGAGATCAGGAACAGTAAAGAAATAATTCATTGGTCCTATTTTCACCCAGGCAGGGCAGACACAGTGCCTGTTCTTTTTCAGTTGGATGCAGATAACTAACTAAATATTTCCTGCTGCCTATGATAAAAACCCCCACATTATTTAACCACAAAAACACATCCAGTGTTGACAAGAAATTGAGATACAATTTACAAACAAAATGCAATACACATGACTTTGGCTTCCTTCACTGACATTTAGTTGCCACTACATGAAAAGTTCCTAAAAGCTAACTAGAGAGACTATAGGCTAAGAAACATCTATTTAAAAACGCACTTTATTTATAGCCTATTAATTTCAGGCAGATGGCCCTGGATCAATATTTATAGTATTTTTAACCAAAAGTTGTTTAAAATAAATTATTTAATTCAAAACCTATTAAAAATAAATCCCACTGCCTTGCAACCTCTGCAGTTTTACTACTGCAGCACCATGCAATTGGTAGCAACGTGAGGAATGCAGGTGTTGAAGAAGAGTGCAGATGGAAATACAGCGCTTCAGAGAGTTTGCCTCAAATCTATTCCAAGCTTTGAAGATAAGGATATTTCAGATCCTCCTCCGAATGGGGGAAGGGTGACAACAAACAATCTTAACTCTTCTCTTTCAACAAGTGTTTGACTAATAGGGGTGGTGGTCTCCTGTGCAAACTTAATATTTGAGCCTGGGTTCAAAGTATTCTCAGGAATACACGAGCTCCTTTTATACAGAACAGACTAGGTCTGCTTGGGTAGTTGAGCCCTGTAAGAACTTCTCAGAAGGGCAAACTAGCCCATGCAGAGAATCCTGGCCCTGAGACTCCAGACACTACTGCACAGGGTGGAAATCAAGCCCTTGTAATCCTACTTAAGCACTCCATAGATTCACATTGCTTTAAAGCAAAACAAAAAAAACCAAACACCCCAAAAACCTGTCTGCCATCGAGCTACACTGAAGAGACCTAACTTTGCCAACATGCATGGGAAATAGTGCTTTCTCATTTTTTCTTGTCTCCTTAGAAGGAGATTTTTCCTCTTAAATATTAGCTACATGTCCCTAAGAAGTCAGAGAAACCAGAGTCTGAAGAAAGCAAATGTTATTTTGAATGATAATGTATTATTTTGCTTTCTAATTTAAACAGTTATAAGAAGCACCAAGTTCAGATTTGGTATAAACACATCCAATGCCACCGAATATAAACATCTTCCTTACAGCCAGTAAGGATCAGCATGCCATTTTCAAATGTATCAGGCCTGTGCACCCTGACCACAAACATCCATTCTTAGCCTAAACTACTGAAGTTCTCTTTTCCACCATAAGCAATGACTACATTACCACACACTCTCCAAACAGTAAACTCGCCCATCTCAGATACTAATTAGAGGATGAAACTAAGCTGTTGTCTAAATTTAACAGGGAAGGCCAGAGTTAGGGATCGTAATTCTGGCCTCAAGGGCATTCCAGTCACGTCCACTGCCTCCAGCCAGAGCCCACAACTCTTACATCCTCCAGCTAAGTCAGTAATACAGCTTCAGAAAGCTCTACCTCCTCTGCCTGCAAGGCACCACTCTGCAGAAGGATATGTTCTCATTAGCTCTTTGAAAGACATGCAATAGAAAGCCAAGTCACTGGACCACATAACTGCAATTTTTACTCATCGTTCCCAAATATCTGTAAATTCCCAGAAGAATCCCTGAAGAAAGAAGTCTCAAGAAGTGGGCCTTGTTCTAGCCACCACATACATATATGTAATTCTGAAAATGTTGAGTGTTGTGTTTTCCCTCCCCCCTCCCCTTTTTCCACCAGTTTTTGCTGTTACTGACAAACCTAAGAAAGAAAAAGAAAAAAGTTCTGTCACAAAAAATTGCAATTAGTGGCAATTGCTGCATCTTCATTTAGATGGTCTGTAGCCTACCTGAAAGGCAGTTTTCAAATTTCTCAGGAAGAGCTCTTTGTGGGTGTATGTTAAAACATGTGCTTATTCCCCTAATATAACCCATCAGCATGATTTGTGACATACAACTTTTAATTTAAGAGCTGTGGCCTCACTGCTGCTTTATCACTTACCACATATCAGACAAAGAAAACATTATGTAAAAAAGTGAATTTATATTGCAGAGCTTTCCAAAATAAGAAATAAAAAGTGTATCTTCAAAACATTTATGTCTGAAAGGAAAAAAAATACACTGGAAAACATTTTTAACTGACTGCTTGGGTCAGGCACAGTAGCTAAAACAAGGTTGTTACAGACAAATCGAAGAACAGAAATACAGTGCCACTAGAAGGTTTAGAGTTGCGTTATCAGTTTTGATCTATATACCTTCACATAAAGTCCTTAATACAATCCCTTTCAAACAGCTTGTTTCCACAGTTCTTGACTGATCTCCTTATAGCCCACACTCTTTTTATCATCAGTCACATTGGTCATTCATTCTATTTCAACTACATTTGAAGAAATGCTCCTCCTTAAAGGATGAAATTTCTCAAGGGAGAGGTGTGTTTCACACACCCTCATCCTGGCAACGTCCCTCAAGTTTCCCAAGGACACTGATCTCTCGGTCATACTCACTAGTCAAACCAATGTAACTTCCAGTATTACAAATTACAGTATCTTAAGCTGTATCTGAAGTCTGTTACCTCCTAGGCTTAGCTTACCACCTATAAATATATTCAGGAATTAGTTGTAAAACCTACATTAAAAACATGAAGCCTGAAAATTTACAGGAAATATTTTCCAAAACCAAACGGTCTTTTGGGAAGCTGAAAACACATCCCCCCCTGCCCTTCCCCCCTCAACCAACTTGAGAGAACGCTTAAAAATGACTGCCAGTCTCATGTAAAGAAAGAAAAAAATAGTTGTTCTGCAGATTTATCAATGATGGGGGTTACAGCATTACCAGAACTACATATCAAGAAGACCAAGTGTTTGTTTTTACATGCAAGTATCAGCTCATCCCTCTAACATTTTTGTTAAAAAAACCTGCAAGACTACAAAAATCTCCATAGAGTCACAAATATATTTAGAGACATATTAAAAATTTTATAATTTAAATGTTACATTTATATTGCCAAATATTTTCTCAAATTCTGTATATTCTAAAACAAAGGAGCCATTCACAACAATCCAGGTTTTACCCAAACTGCACACAACCATCACATATTTCAAAATGGAAAAGTAAGAAGCAAGGTCAATTTCTTAAACTCAGCTGCATGATATTTAAACATGGTGAGAAGTTGTGCAAAAAATATAGGAAAGATGGGTTGATTTACAGGTATTAAATCTTGAGAGGAGGACAAAGGTTCTTCTTTGAAGTTTGAGGAACACAGATGTCACTTCCATGTTGACTTCAGTAACTCCTGCTTTGCTATAAGCAGTCATATTTGTCTTACAAGTCAGTCTTAGCATACCTAAGCATTTTACTGATTAAAGGTAGGTTAACCTGAAATTGTTCAAATTAAATTTGAATGGTCCACTGAACCCTTAATGATGTCTAATCCCTTCCTTTTTGAGATTGTGGACATTTTTTTCTAAAAGGCTGTTGAAAAAACTATCTTCAAATAAGCCTGAGAAACTTAAGTCTCAGAGATATTCAGAACAAGAGAGTAACCAGATCCAACTTAAAAACAGGAAAAACTGTAGTGAATAATTCCACTTGAAGTTAGTATAAAACACACAAACACTTAAGTCTTGAAAATGAAACAGTATAGTTTATGCATGTGAAGTTTGTGTCATGATTTAAATACCTATTTCACAAAACAGCCCCTTACAATAACATCTTTACAATTATTAATTAGCATTACCAGAATCTGAACATCTGGTAAAATTATTCAAAAAACCTTTGTGACTGAAAAGCTTCTGAATACTTTTGCTGACTATAATGTCAAAACAGTCACCAAAACCTCCTAGTTCTAGTCACAAACTATCTTCGCATTAACTATTAACCATCCTGTTTAGGAAACTTCACATTTCAAAAATAGAGAACCATTAATTTGTAAATAGATTTGAATCCACGTATACGCTCACACATGTAGCATAAGCAATAACATAAATTACACACAGCTTTAAATGCAAAATTACATGTCTTTTCTCCACCAGTTAACAGGTCATAAGACCAAAAAGCACACAAGTAATTTAATCCTATACATGTATTTTACTACTTACTTATTACTTGATAGCATCCAAGAAACTCTTATTTTAATATTCTTGGAGAGGCAATTAAAGGCAGCACTGCACAAAACGGGAAAATACAAATATCCCCTGTGCATATTTCAGTGCTGAAACAATACAATAAGCACATCATAATTTATTCCAAATGACCGTGAACTCAACTACTCTTGAAAAACAGAAGAAAAAAAAAAAGAAAAAAGGATAATCTAAATATCAACAGTTGCTAATATAGGCATAGGCTTTGCAAGGAAGTTTCCTACACAGGGAATCTTCACTGGGATACTGACTCCAATTTCTGAGCTGAAAAGCTTCAGCTCACTTAGCAGACAGTAGGAGAATCATATTATATTACAGCTAAGGACTCTGAATTCTAATGCACCCTTACCTTAGCTTTTTATGCTAGCTATATTATTTAATTCATAATTTTAGGGATTGTGCTTTTAGTAGATGTATATAATGCTTTATAGAGAATAATGCATATATTTATAATTTTAAAGTATTTTTGGTGTAGGAAACAGGGCTAAGCCTTTCTTAACCAGATTTTAAAAGTGCACAAATTTATCCTATCAATTCTGAAAAAATGTGTTTGTACACATTAGTTCAGCTACTGCTGTGCTTTCATAAAATAAGTGTCTGAATTGGTATTTCAAGCATTCCTGAAATCATCTTACGTGTTAGAAGATGGGATGGTCAGTAGCCAGTATCTCTAAAGCAGGATTTCTTATGATGTGAATTTTAGCATAACTACATTCAACAAGTGGTTCAAATGTGCCTACACTTGGTTCAGTGCTCATGGAGAGGCTGGACATCACTAAGTTCTCTCTGCTGCTGTTTTCATATGAAAAAGACGATGTCCTGCTTGCTCAGATCATGCATAGTCCCAGCACAATCAGCTGACAACTACTGAAATCGCAGCGACAACAAGAATGGCTCAATCTTGTTATTTTTATGAAAGTTAGATGAGTCCTATCATGAAACAAAGATGAATGCTAAGAGCAACAGCACAGTATTTTGCATTTTTCTAATTAACTGTATCTATACGTTAAGAATGACATAAATTTAAAGTAAACAAAGTTGTAACTCTTTCATAGCGCCCTAGGGACCAGAGCACTATGGTTGCAGATGTGCCTTTTACTGCAAGGAAAGCTGTTCATTCTTTAGATACTGTGTCTTGTAGCTACTGATTTTCTTTATTTAATATTTGTCCATCTTATATTCTACAGCATCTTTTATCAAATCTCTAGAAGGGATGGGTTAACAGATGCTCAGCTGCCTCTTCTGCCTACACTGTACGCGCAAATACCGTTCCAAACTGTGTTTAATAAACGTGGTCTATTTTCGGTTTCCCCCACTCTGCTTCCTTTAGGATGATTATGGCTAAAACATCGGTCTTAGAACAGATGCTGTAATATGGTGTTCAAAGGACTCCGCATAAATGTGTATGGGTTTGCTTTCATGAAGACTGCCTCACACTCTGCATTTCTAAAATCCATGCCAACATAGAAAGCTAGGTAATGCTGACTATTAACTGGAATCTCAAGGGAAGTACATAAACCAGTAATTCTTCAGATTACATACTCCCATCCTAGTATGAGATCCTTAAATGATTATCAGCAGCTTCACTGAAAGCAACAGTTGATAAAGAGAAAGCTGATGTAGAGTTCACTACATTACTAGGGGAAAATAAATTCTCTGTAAGGTCACATTTCAGTCTTTATTTTAAATCTCTCTTGGGGAAGGGAGGAAAGAAAAAAAGCATTCACAACTTTCATCATCTGTTTAACATTCTTAAAAATCATTTTTAAAAAATTTAATAGTGTAGGACTTTCCTTAACCTCCAAAGATTAAGACGCAACTCTGTGAAAAAATATTATTTTCCCCATTTAAAAATGTTTGTGTATGCTTTTCTGCTAGTTTGCCACTACCTTAATTATCATTCTCCTACTGCAGTTCCCCAGGAACTGTCAACAGACAAAACCTTGCAATGCTAATCAGAAGGGTTAAAACAAACCTACGTTACAGAACTAAACCAAGAATGGTCTGTTGGTCCACTAGCTGACTCAGGACCAATTCTGAGGAGCACCCACAGGAGGAGAAAGTAGTGTTGTGGGAACAAACACACAAATAGGGAAGCTTCAGTCTTTCACAGAGCTACTGCACAAATTAAAACCGCTTGCAGTGACTAGCTCAAGTTTTCCCTAAACAGAGAGAACTTTGAAGTGTACTCACGTAAATTAGCTTGAACGTTAAGAATAAAAACTGTTTCAAAATCAATGGGAGTGGGAGGGGAAATCAGTGATGTTTTACGGTCAGGCAAGGCCACTGAACCCAGACAGCCCAACGCATGGCACGCATCTTCAATCTGCCACTTACCAATCTCCGTTCTTCCCAGGTGGATTTAGCAGATGAACTGGATAAACTGTCCCTTTTCTGGCTGCTGAACACTGACACCATGAACTACATTTGTTTAAGATCTCTTAAGTTCTCTGGGCCTTTTTAAATAGGTATGCATTATTCTGTGACTTAGAAAGTGAAGTGCCAAGTATCAATATGTCATTACATTCTGAGATGAAGACAACATGCCCCTCGGCAGGTTCAGAGGGCAGAACAACAGAGTTGCCCTCTTTTTTTCAGGCAGAATGGAAGCAAGCAGAAAAAGCAGAAGATGAAAAGCATGTGCAGCTTCGAATTCCTCCAGTAAATAGATTTTCCACTTCACTCAGAAAACTACCATATAATTTCACACATTTTTTTCAAATTGCACTTTATTCCTCATAATTGGATTTTTCTCATTTTTTTCCTCTGAATGCCTGTCTGTCTAGCTACCATTTCTCCTCACACCCACCTAAATAAATTTTCTTTTTCCTTAGAACTTAAGCAATTTCAATTGTTTTAAGTTTTATTACATTTGCCTTAGGTACTGCTTAGCTAAAATACATGTATTCAGCTCGTAATTCCCTATAAATAACTCTGCAACTTTCCTTTGAGCTTTATCCAAGTCAGAACAACATCTAGCTCCAAAACCAAGCTCACTGGAGTCCTATATTTTAGGGGAGGGAAGTTGCAACTGCCCAGAGTCTCTGGTTTTCATACAATACGCTGAAAGAGTCTCTCTTTGCTACGATGTGGCCTCACAGGTTTTTCACTTCACTCCTCACAGTCCTTTATGACACCACTCTTGTCACTAGTTCTTCCTTGCATTGAATTTCCATGTCCCAGTGGCATCAAAGAAATGATGTTATCTTCTATCTGTATTTCTTGGTTCTTGGCTTTTTGGTATTTTTTTTTTATCTGTCTATGAACAAATATTCAGAGAAATTCTTCACTTTTGATTCTAGTGTAAGCTTTGTTTTCGTGGTCTTCACGATTTACAGCACACATCTTCCACCTCTTTTTCTGATAAAGATAACAACATCAAGAAACCATAACAGAATACTACCACTGTGCTTCAGCCTTGCCCTTCTCAGATTCAAGTGAACTGAAGTCAGGGCTTCTAAATTTGAATTGCCTCCTAAATAAAATATTTCATGAAGTAAACTCAGCTCAGCAGCAAACTTATACTGTACTTCCTTATGCCCCTACTCATCTCCTCCATACCTTCCATCTCCCTCTAGTCTTCTAACAGGAATTTAAGCTAAAAAACCCAAAACAAACAAAAAATCCTGATGCCTTTAAAGATGGAACTTGATCGTTTTATGAAGCAGATTGTTCCTCCTAAACTGCACAGTCCGGGGCATCAAATTCCTTGCTTCTAAATAAATAAGCTACTTTTTAACCACCAAGATTTACAACTGTAGAGCATTCAATATCGAGATACAAAATGTCCAACCACAGAAACAGTGAGGAGCTGTCTGACTAGGAATATTTTTTTGTACTCCTTTAAGTCACAGTGAGAATGAGGATACATTCTGAAAGGCATCATGGACAATCCCTGCCCTAAACAAGCTTTAATTTAAGGTAAAGGCTCTAGGTATACATGTGGAGACTACACATTTAAAACCCAAGAATGCACCATGCAAGGAAAAATAATTTATTTTTTCCCTCTTGCCCTACTGGTATATTTAGCACTTTTAAGGGGTACAAATTGGCAGAGCTGTTAGAGTTATCTTCCCATTAGAGACCCACAGCAAAATAAATTGAACATGCACAGAGTTCTGTTCTAGATACAATTTGTATGTAGTTGACATCCCGCACTGGGCAACAGGAATTCCCCAGAGTACTCAAAAAAAAAAAAAATCAATGCAGAAACAAACCCTGAACAACTACAACCAAAGATACGTATTCCGACTCCTGGCTTAGCCATAGAGATTGTTTGAAACGTGCCACATAGCTGTGCTACACACACAGTTTCTAACAACGAGCTGCGAATTTGGCCTAGGAAGGAGCAAATATCCAGAGGATACAACAGATTTCATGCTGTGAAAGCTATTCTTTCTCCCCTTCTGCTGCCAGGTAGGTGTATAGTTTTTTGTACACACACGTACACATACATGCACTTCCACTTAACCCTCCAGCCCCTGAGTTTGCTTCTGTTATCTTCAGCAATAACAGGGAAAACTGTCACTTTATAGTGGAAGGTCGCATTAGTTCTTACAAAGCGGTACAGATTTTTATTTAATGGAAGCATACACCACCCTCCTATTTAGATGAGGAATGGGCATAAATATCTCAAATATGAGGTTACACTAGGAATTATTAAATAACCTGGGTCATATGAAGGTGAGTCATGTTGGAAAAAAATCCCAAACTATTTTTAAAATGTTTTTCCATTTAAAAGTACAGATTATTTACCAGCCCCTGATATTAAAAGATAATTTTAAAAATATAAGATTATCCTACAAAAAAAGTTGTGAGCTGATCATTAATAGCATGCTATACTTCAGTTAAAAAAAACCCAGCCTTGCAGATGTATAAGCTATCTTAAAAAAACCCGAGCCTTGCAGGTGCATAATCTAGCTGTGTTTTACTCAAAGAAAAAAACTAATTCATGAAAATTTCTGACTATGAAACCTTATCAGCATTGCTGTTCTAAATGGCATCTAATGTGACCAAAGTAGGCCTTTTACATGAACTTTTGTTGCCACCATCCCAAGACGTAATCCTGCGCTTAGTGAATTCAGTCACTGTTTTGAACTTGCTCTTAAAGCAACTAACTTGCTTTTTCAATAATTCACTAAAAAACCCATTACACATGCATTTTTCTTACCTATGGGTAAAGATGGGTTAAGAAGAAAAAAGTATCATAAAACATCATTATCTCATTCATATGTCCATAACTATGTCAATATAAATTTATCAGCTGACTTCACATGGGAATGAATGTACGGCATTAGGACTGAGCAATACTTCAATACTCAGTTTGAAAAACGTGCATTTAAAAGTCTGTTGTGACTGACAATGTCCCACCTGAAAAGCCGGCAGAAAGCATCATAATTGCCTGTATTTGTAGGTTACCAAGTTTCCTGTTATATATACTATAGGCTCCATAGGAAACCCCCATCACCATTATAAATACACAACAACAACATGACATCCTCAATAGCAACTAGTGCTTTGAAAGAAAAGTCATCCTATGGAAACATAACTTTAAGGAAAATTTTAGATGTTATATAAATATAAATCTATCTTCCAAGTCCATCTTTTGCATATAAATGCTTCAGCCAAAAGTTTTGCCTAGTGTAGGTGAATGGTTTGCATTAGTTGAATTCTGAAGCCTTTCAAGACCAGAAACACGTGAGTCCACTCTGAGGTAACATTTTGCCATATTCCAAGATTACGACTTGCAACTGGGACGTAAAATCTTGAACACCCCAGAAATTTGCTCAAGTCTCCATATTCTTACTTTACTGTAGTGTTCTTTATCCCTGTCCTACAGTAGTTACTTTTGTGATCTCTCGACTGTAGACCTAACCCACAGAAAGAAAAATAATTGTCAACATGGTAGAGAAAAACTAAATCACACCCCTCAGCCCCCAGTGTAGTGTTATTTATAGAGCTTCCAAAAGAAAAATGTCGTTAAAATAATGTGAGCACTACACAAGAGCAGCTAGTCTCATATCCTGGTTTCAGCTGGGATAGAGTTAATTGTCTTCATAGTAGCTAGCATGGGGCTGTGTTTTGGATTTGTGCTGGAAACAGTGGTGATAATGTGGAGATGTTTTAGTTGTTGCTAAGTAGCGCTTACACTGGTCAAGACTTTTTCAGCTCCCCGGGCTCTGCCGGGTGCGCAAGAAGCTGGGACAGGACACAGCCAGGACAGCTGACCAAAGGGATATTCCACACCATTATGACGTCATGCTCAGTATATAAAGCTGGGGGAAGGAGGAGGAAGGGGGGACATTTGGAGTAATGGCGCTTGCCTTCCCAAGTAACCGTTACGCGTGATGGAGCCCTGCTTTCCTGGAGACGGCTGAACGCCTGCCTGCCCATGGGAAGGAGTGAATGAATTCCTTGCTTTGCTTTGCTTCCGCACGCAGCTTTTGCTTTACCTATTAAACTGTCTTTATCTCAAACCATGAGTTGCCTCACTTTTACTCTTCCAATTCTCTCCCCCATCCCACCAGGGGGGAGTGAGCAAGTGGCTGCGTGGGACTTGGTTGTTGACTGGGGCTAAAGCACAACACCTCACAAGAAACGTCACTGCTACTTTAGGTGTGTCTCCCATGTTGCTGAAAAAAATAGAGATTCATTCAAATGTTGCCAAGAAACAACTGCATCTCAAACAGCAGTTTTGAAAGAAAGGAAGCTCAAGTTTACAATGTCACACCACTCTACACAATAACGTTTCCTCCACATACCAGGTGTATCTAGCAAAAATACAGATACATTGGAACAACAGGTGGTCTACATTAGAGAAAGTTTAACAGACATGTTCTAGTGCCAAAAAAAAAAAAAACCCAAACATTTTCATACTGCTGAGAATAACTGGTTTATATTTGACATTCTGAGGAAATTATAAACTGTATTCCATCTTTAAAATCTGTGTTATTCAGAGAATTTCTACGTATGTTCTACAATACAGAGAAAATTACATATTGTTTAAAAATACTGAGTAACACAATAATAACAACATAATAACTGAAATGTATGTCAAACCGCTCATAATTCTTGGCTGGTCTTTTGTTTCTGCAGAAACGTCTAAACAAAAGAGAAAAAGCAGGCTTAATAGTATTTGCAATACAAAGACATTGAAGTATTAAGGGATGTGTAAAATGCCTGTTTAGCACAGTACAGCTTATTTTATCTTCTCCAAATGGGCCCTAACAATGGGCTGCTCTGCAGTATAGCAGCATACCTGCTTTTTCC
Organism: Phalacrocorax carbo; assembly: GCF_963921805.1. NCBI lineage: Eukaryota > Metazoa > Chordata > Aves > Suliformes > Phalacrocoracidae > Phalacrocorax > Phalacrocorax carbo. Next base: position 47,344,938 of record NC_087516.1, on the reverse strand, counting down.
AGACTAAATACTTTAGCTTACACTAACCACAGGCTTAGGCTGAATCACACCAAATTATTTCAAACAGCTGCAGTCTTACCCTAGCCATCCCAGTTCATCCAGTATTTTGCCTTTCCCAAGCAGATGTATGTATCATCTTCTGCATCTGCTCCTCTGTATCTATAAGTTCTTTCATTTTTCCATTCTTCCACAGGAGAGGAATAACCACAGGAGAGGATAAACTTTCCCTTTCCTCTTATTTCCACATCCTCTCTGATCAGTTCTTGCATTCCCTTCCATCTCAGCTTCTCACTTATTCCCTGTCTGTATCCTTCTGTATATGAAGACATAGGAACCACGTTCAACCACCACAGTACCCCTTGCTAATACACTTCCTCTAGAATTTTTTCCTGCTGTGAATTCAGCTTGGTTCTTCTTAAGCACTTTGTGAGGTTGCTTACTAGAAATTTAGTTTTGAATCTCAAAATTCTTCAAGCAACTACTCTATTGCACACCAAAATTTCCCAATATATTATTTGGGTTTTTTCTTTTTTCTTTTAAACCTTCATCTAGTATAACAAAGGGACAAGGATATCCTTCAAATCCTGTGCTATTGGCTGTTGGAAATGAGAAAACAGCAGCGGGAGAGAGGATATATGAGATTACAGCATTATGAAGAAATAAAACAAATTAAATTATTTAACAGCTTAGCATTGGACCTGTGACCATGCTAACGAGGAACACTACACACACCCCTCACAAAGCAGATTGAGAGAATCCTCTGTTTGCACGAGGAGAGAACAGCATTGGAGGTTAACACGCTCTTTAGCTGAAATGTTTATCTACAGAACTTCAGATTTATGCAGAGATTAAATGCATTACTTAAGAACACCCAACCACTGCTTCTCCACAGGAGGCCTGTTATTAAGATGTACGTGGTGGGTCCCTGCTGTGGAAACAGCTGATTACAGTAGTCAGGTCAAAGAAGTCAACACCAACACACTACCAAGAAGAACTGAGCACCACTATCTATCTAAGGCTGGCCAACGCATGCAAAGATTAAATGTCAACTTCTATCCTTCCAGCTTTGTTTAATAAAAAAGACCCCTTGGGATCTTTAAGGCTAAAAATGTTTTCCATAAACATTTTCAGTGTCTCTGTTTCCCATGGGAATCACTAGCAGGGACTCCTTGGTCAGAGGCATGTTCTGAGAAAAGGTCCAAAGTAGTGTAAGCAGGACCACTCATTCACTGGGGCCAAGGAAGATTCCAGATTACTTCAGCAGGCACCAAGATGGGTTCCCTCTGTCCACAGTCATTGTACACAGCATGGCTTGATCAGTCTTTTTTTTATTTGTTTGGGTTTTTTAACTACTTGTCTGAGGTTATTTATAGCTTAAAAAAAAAAGCTGGTCTTTCATGCGTACAGCTAAGGGAGGGAAGAAGAGAGACACAGCCCAGCAAAGTGCAATACGGTTTTGCAGGCCAACTAAGAACACAATCTTGTGCTACCATATCTTTCAGAGAGAGAATTAACTCCAATTTCACATGCATATGTGAACTACAGCCTCAAATCAAGAGAGGTATGTTTCAATAGTCAGAAGTTTGTCATTAATATGGCAGTCAAGTATACACAATTTGGAGCATTTTATGATTAGCAGGAGATACAGTACAGGCACTGTTACAGTGGGTGACACTGATATTATCATGCCTGTTACTTGCAGAAGAAAGTCAAATCACTAAATTTAAAAAAAGAAAACCAAAACACGGCAACTTGTCCTTTTAACAAGCCTGAAATTACATTGAAACACCAGGTTTAACTCTAAAATGTCAAAAAAATGAAGTATTAAACCAAGACACTCATTCCATGTTTTGTTCTGCAAAGGTGACAAGGATGCTGTTTTGTTCACTGTGAGTTGCTGAGACAGCGAGGTTAAGCCAGGTGTCCTTGACACTGCTTCTGGCCCTTCTCATTTAAACTCTTCAGGGAAGGGCTGCTTAGGAGATAGAGCAAGGTGCAATAGTATCAGCTCAAAAAAAGACAAATACCCATTATTGTATCTGTTGTGCTTTACAGAATTTATGTTTTTACAGATTTTACAGACTTTAATTATGAGATGTACACCTTTCAGGGCACCTCATTAAGACTGAAACTTAACATAGTCCATCGTGATGATTATCTGATGATGGAGCAGGTGTTCGGAAGTCATTAGGATGATTTTGATGCTATAAAGAGATCCTCACGCAGAACACACATGGAATGCAATCGCAGCCACTAAACAGAGTGAAAGAAGAACTGATCTTTGCAACAGTTGGCAAGAGAATTGGCTTTATGAGTAGCTGGCACAGACCTGCAACTCTTTTTTGCTTGCCATGACTCCTGAGACTATTTGTGTCAGACTAGACAAAATCATAGAGCTACAGGATTTGTGTAGGTAAATGGTGTAACTGCCAGAGCAATCTTACACAAGAAGAGCAGACGACAAGGGAAAAAAAAGCCTGCCCTTTCATTTCCTGGGAAAGAGTTACCCCTACATTTTCCACATCAAATCAGTATTGGATCTAAATCCCAAGTAATGGAGTACATAATGTGACAATGCACTTTACTGAAAGTTGAGATTAACACAGGCATACAAAAATTTAAAACCAGTTCAAAATATTCTTAATAAACCTTTCACTATTGCTGGATTTTGCAGGGGGGGTTCTTTTCCTTTTTTTCCTTTTTTTTTTTTTTTTAAAAAAGCGGTAAGGCTTCTCATATTAGCTTTTGGAAAAAATATTTACGGGATTCATTGTTTGGAGTTCAGAGTGAAGTTTTGAGTAGAGCAACGTTGAACTGATAAATGTGTGACTAATTCATGGATTATTTAAATAGCATGCACAATATTACATGGACACTACTCAGATTTCTAGTGCTAAAGATATGTCCCTGTTCTTTTACTAAATCCCTGCTTTTACAGGGATAGAGATTAATATTTTGTAACCAATCTGGAATGGAATGGCTTAAAGTTTAATTTCAAAACCATTACTAGTTTTGTGTGTTTACATACTTAAAGGGCTAAAGGTTCAACCATATGCATAAATTTATATGACCCAAAATTTGTGGTACATTACACATCACCTTCCACTTCACTACCTTTGTTATTTCTGAAAACTTTGCTTGTTCTAGCCATGTTCAAAGGTTTTCCCTCAAAACCATCAGCTAAACTCCAAGTTTTACTATTACAGCATTTTTCATAAAAACATTTTATATACATACGCTTTTATATTTTTTATATACATACACATATATACACCCAGACCCCCTCTCAAGGAGAAAAAATCCAGGCCTTGTTTTATTGCCTTTTGTCCAAAAGTAAAATAGTGCTTCCTTAAAAACAAACTAAAAATGGATATTTTTTTTTTCAGGACAGTTACGCTTCAGAATATCTCTTGATTTTCTGTTGGGTGTCAGCTTCAAAACTAATCTGCATCTCTTAGGCTCCACCACAGTCAGACAACTGCAACAGTTGTCTTCATGTACCTACAATCAAGACAAGACACTGTGCATAAAAGCAAAGTATCAAGGTCCACTAACGTTACCAGTTTCATGGACTTTCTGTATCTGCAAACTACTGTCCTTGATTTTTCAGTTATCCAAGCTATCCTACTTGGCAAGACCACTCCATCAGCACTGTTTCTTAAATTCCCCATTATTTTCAGCATTTTTTCAGAAATGTCCAGAAGCTTCTTCCACATGGAATCTATTTTTAGAAATATAACCTGCACTGAAAGTAAACATGTAGGAACACAAAAATAGGTATTTAACACAAGCTCACGGTCCACAGAATATACATGTTACAATTTAAGCATGTTATTAATTAAAGCAACCGTTTAAAGTGAATGTGCGGGCCAGAAATGTCTATCTCTGCAAGTTTCAAATTTTACTTTTAAGCCAGGAAAGCTGTTGCGGCTGGAAATGGAACTCCATCAGCAGCTGGTTACAGGATCCTGCGGACAGCTCAACAAGCTTTACCCAGAGAAATAATATGTAAAGTAAACTATCACCATTATTAAGGGGTAAACAGTAAAGACTGATGAAGCAATTTACCAGATACCTTAGAAACATACCCCTCATGGGAAAATTTGTGCTGCCAACTGATCTTGTATCCCATGCGTATCCCAGAATGTTCTGCAAGTTACATATAATTTATTGCTCTCTTGCATACATCCTATCTGAGGGTTTCTAAGCAAGATCAGCCTAAATGTAAAAACCAGCATTATTCAGGCAGTCTCCTCATATTGCTCAAGCAACCACTTTTATAGCCTGACAGGACCACCTGCATGAGCTTAACTCTTAGTAATAAAAGTAGCATTAAAAAAAATACACGAAAGAAGGATAGGAAGCATGGAGGGGGGGAAACGGGATGGACACAGAAGGGAAGAAGAGAGTCCTACAATTAATTGTTTAGATGCAAAATCATCATACAATTTGTAGTCAGCTCTAATTATTCAATGGTTTCTCACCAGCAAACTGTAGGGGTTCAGGACTCCAGTCATACTATAAAGCCTACTGACTTAGAAAAGGTAACAATGTCAACAAGAAACACTAAATATAACAGTTCAGTGTATTCACCTTCCTGCAGAGAAAAGAAACTTATCTCATATGTAACATCAAATCTTTCAAGATCTGCAAGCATTCTTAACTGTGTCTTTACTTGCTGCCTAAACTTATAGGGTAGACATGATCCTATGGAGCACAGCACACATGACATCTTCTAGATAGACAGTTATAGAACTTGAACACACTTTACCAGTTTGGCAACTAAATGTTAAGACTGACTCTATAAGCTCTTAGCCAGACATTTCATTGCAATCAACTCCATAGACAGTGAACGATCCCACTTCTTGTGTAAAGCTGTACGCAAAGATCAGAGGCTCGTTCTGTCTAAATATGCATGCCCAACAGGGTCTCGCTCCTGTTTTATTACAGAGGAGAACAAAGGTTGAATGGAACAGTGCTTCACTGCCTCACAAGCAGGGGACAACATTCACTCTTCTCTCACGTCAATGCAATATGAGTGCTGACAGCACGTCTTTGATGATAAACTAAAAGGCTTTTCAATTTTACATCTCTCGCTTTTTATCTCTCTGGTTTAACATCTCCTCAATTTAAAGCAAGAAAACTCCTTTTATGGTAAGATACAATGGGTTTATGTACTGGTGGCTTCCATGAAAACTTGTCTATAATGGCCCTCAACAAGTTGCTTACATGAAAATCCAATTTTTCATATGGTTGTCATGCAGTTAAGAGTTTTGTGGTCACTGAAGATCTACATGTTTATTCACACTCTGGTTCTTAATAGGACCATCATACTAACAGTACACTTTTCTACTTACAAAACAGACCAATACTGGTACAGACTTGGATGTGGAAAAAAAGGAGAAAAAAACATGTAGAAGTATCTTAGAAATCAGTGTGAGACTAACATTAAGGCAATCTGGACAACTTGGAAGCAACAACTGGAAACTGGAGTTACACATCACCTTTATCACAAGTTGCAACTCTGATATATACACTGAGCTTCTAAAATTTCTGGCCACAAATTTCAGCTTTAAATAGAGATAACACTAAGACAGTCAACCCTAACCCTGAGTTCAGCCGACTGGGTGTATTTCTAACTTCACATTGACTACAAAATCCAAGTCTCAAAAGCCCCAATCAGAACTGTCTTGTTTGCTTTCTTTCCACTTAGGTAAAGCCAAAAATGCTTTTTTGCAGAATGAAAATAGATCACCAGAAAAGCCATCAAGTCACAGCTTCCAGAACATCTTTTTTATAGGTCTGTCCTCCAGCTGCTACGCACACTTAGGTTGATTCTGTATAGTGCTGTTCATCCACATTTACATTTGTGAGTTTACAAGATTCACGCGTTATATTACAATATGTTCGTACAACAGAAAAACAATACTGCATTTGCTGCTTTATCTCTACCAGATATGTAAACAAAAGGACAGCTTCATTATTTTACATTCAAATTTATAACATCTCTTTAAAAGGTACCATATGCATCCTAAGTACAGAATTACTATTTCATACTCTTTGTAGCATCCGAACTGTTATAAATACACTTCCTGTACTTCATAGATTTTGCCTGCGTGTTTCTAAAATCGAAAGCTGTATCAAATTCTCTTGTGAATTTGATGAATTCTTGAGACAAATACTAACTCTCTGAAGACAGTAAAAAAATTTAATCATTACGTAGTGTTTATATTTATTACCTGTCGCACAGGCAAAATTCTCTACGTTTTGTACTTTAACTTTGTTCTTAATAAAGCATAAAGGATCAGCTGTAAAATAGACTTCTAGAAATCTCCCAATGGGCCTCAGGTTACAGGTCACTGGAGGCTTTATTCAAACAAGAGAAAAAAAAGGGGGGCTGGGGGAGAAGAGAATTAATGGTGAAATGAGGAATTCAGGAAGCCAAACTGAATGACCATCTCTGACTACATTACAGCTATTTCCTTAAGGTTGTATTTATCAAGTGGAATAAAAAGATCAAAAATGCAGCCCATCAACAGCAATACCTACTATCTCTTGATACTGAGATGTGAATTATCAAAGTCTAAAATTTTAAATACAATAAATCCTACCGTATATTTTCATAAACTGCTTGAAAACCAAGGTCTTAAAGCAATGTTCCACAGATCTGCAGTTTTTGTCCTCAGTACAGATTGTTCTTTCAGAGTAGCATTCACGTACAGTGCAATATAAATGAAATGCACATATTTTCATTTTACCTAAAATAATGCCAGACATGCATGTGTGTTTCGTTTTGTTTTTAAAAAAAATGAGACATTTATCAATGTTTAGAAGAAGCATACAAAAATCAGAATTTCACAGTATGAAAATACGAAAGGGAAGTTAAAAGGAACAAAAAAATCCCATGGGCGCTGCCAGACCTATATATTGTACAATGGTTTCCAAGCGAATCTGGAAACCTGTATTAGGCTCCTGGAAAGAAAAATGGGATTTAAGCAACAACAACAAAACCCCACAAACTCAGCAGTTCAAATCAGTATGCACACCATGGAAAGACTTAAAGCAGACTCGAAAAATTAAACGCTATGGCAGAGAAAGATGGGCTTTTTTGGTGGTGTTTTGTTTGTTTCTTTGTTTAAGAAGCCCCTCTTCTTTCAAAGGCCTCAGTGCCCCACTCAAAGCTTATCTACTCAGATCCATAAGTCAGAGCCTCCTTCTGAAGGTCCTAAGGTGCTCATTTCTTCTAAAAACAAACAGGAAGGAACAAAAATAGGTGATTTTGCTGCTTCACTTCTTAAGCAATAGCCTCATAACTTAAACACCAGGACTACTTAAGCCTTGTTTCAATTCCCCTCAGTCAGAGATTTGTTCAAATTATTCAAATGACATATTCCTGAAGGGATCCTTAAGTGTCATACTACAGCTTTTCTTCAGGAACATCAGACACAAGGTTTGAAATCTCCCAAAAAGGAGAAACCCTGTGACTCCCCAATCATGACCTAGGCTTGAGGAAAGAGCAGCAGATTTCTTTACTGTAAGCAAGAGGCACTGCCACTGTGTTTTGTGGGAAGCATATTTATGTAAATGTGCATAAAGTACAGTCTGATTCCCAATTAAAGCCCAGCTGGGAACATCGTCTGCATTTGGAGACAGCTCACATGGTGACAATGCATCACCTCAGCTTGCCAAGAGCAGAGTCTGTCTGGATGTAGACATGAGCAGAGCTTGTTAGGTAGTCAGCAACTACTAACAGGAAGAGTATCAAGAGATGTTAGCTATTTCCAGGGTTAGATCTCAGTAGGCAAACATAGGACAGTCATGTTATAATGGTGAAGGTGATATTCAAAAATGACCATAAGCACCTAGCCCAGAATCACAGGAGAAAAAACCCTGGGAAACCTAGAGATTTAAGGAGACTTCCAAACCAAGGTCAAGTGCCCTTAAATAAAACAAAACTTCACCTTTCCTCATGTCCATTCTGTGCGCTGTATGCACTTTAACAAAGAAAGTCAAAGAAAATGCCTCCATCAGTTACTTCAAACTTTGTCAGTTTAAAAAATACTCTTCTGTTCCATTACAATTTTAATAAATTAATAACCTTAGCCCTGAACTTGAGCAGTAACTGAGGATAGTATTACAAATATAAAACTGGCAATAAAATTTACTTTAGTTGAGTCTGACTTACTAATACCCAAACTCAGTGTCACATTCCCTGCCTCATAAGTTTAACAACAATACTTCAATCTTCCTGTCCAAAAGCTTCAAAATCCTATTTTCCTACTGGTTTTCTGTATCCTATTTTAAAAACCAAGCACACCAAAGCAGCCCACCCACATTACAAAAACCAATCACTATCTGCTGGGAATGCAAGAGAGGTTGACTCTAAACAGATGGAACTGAAAGGAGTTGTGAAAGCAAAGGATGCAACAGCTCCACAGTTCTGACCTTTAGAAGGACCCAGCTTTTCAGCAAACATGAATTCTTTTTGTATTGGAGGTGAAATGGCAAATATTTCCTGTTATTAAGGGAAGTTTTGGATTACCTTCTCCTCGCTCAAATGCAAGGCTTCTGATGACTAACCATGAAGACGATAAAAAGACTGTTAAGACTATCCTGAAGCTGTACTAAAAAGCAGATCATGCTGCTGTTGGAAAGAACAACAAAATTGCACACATACTCATCAAAAAAGTCACGTTAAGCTTTTTTGATGGTGCAAACTTATTCAAGGCTCTGACAACTAAGAACTATTCCTCTCCTAATTTCAGGTAAAAATACAACCACCATGGAACATAAAAACTAATGACCTGCTGCTTTAAAGGTGAAGAGATCTGAAAATAAAACTGAACTTTAACCCTTTGGTGCCACCACAACCAGAGCTCCCACAAATATCCCAGGCTTATGAATATAGCCTTCCTATCAGCTTAGGCTGGAAAGAGCCACTGGAATTTTTAACAAGGCTTTGAATCACAGAAAGGTTTTGTCTTTGCAGCTTTTCATTGATAATTCCACAAATGCAGAGTTTTGTTCTTTTATTCTCTACATACCACGTTTTCAGCTTCAGTGATAATAGAGGATGCCATCTGCTTCATTACCATTCAAAGCAAGAGGTGGTCTTTAAGTAACCAAACACTCTTTTGTGTGGTTCAGGACAACAACTGATGTTACATGCAGACAGACCATAAAAAAAGCACAGACACGATAAGCAAAAACAATAGGTTTCTCCAGTTTAATAAGCAATCCGATACTTTGCACAGGTAGTCAGGTTCAAATTACCATTTTGTAGCCTCCATTTGTGATGTATTTGACTATGCGGGTATAATGCACGTGTTTCTATCTCAAAACACCTTATCGTAACAAACCTTTACATTTCAAATACTGCTACTCACTGGGTTAGAAGAAATGGATCTGAACCTACAACCCACTTGACACTGACCCTGATCTAGCAAAGCGCCTGAGCAGCAGCTGAACTTTTAGCAGAGTCCCTCTGAAGAGATTCCTGCTCAGGATCAAAGTGCTCACTATATCTAACACAAGAGAATCACCTCCAGTCTAGTAAGTCATGGATGTGATTCTCACCTAAAACGTTAATTAGCTCCATGATACTGTGTATGGTTAACTGGGGAGTGAGGTTAATATGCAATCACATGAAAGAGGGATCAATAAGACCTTTAAGTAGTCACTTACATAATCCTCCAGCCCTGAGCAATAACGTCATTAACCAGCATCAACTAAAAAGATCACACAGAAGAGAAAATAACTCATATAATGGGCTACCAATAACTACCGTAAAAGGTTATAAATGGAAACACAGTACAAAAGATAAATAATCTGATATGAAGAGGTAGGAGAAACAAAAACTAAAGAAAAAAAAGGAAAAAAGCAAAATGGTGTCCTGGTTTGTAGAGTGAGACTTCACTGAAGACATGTTTCAGTCTAACATCAATAAAAAGGTAGCTTTAACTCAAAAATTTGCACATTAGTTATGTGTAACTCCAGATAATTACATATGGCATACCCTGTGAATCAAGAGATAATTAAACACATTAAGTGACAATAATTGAGTTCTAGGAACACACTTGATCCCCTTGAGGCCCAATTTTCTCTGTTTTAATCCTGCTCACTTATTTCCACTTAAGTAATAGCTTTGCTTGCTTCTGGTTGAACAAAATTCAGGATTATGCCACTAATTAACTAGTGGCACTGGGATTTCTAGGCCTAACCAAAGTAATGAAGAGCTAAGTTGAGAAAGTGTCCTAGAAAGTCTATTATGCCACTGATTTTTACTTCTTTGGAACAGGAATTACTCTCTTGGCTCATCTTAAGGCAAGATACTATCCCATAACTGTTTTCTCACTAATAAAACTTTCCTGACTTCCACATGTGTAAGTTAGGCAAGAATATGAATTACCAACTCCTTCATAAACAAGATACGGCAAGGGGCAGGTGCAGGTCCACCTGCAAATAAAGCATCTATAGCATAGATTTGGCAAATCCATATGATGATATCATCATATCGTATCTTCCCCCACTGCCTTTTTTCCAGTTCAATAAACCTCTAGTGACATTACTCGAAAAAGTTAATTTTACAGCCAATTCTATATTCCTTATTAAGAAAAAAAACTACGGTACAATAAAATTTAAGAGTTTTGCCTGTGCAAGAACTAATAAATACAAGTACTACCTAACTCTTGAGAACTGTTTTACTACATATTTTCAAAGATTACATAAACACTGGTTAATGTAAGAACATGACCCTGGAGAGAAAGCTCCCTATATTATGAAAGCATCTGCAAGGTAATCTTAATTCTTGTCTGAATTCCTACTTGTACGGACTGGTTCAGAGAACTTAAGACACATCCCCCCACAAAATTTTAAGCCAAATCCTTTATTGACGTCTCCGCTGACTGCTAATTTAGACTTCTGTGATCTAAACCAAAGAATGCACCAATTCTGCATTTGCAGAATAGTATGACCAGAGGCAGCCTCAGTGAAAAGGAACTGGCTATCAGATACAATTCACCCTCTGAGTACAAAGCAAGCTTCCCAAACACTTTAGGCTTATCTTGAATTGTTACTGAACGTGTAAAATGCATAAAAGCACTATAATTCAAAATACATTCTTGTCACTTGTCACACCCTGTTATTAAAATCACAGCAAGCTGAACACTGTATTTTGACCTAATTAAAAAGGGCCAAAAACTCAAAAACATTGCAATTGCAAGCTTCACATCTTTTAGTGTAATGCATCTTTGGCAAACTAAGTGAAAAATTTGAAACCTAGCCTTTTCAGTAATCAGCAAGTGGTCATTCTCCTTCCTGTAGGCATTACTACTTCTTTTTCGGCAAGTATTACAGTTCTTTCTGCTTAATCTGAAGACAGCAAGCGACTGGTTTAAAAGGAAAGCCATTAAAACCTTTCAATGTAAAAGCCAGAGTGGAGTACCGTGTCCATCATGCCAAAAGTACTGAAAACCTTTTTTAATAACTAAAAAAAGCGCTATAGCCTTGTAGTTTATTTCAAGTGTTTTAAATTGTCCAGCTTCACATTATTTGCAATCTTCAAAGCTCTGATGATTAGAAGTGATACAGATGGTGGAAAATTATACCTTGTCTGGACACGTATTCTGTGGTGCACACTACAGTTTCCCTAAAACAGTTCACCATTTCACAGAGAAGATAGTATGTTCACTGCAGCTCAGTTGCTTCATAGGTAAGCTATTGCATTTGTGCCTTCTATATTACTCAATGCAACAGTACTGTTTAATAGCCATGACATTTAAGTGTTCTACATCTGTCTTATGGGGTTAGATATCAGTCAAACTGAACCAGAAATTTCTTTGATAAGTGAAATAATAGACCTGATAGGAGCTACCATTTTTGAAATATTTTCACATGTCACCTGGGTGGGGGTTTTGGTTTCTTTCTTTTTAAAGCACAAAATGAATTATTCTAAGATTATTATTACTAGACTATGCTGATCCATTATGAGCAACTGACACTGAAAATCCAGAGAGTGTTCTGGATATCCTAACAAGCCACTATCAACTGAATCTCTCTTGATAAACAGACATTTTGAAAAGAAGAAACATAGTCATGACAGCTTGGATCTAAGTGTTATTTTTAGAAGTAAAGCTGAATGAGGCAATTCAGCTTAGCAAGAACATGGACTTAAAAACCTGTTTATCCCCAAGCATATTTCTACTGGAAAAAGACAAAAATTACTTTTTTGCCTTTAATCCCCTGAACCTCTTTATTTAAATTCAAGTTTACAGAAGCATTATCTGTAAGTTTCTGAACAGCATACTTGGAAATGTGTAGTTCTCTGGGTAGTTCACAGAGGGAAACACCCCTTCCTGACCATAAAAGGTCCGAGTGCATGTTCTCAAGCGGAAAATGTGTGGGATCTTATTTACAAATGTATAAATACATGCCATTCCTTTGCGCTCACAGGCACAGTTGAAAGCAAGCCAGAAAAGGAAGTACTAGCAACTTGATCTGGGTTTTCTATTAAATTTCACCTAGCATGGTATCACTTCAGCCTATATTTTCATAGAAGTCAAGTTATTTTAGTGAATAAAGCCACATAATAGCCTTCAAATAAAGAAAAATACAAAACCTATTTATAAGCATTTTTCAGTTTGTGCACCAAACATCCATTTCTCTTCTCCCCGCCCGCCCCGCCAATACCCCTCCTAAGGCAGATACACGACACTGAGGAAAAAGGCCCAGATGATCGGTACTGGATCCAACAGCAACCAAGAAAGCTCTCACAGCAAGCACCTTTTCCCTCAGAAAGGGCTCCCCACAGGCAAGAACCGCTGGTGAGCAGCATGCCACCGACACCATCCTCAGGGACACTGGTCTCTGCTGTTAATGCTGCCCACAAAGAACCGGGCTTGGACCACTGCAGGCTTTACTCAACTGGTCATCCAATGCTACTGAACCAAAGAAAAAGTTCATTAGGCTGTTCATGACTGCGGAGTTCATTCCTCCTCTAGGAATCCATTAAAGAAAAAAATATAACAGCAAAAACCACAACACAACTCATAATCTAGCAATTGAACTATCTTGAAACATAGAAGTCAATCTTGAAAAATATTTTTTGTAAGTCATCTCCAACACAAAAATGCTTACCAAGTAACTTCCCAGGGTAAATTTAAAGCGGAGCCCTCAATTCTACAATTTAAACAGAGTCCCATGCCATCAGCATTAACTTTAGAACTGCAGAATTTAAAAATACTACCAGAAAACAAGTATGTGCTACTACCTAGTGCTTATCTTGTCACCTCTGCCGGATGAGGTTAATGAGGATTATCAACTAAGTAGGTGTTATTTACTGTGTGTATAATAACCAGGAATTCAGAGCACAGAAGCCATCAGAGGCACACAAATCCCCTCTTTAATATACTTTTCTAAGGACAAATATATTTTTATTTTGGTTTCAGTTAAAAAACACATTCCTAAATGCAAAATGGCATCCAAATGCTGACTCAAGAGAAACTAGAAAGATACAGTCAGGTGAAGCATGCGGTACTCTGAAGGATGTGTTTTAATTCATTTAAAAATAACCAAGAAACTCTACAAAATATTTTGTTTAAAAAGGAGAGGGAGGGGAAATCAATCACTATCATACACAAGAAACAGTGTTACCTGTGATACACACTGGTAAACCTCCTTACAAATATAATTCAAGCCAGAAAGAGGGCAATGAAAAGGACGGGAGACTAACAACTCCTTTGCAAGATCTAAGTATCATTTGCTACACTGAAGAACCCACTTACTTCTAGGGCAGGTCCCCCTTCAGCTGGGAAGCTGAAATAATTGGCAAGGACAATTTACTGTAGGTATGATGCTCAGCCAAACATCTCTGGATCTAATGCAAAACAAACTTTCGTACACATACATGTCCTTCCCTCACATGAATGGCAAATGGATCACAGTTTTCACAGCCTCCATGCTGCCTTCAGAAAGCTGCAATTTGCCAGTGACAGTACTGAAAAGGGCTCTTCATATAATCTCAGTAACGACACCTATTCCTTTTGCAGGCTGGCAAGGTAGAAGAAAGAGTCTACATTTCCTCTCAGGCAGAGGCCTAATGGAGGAGTAAATTCTTGTCCTGAAGGTTTACAAACCAAAAAAGTCTGTGAGAAGAAAACCAAGGCCAAAACAAACAGAACACCACTTGACACCACAACTTAGTGCTCAGGAAAGAACACTTAAGAAAGTTTACTTCCCACTTTTACAGTCACCACCTGAAGGACAACATCTTTTGCCCGTATTAACAATGATATACTTGTAGTGGAACATGGAAACAGCTTACTCCTGTGAAATTTATGGCTTCATCTCACTGCAGTTCCCATCACTCCCAGACCTGAGCACAACACAAAGCAAATTCTCAGCATCTTTCCCATGTGCAGAGCTGCTGTCTGTCCTACTGGGACAGGATTACACTGCTATGAGGAAAATCTGCATATTAAGAACCTGTGGCTGTAGCACAGAGAACCAGAGAGAACGCTCTCACTCTATAAATCCATGGCGTACTCATATGTTCAATACTGCACACCAATACTTTTTGATACTTGGAATATCAGCAGACACATACTTTATATACATTTTTATTCATATCTCCTATACCCACACACATACATGTATGCATACTTACTACAAACATACACATAAACAGTATACAGGAGAACAATGTGGCAGATCCAAAACCTGGAGCAGCTTTCAGGTGAGGCTCCACAATACAGGTCAAATCTAAAAAAAAATCATAGGCAAAACCAAAGAACTAGATGATGCTGAATAAAATGATCCAATAGTGCATGTGGAGCAAGCAAAGGACAAAGGAAGATATTTATCTGTTATGTGGTTAAACTTTCTTATCACTAGAAACTGTAGATAGCAGAAGTTTACAAGGTTTCCGAAAGTTATTGGGCCACCAAACCCCAAAATTCTGCCTGCACCTTAAAAAAAATTCTGACTACTGAAATGCTAGAAGACAGGAGAATAGATGAGGGAGTCATCATTACGCTCCTCAATGGCTACTACATCAGCTAATGTACTAGTAAATAGCAAACAACTGGCTAATCAACACACTGAGCTAACCAGACCTTTCATTTGACCTGGAATGGCTGCTATTACCTTCTAGATATTTCTCAGGGAGTTGCCTTGGCACACAGGCTACATTACTAGTGCTTTCTTTTAATCTACGGTATTGTACATCACAGTATTATACTTAACCTTATCTCTTCCTTTTGGCCTCATTTCCATTGATGATATTCAAAATGCACATATTATTCCATATCTTTAATTACCTCTCCTTGCCTACCTTTAATAAAATTGTTTCATCTCAAATACAAAGCACTTCATTTTGAGTATAATCAATAATAATTTTATTGAATTCTCCTCAGTCTAATATTTAATAAGCTAATTAACCCTAAGTTTAACATCTTTAAATATTTCCAGGTTTTGAAGATAACCCTTAACTTGAACTTTTATTGGTAAACAGGAGTCATGTCTGAGTGAGCTTTGTAATTGTTCTGCCCATAACTCAGTTCTGTTTCTCCTCTCTTTCTTGAAGATCTCAGCTGTGATTTCAAACCGCAGCACCACAACTGCTACAGCTTCTCTTCCTATGGTTTCCACAAGTTAAAAATGAAACATAATAAATGGACATTTAGTCACAACTTTCATGTAAAGATCCCAAACAATACTAAAATATATCCAGAGATGTGTAAGACTGGGCAACAGAATGGCAATTACATTCTTACAGATCCAAAGGGGGGATAAACAACTCACAGTAGTTAATTAGCGGCTGCTCAAAACTGAAGGCATTATAATAGAGCAAGAAAATTAAGTGTTTAGGAAGGAATGTATGGGGACCAAGAGAGAATCCCAGAAACCCAGAATCACAGGTTGGAAGGGACCTAAGGGATCATCTAGTCCAACCTTTCGAGGAAGAGCAGAGTCTAGACAAGATGGCCCAGCACCCTGTCCAGATGACTCTTGAAAGTGTCCAATGTGGCCAACTCAACCACTTCCCTGGGGAGATTATTCCAATGGTTGACTGTCCTCAATGTGAAAAATTTCCCCCTCGTGCCCAATCGGAATCTCCCCACAACAGCAACTTGTGTCCATTCCCCCTTGTCCTCTCCGTGTGACTCCTTGTAAAAAGGGAGTCTCCATCTTTGTAGCTACCCCTTAAGTACTGGTACATGGTGATGAGATCCCCTCTAAGCCTCCTTTTCTCAAGGCTGAACAAACCCCGTTCTCCCAACCTATCCTTATATGGCAGCTTCCCAGTCCTTTGGTCATCTTGGTGGCCCTTCTCTGGACCCCTTCCAGCCTGTCCCATCTTTTTTGTATAGAGGGGACCAGAACTGTACACAGTACTCCAGGTGTGGCCTGACAAGCACTGAGCAGAGTGGGATAATGACTTCTTTCTCTCTGCTGGTGATGCCCTTTTTGATGCAACCCAGCACCCTGTTGGCCTTCTTGGCCACAGCAGCACACTGTTCGTTCATACTGAGCTTTCTGTCCACTAGGACCCCCAGGTCCCTTTCCACAGAGCTGCTCTCCAGCCAGGTGGATCCCAGTCTGTGCTGCACTCCCAGATTATGTTTTCCCAGGTGCAAGGCCTTACACTTGTCCTTGCTGAACTTCATAAGGTTCTTGCTGGCCCACTCTTCCAGCCTATCCAGATCTCCCTGCAGAGCAGCTCTCCCTTCTGGAGTGTCTACTTCCCCACTCAATTTGGTGTCACCCACAAACTTCATCAGGCTACGCTTGATCCCATTATCCAGGTCACTTATGAAGATATTGAATAACATTGGGCCCAATATTGATCCCCGGGGGACTCCACTTGTGACAGGTTGCCACTTGGAAAAGGAGCTATTTACCACCACCCTTTGGGTGCGACCTGTCAGCCAGTTCCCCACCCACTGCACAGACCACTTGTCTAGGCCATAACGCATCAACTTCTCCATGTCACATTCAGTACCAATACGGATGGAAGACTACCACACTGTCTGCAAACCCCCTCCATCTAACATTTTATATTTCTTTGGAAGCCTACTAAAGTAGTAGCTAAACCTTATTTTAAGGAAGTGACAAGAACAGAATGGGATAAATAGCTAGACTTTGTGATTTGAATTGCTTGTGCTTTATTACTACCTGAATAATGCCACGATATTAAGAAATACAACTGAAGTGTTACATTGATAGACTCTCACTAAGTGAAGTCCCTGGCA
This sequence comes from Phalacrocorax carbo, assembly GCF_963921805.1. NCBI lineage: Eukaryota > Metazoa > Chordata > Aves > Suliformes > Phalacrocoracidae > Phalacrocorax > Phalacrocorax carbo. Next base: position 47,327,689 of record NC_087516.1, on the reverse strand, counting down.
CTGTTTTTGTATCAATGAAGCAAGGTTTTCTAGCTTCCTGATCCCAGACGATTTCTGCAGGTACCTCAAGAAAGTTGTTAACACTAATATGCTGCTACAGCTTGAAAAGTTTTCAGACAATCATTGGAGGTGGCATTATTATCATTAGGTAACCCTCTGAAGTTAGATTATGATGTTAAAATTTTAAAGTGAGGTCTTCAACTAATTCATGTGTATACGAGAAAGCTACGGAAAGAAAACAGAACCATACCAAGCCTTAACAACATAGAAATATTTTTTCACTGTAAGAAAGATTACGAGGTATCTGAAGCTATTTAGAGAGTTATTTTCTGGACGCAATCTCTTTGAATGTAGTATTGAGAATTTGAACCAGTATTTGTAAACAGATGTTTGAAGAAGACATTTGAAAAGGAAAAAATGTACCCAGAACCAATGAACTGGGTACTCTTTACATAAAAGAAAGAAAATTCAGGAAAGCTGAATTACACACAGAGGACTTCAGTTCTGGAAGGGAAGAAAACTCCAGAGCAGCAAGAATTTTAAGATCCGGGCACCCTTCTTAAAAGCAAAACGCAAATGTAATTGTCAGAGAATAAAAGCAGGTTCAAGTTGGATTTTGTTTGCTTAAAGACATTGTTAAATTTCCTATAATAATGTTACTTTTGCCTTGCTTCTGTCACTTCTATTTCAAGACAATAGTAATGGAACTGCAGAAGACAGCATCTTAGAAGCATCTCTTCTTACGCTGCAGGGCAAGTACCTATTTACATTTCCTAGATGAAAACCATCACTATCTTTCACTGAAAAGATCTGGAGAAAAATTATTTGCCAAATATGGAAACATTTGATCGGATGGTTTGTTTGTTTGCTTTTTTTTTTAAAGACCATGTCCTAGTTTTGCTCTGATCATTGCAATTCTTTTTTAATAAGCTTTCCTATGGAGTTTCTCTTCTGTTTGCTACAAAAGGTAGCAGTAACATAACCAGCTTGATCCTTTGAGAAAATTATCCCTTTGTTTTTACAGTGCGTTCTTTGTAATCAAGTGATCTTGAAGGACCAATTTGGTTTTGGTTAGGTTGGGGTTTTGTTTTTGTTTGTTTGATTTTTTTTTTTCCAGTTTCAGGAGTCTGATCACAGACCACTCGAGCCACATGCAAGATCCTTCCCTCTAGCTCTTCAGATTCTAGGTGAGCACCAGAAGTCTCATGTTGACCGTTATAACTTTTATTTATGCAAAAGATGATTCCAGGGCCTCCAGGGCTGTTCACAGACAAAGAAATTATGAAAGCTCCTTTTCCTCCGTCCATACATAAATCCACATCTAACCATTTCTGACAGAAGTCTTTTTGGCAGGTGCAAGCTGCTGACCTTTCTACTAAAAAATCAACACTGTAACCACTGTCTGGATCACACCCTTTTCCCTTAGGGCTCAGTTTATTTAAAAATCCCAACACCACCCACCCCCCCCCCAAAAAAAAAACCCCAAAACACAGAATTCATTAAGGCTAAAGCCACTGATTTCTCAACAGCCTCAAAATGGTTCCCCTTGCATTTCTTTTACTTCATTTTCCTTCTCCCATCATCTTACCACAGGAATGCACTTGTTTTCCACTACTCCCTCTTTAACCAAACCACCCACTGACTTTTATAGTAATTTGCTACATCACAACCAGGAGACAGCTTTCAATCACAAATGAAGTCAGGCTCAAATTGGCCCTCCTTTTGAGAGATCATAATTAAAAAACAAAGAAACAAAAAAACCTCTTTATATTACTCTTCTTTCTTTTGAAAAAAAGCCACTTTTAAGATACAGTACAGGGAGTCAGACCAACTAGCTGCCTGTGTATCTAGAAATTCTAGTGTACTGTGTCTGTCAGGATACCAATACAACGGACACTCAATGCTCACTTTGACAAAACAACTCCTGTTAAAATTTTCAGTAATTAGTTTGGTTTACCTTCTCATGAGCTTCTCTGTGCCCTACAAATAGCAACTTTTACTTCCATTAAGACTGCCTCCCCATGTTTATAAACATAGGCACTCTTAACTGTAAACACAACTCTTGAAAGAGGGCATCGCATTTTGTTCCTCCTATTTGGTGGGGGTGGGGGGTGGGGCTGTAGGGTTAAGTACACACAGAAGAATTTACTGCTTACCAGTGTGACACTCTAAGCAGAGCTCCTCAATCCATACAAATAATTAAAAGGAAAAAAAAGAAAGACTTCTTGGTGGAAATCTTGTTTCTCCTCAGCAACATTTCAAGCATTATGAAATCATTCTTCCCAGAAGTGCCAGGAATAACATAAACAAAATATGGTTGCACTGAATCTATCTTGGACCAAGGTGCCATTGCACAGTTTGTTACATTCTCTCCTTTTCCTTTAAGGATCAAGTTCCTAGTGGCAATATAAGCATGTGCCAGAAAAGAAAGTATATTGAGAATTTGCAGAGAGAAACATGTTTTTTTCAGTGCCATTAAGTTTCACTTTTTAAATACTTTTACCTTGATTTTTAAAAAGTATTATCATTTGTTCTCACTTAAAGTAATGATAAGTACTGGTACAGAGCAGCCTCTTAAAACCACACTTATTAGCCACACAAAAGACAAGCCGTTCAAAGGGCCGTGTCTGACATTTTGGTGCACAAGGAGAAAACAGGAAAAACAGAGATTGTTTATGTTGAAAATCCAATACTGATAAAAAGCTTAAGAATCTGCTACTTTTATCTGTACTTCATCAGATATACAAATAGTCACATGACATTGAAGAATGTTTGAGCATGAAAAACTACCACAGCTGAAAGTACTGGTTTCTCATCGCTCCTTGGGTATGAACTCTGATTAACATGAACTGAGACAGAAAATGGGACAGTATTCATGTCTTTCTCTGAAAAACTACACCTCCGCTCACATTGATCATTACGGGCTAATAACATAAATACAAAGCCAGTGACTTACCAATATTGCTTTCTAACAAGCCAGGACATAGTTAATTAAGCACTAGAATCTTGCCTACCGGATGTTTAGTGGAATGACAGTAAAGACCTAAGCGTTTGTACATCCACCACCACCAACACACACCCATCTTGTATTTTGAGGAACAGCACCTCAAAAAGAGCTCTCAGTTAGCCATACTGTAGAAGGACAAATCAAACCAGTGTATTGCAGTGTTTACAACAACTAGACTACAGTCTATCCTGTTTAAAGTTTCATGTCCTGATTGTTAAAGTGAAAAATCTTCCAAACCCTGCTTTTCAATACCTTTACATGATTCAAAAGTCAGGTGATATCTATCTAGCAGACCTGTAAAATAAGATACTCATGCACAACAGTGTGGAAAAAAAAATTAACCACATTTGGGAATCATCAAAATAAAATTACTGTGCTGGAGCCACGTACCCTTCTGCTACGGAAAGAAAAAAGATACACAGAAAGATATTTGCTATGGTTCACTGCTAACACCTTTTTTTTTCTTTTTCTTTTTTTTTTTTTTAATAGGTGGCTTTCAAGACCGATTTCCATTTCACATTTCTGTCCTTACTTCTCAACGTATACCACTTGTCTATGTTATAATACATCCAGCACTGCTCATCTATTCTGCAAACTGTGGAAAAGACCATTCCTCTCTTAGCAAAAAGGCAGAAACTTTTTTTTGTTTTTGCTTACAGTTCTTATCAAATTACTTTTAAATTCTTATCAACAGCACAGATTTCCATATCAGTCCATCGGTATTTTACTGTAAATGGGGTAAAAGTCCTGTTGTTCCACATACAGCTTGGACTCCTTAGCTTAGGAAAGGCACTGAATGAGAGAGAACTGTAAAAGAAAATAACACTTGAAATATGAAAGTATGATTACCTTTTATCTTTCAAACACTACTTTCCATAAATAAACATTATTACACTTCAACCATTATTCATTTCTTTTTTTTTCAGATAAGAAAGCAATTCACATGCAGTAAATTATTTTTATAGCTAAACAGGCACAAACACCATAACAAACATGAATACAGTTGCTGAACTCAATTTCACATTTTATGGACATAATCAAAGTCTGAAAAAGAAGTCATCCTGCTAGATGTTTCCTTTTTCCAAGCTTTTAATTAATGGCAATGGCTTGATCATGCAAATGTGCATCATGTAATTTTTTCCTAGTAACTAGATCCAATCACTTCTCAACTTCAGTGGAATTCCTCATACAGAGAGAAAACTCTTTGGGTGCCTTAGTGAACAACTCCTTAATGTATTTTTGCATCTTTTAACACCTATCCAAAGTATAGTCAGTGGGGAAGTTTAGGGATTAAAGCTAGTCAGCTAGTAATACACACACTATTTATAAGGAAGTATGAATACTTAAGGGAACAGTAAATATGATAAATCTCTAGTACATAGGATAGCATGCAGTATAGTAAGCAGCAAGTTTTGAACTGCCTTTATATTAAGGATTTGACTAAAGCAGAGGCAGGATTTAACTAAATGCATTTTATTACCACAAATATCAAGTACTTTACAAAATGTGTTTTAGGGTAGACTTCAAGCTTCAAAGCAATTAATACCCTGCAAAATGATGATGGAAAGGAGTGAATATAACTGAAAAAGCAGCTACTTGTGACTAAAAACTAACATCCTTCTATTGTAGCTCTCCCTGAACTCTTAGGCCAGCCAAGGGAATGCAGTAGATGCAATTAAAAAATAAATAAATATATATATAAGAGAAAAGAAGGGTGCTGCAGTTCATTTATAAAACCATTCACTTTAAAAAAAAAAAGAACCAAACAAACCAACCACACACCAGAACATATTCCAGAGCTGTCTTCTAAGATCCTGAAGACAGGCTGGGGTGACAGGACTCAGAAATCAATAGCTACTCTATTCTGTATTCAGTAGCAACATCTGGGTGCACATGCACATTCCAAAACCAGATGGCGTGAACCAGCTGCAGCCACACAGATGAGACATTATCCCTCTGCGGAGCATGTCAGCCACATCCAAGCTGCATGTTGGGCTATGATCCACATGTTCAACAGCCCCTATTGCCTGGAATTAAATAAACGTAAGAGCAGCTGACACGCAGAAGAGCAGGGAAGGCTCCTTTCTTCCCAAACGCAAGAAAATGAAAGTGAAATGTAAATATTATTTGCCATGTTACCTAGCATGAGTTGATCTTCATATATACATACAAGATTATAATTTAAACTACACACTGGTTCATTTATTGAATGTTTGGGAACCTGTTTAACATACTGCTAACCCACTTTTAATACAGTCTAAATAGTTTTAGCTCCAATATTCACCACTACTTGCCCAAGCCAACTCAAAACAAGAGATTCTTGCTTTTTAAAAAACTGCAGAGAACATATTCTCATCTGAAATGCATATATTGAACATAAAGATTACCAAGTACTTCCTGGGAGTGAAAAAAATCTGAACAAGTCAATCTAGCCCAAGAATACACCTCAATAAACAGAATTAGAACAAACATGTGTTAAGCATCCACATACATAAAAGTGTCAGAATAAACCACATACAAGTACACATAACTATAAATTTGAGTAATTAGATACCATCTATTAAGCAACTGCTGCTAGAAATAAATGTGCTGTTAAAATTGTCCATAAGAAAACTAAGCCTCCATTCTATGGTGAAACATTTTAAACTGTTTCAGATGAATCAGAACCATTAACAAGATTCTGGGGTTTTTTTCAATAATGAGCAAGAGAAATCACCTTTATGCAAGGGCATTGATCCAACACAAACAGTATTCTTAATGACAGTAATGTAGATTCTCAAACTTAAAGAGAAACTACAGAACCTGTAAAACTAATGGACAGTGTTAGATATACTACAGCCACGTCATCGGTTTCTTCCCCTAATGCAAAGAACTAACCAGGTCCAAATTTTGGTAATGTAATTACATTAAAAGCAGTAGCAATACAGAAACATACCACAACTATTTCGTTAGGTATTATCACTACACAGTAACTTCACATACATCTTGACTAATGAGGCCAATCAGAGTTTTGTTAAGATTCTCGCTAGGGCAAGCACGTGCTTTAGACACATGTTTATGTTTCTACCCGACAGCTATACAAAACCATCTTTTCCTCCACAAGCAGCAGGATAAGTTTGCAAATCAGGTAGATATTTAAGTAACAGAGCTTTCTGTACTAGTACACTCACTTTACCAAGGTGTGGCACTCCTGAGGTGTTAGGAAAGACTGAAGATGATCTCAATGGTTTCTCTTGAAATGAAAGTTAATGAGCTCAAAAACTCTCTGCCAGCCCTGTTTGGACTCAGACTAGGACACCCGCTTCCCCACATACATACTACTTCTTGAAGGTACTGAGAACTGCAATAACTGAGACAAAATAAAGACCACCAATGAAGAAACTAAAAACGTGGCATAAGGTGGATCAGCATCTTCACAAAGGTACTTAAGAGAATAGGTAAAGATCACTGAAAGACTCTACTGGCAAAGACCCTTAGCAGTAATGATAATGCTCATCACAAATTATACAACACATATACACTTCCTAAGTAACAACTATTATTTTCACAGGCACAGTATCAAGCATCTAAAAGATGAGCCAACAGCTCATTATGTAGCGCTGTACGTACAAATAGGAGCTTCATCCACATACAGTTAATTACAACTAACTCCAAACTTGTGCTGGGTAAAGTTATTTTCAATCTGAAAATAACTGCAGAATTTAGTGCATGAAGAGTTATGAAAAGTAGTTGAAGTTGCATTGGTAATAGCAGAGCTGAGCGACCACAGCTCATGATAAGTAAAGCACCCCATAGTACCCAACACCCACACCCCTTCCCCAAACTTGAGCAAACTGTCCATACATAAGCTTACATTTACACTGAAGCATGGAAATAACCCTGCAGAATGTATTTTAACATGCAAAAGTATCAGTTATCCTCTTTTCCATTCCACTTTTTCAGTGCTCTCCGACAAATGATGAAATGAGTCACAAGGGTCTTGTGAGTTGGCGCACCATAGATAGAATGTTCAGTGCTTCAGTCTGGTCCGACAGAAGTTCCTGTGACTAGCGCAGTTTAACTTGGATCACTGTTGCTGCTGTTCTGTTCAAACCTATTTATACGAACAGAGCAGAGAGCCAAAACGGTTGCTTTGTGATTAGTTCAGGCATGTTTGAATCCAGAAGGGAAACTCTTTTAGTTTATTTTCCCCGGGAAGGCTACAAAGTTCCACTACGGCTTTACGGCATAATCATGTGGATCAAGAACGGCCCCTCATTCACCTAGAGAAAGATCAAATTATACTACTGAATTGTTCTCCTGTTTCTCAGCTTTACTCTGCATGCACCGAAATGTTTGAAAACACCCTTTCTGAGAATTTGTCATCTGTAGTGTCAAAGGCATTCCTGGCAGAAAAAGAAAGTCTTGTTGAGGGCAAAATTCAGTCAAGATGACCGTAAAACCTAATCCACACCTTTGAATTTGGACTGAATATCCACCACTTAAACATCTTGTAAATGACCCAATTTGTTTACACGGCCCTGTAGCTTTTTATGACTTTTCCATAAAGAAGTTATTACATCCATTCCTTTTATTTTGTTTTAGAGCATTTGAATGAGCCCCAGAACCACAAGCAAGTGAAACAGACTCTCTGCAGATGGAAGTGGCCTCATATAACTCACCACTACCGCTGAAATAGTCTGAACAACACTTTCAGTATGGACATGCCATACCTTCACACACAGCAAAAGAATTTCCTGTGCCATATGTCTTTCTTAATGTTTAACTATTGTACAAAATGAGTGCTGGTTTCCTGTCAATCAGAGGAACCTGGAGCCCCTAGGACTCGTGCCTCTGACTGGTTTGAACGAGGGTGAAGGCAGTCAGATGGTTATATGGTGAAGTACACGGGGTGGGGGTGGGGGTGGGTGTGTGTCAAACTTCTTAGATACTCTAGTCAGTATCATGCCATGGCTTATCCAATTAAGCTCCCCAAATAACAGTTCAATAAAAGACCGGAGAACTGAATTTTGTTGAAAAGACCATAAAAATTATAATTAAAGTGATATTATGCATTATTTCACAAACCAGTACCTCTTCCACCAAAGTCATTTTCCCACTTCACATGCTTTTAAACAAATGATGCTTGAAAAGTAGCACAGAGAGATTAACAGCTATGGATTGACATGGAAGGTGTGCTAAGAGCGTTTTTCCAGTGTAAGCTACTCTTTACATATGACACTCCCCGGTATTTTACACCTGGACTTATCCTTCACAGAAAATTACAAGCCTGCTGATATGTGCCAAACTGAGTAATAGTTTAAAGATGTAGAATATTGAAACTACAAAAAGGGCTTCACTCCTTTACCTTTTACTGCCCGAACCAAGTTTGAAGCCCATGCATCAGATTACAGGACCAATTCCCTAACTAACTGCAGCATCTAACATTCTGCCCCCCCACCCTCTTACATAATTTAATGCCAATTCATAGTAAGAATATTACAGCAGAAGCAATGCAAAAATGAATTAAATGTACAGGAAACACAAGCAGCATTGTTTCCTTTTCCCAAGACGTTCTTTCCTTTTTCCAAGACAGACAGACTTAACATTTCAGGAAAAGCCGCATAAGGGCAATAAGGGAGTTTAAATCCAGCACTCAAAAGTTATCACCAGTTACGCCAGATAGTTGCTGAAAGCTTGGAAGACCCCCCTCATTTTCCTTTAGTAGAACTGTAGTATCATAGGAAACATAAACTGATAACTACCCAAATAACTCCACTGTTCATCTAGAAAACAGAGTACTAAAAAAATTCAAAACAAAGATTCCTACTTGCAGACACAGTGCTGGAAAGGTGCATGACCAGAGGAAAACACCCACCTGCCTGCTGCCACCTGGTCCTTCACCTGGCTTTATTCAGAACCAGTGCATTCCTTGCACTTCATGTAGAGAAATCAGTACAACAGTGATCAAACTGAGCCATGCCTACATACTATTTTAATACCATTAATAATCAGTTTTAACAAGCTCAAGTAGAAATTTCAGTGTTTTGGGCTTTCAGAGAGTAAATGAACAGAGGTGTTCTTTGTTCCAGAAGAATCTCCTTAAAACATCTGTGATTATAAAGATACCTTGATTGAATTTACCATAAAGCACAAGATTAATGAATAATTTGAGATTTAATTCACAAAAAGGCCCAATGCCACTGAAAAAGGTGTTACTGGTTACTCCCTTGCAACTCTCCCATCCTCACTACTATAAAAGGATGTCACTACATGGTAAATAGCCTTTGAGCATTTTCTTATTTCATGCACAGATGCTGTTTCTGCCTGTACCGTATAGGACTGCAGTACATAGGAGGTTAATTCATCTTCTCTTTCTCAGCCCTAAACACGTGCATATGAAAATGACAGTAAGGAGAAAAAAAAAATAAAAGCAGCAACTAGCACTGTGAACATCTTTGTTGCAGAATTAACCTGCATAGCCTCAAATCAGCCCAGCTTGAATGAGAACAGCAGTACAGGGAAATAATAATCCAGAGACTTAACTAAACAGTTGATGAGTTCTTTCAACATGAGTTGTAGCCAGCTCACCTGACAGTCTCATCGGCGAAGGTAAAAGAACATTGACACAGGTTGAGAGGTGGCACACACTTGCAGGACTTCAAAGTAATCCACAGCGACAAGAAGCCAAGCAGCCTGCAAGCCCAGTGCAAATGTACCATCATACCTATGCGAGGTGAACGTCAAAGTCCAAAATTGTGGGGATGCTTGACAAAGATGGAGCGTTTGAACAGAACTAATGGAACTCAGAAGACAGACAGCCCTTGCTAACCCTAATGCAGAAGGCGTGCAGGAGACCAAGGAACTAGCTGGGCTCTCTTCTTTCATTTACATTACTTTTTCAACCGTTCTTATACCCTCTGTGTATAAGACTTTCTCCATGAGAGTCTAGAGTCCTGCTTCATCTCACCCAGCTGACTAACTTCTGTAGAAACTGATGAGGTTACAAAGACGTGTAGAGGTGCTTTGTACACATGCTTTGTAAGATGGGGTATCTTCATATAAAAGAAAACTGCTTAGTATGCTGTAGGATCATGAAATTAAGCACAAATAACCCAATGTAACACTGCGGGTATGTTTATACAATCTCAGCAGAAGGATGTTGAGCAGAGAAGATCAGAAGACAGATGAACCCTAAGGCTAGGATGCCTATGGATGGAGCTGTGAATAAATTTTCTGGCATTGCCACCTTAAAATAACATCCTACAATTTAACAAAACCTCTAGAAAACCCAAATTTCTATTTTAGCTTCACAGCAGCACATTATGAATTTTCACTCACCTACCGCATTTCACAAACACCAGGCTGCAAACATTTTCCCCAACAGGGAATGACAGGGCTGAATAAGTTTTAATGTACAATTAATTTCTCCAAAACTCTGAAACAACTAAGCACTCATAGAGATACCTGCATGCTACTAATATAGCTGCATTTCTACATGTTAACTCTATTCGTTTTCCATTGTATAACTTCTGAGTCTCACAGGTTTTCACTAAAAAACTACTTACTACAGGCCAATTCCTAAGACACTTAGATACCAGGAAGTGTATTTTCCATGGCACGCATTTTGTGACTAAAAAAAGCAAAGGCATGGCTCTCTGGTAAAGCCAAGAGCTATCCATAAAGCAACTGAAGAGGCTCATTTCCAGCTAAGGGAAGTGGGCTTGCACAGCCTGTCCTCTTTCTAGTAATGAAGAACTGCCAGACACATCAAAAACCAAAAGCAGCCACTACCCAACAGCAACAAAAAACCCCAAAACCACTGTGCTGTAATGCACAACCACTGCTGTAGGATGCAAACCAGTACTTTGCTATTACATGTTGACTATGTAATAATTAGATTCAAAAGTTTTGGATAAAGTTATAAGATATAAAAGACATTATGCTTATGTGAAGACGAAGTTCAACATACGCCCTTTGGTAGTATAGCTGTCAGTGTCTCAAGGTATGCCCTGTGTTTCTTCACCATTATAAAACTCTATCTAATCGAAAAAGAAACTAAACTCCCCCAAACAACATGAGATAAAGCTTTAAAGTCCGATCTGCAAACCTAATAACAACTAGTTACTGCAAAAATAAGATTTTACGTGTTTCTTGCTTAAATCCCATTCAAGATATTTAACAAGGATACGGGAAGGCTGGAATGCATATATATTTGGGACAAATAGCAAATGGTCTGTGCTTTTAAGACCCTTACTTTCACCTAACAGAAGAAACTGAGAGAAACAGCAGGAATAAGGAGAAGTCCCAAGCAGCATTCTGCTGAATAGCAGACAATACACCAGAAGTCAACTACAAAGGCAAAAACCAGTTTTTAAGACTTTCTTCCACTGCAATTTATTGCAGTGTTGAAGAACTTCTCTAATTCACCACAATCTCTTGCTTAAAGTCGAAAGAGGATGTGGTGTAATTCTTCACTCTCCAGGAAAAGGGCTTTAACATATTTCAAAACGAGTCTTGGACTAAACAAAAATAGATTAAACTCAAGAAAAAATTGCATCACTATCAAGTTTCACTTAGATGACACATGTTCATATTTTATACTTCCTTATCTTCTCAAAATGAAGAAAACTGCTGCTGCCCAGCAGTAGTCAACACACTGTACTGGCAGTCATCAGTTCAACAACAGTCAGCAGAGGTGGCGCCTATTCCCACTGCTTTTAAGTATGTTGGTTTATAAGAGATAATTTTGCAGTCAAATGGCTGCACTCGAGCAAAATCACTGACATTCCGCTCTGCAAGGATTCGATGTGCTGCATCATGTGGACATCCACGCCTTCTCTCAGGTGTTCAGCCCAAGTCAAATGAACTTCATCAGCAACTCTATGTTGTGATGCTCTCCCCATTCCTGAATAAGCTGAAAGCTCCCTTTGGAGAAACACAAACCAGGGAATCCGCTAGGTGGTTGTGAGGAGGCGTGCGAGGCCACGCGCATGCTGAGGTGATGAAAGCAGCTCCCTCTGGCACTTCAGCTACTCGCTCAGTTACAGCTGCATCCACCAACTTTTCCCAAAGATGGCCTGACATACACAAGTCTCAAACTCCAGCTCAGGGGCTACTGTTTGAGTTTTTGGTTTTTGAGTTTGGTTTTTTTTTTTAAGCTACATAAATCTTGCCTGTTTCAGAAGATTTAAGAAATACATTATGAAGTGATCAGTTAGCGAAACTTATTATTAAGAGTTTCTAGTCACGCAGGGGAAGAAAAAACACTTGAAGGAAATTAAGATCTGTCAAAAGATAGATCACCACCAGTACATTATCTGTGCTGCAGGATTGACAGAAGTGCGTGCTTTGGTGTTAGAAGATTTAATTCAGCAATTCTATTTACTGCTGTTCATTCACACTTGAAGCTGATTGCAGGAAAATTAATATTTCAAACTAGCTGGTCCTGGTAAGTTGCTAACTGACCTCAGTTTCTTGGCCTTCTGAAGTCATTCATTACTACATTTTAAATGTATATGCCACAAACTCTACACTTCATAGCTTATGGCACCCAATAGTAGTTTTTACATTATTTTCTATAAAGACATCCTCATATTTCTCATAGAATCATAACAGCTGATAGCTTAGTAAAATTACTTTAAACATCTTGTCCTAAAACAGCCAAGAAAACAGAACTTAGATTCTCCTGCCATCTCATGTTGTAATCAAATCTAGATTAAACTAATAACAAGCAGGTGCACTCAGATCAGAGCTAAGTCATTAGAATTAAGTCATTCACATTACTCAGTCCATCAATAGCTCCCTCAGACATTGTTGAAACTACAGAGACAGGATGAAGATACTACATAAAATAGCACTCAAAAGTAGAATGAAAAGTAGCAAGAACAATAACAGAAAAAGAGAAGTAAAATATCCAAGTAATCAAATTCAATATGCAAGAGACTGAGTTTTGCTCCTCAGAAGAAACTGAGTGATCACTTTTTCTTGACTCTCTACTTCAATATGGAAAAATGGTAATAAATGCATCACACAGCCATAAGAGAACTGATAAAGCCACCTAAGTATGAAAAACCCTTCAAAGCATAATCTGTTTTTCAACAGGACAAAGAATCATGGAAATTATACCTCGATATAAATGGAAGCCATCACTACATGCATCATTTACTGCTACTTCGGTTTCCAGAAAATTGTTGCATAAACTTCTTTGATCCTCCAGATGAGTATTTACACAGTTGAATTACAAATAAAAACATTAAAGATAAATTTGAATTTGTCAAGGAAGTCACATAAAATGCCTTACTGTCAAGCAGAGTTTACAAATAAAACCTGTTCTTAAAGAAAATCTGACTACAACAGAGGGCCAAGAACAAGGAGGTAGTTTTAAGTGGTTTCAAATGGAGTTACACTGGCTCCACAACAGCTATCACACCGAATTCCTTGGAGGCAGCAGCAAAATATTGTATTCCAAGAATAGGTAATTTACAATTATGAAGAAATATTTACACTAGGAAATCACCACCTAAAATGACACTCACTATGAAGCAGAAACAACAGAACTCTCTCTGTCTGCATTTAGTAAATAAATCAGGTCAAATTGTAATTTTGAAGTTAATAATAATTTAACTAATAAATAAATAAAACCCAATTTTGAACAAATAGATCCTTAAGCACATGCTTACCCTTTGTAACACAAGTAGTCCCACTGATTTAATAACTGGTCATTTACATCTTCAGTATCACCTTGAAGGAATAGCTAAAGCACCCACATGTGCTGCTGAGTAACACTGTAATCCATTCTACTGCAAAACTTCTTGGCCATTTAGCAGTTTTACAAGTAGAGGACAGAATTTTTATTTGTAGACTGCGTGAGTGAAAATCTCTCTCTCTCCTGACCAAAGATTATTTGGCATGTGAACAGCAATATCTCATTCTCATACTCCAGGGAGTTTTAACCTGCCTCTAGCTAAAAGCTATACAATCTTTAGATTGCAGCAGAGTGTAAAAATCACTCTAATTAAATCAAGTAAGAACTGGTTTGACCAGCATTACTGATCCCCCAAATAATTAAAATCAGTTAAGAAAAGTCAGGGGTTGGCACTTTGCTGTACCTAAACTTCTGCTAATTTTTAAAGTAAGTTTTGCAATTGAACAACTAGAAAGCAAACGTCAAGTAAGCTACAAGAAGAATCTGGACTGTTCTAAGTATAAACTATTACAGAATACAGTTTTGGGGCACTTTTAAAAAAGAAAATTATCCTGGCTTTGCATTTGTTCTAAGACATAGTGACTTAGAGCATGCCAAAATGCATTGCAAACCAGTTGAAGCCTGACCTAAGGCAGCTGCATTTCTGATATACGCGAACAGGATATAGTTTGTGTTGTCATATATACTTGTACCTATTTACATCAGGTTTGCTTTTACGCCGTACGATCTACCTTTTACACTTTACCATTGTGCTCTCATTGTTGGACCCCGGTGGCCCTTCAGGGCCCAGCCACTTTAGCCTGTAACAAGCCTCTCAGGGCAGACTGACAGTGTAGCAGGTTTCTTTCCATTCCTGACAAAGTTAAAGCAAAGCAATGGTAATTCTCTGTATGTCAATACACATCATATGAACACCATGCAGATTTAACAGAAGGCAGCATAACAGCACGAGACTTTAGTGTATTAATGCCAGTTCCATTTTGTCACAAACTGGTGCCCTAAAGCCTCTAAACACCAGGTGAGCTGGGAAGGGGTAGAAAGTGAGGGATTTCTTTTCTCACACAGAGCAGATAATTTCCTGTCCTGTGTGCAAAGTCTGATTGGTTTCCTGTCAGAATAGCCGGGTCTCTAAGTCTTTTGATCACTTTTCTCTGGCCCTCCACAGTTGCTCTGATTAGAGATTGATCCCCACACTGCTCTTTGATCAGCAGCTCCAGCAGCCTGCAGGTGCCATATATCATCACATTAGCAAGCCACAGCAGTATTAATCTCCCCCTGCTAAATTTCTGAGCACACTGCATATCCTACCCATTCACAGAGCACTTGTGGAGGTCTCTGAAACTTTGCTTTCTATTAAAAGATATGACGTAGAATGCTTTTATCTGGGGAGTCCCAAGTTCAAAGTTGAGAGAATTGAATTAGCCTTGAATCTGCGTTTCTGCTTTATTTCATTACAGTTCAGAGAGTTTTGAGAGCTCCCAGCTTGGCCTTTTGTGTTGGTTTGTGCCCAGGGAGAAAGCTCATTCTAACCAACATGCAAAGTACTAAATTTTTCACCCCCCCACCCCGTACATTAAGCACCAGGGGTTCCATGAATGTATGCTAACAGCCTTAATTTTAGATATTCTACACTAAGTGTGGTTTCATGCAGTATATAACGTTTCAGTTTGTAAAATATTCTTTAAAATGACTTCATAATAGCAGATCAAGAGGAAAGGCGCTTAAAAATCTGAATAATGTAAATCATATGGAGTTCAGAGGCTAAGCAAATTACACACCCCGGAGCTGCCCTTGCTGTATGAAAGGAGTCTTTCTCCAGCTCTGCGCAGCCCCAGCCCAAGGGAACTTGCATTTGAGAGTTTTCTAAACATTTCAGGTACACTTGAAAGTTGAAAGTAATTCTCATTTCCTATGCAGGATTAGCTCGTTTCCAGCCTGTACAAAATACCACTCATTCACACACAGACTCCCCCCTCCCCACACACACACACCCCCCCCGAAGAGCTGAACTTTAGGATACGAAGGGGGGGGTGTCGTTGCTTTTTTTTTTTTTTTTTGGGGGGGGGGAGGGGACGGGGGGGGAGAAGGGAGAAGGGAAAAGGGGACAGGTCACATTTTGCACCTCGGGCCGCCGCGGAGGGAGCCCCCGAGCCGGCGCTGGGCTCCCCGCCGGCCGCCGAACCGCTGCCCTTTACCCGCAGCGCTCCCCCGAAGGCGGCGGGCAAACACCCAGGGGCCGACCCCGCTCACCCCGGCCCGGCCACGGAGCTCCCCCGCTGCCCACGGCCGCCACCTCCGCTCCGCTCCCCTCCGCGCCGGCCGGCCGGGCGCCCGCCCCCGCCCTGCCCCTGCCCCGGGCTGCGCCGCGGCGGCGGAGCTGCTGCTCCTTACCGTTCTGCTCCTTGGTGCCGGAGAAGGCGAACTTGCTGCTGAGGTCGGACTCGGCGGCGGCCCCCTGCCTCCGGCCGGCCAGGGCAGATGTCAGCAGGAGCAGCCCGAGGAGGAGCATTGGGCCGGCGGGGCGAGGGGCTCCGGCACAGCAGGCACTGGCGGCGCGGCACCGAGGCCCGGGCGTCTCTCAGCAGCGCCCGGCGCGGGCTGCGCCGCTGGGGAGAAGGCAGCACTGAGCCTGCTCTGGCAGCAAAGAATTGCAGGGTAGTTTCCACATAATCCCATCCAAAACTTTTTCCTAGAGCCCTTTTCTGTGTCTCCAGGTTTTGTTTTCCTTTAGCTTTTATTTTCCCCCCCCTTTAAAAAAAAAAAAAAATCAAAGCAAAACCTGGACCCAGACCAGCTTCCCAAGGACTAAACAATCCGGGGCCGTGCCGGGCGGGGGCCGGAGGAGCCGGGCCAGTGAGGGCGCGGGGCAGGCGGCGGGGGCGAGCGGGGCCGCTGCTGCCGCGGAGGAGCGCGCACCTGTCAGCCGGCGCCCGGCGGCGGGGCGGAGGCAGGGGGCGGGCGGGGGGCGGGCGGGCCGGCCGGCCGCTCTCCCACTCAAATACCCTCCTCGCCCCCAGCTCCGCGGCCGCCGCCCGGCCGACTCGGTCCGCGTCTCTCGCCTTCCCCTGCCGTCCCCTCACGGCGAGGGCGGCACCTGGTGAGGCAGTTACGCCCCGGGAAGTTGTTGGTTGGGAAGAAGGGGGCGAGCGAGGCGTCCGCCGCTGCCCGCTTTCTTGCCGCCAAATGGCGGCGCAACAGGTGCTGGGGCCCCCCGGCTGCCTCACGAAGGCTGCGGTCCTTCCCTTCCCTTCCCTTCCCGCTCCTCCACGGTGAGGAACCCGGGTCACCCTGGTCCAGGGGTAATTCCTGAGTTTGGTAGTTAGGGTAAGGCGTTGTGCTGGCTTCACCAGTATTTGTTTACTGGGTTGTTATTACGGTAATTGGGATCATACTTGAAAGTTTGATGCTTGGATTTGAACATTTTATTTATCTCAAGCACATCCTTGATACTGGGAACTAAAACATGGAGGGGGGGGGGTTAGAAAGACTCTGGATGCACATTATTCTTTTTGACAGAACTTGCTGGTCTGGCTACCTTGAAGTTAGACCTCTAGCGTTTGCATAAGCCGGTGGAAATGCGGGTTCCACTTTTTACAACTGCCTCTCTTGCTGGAATGCAGTGTGGTACTCAGTGAGGTGGCATCTGTAATGCAGATGAGGTTGGGTTTCTTTTTGCTGTTTCTCCAGAAATCAGAACTAAATTAGTGGCAAGGACTATCTTCCCCGTTGACAAGGACTAAAAGGACTGATGATATTCAGACCCCACTAAGATAATGCTGTGTTCAGGCGTCTCTGCTAGAGCTTGCATTTCTAGTTTGCTTGGAAGAGGGTTCAAACCATGACTACACCATGGGCCAGGGCAACAAGACTGAATGCTAAATGGGTACCAGGAGGGCAAGAGAAGCAGTAGGAAGGACAAATCTTTTTCTCTTGACTGAGGAGTTTTGGGAGAGTTTTTTAATGGTCCCTTGAGCCCCCATGGCTCCGAGATGGTTTTGGGGGACAGATGGGAAGACCCGCATAACTGTGGTCTCACTCACTGCCTGTGCAAGACAGACAAGAGAGAAACTGAGTCTGCACAACTGGACTCTTGAGCACATGCTATAAAATTTCTTATCCTTTGACCCAGCTCTTTCCATTATATAACTGAGCTGTTTCTTTGCCTCAGCCAAAGTAACCCTTGAGACAATGATAAACATCCCCTCTGCTCCTAATAAGTGACATATTTCTAGTAGCAACTGAAAGCTGTCCAGCCAAGCTGGGCTGTCTTCTGAAAGGCAGGCTTGGAGCATACTGTAAATAGCAACCCTTCCCTTACAGAGTGTGAAGAAAGAAACGTACTGCACAAAGCAGGCTACATAGTTACTTTTATTATTGTTACCATTACTAATTGTTTTTTTTTTTAAATATTGTTACCATTATTGTTATTTTTCAGTTTTCACTGTTGTTATTTTAAAATGGAAATAAAAATAACATGTACTGCTTTGCAGGTCTTCTACATCGATGATTATAAGTGGTGGGGTTCTTTAATAAAATAAACGAAGCATTGCACTGTAACTTAACCTTCTTTGCCTGAGGATTTTGTGGGATTCGTTGTATTTTGGGGAACTGATGAGTTCCCTCTGAAAAACTAGTGTACGCGAAAAGCAAAGCATCCGACATCTCCCATAGCTTTGAAAATCTAGGCTGCATCAGACCAGTGTTTCATCTGGCATCCTGGCTCTGGCTTTTCAAAGGAAAATGCAAGAACCCACATAGTGGATGAATATGGAATAACACTACCCGGGGAGGAAGCTTTCGTTCTAAACCTCCTGTAATTAAAAATCAGGGTTCATTTTCAATCATTAAGGTTCTTCTTCTTTTCAGAAATGCTTTTGTTGTTAACCCCACCCAAAATATTGTGTGTGGTAATCCCTATCCTTATAAATGTCCAGTCTTCTCTGAAATTCATGCTAAGCATTTATCACCAGCTGTGTTTGGTTTTAATGTTATAGCTCCCCAGTTTCATCTGGTATATGTATGTGTTTGGATTATGAAAATAGGTAAATATAAATCATTTCACTTCTCTACCTTGTTCATTTTCTGTGTTATAGCCCTAGCATGTCTTTTTTCCAGCTAAGCATTTTTACTACATTTTTTTCATTTGAATATATTTCTAAGCTTTTCAAAGTCCCATCTATTTTTGTTATGTTTTATTTGGGGTGGGGCAACCAGAACATGACATTCCAAGTGAAAGCCTAATCTTAACATATAGAGTGAAAACAGAACATTTTATTGTATAGAGTATCTTCTGCATACCTCTGTCTTTCTATTGGTTCTACTCATGCAGTGATCCACAGAAGTATTGACATTAAACAAACTATTCTGAATGGTTAGATAATTATGTCAAGCTAATGGATGTGTACTTGGGATCGTTCCTGCCATTGCAGATTGCATTGCCAATACTGGATTTCGCTTGGGACCACAGTGCCGATGCAGCCGAGATTTCTAGTGATTCCAGCACCCAGTACAAATTTCTCTGGATATTGTTGAGACTTATTTGTATTTTGCTACCACAATGTTCACATTCTTTTCTACACCAGTAATAAATGTTTTAATTTACACAAAGCTTTGTATTCCTGACTTTAATACGTGCTGAGAATTGCTCTTTAGTCTTCGTATCAGTCACCGTGCCATATCTCATCTCGCAACTACTTGGTTTACACTCTGTAGCCTTTTTGACGGTGTATCAAAGATTTCTTTTTCCAAAGGCTTTGTAACAGAGTCTATGAAATTGTGTATCAAGTCGTTTTTAATTTAAATATTGCAACGGACATTTCTCCAATAATTGCCATATTCAAATAGTTTGAGATGCAGACTTTACTCGGTAGAATAGCCACGCTGCTTTGACACATTTTCAGATGGTTCTATGACTGGTTTTTTCCATCATCCTCATTTAGAAATTTTTGAAGCAGTTTTTCATGTACTTGAATAAAATCTGAATTATCTGGATTATCCCACAGGAATTTATTGTTATTGAGACCTAGCCACCAGAGGAGGCAATGGAAATTTGGCCTGTTAGGACTCCAGAGACTTATTGTGATGGTGCATAGCCTTTGTACTCCTGAACTATAAATATCCTTGAAATGAACAGGCTTTCCCTGTGATTATTATTAACATAGAGTTACCATTAAAATCTACATTCCTCACATAATCTTCCCAAACTTCACTTACACCAACAAAAAGAATTCCCCGCACCAAAGCCACAATAACAACATCACAGCGCCGACAGGGGTGGACAGTTTACGCACACACCTCCCCTTGTCCATTTGCCACTTTACAACAACAAAGATTCCCCTCAGTTACTTGTGGAAGTGGGCTGGAAATGGCAAGATGCGTAGGTGTTCACAGACTGCCCCTTATGTTTTGATCTGATACCAAGAGATCTCAATTGACTTTAGGGGGCTTTAGATATCCTGAGCAAGTTCTGCAAGGAGGCGTACTATCTCCTTTTCCTATATGCTCTCTCCCCCCCCCCGCATAAGGTATGCTACGAGATAAGCATTTCTCTCCTGAGGAGAAGTACGGTGAGGGAAAATATGAAAAGGCTGAGGTATAAACCCATTTTTACAACACAATTTTTACAGCACAATGTACAACCAAAGGGAAACACTTCTGGAGACTTGTAGCTCCACAAATGCAATTCCTTCTATCAAATTCATGTCTTGCAAGAGTCAGAGCTAGGCATTTACGTAACTTTGCAAGATTAGGACCCACTGTTAGGAAAAGAAGTTTGATTCCCTTGTTTCCCCACAGCTTGTTTCACTTCCTATTATGAATGGGGGGAAAAAGGGATTTAATACACATACACTTGTATATTCCCATATATTCTGAATGTACCTGTGTACCTGTAGAATCCTTGTGAGATCATAATGAAGAAGAAGTATTTTGCAAAGCTTAGCATGTAATTTAAAACTAATAAATATCTGCTCATCCAGACACACAGGCAGATGCCTGCTTTTGTGCGACGTGCTCTTGATTTCAGTGTAGTTACACATTAATTGGTTGTGGTATAATAGAGATGAGGTTTAAATGCTTATGTTCGCATCATGGAGTTATTTTTAATTGTGCAAAGAAGTCTTAAACAGTTATTCAATGTTATGTTTGTACAAAATCTTTTATGGATGAGTGATAAATATGAAACCAGAAATTGCTGTAGAAACCCTAACTGTCTTTTAGAAAAACAACAGTACGATGTTCTGCTCTAGTGATCACTGAGCAATAAAAAAAAAAGACATTGTACAGATAAACATGACTCTTGTAATCTTACTAGTGTGGGGTGAAGAGGCTGCATATGGAATTGCACAGAAAATCATTCCTGCGTTAGAAACTACTCCTGTAAATTAGGCACCACTAAATAGTAGTATTTCAGCCTTATTGTCCATTCCTACTGAATTTGTAAACAAGTTGAAGATTTGTGGTCCTGTTTCAGTTTCACATTCAAAAATATAATGAAGAAAAAGAGTGACGTCCAAAGAGGCTTCAGTTATGTTGATGCAGGCACAGTGTGGACTACTCAGACACAGCCAGGCAAGAAGGAGCTCTGAATGTACTTTGGTCACTTGCACCACAGCTCTAGATGAAGTGCCATTTCTATTCTGCAAATCGTAAAATGAGACTTGGGACTTATAAATACACCTAAAGATAAGCATTTGAACACAGGCTTCTAAGCATATTGATGTTGTTCTGCTCTGCATTGCATAGCGGAAGCAATCGTTTTTCAATTTGACTCAAACATTTGAGAACCCAAGTCCTTATTGTATTTTTCTGTGACTTCCACTTATAACCATTGGTTTAGAGCAGTCATATTTAATAATTCTAGTTATTTTATCAACCACATACATGCACATAGTCCAAGCTACATGCAAATGCAACTTTGCTTTAAGCAGGCTGTGGGAGCTACAACAGGAGACAAGGAAGGAGGCCCACTAGAGGTCTCCCAAACTATTTAAAAGAATGCTACCCACTTCTCATTTGGGTCTTGATGAGCTTCCAAAGTCAACATGCAAAAATTGGAGCATAGCTAAGTCACTTAGGTCTTGTAACATGCTTTTTGAACTTCAGTGTGGACTAAACTGAGGCCTGAGAGGGCAGCAGTAGCCAGTCCTGAAGTCAGCATTTTCCCGTGGGGTACGAAGGAGTTTCTGGATGCAAGGGTACTCTTTCAAGACATTCACTTTCTTTGCCTGTATGCTTTCAGAGTAGGACACTCCTATGATCTCTAGGCCTTACATCCCAATTCAGATGCCCCTCAGTATTCAAACACCATATGCTCTTGAGAACATACTTGAGTAGGTGCACGAAGGACTGTGCCCAGATGACAGGCTTGCTCAGGTACATGTGAATGTTTGCTTATTTATGACCATGTGTGTGAGGACTTTGCTTATGTCAGAAGCCAGATAAGCTTTCTGGCTCCTTATTGATCAATAATGACTTAGGTTCTGTCAGCATGCTTGAAAACCTGTCATGATCACAACTGAAGATAAGGCATAAGACACCTCTATGTCAGCTCTAAATAACTATTTAATTCCAAATAACTATTGAATTTGGTCTACCTGCCTGTCTCCCTTTCACTGAGCAGTGCAAGATACAGGTTTGCAATCAGAATACAAATTTGGTTAGTATTTCCAAGCATTACTAACTACTGCTATTCCAAAAAGAAGTATGCATCCCACGGTTGTAAAGTTGGGTAGCTGTATCCAGATTCAGTAAAGTGTATTATTCAAAACACATATAGATATAAACAGATTATTTAATGTACTGGTAAAAAATACAATAGATTTTTTTTTCATTTTCTTACTGAAATATTTCTAAGCTATTTGTATATGAGTATTCTAATGGCTTTGAAACTGCTCTTTGGATAGACAAAGCTCAGCTGAAGGTATTTATGGGACAGCAACATAATTTCACCACCAATACTTGCAATGCACCTAGCAGTTAACAGTCTGTAATGCAGACTGTCTATCAGATAGAGATACTAACATCAGTCACATTAGCTATTCAAGTAGAATATTTACATTCATTAAGTTTGGCATAGAAAAATAACATTTTTTGTTTTACCTTGATGCAATAGGTATATTACATTTGCTGAAAGATATTATTGATATTAAGAACTTTGGTTCACAAGTATGTTTAATTGAACTATTTTTTATATATATATATACACACACACACCTGTGGCACTTCAGTTTCAGTCATCTTGTACTCCAGTCCACACAGAGCAGGAGTAATGCTGAGACAATTACATACCTAATGAGCCTTCATTTCAGTTCAAATTCAGCAAAAGAGAATTGTATGGACAGTGTCAGCCTCTGAGGAGCATTGTCTTAAGGCTAAACTGAGATTACAGTTTAATTGGTTAATGAAATCCATCTAAGAAAATATTGCAAGCAAGTCTAAAGGTTAGAGGGACATCAGAAATCTAAAAGGAGTAGAGGAGAGATCGGGAACCAAAGAGCAGACACAACCACCCGGGAATGACGAGGCACTGGAGCAAATGTGCTCCATACTAGGTATGGGGTATCTGTCTCCCTCAACCCTGACTGACCACATTATATTTCCTCCCATTTGGCCTTGTGCTGTCTCTTCCCTAATCTTCCCCTCTTTCACCATTTCCCTTTCACCCTTCTCAGTTAATTAGTTAACATTTCTACTGAACTAATTGTTTAATTAAAGTCTTGGCCTCCTAATCTTATCTCTCCACACCTGATTTAAGTACTAGCTTTCCTAATCCACCTCCTTGCCTTCATAACTGGTCCACCAATTCTCCCTAGCACCCAAATTTGTCTCCTTTTTGTACTTTGCCCTGTCTTATTTCCTGCTAGTCTCCAGTCCAGAATTGCTTACACGGCAAACCTTTTCTCCCATTATCATCTCACAGAATGAGACCACTTTACTCAGGCTTTCATTGCACTTTGTTCAGCATAGGCTAGAGGAGTGAGTCACTTGATGCAACAGACCCAGCATCCACACTACGGATGTGCTGGACGAGATCTTTCAGTACACTTTCATAAGAAAGTTCACATTCTGCAAGACAACTATGAGATGATAATCAACGGTATATGATGGGCTTCAAAAAGCGTCTTTCTTATCCAAACTAACACCCTAATGCAAACATACCCACTATCTTGTCTGTCCCATCAGTTATGACATTTTTCCCCACATTTTTCTCTTTTCTTTTAATCTAGGGTGTGTACATCTCCTTATTAACAAAATCTCTCTACCTCTGAATGAGGCAGGTTCGCTGTTCCACATTGCATAGAGTCAACTGGAGAGAAGGTATGCTAACGACTCAGCCCAATCTAGGCTTGGCATCACCTACAGAAGCACACCAAACTTTTATTTAGGCCATCTGGAGCTTTCCCAGACAAGAGATTAAGAGCTTCCAAGGAACTGATCTGTAAAATTTAAGACTTTACTGATCACATGCAAATTGTAATTTTCCAGT
Source organism: Phalacrocorax carbo (assembly GCF_963921805.1). Classification (NCBI taxonomy): domain Eukaryota; kingdom Metazoa; phylum Chordata; class Aves; order Suliformes; family Phalacrocoracidae; genus Phalacrocorax; species Phalacrocorax carbo. Next base: position 47,303,509 of record NC_087516.1, on the reverse strand, counting down.
TTTCTTAAATTGGAGTAATTTATGTAAATTAAAAGCAGCAGGCACATGTTCAACAAAATAGTTACTATCACTTTCTAAAACCTGGACTTGTAGAAACTTGAAAAAAAGCTTTAATACGGGGGGCATAGAAAATCGTAAACACCAAGTTTCTTTCTCATCAGTTGCTTCATTCACAGAACTATCTGAATTATTTTGGCAGAAAGAAGGTTCAAGATGGAACATGGAGGCTTTCATCCCATGCATTTTTCCAAACTCAGAAATAGGAAAAGTCTTTTAGGTCATCTTAGTAGATGGCAACAGTCCTAATATTTCTAGAATTCTTAAACAGATCTCATTTAATCCCTTCGTTCAATAATATGTTTTAAAAGCAGGTACAGATTCTACAGAAATTTTTTTCATGAGGAAAAATGCTATTGTCAAGGGCTTAGGAGCATAATTCTGCCAAATTCATTCTACCCCTTCCTACATAAATATAGGTAGAATTTCTGCAGATTATAAATGTATTAGAATAATCTGAGATACTGAAGAGCAGTTAAATTTTTACTTAGATATTCACTAGCTACAGTGCAGAACAACATAGAAAAAAAGCTTATTTTAGTATTAATATTTCAAATCATACGTTAGTTTTTGTATCTGGAAATCCAGGTAATGCTGCAGAAAACTTAAAACTTAAGGGACTCAAGGACTGCCAGTTGGAAAAGAGTATAAAGAATGTACGAATGATACATTATTCATACCAGTAAATTCTCATTGTTATTTCCTTGCCAATCCACTGAATGGAAATACACTACAAAGGAAAATAATTTTAAAGCTTTTTCCAGTAATTCTTCAAAGCTATCCCACTATTAATCACTGGAGTTCACGTCATCCTGTTAAGAATGCACAATATTCCAATGTATTGCCAACATTTTTCTTTATTGATCAAACACTGGCATCGAATCACAGTATCTCATTCTCACAACACCATGAAAAAATAAGAACCTCGGCTTCACTACCATCTGGATCACAGATCATCCCATAAAATACGTTTGGGTTGACAGTAGGTTTTTGAAATACTTATGTAATATTATGTTTTTGATACTGTTATATGTTGTGCCCTGTCACAACCCATTTTGAAAAGAATACCACTCCATTATAGTTCAAATTTATAAAAAACCCACTATTTCCTCCTTAGAAAGTAATCTCCTTAGAAAGTAGTCTAGCTAAGTAGAGTGGATTTGTAGGCGTAAAAAGTGATAGTCATTCCCCAGTGCTCCCCCAGCCTGCTGGTGACTGTCAATGGCCTGCAATTTAACCAGGAACTGAAGGCGCCGAAGTTGTCAGCATCTTTTTGGGTGGAACTCAGTACCTCATGGGATTAGGCTCCCATTCAGAAGGCACATCAGCAATGCCCAGAATGAATTCTGTGTGAACAGGGGTGGACCTGAAGAAGCCCTTAATCAATGCAAACTATGAATGTTATTACAAGGACATATTTCAACATTGTAAACCAGTTTTGAGATGATAGTTCTTAATCTACACAAAGGGTGCTAACCTAAATGCATTTGCAGGATCAGATTCCTAATCCTGCCCACTACACTATTGGATGTGAGCCTAAAAACTCGTCTGCCCAAGGACTTCTATCACACACATAGAATGAGTAAGCCTGTTCATGCCTAAATAAAGCAAATATGACTTGATCTTCTGTAGCTCAGCACATTTCTGCTCAATCCTGTGAACCACTGAACTGAGTAATGTTAATCCATTATATTAATTAAATAATCAAAAACAAAGCTAAGAAAGAGTGCTCAGTCCCTCACGTAATTGGAAATTAATGAGAAAGATTGTTCAAGAGTGGGTTCTCTGCGTTCAATTCAACTGTCCGGTTTACAGCCTGATGAATGGATTTTGATCTTTTTTGATGAAGGAAATAATGAAAGCTTTATTTTCAGTGCCACACCTGGCCATGACCAACTAAGTCATACTAAAGTGGAATGGTCATTCTGAGAGCTGGGGAAAGCTACAGAAGCTGAGCTATTACCTTTTTTGTTGTCCAGCTTGTATTTTCTTCCTCAGCGTTCAGGACTCACACATTTCTATTCTTTTTCATCCATGTACTTAACTGCATGTTTGTGTACTTATTGGTGCCTACAAAAAATGTTTTGTCATATAAATTCGTTTGTTGTATTTTGTATATTTCGAGAAGTTTTGTGTGTAGTAAGTTTTAACAAGTAGATTATAGTAATAGATTTTCCATCAGTGTCTTATACCTTATAAAAGCAGTAGAAATTTTACTTTGGTAAAGACAGCAGAGCACAGCCAGTAGACTATCCAGCAAAATTCTGCTGATAGAATTCAGTGCTGGGTTTGCAGTAGAGACTAATTATTATTTTAAGCTCATTCTCAATCTCTTCTACCAGTTTTATAGGCGTGGGTTATATTTATTCTTCCAGCACTGTTAGATCTTCATATTTATGGGAGGGCTGTTTGTGAGGGCAATTCAAACAAATAAGGACTGCTGTAGCCACGGAAAGAAGATCATTCAGTCATCGTGCTCTTTCTTCCCGCAAACCATGGACAGCCAAACATCCTTGTACTACAAGTACCCAGTTATTGTAAACGTACTTTTAACATCTGCTATTTTAGTTGAGACTAATATATGGCTTTAAGTAACTTAGAGAGATTAATGCTAATTGAATAGATGAGAAAAACGTTATTCATTGCACACGCTAATTCAAAACTGCTAATGCAGTTTCAGACTGAAGTCAGATTTGTTGTATCAGTTAATTCTTATGTGAACATTATGGTATTAAGAATAGCTGCTTCATGTCGAAAGAGTGGAACATTCTAAATGCTTTTTGCAAACCCATTCCATTTCTTTTTCCAAGGTTGTTAGCTTTGATTTGTAGGGGTTTTTTTTTCTAATACGGAGTGAATTTTTTTTGCAGGACAAAGTGCATTAACAGCTTAGGGCAGCATTATGAGTTATTTTAAGTAAATCTGATCATAGAACAATATTTACAGCTGCTAAATAATATCATTTTGGTTTTCAAGGTTATTAAATCAGGTTCTAACTTGTAATGACACAATACAAAGAAAATAAGCAATATAATAAACTATATAATATTTCAGAAATTAATAAACTTGAGAATCTGTCAGGTGTTCAGTATATAAAATAAACATTCACTCCTCACTTTGCAGATGTGAACATGTTCATTTTAGTGTGTAGCAGGTTGCAACATTCAGAAGAAAGAAAGAAAAAAATGAAAACCTTCCAGCAACACATTCCCTTTTCTGTAGTCACTCATCACTCAACCCTGGTATATCAGGGACAGAAAGTGAAGTGAGTGAAGTGCAAGAACCACCAAGTGACATCTGACATATATTCACTAAGGACTGCTGAAACAGCTGCAAAACTGAAAGCAGAATGGAAAATTTCACTCCAGAGAAATCAGTATGGGGATTAACCAAGGGCTAACCAATCTGCACGCAAAGTTGTGCTAGCATGGCCATGCTACTTTCAGGACATAAGCTTGTATATCTTTGCAGTGCCACATTCTGTCTTCAGGAGGTATCAGTCCTCTCAGATAGCTTGAGGTTCTTCATCTGGTCCAGCTCAACTTAAATCCAGCCTAATAACATGCCTCCTCACACGGGTTCCTCTGGTTTGAAGATTACGACGATAGTGCCATTGTGGAGCAGTCCACAGTCCCACGTGGTACATGGCAGCCCTGCGTGGGGAGGTAACAGCTTATTTGGAACAAACTTCATCAACATGGGATTTTGAAGCGTTATGCTAAGATATTACCTAAAAGTCTGGAAACAATAGAATTGGGTCAACCCAGCACTTTCCTTGAGATGGAAACCATTCATCCACTGGGATAGTTCACTAGGGAGTAGTGTTTTGCTCTTCAGGCTGTACCTGTTAGTGTGTGTAGCTGACTTGTTTGGCTCTAGTTTAGGCTTTCCCACACAGTGCTCTGTTAACAGGATTTTAGAATCATACGCTTTGTCCATCCAATGTAAATTTAGTTCGCCATCATCTAAATTATGCTGCAAAATGCAAAGTCCCAGCCTACTAAATTCTCCTGATATTCACATCAGCTGAAGAAGAAATGCTTCTGAAGTTATGAAAGGTCTGTATTAATACGGCATCTCCTATGGAGATTATATACTTTGTATTCCAAAAGTAACCGAGGAGGCTGGTAAGAGCAGCTACTAAAAATAGCCATCTAAGGAAGCAGGTCTCACTGACTTGCACCCAACCCAAGGAACTTGTCTCAAGGGAGTGTCAATATTTGTGTCAATTTTTGGTAAAGCTTCGACTAATAGAGGAGTTTTGCAAAACTGGGAAAAGCAAGTGATTTTAGCCGCACCTTAATGGGAGTCGGATATAGCATAGTCGTTGCCACATCGTGTCCTGTGGCAAATTAAATTTGAAGTTCTTGTCAGTAAATCCCCAGTTACTTAAAAAGGGGGACTAGAATGATCAAAATCAGAAAAGATGTTTTAGCTCAACTTTGATAAATTAATAGAGAACTAAAGGTGATTATATTTGTATCCATTATTTGAAATCATTCAGCACTGTTTATGGCAGATAGAATTTGACAAGCTAATTGGACCTTTTTTTTTTTTAAATGAGATTACACACTTCGTTGCTAAAAGTAATAGTGTTGATGTAAAATGCCTCACAGAAATTTGAGCGTATGATGTGGTACAACATAGCATGTTGATTAAAAGACTGGAATATAAAATCAACAAGGAACAGAAGGTAGAGCTGTTTGGAGCCTTAGGGGCTGACGGCAAGAACAGTATCTTAGAATAAGTGCTCAGGTTCATGATTCAGCAGATGTGTACAGAACTGAGAGGAGCAATAGTACAAGATGCCATTTAAAATCTGACCCTTGAAAGAGTGAGGAACCTTGTTTTCACTGACACTACTAAAAAGCTGGAATCGTTCTATTTATAGCTGTGAAATGAGGACAGGATGTGTCCCAATGCACATTTACAAACAGAATATAACACGAACGTGCAGTGAGGAGGGCTCATATCCAGCCAGCTGGCAAATTTTAATTAACTGGGATCACATTGGCCCTCCAAATTAAGGTAATATTAAAATATATTGGTTCCCTGCAAATCAGGAGAGTGAGGCTTTCTACTAAATGTCTACTCATCAAAAGAGTGCCCAAAGACACAGCTGCCTCACCAGCAAAGAGAAGGTTTATGATGATGAATGACCTCTGTTATCCTACACTCTCAGTACCTGCCTTTGGCTGTATGACCGACTGTAGTGCTGTGAATCTTGCTGGTTTGGACTCAAAGAGTGACAATTAAAAAAATTGGTGTCCTGGTGCCCCCTTTCTCACAATACTTAGCAAGCCCTTTAGTTCAGAATATGGATTTGAACCTGCCTCTCAAGAGCACCTTCAGGAGAAAAAAAACCAAAACTGCTTTGCCAAAAAAAGCCTTGCCTAATATTTAAAGCTCTGTAGTAGGAGGCATAGATCAAAACTCAGTAAGGCTGAGAAACATGCTGAACCTGGGTCTCTGTGCAGTGTATGGTGGCAGTAACCACTGAGTTACTGAGCAGAAAGTAGAAGCAACTGCCCTTCCATCTATCATTTAAATGCATGTGCAGTTAAACAAAGACATTCTGGGCCCTAAGAAGAGTTTCTTTTTATGAAAATATTTTCAGCTGTAAACACACCTATCTGACTTATAATATACAGGCAGAGAGGAAATCTTACGTGATTCTGTGGATTTACCTCCTAGCTATCTATGGCAATTTATTTCTCAGAACACACACTGTTGAGAATCCAAATTTTATGTAGCAGTTCTTTTTAGGTATCCTGCATGGGAGCCTTTCCACTTAACTCAGGGCTGTAAAGACCACCAGGTGACAGGTGCTGCAATACTCAATTCCATTGTGAATCTTCTCCTAAAAATAATACTTTGTCTGATTAGCAGGTCATTTTAAGGTACATCACAATGTGACCATGGAGATCAGGCATCATGTACTTACTAAAGCTGACATCTGAAGGTTTTTCTAAAAATAAGCTCCCACTTTGCAGAGAGGATTTTTCAATCACCTTAATCTGTTGTGGTATTTGGGGATAAAAAGACGCTCCAATGACTGGAAAATTTCCAGAAGGATGCCTGGAAAATTGCAAAAAAAGGTCATATGATTAATGAATTGGCCATTCATTCAAGAGATTACCCTATCATACTTTCTGGGTGAGGGCTGAAGGAAACAGGCACTGCATCATCCAGCTTTCAGGCTCTTTGTCTCCATATATTAGATCCCCCTGGTGCACCAGGAGGTGTCCTCCTACCATGTGAATCACCCACACATCGAGCATTATGAATGTGCCTGCCCTGTCTGCCCCACAGGGAGCCCCTCCGCTGCCAGATTAGTGGTTTGAGTACTTAGTTAACAGAAAATCTGGGTTTAATTATATTCTCAAGCTGATGGTGGCCTAATCACATCTCTTCCTTTGAGAGGCTATGAGGATCAGATGTTCTCCATGCGACCTGTTAAAGTGATATTAGTGTTTAGTAGCAAATCCCAGTTTTACTGGATGAGGGGAAGGAAGCATAGGCTCCCCTAGTCTAGTTAACATTGCTCAGTGTGGACAAGGGAATACTGAACCCCTACTTGAGTATTTCTTGCTAGAGTTTAGTGGAAACGACAAACATCAAACTAGGATTTCCCAACTCTGTTTTCTCTCTTCAGTGCCCTAACAAGTCAGTAGCAGAATCCTGTTCCTGGTTTGTTTGGTTTTTTTCTCTCACGTAATCTTGCATCTGTTGCGCCGTGACAGGTATTCAACAGGCTTTTGATATTTCTTTTCATAAATCCCAAACAGGTCACTAAATACTCCTTTGTAAAATGTGCTTTACAGCTTCTGATGACATGGAAGGAATTGAGTACAGGACTTCAGCTGAAGGTTCTCCTGATTCTCTAAGCCCAGATAAGAGGTGCTGTCATTGCACTGACAAGACAGTTTCTGTAGCTTCATATTGGAAAGGAGTCATTGCAGGTGTGGACTGGGAATCCCCTGAAACCATTCTGTGTACTGGGCCCGGTCCAGTTTTGCTGGAGAAACACTTAGTCTCCTGACTGTTCTCCTGGGAGCCTGGCACTCTGCCCAGTCCAGAGTGGTCCCGGACAGAAGCAGTGCCCTGGGCACCTGAAGCACTTCAAGAGCTCGTAAAAGGAGACAATAGTGAGTTTAGGTGTTGCCAGTGCCTAGATTAAACCTAGATGGTTTTGTTTCCTTCAGTTGTAATGTCAGACAGTCATGACTCATGATATCGGACAGAGGCAAAGTGTGCTTAATTCATCATTCAGACTGATGAGTATTTAATTAGTATAATTATGTTTACAAAACTGAGAAAATAACTTTGTTATTTCCCAGATGGGGAAACTGATGCATAAGGAAAATAAGGAGTTATTTTAATATCAGTGTTCCCTGCTCCCTAGCTCAAGTCAGAAGGCCAAATGCATTTTTCCCTGCTTTTCTGGCTTTTCATGAAGATTAAATAACGAAATTATGCAGTGAAGTTTGCCAAGAGGCATAAAAATGCATACCTAGAAGAGACTTCCTGCATCATCGAGACCTCCCTTACCTGAAGGCTGTATTTTAGAATTATTTTTCTGGAACTTTGCCCACAGTATTCCAGAGGAGATTTTCACTTGCTTTAATACTTCTCCATCACTGCTTGAAATACTAAATCTAGGTGGAAACCTTATAAACTGCTAGTCCTCAGTGCCACTGATTTATTCAGATCTCTTCTGTGTTGCAGATCCTAATAGGCCTAATCCTAATAAGCTCACAGCAGAAATTCTTATTAATATCTCTGTCTCTGAGTTTGTCTCATACTATTTTCCATTTCACTATTATTTTTCTAAGCCTCACAATCATTCTTCATGTAGAATAAGCTATTCTTTCTTTTCTTCATAATTCCCCCCAGCTCCACCATCAGAAAATTTTGCCAACACATAGCCAAAATCATTAAGGAAATAGACATCAGTTAAGGGAAATAGTAATTAAAAACCTGACTGAAGCATATCTCCAAAGTTAGTTTAAGACAGTGTAGGATAAATAATTATAATCTCTTTAACCTCTTGCCACTCACCAGATTATGTTCTAATTGTGGGATAGATTTAATCAGAATGGTTGCAACCATATCTTGGAATCTTGAGATGAGCTACACGTAATTAATATTCCATAATTAATACTAATACTGCTGTTCAGGAGGGTGTATTGGATGCTCTTGTTTGGGGAAAAAAAGAAACACAAAACTAAACACAGCAGTATATATGAGATTATTATTATTATTATTATTATTATTATTATTATGTAAAAAACCCATGTAACTACAAATACAAAAGAAAAAATTGTTGGTCCTAAAGTGCTCGCAGTTTAATAAGAAGCAAAACTGGGTTAGATGAAAGTCTGGAAAAGCAGTGTCATAGCTACCACATGATACAGTCATTCTTAAAAAAAACAAGCCAATAATGAGCTCATCTGCCTAAATATCAGCTCACTGTTTATGCTACTGAAAAGGTGTTTCAGGGAGAACTGACAGAAGCTGAGGGAATGCTTCTGAGACACCAAATTTTCTTTTATCCGGTATTTCAAAGAGAGGTGCAAACGTGATTTAGGTACTTAACTATCATTTAAGATAGATTGATATTTTCTCACAAAAATTAATCAATTTTCCTAATTTCTTCTTGATGAAACTACATACACTTTCCTGAACTTTAATCAAGTAGGTAGAGTTACTTGAGTTCCTACAGGGCCTGCCAGGCAGGCAGATTGGCAATAGCAATACATATCCCTGATGTTTTCACAGGGGCTTTAGGGTTTCCATGGCCCAGAGGTCTGAAGCAGATCTGGCCAGGCTGTGTTCACATGCTGGAGAGCCATAAAACCTGACTACAGCTTTTAATATCTTAGCTTCAGATTGGGAATCGGAAAGCTGTCTCACCAATGCAGGCAGGTTACGTTGCAAACCGGTGCCAGCTTGTGTTCACCTTCAGTTGTAACCTGCAGCAGGTCAGAAGTAGCTCTGCGTTAAGGTTCAGCCTCCCTGCTTGTTGTGGAAATGAGGAGTAGGTGGACACATGAGGAGAAAGAGACTCTGTCACCTCTGCCTGTGAGCAACCATTCTGAAAGCCCAAACCGACATGCGGGCTCAGTCAGGGAACAAAAAATTGAGGGAGTCCAGCTGGCTCGCCATGCACGGTGTTCTCAAACACCACACAGTTTCCAATACGGAACTTTCCTGGAATTTCTGGTTGCAGGTCACTGGAATGAAATGAAAGTTACAAAATATTGGAATTTCCCAGTCTTACTCATATTATGAGTCAAAAGCAGATCCCAAAAGTAATTTGCAGTTAGAAAGAAACCTCTTCTGCTGTATGCGTTAGTAAAAGATTACTTCCCCCACCCCAAATGCCGATAAATAGAGAGACCTGGAGCTGAAAGATTAATGAGAGTTAGAGACTCACATTAGCACCTACATGGTGTCTTTTGACCAAACTCAGCCTGGAAACGGCATTGCCTTATGGCCAGGTACTAGATTACTGGTAGACCACCTAGTTCTCTCTTATTCTCTAGTTCTGTAGTCACATATTAGTCCTGCTGCCATTTTCTCACACCTTTGTTCTTTTTTAAGATGTTCAATTTAATAACAACAACCTGCAGATTCAGTCACCCTTACATAAGATCAACCTCCATTCCTTCTTTCCTGGGCATCCCTCTCTTGAGGTTGGTAATGTTTCTTATTTCTCTAAACCAAAAGTGTATTTTTTTTGTTGGTGTTAGGATAATGTGAAAAACATCTCATAACATAACAGAATATGTAATTTCATAGTAATGTTTATAAATAATATAAAAGTAAAATCAACTAAGATGTTTGACAATGTTGTGAGGTAACCTGTTTGAGGATATTACCATGATATGTATATGCCAGCCTGAACACCATTCAAAACAGGGAGAATGGGTTAAGTGGCGTTATGACAGGATTCAGCACTAAGCCTCTTGGCGCCATACAAGTGGACAACTCTTGGATACATTTATAGAGGATTTTCTTTTTGGTTCATTTCCCTTCATATGGGCCAAAAAGATGGGTAGGATCTAAAGATCATGTCTATTGTGTAATATGATTTATTCTGAAAAATAAATCAGAATAACTTTATTTTATTTAAATTTTATGTTAAACAACTCTGCAAGCATTTGCTGGTATTTTTCTAATACCTTTTCAACCCTTTGAGAATCCTCGAGATTCAGAATTGTGGGATGGTCTGCTTTGTACAAAATGCACATGGCAGTAAACCTCTCTAGTGAGGAGGGCTGGCTGTGTGAACACTGGCACTAGGGACTGCTGCAAATAACCTTGTTACGGCTATAGGTCATCAGGAGTCTCCTGCCAGAGTAGCTTTTGCTTAAAAGCCATAATTCTCTGAAGCTGAGCTGTTTTGTGCAAATACTAACAAATATCTGTTTCTGACACAGTACAGGCTCCTTTGCCTGGTTAATGTCTGTCTTTGATTATTACCCAAGCATCCATCCATGTGAGTAACCCTAGGTATGCAAATGAGCAGAAGGTGACCCGTTGGACTTGTCCTTCCTGGTGTGTCTGTTTTTATTTGTCTTTTTTCTTGCCTCAGAAATCTGCAAGCCTCCTGTCCTACGCCTGGGTGTTCTGGAGACTGTTTTTTGAAACACCAGATTTTGAAGGAACCCATACCCTAAGGATCTGGATGCTTCCTTGTGATCTCAGAGACATGTGTACAGGTCTTCTGCTGCAGCTCAACAGACCTGATACCTGAACTTGTATGCCTGCCTTCCCAGCAGAGTGGCCTGGACTTGGAGTGTCCCATGATAGAAATGCACATTCTCTTATGAGATTTCCTTCTTTGTATATCTTGCTAAAACTGGTCCTCTCCTCATAAAGTTTGACCTTGATGACAGAATATTCTAAACTGGCTCTACCTGCAATCACTGATTTGAGATGAAGGTGTGATGACTTCTACCATTTGGGAGAAGGAGCACTGACACTGTTCCCCTTTCATTTTAAAAAGCAAATGACAGTCATTCAAGAAGTCTCTGGTTTCAAAGTCAGTGCCCCTAAAAAGAAAACTAGTAAGAAAATACTTGGGTGGTAAGTCCTTCTTAACCAACAAAGCAGAGATGATGGCAGCACTGAACAGTGGATGGTGTGTGGTCAGCTAGTTACATGCCCAAGCAAATTGTCTAATCACTAAAGCCATGGCTGTGGGTAGCTTTTGTGAACTAATTTGCATACTTGCATTTGCTTCATATTGCATATCCTCATCACAATATCTGAGTCCAAATTATAGATTCATTCTGTCTACATAATAAATTATCTTCCCTGGCACAGAATGTTTTACCAAAGCACTTTCAGATGTTTAACAAACCTCAGTCAGAGGGGTCTACTTATATGGTGAATTTTCCTTCATTTGCTCTTCCTACATTTTTTGTGCATAGCGTATTTCTTTGAATTTCTTTGTCTAGTGACCTTTTCTCCAGGTTGCGTATGAAATGGCTCCTGCAAATTCTCTGTGTTTAAAATGCGCCTATTTGTTTTGACTGAACAAGCACCTCAGTTGTGATATTTTTCCCTGCTGTGATTTGAAACTGGCCTTCCATAGCCATTTTAAAAACCTGCATTTCTACACCTGTTCTTACCACACGCCTTCACTCTCATTTCAGAAAGAATAAAAGCAAAAGAGATATATGTGTGGCCAAAACTAATTTTGTGAAATAATGCTTATCTCTCCCTATTCTTAAAAGCTTTTTATAATTTTCTCTTGGTAAACATAACTATGTTTCCATTGCCTTTTGGACTGAGATGCAAGTCGGTACCAGAGCTGCAAACAGAACGCAGAAAACCTATATGCTGTTTCTCTGGTGTTGTAGCCAGAAAAAAATAAATCAATGAGTAATTGACTTAACAGTCATAACATACGGTTCATTTATGTTGGTAATCACATCACTTAAACTCCGAACTCTAAACAGTAAGGATACAAGCATAAACTGTAAAAATAAAACCTTTTAAATACATTTTCTGGGTCTCTCTTTGTCATTGAAACCTTTTCTAAGTTCTTTACAAGATCTCAGACAAGAGACAATAATTGGATTTCCAGACCTGTCTTTATTACTTGAGCTAGAAAGAGACGTCCAGAGTGAAATGGTTGAACTTCTTGCCAGAATAGAATCATAACTAATATGAACTGGCCCTGCTTTTTGCTCCCTTAGGGAAAAGAGCCCTCTCATGTTTAAAAGGAGTCTGATACTCATTCTTTAGAGATGTAACAAGAAATGTATTAGCATTAACTGCATCTTGATCTGCCATCAATTATATACGTGACTATTCAGAATTAAAAATAAAACCAACAACCAATCAAACAAACCAAAAAAGAATGAGGAGAAAGACTGGGAGCAAAATAAGTGTGAATGGCTTTTAAAAATGTGTACATTTTTTTAGTTGTTTTTAACATGACCTCTCTCTAAGCTAGAAATGTTCTTTCCAAAAGCATACTCAGTCTGACATTCCGGTACGTTATTTTTTAGCAAACCTGCTGCTGCCTCAAAGTAGAAATCTGTCTCCTTCTTTTTCCATCAGAGGTTTCCTAACAATTTCCTAAGAACTAGGAATTCATTTTGGACAGAAAAGACGCCACCAGCTCCATTTCAGGAAAAAAAAAATTAAAAAAAAGAGACCTTGATTTAGATGCATCTTTCTTTGGCATTTTGAAATTGAAAACAGATGGGAAATTTTAAATGATGCATAAACATTCTTTTCTATGTATACAAAATAAATTGCTTCCTTTTTTTTTCCTATAGACTAGACTGATACATATAGGATATATGAGTGATTCATTATAATGTGCTGTTGAATGTCTATAGGTTCCCTCTTATACTGAGAACAAAGCATTGTTTCAGACTGAGCTCGTATTGGTAGCTCAGGAAGTTTCTAGTACATCCACTATAGGGCAATACCATCAAGGGGAATGGCTCTGATATTTTGGGGATTCTATAGAACTGGACATCTGAATGGATTCCGAAGTATGGCAGTGAAGTGCTATGTCAGTGGCTTCACGTTCAAACTGTTTGCTCATATGGGAATTTCCCCATTCATCCTCCCACCAAATCCTACAAGGGCTGTAGCCACGTGGTATTTTTGGCTTAGACATCATTATTAGGGCATGAAACAGAAACATCTCCTAGTTTGAAGTGTTGGTAGGCATGATTATATTGTTAAACTAATTCTGTGGATGGAAGTGATGTCAGGAAAATCTAATTTACTTTCTCAGATTGGTCTGTTATACTAACCAGATTAACATGCAGGCAGAAAAGTAAATGTAGGTTTTAATTCTGATTATGCCTGGGGATACTTCGTTATATGTATTTTATATGACTGTAAATACCCTTTGAGATTATCGATGGGCATAATTTGGGTTTCAAATCTATTTATTAAACAAATTCTTTGTACCTTGTTTCATTTCCATCCTTAGATTCAGAATATAATTTGTTACCCTGAAAAACCTTAAGGAAGACATACTGTAATTGTGGCAGAGCAATGTGGCATAAATGCTGGAGAGATAATGAAAGGCTGTTCCCACAGGTTTCTAGCCCACATCAGTTTGCACGACCTTTGACTAATTCAAGTAAACTTCAAATAAGCCCACTTCTTCAAATTAAATGTAAACTTTGAACCTCCTTAGAATTGCCTAGTAAAACATATTATGGAAACTAATACTACCTGACAGTCTATCTGAGGGTATTAATTGCACTGACCAATATCCAGGGAGATGACTTTTAATCTGCTCTGCTCCAAGTCAAACTTAGCTACAGTGAGACTACTGCACTCACAACAACTTGAAGCTGGCATGATACATTAAAGATGTCTTCAGACTTCCTTCCTTTATAGCCACAGTTATGGGCCTGATTATAACGTCCTGTCTGAATCTCTGTTAATTTTGCCAAAAGAACTGATGATGAAGCAATATTGATTCACGCAGTATATCTAGGGAAGCTGTAAAATATGATTGCAATTATGTGCTGACCCCTTGGTGAAAGAATGAGGTTATACACTACATGTTAATGCTATCAAAACTCAAAAACAAAGCACTAACAGAAGAAGCAGAGGTGGCAGTAAGATTTTTTTTCCCCCGCTTCTTGGATGAAGTTGTTCAAATAACTAGAAAATACATTTGCTCCTCTTTGGGACATGCCTGAATTGGCCCTGAAAACCATTTGTACTGAGTAAGAAGAATTTTGCTGAGATGTGACAATCTTCAGATAGTTTACCTAATTTGAGCATAAATTTATAAATTATCTCCATGATGCCTTTCATGCTGTTTTAATCTAGTCGTATTTGTAATCTGTTCCTTCTTTTCTAACTTTGCCTGGTAAAAGTCATTTTGCATTGTAGGATAATTTAACCTATGGAGAATTAATGATTCTGGAGACAGTTGCTGCCAGGTGCCACGTACGGAGACAAACTGCCTATTGACCCTAAGGGGTTTGGTATCAGGTCTCAGCTTCAGTGTTCTGTTTCTAGTTGCCCCAAAGGAGATTCCATTCCAAAAGGCAAGTAAAGGAAAAACGAGGATGCTCTTGACTCAGCAGATGATAAGGTATCTTGTAGGAATTCCTTGCTGAGGAGACTGAACCCATTTTTGATTCCAAGACATTTTTCAGTCTTTGTGGTGCCCTTGAACTGGAAGAAAAAGGAGAAGGACATGTATTAGTACGAAATCTTGCATTTCTAACACTGGATCTATAAGTTGAAATTCACTTAGCAGGAACATGTTTGGTTTATGTAAGTGAGAGAAGGATTATGACTCCTTAGCTTCTATACCGCATTTGCTCTGCCATATTTGATGATATTTTACTCTAGTTGCAGTGTTTTATTGTACTCTGTCAGTTTTTGTAATTCAAATCCTCAAAGATTTTTGAGTCTGCAATGGAGAATTGTAAGACTACAGAGCATGAATTTCCTGGCTAATTAAGAATTTTGCGGGGAATGTTTTACCTAATTATAGAACAAGGCTTGCCATTCAATCCACCACTCTCAAAAGAAGGTCCTGGTCCTCCCCCCATTCATGGTCTGCTATTCAAAATAGAACTGTACTTTCTGGGATCGAGTGAACTTTTTGTCCTCTTTTGCTTCTTGTGAATTCAGAAATGATCCTTGAACAAATCTCCCTGAGGAAGAGGCCTGTGTGATAACAACCTGAAGCTGAACTCTGGAATGAAATTACATTTAAAATTAAATTACGTATTTGTTTATAGAAAGGTTGACTGCTTAAATGCCTGAGGACTGCCAAGGTTCCTCTGTGTTGCTAAAATGATTTTAGAAAAGTTGTGGTTGTGTAACATCTGTTTGCTCCCGTTTGTTTGTGTCCAGTCTGGTCTGCCAGGAGAGCTCTCCCCGACCTCCTGCAGCCGGGGCTGCCCCTCTGACTCCATCTGTCCGGTTATTCAGCGAGGAGCCCCCTGTTCCAAAATAAAGCACAAGGCAGTTAGCGTGGCATAGGAAGGAGCGTGACTGCTGGTGACAGATGTGGCACCAGCGGAATCTGTGTTGTTCTTGGCGGCAGCCACTTCCAGGCAGGAAAACAATAGCTTGTTTTCTTCCTTCATCTCACAAGCCCCAGCTTTCAGGGCAGGAATTTCATTATACTTTGGACGGGTGGAAAAGCTATAATCAAATGCCTGTGGCAGGTAGACAGGAAGTTTGCAATAGGCTATCAGAGCAGAAGCAGCAAGAAAAAGACCTTAAGGTTTAAAGAAAAACAAAACTTTTTCAAAGTGTGTTTTAAGGAGCAGCACCTATTGTAGCTCTGTCAGCACTCTCAGGGTTGATGGTTCTGCAGCCATCCCCACTGTCGGGAGAAGAATGAGAAGTCAGAAAGAGAGACTAGCTATGTCTGTCATGTGAAATACCAGGAAGAAATTGCTTTGTGCTCTCAAACCACGTCAAATATTTGTTAAAATGAAAACCCTAGAAAAAGTGAGCACAGGACTCGAGTCTCTTAAGTGATATAAAGTCTTCTGAGCATACTTAACAGTTTTTATTTGTTAAACCCTGCGTGAGTCAGAATAAATCATGCACTTTTAATGGAAATGCACAAATTTAACTTTAGTTCTGTTTGAAAATTGCTGGTAGGGTCTTGCTTTATGTCTATTTTATTATTTTCTTTCCTTAGAAAGATCCTAACTTTTCCCTCAAGCAAAATAAGAGGTAGTAAACTCCCATATGGAAACAAAAAAGAAAGCAAAAAAGGAAAAGCAATTGGGAGCACTTGGTAGAAAGTGAATGTTTCTGCATGGGCTTGTACCTGACTTTGAGCAGGGAGCCAGGGCCTGGCTTGATGCTGTTTTATGTCAGCATCCACACAGATGACCCTCTGGAGGAGAAGGAAGTTCAGCATCATCTGCTCTCTCAGCTCTTCATGAAGCACACTAGTGAGTTATTGGCTCTTCTGCAATCCCCTCAAAAGCCTACAAAAATAGGAAAAGACCAAAAAAGAAACTTAGTCTTCATTAGACTTTAAGTACCATAGGATGGTGCATTTTTTATCGTGTGCCTATGCATTGTGGTGGAGGCCTCTTCCATGACTGGAGGGAGTCCCGTAAGCCTCTGCCGAAAGAGAATAATGCCATCATAGACATTTTCGGTTACAAGCACTTCTAATGGCAAATTTTATGCGATAGACTTTTTTTTTTTGAAGTCAGATTTCAGTTGTTTGAGTTTACAGTTTTGAAATCTGGAAAGAAGAACCTGTGAGTCATTTAAATGTGAGCTGCCAGTTTTCATTAAAGAACAGGAAAACTTCTAAAAATAACTTAAACGTTTTAAATAGAAGATAACTCCTGTGTCTTGTTCCATATAGACCAGTTCATTGTACCCTCCTAAGGCTAATCTTATTAAGACCTAGGTCTGAAATTGTGGATATGATTTGTATTATGTGCCTTAAAGCTCTAAAATAGGTTGCAGCCCGGCCAGCTGTCCAAGTTTCTTTGTAAACAAAAATATAACAGCGTCATTTCTTAGATGGGAGCCCAACTTTCTCATCTAATCCTTAACAATCCTCTGGATGCTTATTTGTTAATTCCTGTCTCTCCTTGAAATACTAATCACTAACTATAACTAGGCGTGAGGTGGGGCTCTGTTTTTCACGGACACATAGTCCAGTAGTGCTAATATTTACATGTGTGTCTGAACTTGTTCATGTAAGTACCTCCCAAGGTCATCACCAAGGATAGCAATATGCTAACAGCAGTAAATGCAGAGTCAGTGTATTCTCACAGAATATCTTACCTCTCTGATTTGAATACACTTTTTAAAAATGCACTTTATACTTTTACATTGAGGATAATTTTTACAGATTTAGATATTCAGAACTGTAAATATAGTATTCAATGAGAAAAGGAATAAGCATGACCCAAACTTTCATGAAGAGTTAACCCTCTCGGCCTGAAATATTTCACCTACTTTATACCAATAAGTGTCTCTGAAACCTTTACTTAAAAGAAAAAAAAAAAGCTATACGATACCTTTTATTCCAGTACAGATATTCAATAGATATCTGAATCTTCCTTCAAGTTAGTAGTCCATAGAGTTTATTTCCAACAAGCTTTCCTGTCTGCTTGTTTGCCTTCATTGCTCTACAGGGATAAACTGGGTTACTTTTAGTAACTTCTACAATTGTTTGGTGTGAGTTCTTGTGAAGTGATTCAGTCTTAAGGAAACTGATTAAAACCAGTGCTTTTTTTTTTAGATTTTTTTTTTTTTTCACAAACCTTCCGAAAAGTCTTGTTGACCAGGAAATTTCTGAAGGGTTGGGTAAGGTTATGAAGTCAATATCCTAAAGAGGAAACTGCTGCTGGCAGTTCTGGGTATATTGAGCAATTGCATTTTCAAGTAATCCTTGTTTGTTTTTAGCTTTTATGGTAACCTGTCATGAGGTTTCATGTGGCCAATGTCTCTTGTGTAGAGGCAAAACCTGGCTGACAGATTTATTCTCGTTTTTAAAATCCTTTCTTCTTTTGGGACAGGAAAGTAAATAACAATTACTTGTGTAAGCACAATGATGCAGGAGTTCAATACTAAAAGTAGGGAAGTGCAGAGTACTTGTGTGCATGGATATCAGGAATATATGCAATTTTAGTCAGTAGTGATGGGAATTTGGCAACACTTTTCATTTTTCTCACATCCTTTTCCTTTCATGATGTTCCTTTGGGACTTGCTTATAAAGGACTCCAGGCAAAATTTCCCTGAAGTCCCTCACAACATTTCAGTTCGGATTAAAGATTATGCTTGGCATGAAGTCCAAGACCAATAATGAATACCAGGATGGACTGCTCAGTACACACCACTATTTATCAAGGTTACAAAGTCATCCAGCCTCCACTATAACAGAAATCTGAGATTATATTTTTATCTACCGGCTTCAAATAATTTAAATTCAAAGATTTATGCCAATGAGGATCTCTAAAACGCATGCAGGATAAAAGTGACCTTGGATTATTTTTTTTGTTCATTTAAAAAGAACTAATTCTAATAGAATTTAAGCACTGAATAATTCTTTTATTATTTGTGGATGTGATCTCAACTAAAGATAATCAGGAAGGTATAGATAAAATGAGATTTAAATTCCCCTATCAGTAGAAGCTGTTCTTCAGAATTTGTAAGCTTTTGAATAAAGAAAATCAAGTCACGTTAAATGAAAAATTAGACTTCGTAAGGCGTATGTCCATCACTGTGATCTTTCAAAAACTCTTTCAGCTTATAAAACTCAGAAAATGTGCAGATAAATTCTCTGTGTGGCTTTGAAAATGTTACCTCCTAGCTTAGAAAGCACTGGAATGACATAGTCTTTCCATATGGAAAAGTTCTGTCACTGGTGAGGCTTTGCATCATTCATCACTTTCTTTTTTCAGTGGAAAACAAGAAGAGGTAAGGAGGGTTCATTGGTCTGAATAGGAGGAAAAGGTAAGTGTAATGCCCCAAATAAGAAAGAGGTCGGAAACATACTGGTATAATATGTAGTGTTTATTTAATACGTACTGTCTATTAAATATGTGCAGCCAAATTCAGTCCTAGCAGCAAGCAAAACGTTTTTAATTTTAAGCAAAAGAAATAAGTTAGAAATCAAGGAGAAACAGTTACTGGCTCAAAAAAAAAAAAAGTAACACCATTAAAAAGTTAATTATCGCTGGAAGAATTAAACTGGCTGATGTAACAAAACTCTTGCAAGTGAGAAAATCCGTCAGCCAGGTTGACAGCCCAAACAATAATGGTTTTTGCCTGTGTAGGACTTATCTTTAATTGGGGTCTAGTTTCTCTTTAATTCCATTCAAGAAAGAAGTCAGAAAATTTGGTAACTTGAACCAGTACACTGCATTTTGTAGGTCAATGACATATCTTATCACCATCATGACAACTGCCTGAGAATTTTTTCTCAGCCTGCAGTCCTGTAGGTAGATATTCTGAAAAGTATTTGTAAACTGTGCTTCTGTCAAATTTCTTTCTCATTCCCTTCCTGGGAAAGGTATGTATTCTTTATTCCCTAGAGTTTATCTAAGTAGTGATTAATACCCCGGGGAAAAAAATAATCCCACAACTGATATTTCATACTGATGTTTCTGTCACTTATTTAATTATTAAAATCCTTTGAAACACAACTGAAAAAAAATTTCTAGGAGCCTTGTCAAACATGCTCTGACCCCTATAATTCACTAGTAAGCATTCCAGCAGAGCCTCTTACGCAGTCCCGTTTTCAAAATTATTAAAATGTAGCTGTGTTTGTCCCCGAAATGTCATAACTGGATATGCTAGAGCCTGGAAGGCTTGAACTGAACCCGTCCAGAGGACGGGGCTGCACACCGGCCATTCAGTGCCAGGCATCGTCGGGGGAGTTAGCTGAACAGCGCTGTGAGCAGGCATGGCTTTCTTTAACAAAATCCGTTCTTGTTGTCCACACAAAGGACTGGTGAGGCCATGAAAGGTGGTGAAGAAAAGGTCATTCCCTCTGTGTATACTCTTTCTGGTTGCTCTACCAATGCTTACAACTCCCATGGAAACCAACAGGAGTTGCCTGTTAGCACAGAAGCAGGGAACAGAGCAGTGAGGGAAGAGTTAGGGGCTTACTTTTATCTTATTTCATTTATCCCTGTTTGAAAACAGGCCCTTATCACATTGTGTTTTGAGAACACTAACAGATAAATGTGGGACAATACAGGAAGGATCTGTTGGTGGAAATACATTCTTAAGGATGGCAGAGACTATTTGTTTGTGCCTCTTTGCTGAGTGAAAGGATTACAGGATTAATCAGTGCCTGCCTGCCTCAGAGGCTTTCTCTTCTCTGCCTGCTCATCTGCCATGCCAGTTTCCATTTTACATGTGATTTCTATCCTATCCTCTTTCCTGTAAGTGGCTATCTTTAAACTCTTTACCACTCCTCATTGTATAAGCTGCACGTTATGCAAGAGACAGTCAAAACTGATTTCTGTTTCTTCATATATGGGAGAGACTTACCAATACAGGGTATGTAAGTGCCATTATTTTCCTCTGAGACATCAGATTTTTTATGGCAATCATAGTTTTTCAAAGAGGAACTCAGAGAATGAAGGAGAGGGAATGAAACTACTGTTTATCAGCCTAATGGTTTAATCTCATAAAATTTATAAAGTGGGGAAACTTACTATCAAGCTTTCTAGATGCAAAACATGAGAACTAAATATTCGCTACAGATGAGAAGTAATTTTGGCAGTAAATAAAGGAGAAAGGAAATTTTACCAGGCACTGGACCGTCTTTTCCCTTTTTTTGAGGTAGCTGGAGTGAGGTCATTGGCAATGCTTACCATGTTCTCAACCACAGAGGTTTTTCTGTCATTTTTGTATGTGAGAAATTGTGTAGAAAACTGCCATTATTTGAAAACTAAACAGACTGTCTTTCCTGCTTTTAACGCTGTCTGCTGTGTAAGCCATTATCATAATCCACCTGTATGTCAAATTCAAGGATTGCATTATAGTATCTCTAGGTACACGGAGATGCCAGAGACCGTGTGAAAATCTCTTTACTTTGCCAAAGCAAATAAATGAAGGGAAGTCCTGAGGGTAAGGGGCGAACGGAACAGATGTGATAGCTTTACTTCACATTCGCTCTGCCTCATACATAGGTGCCATGTAAGTGCTATAGTTTGAGTGTTGTTATACTTAGCCAATAGTCAGCAACAGAAAAGTCTCTTTTAGTGTGTGGGCAGCTGAATTTAAGTCATATCAACCCTAAGGCTGCTGCAAATTGTGCAAGACGCTGAACTTAGGATAATTTATAAAGCTTCTTTTGAGTTGAGGCATACTGATCAACTCTAACATCACTTGAAAAGAGAACTGTGGTTTCATCCTTGTAATCTTTCTCTTCTACCCTTTCCACCCTAATACAGTGGGGATTTTTTCTGCTGCAAAACACAGAAGGGAAGGAAAGAAAAAAGAAGTTGCCAACTGGCTGATTTCCAATTTACATGGGTATAACTGCATACAGAATCAGCCCAGTATTTGGCTTTATTTAGAAACAGAGGCCCTTGTCCAGATCCCATTAAGACTGATGAAAAATGCATTTCATTGATTTCACTGACATTGGATTGAGCCCATTAAGAAAAATTAGTTTGGTGTCAGGGTAGTGACAGGTTCTGTGTAAACTGGAAAGGATGTAATCACTTGTAGACCAAAAGAACATATTTTCACAACTTTAACATGAATTCCAAACAAACAAATTTGTTGAGAATTAATTCAAAATGAAGCTAATGCCTCTGCATAGTCATGTTTTTCCTACTGAGCCACACTGCTGGAGGAGTATAATGTATCTCTTGGTTATCCATCAAGAGGAAAAGTATTTGCAAAGGCTGGGATTATATTCCCAACAGACCGGTCACTGTGGCTGCACTAACTTTAAAGAGAAAACCATTAGCTGTGGTAGGCCTCTAATAGATTACTCCTATCCCACAGTCTAGGGAGAAACAGATAAGGAACTGTTATTTTCTTTTACTGACACTAAATGGCTAATGTGAAGTTAACTCAAAATGACTGTTTCACTCTAGGGGAAGAATGGCTGCACATTTCTGATTTACTGTACCAGAGGGGTTGAATTTGCCTTGCACTTAGAGTTGGAGTCTTGCAGGGTGTGCCAGGGTGTGTGACCGCTGTGCCGGGAAATGGTTCCCCTCCTGGTGGATCCAAGGTTGTGGTCACTCATAAGAGTGCCTCTGACTCACCTCACCTGCAACATTACCTCTTCATGCACGTGCGGTGCATGCCTACAGTCAGGTATTCACACAAATATAATTTTTTTGTAAAGACGCCATGTGCATACACAGTGCTAGGACCATAAGGAATTCCAACACATCAAACTCTAGTTCTTTCTGTTTTGCTCTGCACCACCTAGTAATGCCAATGCAACCCTAGTGCCCCTTAAAATAGGATTGGATCTTCAGACACCAGAGAGGAACAACATGTCTAAAGAATGTCTCTGATTTGCATCAGCCTAACAGTGAAGCCCAAATCTCAGCCTAGTCCGTGCCCATGAATGGAGATCTATACCTGGCCAGATTTAAGGAAATGCCTCAGTTCCTTAAAGAGAGCAAGAGTCTATGGGCAGATGTATTACAGGAAAGGTAAGTTTTTAACTTTTTCTCCAGCAACACAATGTTCTTATGACGTACTGAGTTTAATAGCTTTTGAAGAATTTATGCTCACTGAGGCAGTGAAAGCAGGGTGAGTCTCATGGAAGTGCTAGGGAGACTGTAGTAGAGAAAATGCTAATAGTCATTTCACTGCTAGGTCATCTCAGAGAAAAAAACACAGAAAGGCTTGGCAGAGGCCTGAGCCTCTCTTCCCACTGATGTGGATAGCCACAGCTGTCAAGTC
The DNA here is from genome assembly GCF_963921805.1 of Phalacrocorax carbo. NCBI lineage: Eukaryota > Metazoa > Chordata > Aves > Suliformes > Phalacrocoracidae > Phalacrocorax > Phalacrocorax carbo. The sequence continues at coordinate 47,280,559 of NC_087516.1, read as the reverse complement.
AAGGGGAAAAGGGGCAAGTATAGGACTCCATTTAGACTGTTTTTTTCTTTTAGTTTTCTTTCTCTTTTCCCCTTTCATTTCCTTTTTTCTCTTTTTTCTTTTTTTTTTAATGTGTTTTTCCCCCTGTAATTTCTTTTTGTTGGTTCTTCCCCCCCCCCCCTTTTTTTTTTTCTTTACTGTCAAAATTAGATCCCAGCCAGGGTTCAAGTTCATTCAGGAGATGACAAAGCTTGACCTCACTTCTGAGCTGAATTCACTACTGGGATATATGAGCATTGCAACTCTATTCCAGGGCAAAGTCAACCAGCTTAGCTTTGTGTGCCTCCCCCAGGACAGAGAAAGGAAGCAGTGCTTCCTGAGCCAGGAATGGTCTTTTGCTAAAAATCAGTGACCAGCAACACTTTCTCCCAGTAGATCTGAACTGGGAGATGCCTGAGTGGAAACAGCTGGATCTGCTTTGGGTGGCTGGATCTCTTTCCACGCGATTGCTGGTGGTCAGAGCTGGCCAAGGTGTGGGCCGGGTTTGGGTGTTTTGTCATCAAAGTTCAAATGCAGCTCATATTTGGAGTGAATCATCAGTAAACATCAGTGGCTAGTTTTGCGGAAAAAATACATTTTTAAAATAAAGATCTTTTATGTGGCCTATTTCCTGGTTAATCTAATAAAAGGTTTTGGCTACACTTCTTTACACTTCTATGTTTGCCTTTGTTTCTTTTCCACCACTTTAATAACAAAACTGCTGCTCTGAACTTGTGTTGTAAATAGCTGACTGGCAACAAAGTTGTTTTGAAAGACAAGAAAAACAATAAAAAATCCTTTATTCTACAATGCCAATGATATTCCATAACTAGAGCTCAAAATCCTGCTTCACATGAATTAAAAGGGAATTTTTCATTAACTGTGACTGAGCAAGGACTGTCCATACTTTTGAACTAGTTGACAGGTCTCTTTGCTGTTTGGTTTGTTACAAAAGTACAATGGAGCATTTCAGGGATAACAGTAACATGTTGCATAGAGAAATTATCAGTTATATGTGGTTTTCGTTCTTAGAAAATCACAATGAGCATCCCAAGATTTCTGTTTTGCTGTAATCTGTATCTCTGTAAAGCTCCAAGTCAAGGTACTTATTAAAGGGAATTTTTCAGTTAATTTTAATGTCTTTAATAAATAAACAGCAGAGTTAAGCATTGGTACAGTGGTCTTAAATCCATTTTATGCAAAAGTCCCAGTACTTGAAGTAGATTTAAGAAGACAGTTTAAAAAAAAGGAAATCACATCATTTTTGGGGTGATCAATCTAGCAACTCATCTGAAAATTCAGAGAATCCCCTGATTATTAGTATTTGTGGAAGTTAGCCACAAATTTAGAGACAGGAAAGGTGAGAAGAGGCCTGAATACAATGCTGGAACAGTAAGCCTGATGCAGGGTCAATTTTATTACGCTATCATGAAAAGAGAGGAAAGGAGGAATGTGAAATTATAGAAAGGGAAAGGGCATAACATATTTGTTTCATCAAATTGTATGCACCTAAAAGATGAGGTGCTAAGAAACATACAATATGGGCTTGTCAAAACACACCAAGTCAACCATTCTTTGACAGATCAGCTAGCCTACTCTATAAGTGAATAAAGTAAGTGTGAAATAATTTGACTTTAGTAAGGCTCGACTTTGTTATCTATCTCAGCATAAGCAAACAAGGAAACATGGTTGAGTTTGAACCTTATTAGTGCTAATTTAACCTCCTTATCATCAACTCTTAGCTCAACATAAGACCACAATTTGTTCCTTCTCCCTTAGGCAGCATTCCTGATGCCCAGTGCACTTCACTCACCATTCAACTGGGAAGGTCTCTAGCTTGCGTCTGCCAGCCTAAACATCTCACCCAAGCGGTACTACTCATCTCCTTGATGGCAGTTGTCTAAAACTGTTTTATCTAGAGGTCCTTAATTCCAACCAAGGCTTCACTGATGAGCCCACCCAGGCAGTTTGGAACCAAGTCCCCCATGCTGGAAATGGGTGAGAGAGCCCTGATATCTCCCACATGCTCTGCGTTACTGTCCAGGCCCTCATGCAAGAATTGGAGAGTGGGATTGGACAGGCTGACAGTAGTCGTTAAGATTAGATTAGAGCGGGTGCTGAGAGGCTGGTCTGGGAAACTCCATAATAGGAATTGAGTGAGGAATATAGTGAAACCACAGTGACTAAAGCAGAGACTAAAGTAAGGACAGCTTGTGTAGTAGCCAAGGTCCGAGCAATCTGGGGACAGACAGACCAAAATCTAGCTGGGAGTGAGGAGGAACAACGTATGCCTGAGATGTGGAGATGCAGAAGCAGCTGCAAAGGCTGGAAACAGCTTGGAACAGCAAGCTTTTGTGTTTGCATCACACCATACTGCGGCATGCCGCTCCAGAGAACCACCATGGCAAAACATTCGAGGGGAGGCTGAATGGCAGCAAAAGATGATCTGTCTTCCTGAGTTTCATGGATGACATATAACTTGAGGAGTGTAACTGCTGCACAGGCACCATGTGTGATTTTGAGACCAGTTGTCTCCGATGCATTTTATTTATGCTACCACTTTTTCAGCAGGGAACATCACTCTCAGCATCTAGCCCATGACATGGCCAGTAAATGATGTCAGTAATTCAGAGTCTACATGTTGTCACAGTCTGTAAGGAGCTAGATCAGATGAGCCAAAAGAAGAGGGGCCTCCCAGGATATTAAGGAAAGTTGATGTGACTTATAAATGCTATAAAGACGATTAGAGATAGGTAGACTTCTGCCATCATTGCTGCCAGAAGATCTATATAAAGAGTATGATGGCTGTCCCTAGTGTCACTGTACAGTGTGCTGACATCTTTACCTGGTTCCTTACGTCAGTATATGATACCATGACTTGGTCTCAACTTCTGGGTCACATGCCAGCCACAAAAAGATTGGCCAGGTCCTTTGTAAGTGGTGTCTGAGCAGTCTCTGTAGCCTTTTACTGGTCAGCTGCACTTCCAGCAGTGAGGGACTCTGATGAAACAGAAAACAGCTCTGGAGGCTGGTCTCTGAGAGTTCTCAAGGCATCTTCGCAGTCACGTTCTCCTAGACATTGGAACAGAAACCAGAAATAGTCACTGTCTGGTCTGTCTTCAGACACATCTTCACTGGAAGCGTATACGTGTGGATCCAGGCACTGGCATGCTAACCTAAGTCCTTTCTTCACAGACCGTTATTGGGCAGACCAGGCATTAAGCAGGGAAGGATTCAGATAAAGACTGGAAAATTGCTTCTACTTGGAAGCCTGCATGATTTTTTGAATTTATGAAATGAGGAAAATGGGGAGAGCCAGGACAAACTGTGTTCCTGTGCACACTGGTACAAAAACCTATGCATGTATAACAATGATAGAAAGAGCTTGGGGTTTCTGGCTTTTATTTACCCAGTTCTTCTGCCCTACAGCATCAGGAATTTAGTCCTTGGAGCTGAGCCATCATGCTAGACTTGACAGCTGCAACAGCCGGTCTCAGACTATTTCTCTGCAGTCTGACAGTTCCTCTGTGCACTCAGGCTGCCCCATAGTTTTCTTTTTCTGATCTTGGAGGAGCAGGACAGCAGTGCCCTTGATATGTGCCTTGTTCTATTATACTAAGGTCTAGGTACTTTCACAACAGTATTAAGGAATCTCCTGAGTTTAAAATAGTTGGAGTTTGGAAAGGTATTTGGGTAAAGTATAACCTTTTCCCTAGGCATCTACCTGTGGCCACTGCTGCAGACAGAATGTTGTGTTATGGGGTCCTGTGCTCTGAAGTAGCATGGCTGCTTTTATGCAGCCAATTGACAATCTTCATCAAATATTTAATGACTGCATGGTCTTCATATAAATGGTACTGCAATTATATTGCATACAGAATAACAGAATAGTACTTTGACACAATATATCCGTCTGGGCAGGCAAACGCCAGTCCTAGTCCTTTAGATGTTCAAAATGGACTATTTCCATTGAGTTCTATATTCAGAGTGACTGCAGGATCTATGATTTTAACCACTACGTTCAAGATAAGCACTAACATAAAATACGTATCTTTAATCAAACAAAGAATTTCAAATTACACTGAAGGACATGAATAGTTCTACTAGAGGCAATGGCTCTGCTGACTGGCCTGAGCTGATATCACAGTTAACCTGTGTAAAGGCAAAAAAAAAAAAAATCAATAATCAGATATAACCTGAAAAGTAGAGTGTATTTTTTTCAACAACCAGGTTGTTTCCAGCATAAAAATAGTTCTCTCTGCTGGCACTGATGTCAGATGTATGTATGAGTCTCTCCTAGTTCAAGACAGGAAGGGTAATGTCTTACAGGAGAGAAAATTATGATAAGGAGGCAGTAAAAAGTAAGTACGTTCTTTAACACCAAATGACCACAAATGCTAAGACCTCTGGCATCTGTTTACAGTTAGACATTAAAAAAAGAATTAGCAGCACAAGAGCTTTCACCACAGCTTCTTGAATTTCAGTGCTTGATTTATTTTTAATGTTTGTGTAAGGTACATAATTTATACATACGTTTTAGACATGCTGTGTAAAATACTTGTTTCCATAACAAGCTGTCATTGTAGGATGAATGGGAATTCTACAGGGATTTTTGGGTAGCACATTTTTGGAAGTTTCTATTTCGGAAATTATTAATTGCTTTTATAATTTCTGAGAAACCACATAGTGTAATAACTCTGCACCAAGTATATAATTATGATTACTCTGAAGGGTGTTTTCATACTAGGAGGACATGGCCTTTCTTGCGTGCTTAATTGTATTCAAACCTCTCAGAAGCATGTTCAGTCAAGAGTGTTCATATAACAGTGATTGTTCTAACCCCTAATTTTCTCCAACATTCCCTGTTCTTGAAAAATATCTTCTTAAACAGTGTGTCACATACCTGCGTTTGTATTTCAGGCTATTACTCTTGCTGAGTGCTTTAATTCTCCAGGACTTCCACTGCTGTATAGATAATGGTTCTACATTTTACAGTTTTCATTTCACTCCTTATCCAAAGAATCGGCAATCAGGCGTCACCAGTTCTTTGGGTTTTCTGAAAGAAAAGTAGCAGAACTTTAATTTCTGAGTAAATTGAATAGTGCCTTTTAGGATCTGCTAAGGCAGATCCTTCAACCTGCATGGATCCTTCTGACTGACGCTAAGTGTGAAAACTCAGACATTCTCCTGGAAACTGTATTTATTGTGATGGTGTCCCTTTTCTGAATTGCTAAATCTGCAGACCCCAAAGTTATGACGTATTATAGCACAAATGTAGAGAACATCAGTTTTTGAGACTAAGAACCAAACTCAGCCCTTATACAGAGACTCTGCTGAAATAGCTGTCTGAAAGGCAGAAAGGATCTGTTTTCTTCAGGTGGCAGGCACATGATGAATTTTGGGGCTCATGTCCGGTTTGGAGTTGGAGCCTGGGATAGGCACAATTCCTTATAACACCATAACAGCGTGCTAGAAGTGTTGCTAAGACTGTAACTGAGCATCTTGTGGGTTGTAAGAAATTTGCCCTGTGGGCCTTTGGTACCATATGTCTAGCAGGTAGCTGACAGCTGTTCAGACTGACTGTAAATCAAGAAGAATTTAAGTAAAGAGCAGCTACTACAGTAAAGCACATCAGCAGTGTGATTTAGGCAGAATGCATGCACTATGCTGGGCAAAAAGGAAATTTGAATGTGACATTGCTGGCTGTCCTCACTTCTGTCCTTGGGAAAACCTAGGTACCTTTCCGATGCAGCCAGCCAGGAGGAATCCTGAATCATACTTAAAACTCTTATTAGCTGGAATTGCCTTGATTTGCGCAACAAGGCATCTGCCTTTTCTTTTTATTTTGTAAGTAGAGGAAATAAAGACAGGTACTTAATCCTGTGTAGCACTTTGCATGCAATAAGTGCCTTTTGAAAGTGTTTATGTTGCAGAAAGTATAGAACATGTTGTTGAATAACATTTCAATCTGTCTTCCTGATTCTTTTCAATGCACAGCTATATTCTTTATTGATTTGTATAGATATAGCTGCAGTACAGTTAGTTATTTATAAAGGCATGCAGCTCATGCCTGTAGCATGTCGATAACAATTACTAATCATGCATTAACTCTCCACAAGTCATTTACATCTACCATTTATGCATGAACAAACACTGCCCCTAAGAACTTTGAAGCTGACAGGCTAATCCCTTTCACCACTGACTTGTATCTCAATTCTTAAATGACAGTATAATCCACAAAAGAAATGACACTGGCAATAAATGTGTTCAACCAATTAATCACACAGTCATACAGTTTTATTAAAACATAGAAGTTAAATGTGAGCATATGCATTAAATGTGGATGCATACAAATAGGTGTCTTTTGATTAAATTTTTACTTTTTTCACCAAAACTGGTATGACAATATTTCTGAACTTGCCAAAAGATTATCTTATAGGTAGAAAACGAGCCTGAGTAATTTTAAGAAGAGGTTTAGTTGGTCTTTTAACAATATTATAAATACATGATTATGTGCAAAATTCTTTTTGAAGGTACTATGTTGGTTGTGTCTGTTATAAGTTGCAACAAGAGTTTAAAGTTACTTCAGTGTCACTAGTAAATACTCCAACACAGGGGGAGGTGTTTCATATGAGAGACTGCCACTTTTTTTGGCAGTTAATACATTTCTCAGGCCGATTAAGCTGTCTTTTAGGAACAGGCAAACCTCACATAGCAATATTACTAATACTAGCTCCTAGGCTTGTTTGCATAACAACAGGAACTGTGAATTTAATCACTTTGGAGACTGTTTTTTAGGCTGAAACCCCTACAGGAGTTTTTTACCCACCCACCATACCAGCAATGCAACTCTTATTGGTTTCGGTGACCTGGGATTAAACTTCATTCTCTTTGGCAGTGACATTAGAGAACAGCAGAATGAACTAGTGTTCGCATACACCGCCCTCTTTGGTCTTTCCCTACAACATATGGATATCTGTATTCTAATATGGATATCTCTGCTTTTCATACTGATTGATCCTTTCAGGGATTACAGGACATGTACTCTGCTCTGTTGCATTTTTTCTCACCCTTGGGGTCGTTGCTTCAGTACTTCCAGTTTAGCAATAAGATAGCAGGGGAAAAAAAATCTTTAAGTCATACACACAGCTCGACATCAGTTTGCACATGGAGATCTGTCAGCAAAGGCATAGCTGCATAGGATATGCAAGTAATAAAATGCATAAGCCTGCAAGAAACATGTTTTGGGCATCTTGTACCATTCTGATTTTCTGTATATCCATGACAGCGATAAGACATCTGGCTGCTTCCCATGAAGTACAGGCATTATTAATATGATTACGTCTATTATGATCAATATATGTTACTGCTGTTTTGACAAGCTACTTATTCATCAAACACATAAAGTATAAAAAGCCCTGGCTTTTTATACTTACCAGCAAAACCATGTTTGAAGGTGAACATGTTTCTAATTACTTTCTCATTTGGTTTTAATAGATGAGACACTTGATTGTGCATGCACCTCTTTTAAAAAGTCTTCACATTAAAGCCTCCACCAAAGCATAATAGTCTGAATTTGCCACCGTTCAGATCGACCCTGGAAGGATCATCTGTCACACTCAGTATTTGTAAAGGAGAGAGATGAGGGGTCTGGAATGTTAAGGACAGACTATGTTTTTCTTCATCTGATGGTTCATCTGTTTGTTATTTTGTTTGCTGCTGGGTTTGCAGCTTTGAGGTTCTGTATTTCAAAATGGAATGAAAATCACGAGCCTTTTCAGAAGGAAGAAAATTGGGTACCTTCCACAGTTCTGGTCACTGGTACCAGAAAGGAGAAAAATTTTATACCAAAAGCCTGATTTGTCCCTATTTCCTACATGATACAATAACATGAGGATATATACCTCTTCACAATAGTAGAAAAGGAAAGGAGAACAAAGAGCTCTCAGCATCCTTTAGAAACAGGTCTTTCTTAGCCCTGTAAACCTCTACACCTTCTGGATGATCACCAAAGCCACCAAGATGTGACAGGTGATTGAAATAAAAAACATCTGTGATTACAAAGGTTGCAGAACACGAAATCTGTTTTACAATTATGTTTTCTAATTGTGTGAATTAATTCCACTCCATTTATAGGAAAATCTAGTTTGGTGAGCACTGAAAGTAATGAAATCTGATTTCCAATTGATGTGGGTCTTGTGGTTGCCTGGCTTTTTTAACTGTATTAATCAAAAGCTGCAGCATGAGTTCTCCTTTTATTAGAAATTTAAAAATACATATTCACTTTCCTGAAAAAAAATGCTTGGTAAAGGGTTTAATAAAATTTTGTCAGCTATTTGACATTAGAAATTCTGTTTTTCAGTCCTAATTCCTCCTGTAGTAAAGCATATACTTTATGAATTAAATATGTTTGCATTTAAAGAATTTAAAATAGCTTTCTCCCAGGTGGATTTTCTGATGTCTAGTAATCACTCATGCCAGTCTGCTTTCTTTTTCACTTTTTCTGCTTCTGCAGAAGCATTAGCTCATTCTGTCTTCGCAGCCAGCTGTTTTATAAAACATGCAGGACTTCATATCTCTGAGCTCTCTGCCTTTTTTTTTTTTTTTAATGTGGTATCAATCAGTTGGAAAAAATCAAATGTTTGCAACAAGCTGTTTAAAGCATGCACACATACAGAGTGTAATTGCACAACACTCATTACCTTAAGAAAGTAGACTAAAAAGAGCAATAAAACCAAAGAAAATCTATCTTGTACAGGTATGAGGTGTCTTCTGTGTGATTGAACTGCAGTGCTAGACTGCTGGATCTTCAGATCTCCATGTTCTACTACTGCAAACTAAAGACAGGACTAATGCCCCTGGGCTGATCGGTAGGAAAGACCTTGTTATATTTTGCCTATGGTTGACACATCTTTTTTCTAGTGATTAACATAACCTCTGAGATCAGGAATTCCTGGGGATTATTCCTGAATCGGAGAAATGAACATGGTTAGACATTCCCAACAGCAGCAAGCAGCAAGCAGCAGAAAGGTAGCTAAGTCAGCTCCTGCACTCCGAAATACAGTGAATGCTGAGACAGAGGTAGGTCTGCCCTTACACATGCATTTAGTAGTAAGAGGATCTCTGAAATACAAAACACCACTAAAACCAATCAGCAGAACCTGACCCATTGCTCATGATCAACTGGCTTTTATAGGTAAACATGTACGAGGCTTTTACGGGAGGCTTTTTTCCCCAGTCCTTTCCATTTGGGCATTGCTAGGTCAGCCGGCACTGCAACAGGACATCCAGATGGCATGCGGGCTGTCCTTCAAAGTCCTGCACGCGTGACAGCTCCGGCTTCTTCTGGCAAGTGCTGAGCAAGGGGGTGGTGTGAGCAGCGTGATAATTCTGTCCCAGCTGCCTGCCAAGAAGGTGCTGCCAGGTAAGAAAGCAGCTGTCTGTGACCTTGGCCAGCTTTTATATGGTGGCAGGGGGGAGAAGAGGCCCTTTCCCACAGACCCTTCACTGCCAGCACTGCCAACACTTGTCAGCATGAGCTGACACCTATTCCATTTAAGTCCATTTTAAAAAATCAAGGGCTATTGAAATATTTCTTGCAATATTTGATATTATTTATGAGGTGTAAGACACCTAAAGACACTACACAGATCTCTTACTTAAGCAGCTCCCTTTTCTTGTCTTTGTCATATATATCTCACTTTTACTAGCTATAGAAAGATATTAGCTGTACGCCCTTATTTAATGTGAACCCGAGGGGTGGATTGTATTCACTTCTATTTTATACATTGTCCTGTTGAGTTACCACAAATATTCATCTATCCTTGGGTGTTTACAAGCACAGCTGCATCAGGAAGTGCTTGCAAATACCGGTGGATTTGCCGACAGCCCAGAGGAGGCAATTAGGTGCTCTGCGTACAAGAGGAGGTCAGAAGCAGCCGGGCTCGGCGGCTGCAGGAAGCAGCCTGCAGAAAGCGGAGCCTGCTGTGGCTGCGGTAGCTCGGGCGGCTGGTGCTGACAGTCAGTTGTTCCTCCGCTGCTGCTGCTACGGCACATTGTAGGTGCTTGCTCTGCTCGACTGTGTTAAGGCTTTCTTAACACAAACGGGGCACATCTGTCCTCATGCCTTAAGCATATTGCTGTCTTATTTTTCATGCCCCTATCCCCAGTAATACAACAAAAATGCAGAAAAATGGAAATGGCAATCAGGGATTACCTGGTCTCAAATATGTTTATGCCAGTCCTGGAACAACTACAGAATCTTGGTTTCTATTCCTGAGACAGAGTTCAGAAGGGTTTTAAAAAAATAAGCTTACCCTTTTTTTCCCCCATGTAGACAGTGTTATGTGGAGCCTCTGGACTTAGCTTTCTGTTTTGGAAACAACTTCACTTTGTTGAATTTTTCAAGTTCCTGTGTTTGAGCTGCAAAACTGTGTCTTGAGAGACCTGTGGCCTTAACGTGACCTACAGCAGTAGATTTTTGCATCTGCGTGCATGTATGTGTGTACACACACATATGTATATATGTATATGGTGGTATACGTATATGATATGCATCAGATTCTGAAGTGCATGGAATTATTTTCAGAGCGTGTCTGTAATTCAGTTAGGACGGGAACATTGCTCAGAAGGTGGGGCTGAGGGTACCCGACACTTGGGTATTACAGAACCTACACACTGCTTGCTGCCTGCCCTGGCATATGCACCAGGCCACGTGCCCGCTTACTTCTCATTTGCCGAAGAGGTGCCTTTCTATCTGCCGTTATATTATAGTCCCAACCCAAACAGAGCTTCACAAAGAAGCGTGATGAGGATTACAGGAGGTTACAGAAAGCATCCGTTGATGTATTGCACCTACTTGTTGGATCCACCCTGAAGAATAAAAAGCATTCTTCAGGTGATGCTGCTCTTTTATCACCCTGCAGACTGAAGCTCTGGCAGCGTATACTAGGAGTGGTAAGAAATAAGGCTGGAAGATAAAGAAGACTTGGGAACAGTCATGACTTTCACTGCCTTGGTTGCTAAAAAGAATATGAGACCTATGGGATATGATGCCTTTGAACTGTAACGGGAGGGTGGGCACTTGCTAACATAAGACTACTTGGCTGTCTGATGATGACTGTCCATTTCCAAAATTTAGGCCAAATAAACAAGAAGTTCAGCACGTACCTGTACTTCTATAGGTGTGAGGTACGAGAAGCTCCATAAAGAATTTTATATATGAAATCTCTGTTCCCCCACCTCACCCCTCTTCTGTACCTCCCGCCGCCACGGCAGTGACCAGGCTCCGGCGGCGGGAGGCCGAGCGCTGCCCGGTCGACCCCCCCCGCTCCCGCCCTCGGCCTCCCGCCGCCGCCGCTCGCCCAGTGCCCATGTGCGGGCGGGCGGGCGGGCGGGACATGCTCACTGGGAGGGCACCGGGCCGCTCGGCGCCTACCGCACATGCTCACTGGCCTCGGCGGAGCGGCTGGCGCTGAGCGCTGGGCACCGGCGGTGAGGGCCGTGGCGGCGGCGGGGCTGCGTGTACGCTGCGCCCGGCGGGGCGGGAGGGGAACGGGGGGGCTGCGGAGACGCCGTCCGCGGCGGGCGGGAGCGGCCCGCGCCCCGTCAGTACCTCGGCCAGCGGCGGCGGCGGCGGGGCCGGGCCGGGCCGCGGCGGTGGGGCCGCGGCGGGCGGCGGCGGGGCGGGGGGGTCGGAGGCCGCTCTCTCCCCGGTGCTGGGGCCGGCGGGAGCCCTCGGGCCGGGCCGGGGCCGGGGGCGGGGGGGGGGGGGCTGCAGCTCCCGGGGTGAGCTGAGGCATCCCGCGGTGGGGGTGGGGGAGGAGGGGGAGGCAGGCAGTGCTCCTTAAAAAGGCTTAAAAATAAATAATAACACGAAAAATGGAAAAGCAGCAGCCGGTGCTGAGCTAACCGCAGATACCGGGAAGTATCTGTGGGTTGGGAAACAAATGGAAAACCCTCCGGGGTGTCGCACAGCTGTGGCTGGGGCAGGTGGGGCCGACTCCGGCAGGACACAGACGCAGCTCCTGGCCTTTGGGGTACGAGCTGTCGCCCCCGAGAAGTTAAAATATTGAACTGGACACGGTGTAATAAAGCACCGTGTTGCGGGTTGTGTTTAGTCATCTTTGCAAGGCCTTTCTAGTGTTGGCTCTGCAGCAAGGATACTTCATGCACAATAGTCGATTGCATTTAAAATGTGTACATAAAATTAAATTTGCGACCCTTTCTCATAACTAGCATTAAAACGATTGCTGTTTTATGTGTGCAAGGTCGTAGAGGGCTGGCAGTTCTCTCCTTGCTAGGTGACTGGTTGGTCACATTTAGCCGTATTTAATGCAGTTGATGCGTGACATTTTTGGTGAGGAATTTTCCAAGTTTCTGAGGATTTTGAGTTAGGCAGCCTTTGAAGGACATTACATTTATTTCTTAAACACACTGGAGCAAACTTGCACTTAAATCTGTTCCTTGCTGTCATTCTCTTAACTTTGGGAAGCTATTTGACTCTCAGAAAATTGCCTAAGTTGGTTCCACATCAGAGGTACACTTCAACAGACTCCCTCTCCCAAGGCAACTAAGATCAAACTTGTTTTTTTTTAAAAAAATTGTTTACTTTTTGTAGGTATGTGTTCCCATTTGCCATATCTAGCTCTGCAAACTTTTTTGTTTTCCTTTTTCCATAGACTGAAGCTTGATCTTCAAGATGAAGTTCTTACTAGCAGTTTTCTTCTTCATCTCGTTCTCCTTATGGGTTGAAGAAGTGTGTTCCAAAGAGAAGTCTTCAAAGAAAGGAAAGGGGAAAAAGAAGCAATATCTATGTCCATCGTACGTTCCTTGTTTCTTTTATGCTTTTGTGTGATGGCGATCTGCTGTATTTTTAACAGTGGAAGTTATGTGACCATTGAAATCGAAGGCGATGCTTTCTGCTGAGAGAATGGGGCTTGGGGTGGGAGTGGGACGAATTGGGTTTGACCAGCATCATAGCTAAGTTCTGTCAATCAACATCTTCTGTCTGCAGCAAGTCCTTAGTTTTAATGAAAGTTAAAAATCTAAGTAATAGTAAGTAATTTCTTTCTTTGTGGAGTACTCCAACCCAGTGTCTTGCTATTTATGGGGACATAGTAATGTAGTCCCATAATGCTATGCTGCCTAGCATCGTGTTGCAGGTAGACTGAGAACAGCAAAGAGGATGCAAAACTGTCATACTGAAATTCAGTTTTTGGTTAGCTTAGTTCTGTAAGAGAAGACTTGTCCTACGCATATTCTCACTGCAGGTTGGATAGAACTAAGGTCTTCAGCATCTTCCAGCAATGATTTACATTACTATTATTTGTATGGAGGTGGATTGATGGTTGCTATAAAGCATGCTCTTATGGAATAATCTCCCTGTAGAAATACAGAAATTAAAATCTGTGATTGTCCAGCTGCATAGGGAACGAATTCTGGACACCTAAGATTACGTGATGTTAAAAATACTCCCTCTTTCTAATGCCTACCACATGTTAGGTTGTGATCCATAGGGCAATGCAAAAGTTTATTTGTGAGGGCCTCTTCTGTCATTTTCTTGGCCAGCCTTGCTCATCTTTTTAGTGTTACAGTGTAAACATCTGAGGAAAAGATCGATGGAATATAATAAGTTGCCAATAAGCGTAGAAAGGCACTATGCCTGAAATGATAAAATTGTTTAGACAAATTTAAACCATTTCACCATAAAAGAAGAAGACTGGAAGATGAGACTGGCTATTTAACATTAATAGGCTTTTCTCAAAGAAAAGAAAAAATAAGCAGAATAACCAGACAGAAGCAATGTTTGAATAGTACTTTTTAAAGTTTCCACTCCTTTTAAATATTGACAGTGATATTTATTTGTAAGCTAAAATTCTTATAAAACTTCTACATATGGTGTTTTCATTCTTTTTTTATATCTAACCTGAAAAATGAGTTGTATCTTTGGATTTGAATACATTACAATACAGCTCTCAAGCGTGATCATGACCCATTTGAAATGACCCCTACCTATTCTATCCCCTTTGAATAGTTAAGTTGAGCTCTGTTTGGAGCTTTTGGTCTGAGCTACCATGAGGATTTGTAGCAAGGAGAGAAATGTCATAGTTCCCAGGGCAGGGGTAACCACTGGAGTCCTCAGAAAGTGAGTTACACAGCTGGGAACTGAATCCAGATCTTCCATGGTCTCATCAAAGCAGCCAGCATTTCCCCCCTCTGTTTTTGACTTGTTCTTAATTAGGATTCAAAACATTGATGTCATTTTATCTTGATAAGTGGGTGGATTTTTTGTTTGTTTTTCTCTAAAGCCCAGTATTTCTTGGTACCCTGTTCTTTCTGATACCAGCTGATGTTACAACCATTAAATACGATGACATTTGTCACCAATATGCTTGAAAAGCATTGAGTAAATGCTATAAATTCTGAAGTGATACTTTTACACTGCAGCCACTTGAAGCTTTCTGCAAAAATACTAGCAGAATCCAGTATTTGTCTGATGTATCACGTGTGTGGTGTTGCTAGCTAGAATTAATTGCCATAGCACTAAGCCCTATCAGATCTTCTGAATAATGAACAAGTTGTCTATATCTTACTTGGCTGAAGTTCACAGCTTGAGAGACAACTACTTGTAACAGCAGAGGTGCAGGACTGCTGGTTTTATGGCTGGCACCTAGAAGACCTCTCACAGGAATGAGCAATGAAAGTCAATCCTGCTTGCAGAGAAATTATCTAATGCTCGCTTATCTCAGGCTACTGATTGCAAACTTTCAATCATCAGCATGTTTTTTATAATCTTTCACAAAACTTCTTTACTTGATGACACTGTTATAAAAAAGGCTGCCTACTCTTCGTAATTTTTTTCCTGTGAAAAAAAAGTTAGGAATCTTTCTTTAGAAAGAAGCCAAAACACAATGCAGTGGAGTGGGAATTAAGTGACACCATAAGGGCTGATCAAAAATAGTCTCAAAGTGGCTGAATGAAAAATTTGCTAGTAAAGCACAAAAATCTTTTAGAAGAATGCATTGTATCTTTTTAAAAGAAAATAAATCAGATTTTACAGCATTTATAAAGTTGAATGCTACAAATTCCTGATGCAAACATACATTTATAAGTTAATATCTTAATCTAACTTTAATTTGCATTGGCTATTGGTGTAATAAAATTTAAAGCTTAATTGTAACCAATTACTGCCTTTTGTTTCCTTACAACATGTGGAAAGCTAAATTTTACCTCCTCAGGAGAACAAAACACCACGCTAGTAAGTATATAGGGAACAGTCTTCTCTTTACAAACTTTATAATGAAATTCAAATGTATGCAAATCTCTTTCCAGGAAAGAGTTATGCTGAATCTGGTGTTACTGCTTCAGTTCCTTAGTTTGAAATTAAGAAATGGACAGTGTAAGACTGGTATGGGACTTTAGCAGGAATTTGTTTGTATGAAAACTGAGCATACTTGAACTTTTCTTTTTATGGCTCTCCAGAATACAAATCTTTCACCAAATGTGGCCCCCTGGCATGAAATGAACTACTATTAGAATAAGCTGAAAACAAGCTGATTAGAAACCCCATAAAAAGTTCATTATTGTCTCATAAATAGGTATTTGCTTCCTTCAATTAGAATAATTCTATTTTGTATCTTAGAGCCAAACCTCTTGCTTGTGATTATTCATAACGCTGTACTTCTCAGTGCGTTGTGTGGTGGTGGCTTGACTGGCCATCATATTTTCATTTGTTTCTGATACTGTTTTTTCCGGCTTTGTTATTAAGGGGTTTCATGAAGCTGATGCTTAATCACTTGGTTCTTATTTTGATTTAATGCTTGCTCAGAACAGATGTAAGATCTTGCATCCTACATTTGGATAATTTTTATTCTTACCTCAGGCTTTCCAAATGAAACATAGAGTAATTATACTTGTGTATGATTCCTGAATGTTCGCTGATTAACAAAGAAAATTATATATTAGGTCTGAAGTCCATTAACAGGGAGTTTTGCAGCATGAATCTGAGAAGCTGGTTTCCACAGATGCATAGTGCAATAAAATATAAAGCTTTAGTATAACAAAACTCTTGCCTTTTGTCTCCATGGAAAATATATTAAAAAAAACCCCACGGGTCCACCTCTTCAAGAAAAAAATTAAGGATTTTGTGGATTACATTCTTCTGTTTACAAAGCTTATTTTGAAATTCACTATACTGAATACAGATGATTTCAATATAGCTACAGATGGATTTAGTCACTTGATCTCCTTCTTGATTGTAGACTACCCATCAGGTGTATCTCCTCTGTTAGTTACTTCTTATTAACTTCTTCCTATTTCCTCATAATACCACTTTCTGGTAACCATGTTGGACACTTAGCTGTGACTTTTTCTAAGAGCACTGCTGAAAAATGTTTTTCATTTTGTTACATCATAATAAATACTTCAGTTATTTTATGATATTCGAGCTGCTGCTGTAATCCCCACAATCCTCAGTAGCCCAGAGGTCTCTCCTCAAAACTACTTGAAAGATCTCTAGACAAATGCAATTATAAGGAAAGGGAAGTTTGCTTATGACAGTGTTATAGAAGGCATCGAGATGTAAGGGCGTTTAACACCAGCTAACAAAATCAGTTATGACTGCTCATAATCACAACCGTCCGTGTTAATTATAGTTTTAGTGTGACTCAGTTGTTCACTTGCTCAATGTTCATTTCTGAAGATCCCACAGCATCTCTAATGCTATGGCAATGCTAAGAGTATAACCTCAATCACTAAATCTCATTCTTTTGTCTGAATATCAACACTGGGCTTTTAAAATAGCGTCCCTCCTTGCCTTTATGCATTCTTCCCTATAGAGTTTTATATCCATGTAGATGATTAACAAAGTACTGTGTGATATCTGTAGAGACTTTGTCACCCACAAGGAAGGAGTACAAGTCATATTTTGGCTTGTATTCAACAAAGCGTATCAGCTACTTCAGAAACTGTGAAATGGCCCTCTAAGCCCTCCAGAAAACATGGCCTGTGCCTTGGAGGCAGAAACTTAGAAAGGTCACAGATGCCAAGGTTCAATAAACAGCTTCTTTTAAAAAATAATAACAAAAGACAGTGGAACTAGAGAAAAAAAAAGCCTTTGATGTGTTTAAAACAGAGTTGTATGAAAGTCTGTCCCTAAATTTCTCTTGATAAACTGTCAGCTTCTGACATGTTCTTCCCATAAAGACTAAAGTAGAGGTTAAAAGTGTATCTTGTGTCTTGGATCCTCTCCACCTTCCCATGGACAAGGACTGTTTTTTAATTACATTAAGCGCTTGGGAATACATGGCCTTTCTATCTGTAGTATGTGATCATCCCCAAAATGTCAATGGTGGCAAAGTGGAATCATCTCTGTCGTCATTCCCATCTTGTAGAAGACACTGTTGATAGTTCGTGAACATTTTCCTTGGCAGGTGTGATGGGAGGGATGGAATGAAGTTGAAAGAAAAGCCTGAATTTGGTTGTGGAAGCAGTTACATCTCACATTCATTCTGAAGAGAAGTACATTGCAGAGGCCAGGTCTGCATCCTATAAAAATTCTTTTGCCCCATAGTAACAGCAGTTGGTTACTGGTTTAATTATTCGGTAGCATAGCTCTCATGGAAAGCC
Source organism: Phalacrocorax carbo (assembly GCF_963921805.1). Classification (NCBI taxonomy): domain Eukaryota; kingdom Metazoa; phylum Chordata; class Aves; order Suliformes; family Phalacrocoracidae; genus Phalacrocorax; species Phalacrocorax carbo. Next base: position 47,262,913 of record NC_087516.1, on the reverse strand, counting down.
GTGATCCCGGGCAGAGAGGGACACATTCCAGGACGTTTGGGAATTTGTTTTCAGAGTGGATAAACGTGCTGGGGAGTAGAAGATAAATCTATATAAGCAAAACCCAAGTTGTCTTGTAAAACAGCAATTAAGCATGGTAGGCTGGTTCTCGTTCAGTAATTCTCCCTCTCAGTGAGCAGCATTTACTCTATTCCGAACACTGTAGTGATGAGACACTACAATCGTGTGGTAAATTTACAGGCCTTGTATTTTATATACAGCCTCCAGACTGAGAAAATACTTGGATCTGCAGGTTAAATTGCATCCCCTAAACCTAAGTGTAAGGAAAACCGTAGGACTAAATTCTGTTCTCAGCTCCACCAAATGGATCTTTGAAAGACAAAGGTCATTTGGAAAAAAGACTGGGACAAGGAACTGATGTGGATAAATTATTTTTAAAATGTCTGTAGTTCTGCTTAAACACCTGGATGCTGATCATGTTTCATGTCTGCATGCAATATCAGGACACAACAGGATGCCCGTTATGTGCAAGTGTTGCTTAGGTGGTGACTTTGGTGGGATGCGGAGATGCCTCAGCTAGGCACAAACAAGGTAATTTTAAGAAATGGAAGCACAGATAGCTTGCTGTGAGCAGTACTAGTCAGGGTGGGTGAAGTACCATACTAAGCTGGTTCTTCTGGTTTGGGGGCTGTCATCCCTGTGGCAGGCAGATGAATCAGCTTGCTTTTCTCAAGCTTAGGGAACAATAAGAAGGCACTTCAGATTACCATATAAACATTCCTTAAGGTGTCCAACCCTGGCAACATTGAATGTGAAACCAAAGCTGGACCTGGAGGTTTGTGATAGAAGAGGACTAATGTAGTAACGCTAACTGAGCTATTCACACCACCCAGCTTCAGGAAGGTTGCTTACATCCCCTCGTTAGGAAAGGAACCTTTTTTTTCACCACACTGCATTACCTCCAAATTTAGGTTCTGAAGTCACCTATCTAATTTTAGCTGTTTAGCTGTCAACTGCATTTGTGAGGACACATAAACAGTTATTCAGAATTCCGTAGTTTTAATGTAATTCAAATGATATCACTTTGCATTGGAGGCATCGTAATTATTGTTCCTAATAATAGAGATGTCACCCAGTACAGTTTGAGCATGTAGCTATTAAGCGTACCAGAGATGATAGAGATCACTCAGAAGAGTTACATAGTATCTCATTGATTTCTATTAACCTGTTTTTATCCTTTGAGTTATTGCACTCAGAAAATCAAATGCTTGCAAATCAGAACACTGATAGTTTTTATCAGGGAAATAGTACTTAGAATATATGGTGAGATGACAGATATTGTGTCTCCCAAAACTTATTTTTATCATTATCAGATATACACTGCCATGTTATATGACTGAAACGTCAGTTTCCGTCACACAGATTGGATAAACTGTACTAAAATCTGTTGTTTCAGCATTATATAGGAAATTTAACTGGAGATAACTGAACAGTGTGAGTTGGAATATGTATTTTTATCTGTCAGACAGTAATCTAGAACTATGCAAAGGCAAAGCTTAATGCCAGATTATCCAAGCTATGCACTCTAAGCAAACACCACCAGCAAAATAAGCAAGCTACCCGACCCTCTGGACTGCAGTGTATTGTAAGACGGCGTGTGAATACGTCCCTGTGACATGTCTTTTTTTTTTTCATCCTGATTGTCATGTCATAACTAAAAACTGTATTTATGTTCTCTTCTAAAATTAGAGGCTCTTCAGCATAATGGGATTTTAAGACTAGGGATCTGGATAGTAGGTGAATTACTACAACAGCAAAGGTTCTCTTTCCCACTTGTGTAGAATATTGTTTATATTCTTTTCTCCAGTCATCCTCCTGTAGCACTGCATGTCATAAGGTCTTCTTGTAACTTCAGTGGGCTCCGAGAGACTAAATGTCATGATAACCTATAGAGGTCTAATGTCTTCTGACACGTTTGCTTAACAGAAATGTAAGGAAGCTGTATAAATTTCAAACCAAGTGTAATACACGCTTCCTTTTGCCATGCCTGTCTGCTTATCTAACCTCCCAAAGACTGGAGAGAGGCCAGTCATAGCACACAGAGATGGTATGCTGAAAGATTATCTGCACTTTGTTTTCCTTCTGGCTTTTGAGGACACTGTTCGCAGAAGTGAGAACATTTCTGAGACCACTGGTTTTTTTGCAGAAGAGGAAAAAACATACTTTGGGTTTGGGTTTTTTGTGGGTTTGGTTGGGTTTTGTTGTTTTTTTTTCAAAATTGTATTTCAGGTGAAATTCTTGCTAAGGCAATTTCTAGCTTTACTATTACTTGCTTTTAAATTCCCTTTACAGAAACATGAGCCTTTTGTTGGCTTACCTTTTGTTTGGTATTCACCATACCTTGATCAGAGCTCATCAATTACTGTGAGGAATGCTGCAGCAATTCCATTTCCTAATGCTTTCCAGCAGCTCCACATACATTCAACGCAAGTTGAAATAAATGTAGTAAAATTACAATGCATGCTACAACTGGTGAAAATCTAAGGGAGATCTTAGGAGATTTATCAGCCTAAGAACATTGGAGGTTGGATAAGAAAAAGGAGTAACTAACTTCCCAGTGAGTATTGTTATATGGGAAACCCAGAGCCTTTAGCAAATTGAAGCACTGCTTCTTCTAGGAAGGGAGATCTCAACTCAAACTCTTTCTCTTCTGTGTAGTCTGTCCTTTTGCCTGTCATTTATTCATTTGAGAATGGCTAATTAAGCAGGGCTGATAGTGGCTATAGGTAAATAACTTAGTGGCATGAATAGTCCCAGCCTGTTTCTCGAAGTGCCTGACCCATCCCGTTCACTGTTTTGTTAAGTCATTCTGCTCATCTGTCACTCTGCAAGTGGCATAATCTCTTAACTCACCAAAAGCACATATGATTTATTGATTTGCACGTGAAATTCAGCTATTTTGATCGGCAAGGCTCTCTGAAGGAAATACAGTCCTTGTGATGATGTTTAGTTGCATGAGTACCATTCAGTGACAGTAGTTCAATGACAGCATGCTGTAAAAGACCACAGTGAAAATGTGATACTCAGCAGAGCTTTTTTTCCAGTAGCTGTTCCAACCACTTCAGTCAAAGTCACCTTTAAAAAATAGCAATTAGTTACTCTCTGTGCTGCTTCTCCTAACTCAAAGCAGCCAACACTGTTGTATTTCATTTGGTTCTTATGTAAATCAGGACAAAAATATGTGCATTACATTTAGATTAGTTCAAAACCCTACCCAATAACTTATGGAAGATGTGATCATGATGTTCTTCACCAGAAAGCAGTGCAGCCACTCGTGCTTCATCCCGTCACTGTCTTCCCAGTGCAGTAGATCTCCTTTGCCCAATTAATGGTTGACCTTGGAACAAACAGCCTGAACAGATATTTGTCCTAATGCACTTACGTAGTGCAACTCAGATCTCACTAAACTATTGCCTTAGTTCACTTTCTTGAAGAGAGAAATAAACCTGTCAGCTGTATTTGGCTTTCTTTGGCTGTTTGATGCTCACTCATTTAGTTTCTCAGACTTTTTTCCTCTTTTCCTCATCGCATTTTATGAGCATCTGTATTTAATTTATGTGTCCATGTTATCCTGTGGGCTTCAGATTACCATCATCACTATTTAATGAACTTCTTCGTATAATCCATAGCAGAAATTTGAAAAAATTAAGATTTAAGTTTTTTCATTGGTTGCTGTTTACTTTTGTTTCGATATTGCAGTAATACCAGGCATATACGATTTAGAAAGAAATCCTATTGCTTGTGTTAAGAAGACCCTCCTTTTATAAATATGATTTCTGTAGGCATCTGTTATAGATGTTTTAGATGTTAAGCAAGGAAGCAATGCCGTGAACTTTTTGGTATTGGATAGAATACAGTGTACAGAGCGTTTGCCTGCCTTTTAAATACTTAAATCTACATTATTTTCTGTCTTGTTCCTGCTACAAAATGGAAAATAATCTTAACATTTAACTTTATGTTTTCCTATTGTCCAATTAGTGGAAACTCCAAAAAAAGCATACAAAGCTGGTTTATGATATTTGCATAGCAACCTGTTCATTGGTAAAGGTCATCACTGAAATATAAAAATTGCAGAAATAAATTAGTTCTTTTGCATAACAATCCAAAATCCAAAACAAATTTTAAAAGCCATAAACACAACCCTGGCAGAATGGTTTGAAATTGGATTTATCAATTATTTGAAGGGGTTAGAACACCTATTGCTATTTAATTGCTCTAATTGTAAATTATCAGAGGTTTATTGTAGACGGAATAAGGAGATAGTAGTGGATGTTAACATATGTTACTAAAAGTAAAAAGTGCCTTGTTTTATTAGTGGGCCATTTATCTCTGGATAAGTGCTGATAGAACAAGTTCACCTATGCAGTTGTTAAATGTGGCAGCAGTTTTAGCGCATTTGCAAGAGATGGGTGGGGAATTACAAAATGCAGCCACTTGAAGCTGCTCCACAGTTTTTTCTTGTCCTATATGTTCTAGTTTAAGCTGTATTTGTGGATACACACTTTTTGGTAGCTACATCTTTGGGTAGCCGTCAGAATTCATTCTAATCCTGCTAGTGACTGGTGAATAGTCTGAAATTTCAAGGAGAAATGGGTGGTTATTGCTGTCTTAGCTGAGTTGGTGTACTTTTCGCCCTCATGTATAACATCAAACAAATACAAGCAAATGGTTAAACAGATAAGGAGCTTTAGGTTTTAGAAATATCCTGAATACAATAGGGAAAACAGAAACCTGATTGTTTTGTTCCTGAAGGATAAAATGGTCAAAGGGTATCAAGGACACTATGACAGAATAAAACGCAGTTATGTTATCGTAAATGGTTGACATGTTTTTAATAATAGGAGACTCCTTCATAGTTTTATTTATAAACATTTCAGCTGTTAAATATTCACTGAGGAGATTAAATCTCATTGTGAAGGCGTAGTAAGTGCTACCAAGTCGGCAGATCTTGTTCAATGCTCCTGTTGTTTCCCTTATGGTTTGAGTTAAAACAATTGATTTTAAAATTGGGGTTATTCATAAAAGCTCTGCAAAGGCTAGGGTCTGGTCTCATCTCCAGTTTTCAATCAAATACCATGCAATGGTGACAGTTATTTCTTAATTAATTAATTTCCCAGTAGTCATTACGGAAGATGCTGAACAGGCGCTAGTATAATTGGACATCTTAAAATCAGTATGTCTGATACATTCATACAATTTTTTTTCTTTGAACTGCCCAGAAGCCTTTTGGAGAGTTAATATTTTCTTCACAAAATGTTTGAAATATGCAGAAGTCCCAGGGGATGTGAAGGAAACTGAAGGATTAGAAGAAAACTAGCAGTGTACAGAGATGTTATAAAGAATAACCCATTAGGTCTGTCAAGCTGACACTGATATGGGAAAGAATAATGGAAAAAAGAAATTAATCAGGGTAAAGAAGGCAATGGCAGATGATGCTGATTATGGAAAACATTAAGGAAATAAACTGGATCATTTTTTAAAATGTGTTCAAACATTTGTTTGCTAGAGGTAATAGTGTTGATGCATATGACATGCCTCTGTGGGGTGTTTGTCTTACTTTTACATGGCATCTTGGTTACTAAATTATAATGACAGAAAGTCAGCAGAGTAGTCCTCATAAAATGGATGGAAAAGTGATTACAAGACAGGTTTCAAAACTGGAAAACATCAGTGGACAGGTTGTACAGACAACATGTAAATTCATTTACACGACATTATCAGCCTGCTAGGTGCGTAAAGTACACGGAGTGGGGGCTGTGGCACTCTTATTGCGTTTTATTGCACTCAATTTCATGTTACTTTTGTAGCTACATTTACCTGTCCCAGGTTCCTTTTAATTTTAGCAACAGTTTTAATTCAACACCCAACACAATGACAGCAAGGTAAATGGAGATGTTTAAATTCCCCCTGCAAAACCAGAGAAGAGTCAAAGGCCTCATTTTCCATAACAAAGCTTTTATTAGCAGTTGTCGAGGAGATTATGCAATGGCTCTAGCTCTCATTGGAATAGCTGGCGCTGGCATGCGAGGGTGGGAGACTGCCAAAAGCCTCTGCATGGTTTGGCACCTACAAAGCGCCTGTCAGTTTACTTATGTTCCTAATCTGACAGTCACTAAAAATAGTTCAGGTGGCTGCTTTCTACTAAGGAAGAAATCGTGCCCCTCTGGACATCTGGATATTTGTATTAGGAGGGAAGGGAACAATTAGTTTATTTATTTTCTCAAGTTTACAGTTCAAATTATATAGAAGAGCTTTGACTTTTGTTATATTTTCTCGAGAAATATTGAAACGCACAAGAGTGTGAGACTATACGCTATGGAAACTGAAAAAAACAACATATTTTGCTCATGAAATGGCATTTACGGCATGGCTTTAAAATGACTTAAGTTTAAGCACACAGTTGTTTCTATCTTAATAGTAACTAACGCCCATTTTTTTACAGACAGCAATCAGCTGAAGACCTTGCAAGAGTACCAGTTAATTCTACCAGCAATATCTTGAATAGGCTATTGCTCAGTTATGATCCCAGGATAAGGCCTAATTTCAAAGGTTTGTCAGATATTTCAGCCTTTTTTTTATTCTTTGGAATTTCACTTTTGCTCTTTTCACACATAGGAAGTTTATAGAGATAATATTCATAGTTTACAGAGATAATATTCACAGCCTAAATTTCTGTGGGTTTTTTTTTTTTTTTAATGGAAATTTCCCTAGATAGTGTGAAACTGCAGAAGATATTTGCCCTTTTGAGCTGAAAGGTAATATGTTAGGATTTCATGGTCATAATACTATGTGATGCTTTGTTGTTGTTGTTATTATTATTTTATTTTTTTAAAGTAGAATTAGATTTTATAAAATAAGTTTTTAAAATGTACTACCTTTTAGTTAGACTTTAGTAGTATCTTCTCTTTGCAGTATTTTAAAACACCAAAATTCTCTACAGAGATCCTTTAAGATGACTTTATAAAACTTGGGATCAGCAGTATAGCTATTTGGAAACCATACAGTTATTAAACCCTTTAAAGATTTGTTAGTAATACAGCTTGCACACTTTGGGATTTCAAACAGGTAATGAATTTAAATATATTCTCTGACTTTAAAGCATCTCCCTCGTAGTCAAATGGTGTAGGAATCTTCCATGTAGGCAAATGCAATTTCCTTACATATGCAGAAAAGGTTGGAATACATATTCTCTGCAAAACCTCTAATAACTCGTACAGCTGTAAGTCACGCTTTCTAGGAATTACATTATTTCCCTGCTGGAAAAAGACATAGACAATTTTATTACATTGCAGACACTGCAGTTTACATAAATCAGTTCTTTCTTTTTAAAACTTATATTTAATTATATGTACATTAAGAGATATTTTCACATGCATATCAATAGTATGATAAATTTTGAAATCTGTAATCTTTATCATGCTTTTGAAGACATCATTTTCAGATGTTCTGTTTAACTAAATTTTATAAATGTGTTAAACTCAGTTCTCAGCAAGTGACCTGCTTTTTTCTTATTCTCTGTAGAAACTTATTTATATGTTTTCAGCACTGAGCCTTGTCACAAAGAATAAATGTCTAGCCTCTCCTCTACCTGTTCTTCAGCATGAGAAACCACAAAGCATATTGCAATTTTCTTTATATTTTTGATAACCCCGCTGGCGGTCTGGTAAGAATCAAGATGGAAGGAAAAGGGAGGACATGCAATGTTAACTCACAGGGAGGTGGAAGGAAAAGAACATCTTCTGACAAGTGGTTTGCCCACATTAAAGCGTTCCTCACACACGGGTGATTTTCTTGGACGGCACTTCCTATTCAAATCTGGAAGAGTTGGTACACTCTTGGCTACTTGTGGTGTGGTGGGTGCTCTGTCACATCCGCCAGGCACTAAAGCAAAGTATTATGCTTATTCCATAACCAAAAGCTCCACATTTAACTGATTTAAAAAAAAAAAAAAAAAAAGCAACAAACTGGTTTAACTCAAAAAAGTTAAATTTTATCTTAGTGATTTTCTGGTGAACCAAAAGAACGAGCTTGAATTTACGGATTAAATGTAAAGTGAAATATTGTCTGCAGACAAGCAAACCATGAGATGAGGCATATATAACTTTGTATTTGCTTACCTTGTCAAAATAGTCTTTATATATTGTTATATCTCTTATTGCTGAAAATAGGAAGAATTCCAGTGAATTGAGTACTTGTCACAGCATAAGGGAGATCAGATACATGCATCTAGTGTACATGCTGACACTCTCAACCTATAGGTGCTAAATAAAACCAATGGACCATAATTAGTTCTCACAACCGTTAGGCCACTTCATGATAACTCTCTGTTAACACCAGATTAAATGACAGCCAATCAGTTCCTGCAGCATGACAGAGGGCAGATGTAGCAGCTGTCACACCATCCCTCTTCAACTACAAGAATCCTGGCTGTGGAAAAGAGGAAAAAATCCAGTCCATCTTAATATCTTCACAGCTGCTGGCTTCTAGGAATTTCTCTTGGCAAATTGGTAACCATTGTAAAATGGAGCAGCTTTCTCTTCACCAAGGCTAGGTAGCTGTGAAAGCTGCATGCAAGAATTTTTATCTGCCTGTATTCGTATTTTACAGCTATGTACTTGACTTGCACAAAGAAGTATCTTCTTACAATATAAGTAAAGGTGTCATCATAAATCATAAACAGGTATTTTGGGATGGTAGATCATCATTATGACCTTGACAGTTGAAAGTGTCCGCCGCTAGAAATGTGAATTGCCTCTATCCATTACACTGTGTGCAAAAGTAATACTGGATTGTGCATTCTGTGATAACGGAAAATCATGGAACTGAAAATTACTCAAATTTATGATCTGAGAAATGCTTTAACCTTAGCACTCTGGACTAAGGATTTTTTTCTGTTTTCTTATCACTACGTTGAAAAGAGTTTTTGTGATTTCTATTGGCTTTCAATGGAAGTAGATTAAACCACATCTTTTGAAAACTGTCTATATACTAACTTGAAAAGATAAAGTTGTATGAGCCTATAAAAAACCGTTTCACATTGTGATACCAATATAGAGGAACTTTAAATGAAGGCTAACATACCTTTACTGGAGTGTGCAGTTCACTAGAAATCTTTTTTTTTTTTTTTTTTTAAGGAATTCCAGTTGATGTTGCAGTCAACATCTTCATTAACAGCTTTGGATCTATTCAAGAGACAACTATGGTAAGACTGAAATGAAATTAATATAGCGCACATGGAGATTTTCTTATTAAATTTCAGGCTGAGGATTATGAACTATAAAGTACAATAATTGTTATGATTGTAGACACTGAGAACTGAGTTAATGGGGTTAGTGATAGACTGACTGTGCTTTATGTCATAAACCTATTAATCTGTTTCACTCCATATTTGTCTACACATTGTCATAGCTTTTAGGATCTGATGTACGTGAAAAGAAATCTGTGGTTTCAAAGATGTAAGAAATACACTTATTTCCATAAGTTATTAAGTTCAGGGGAATGAAGAATCTTCCTGAGAGTTAATATATATGTTGGTTGGTGTATTACTAAAGAAATACTGGGACTGTATATGGGAGAAGAAGAATATGCCTGCATACGGCTGAAGCATACAGGTGTTCTATTTTATGTAGTTAGTTCTGAAGATAGGAGTAAATCATGGAGGAATAGAAGGAGAAGGAGTAAAGGAGTTGATCATCAATGACCATACTCTTACGCCTGTTTATTTACTGTGTGAGAGTGAAGTTAAACTGAGGAGTGAAGTTTCTAAAAACCTGTTTCCAGTTCAGTCAGAAAATTTCAACATGTCACTAATAGCACCAAATAATCCTTATTACAATTTTGACTTTTTTGTTTCTATATGAAATAATATAGAAACTGTGGTGGGCTTGTATCAGGAATAGTGTGGCCAGGAGGAGCAGGGAGGTGATTGCCCCTGTACTCGGCACTGGTGGGGCCGCACCTCAAATACTGTGTTCAGTTTTGGGCCCCTCACTACAAGAGGGACATCAAGGTGCTGGAGCGTGTCCAGGGAAGGGCAACGAAGCTGGTGAGGGGTCTGGAGAGCAGGTCTTATGAGGAGATGTTGAGGGAACTGGGGTTGTTTAGCCTGGAGAAGAGGAGGCTGAGGGGAGACTTTATCGGTCTCTACAGCTACCTGAAAGGAGGCTGTAGTGAGGTGGGTGTTGGTCTCTTCTCCCAAGTCACTAGCAATAGGACGAGAGGAAACAGCTTCAAGCTGCATCAGGGGAGGTTTAGATTGGGTATTAGGAAAAATTTCTTTACTGAAAGAGTGGTCAGGCATTGGAAAAGTCTACCCAGAGAGGTGGTAGATTCGCCATGCCCAGAGGTATTTAAAAGACGTGTAGACGTGGCACTTCAGGGCATGGTTTAGGAGGCATGGTGGTGTTGGGTTGATGGTTGGACTTGATGATCCTAGAGGTCTTTCCAACCTTAATGATTCCGTGATCCTATTCTATGAACATCAATTTGAAAATAGAAAGTAATTTCAGCAAAGTTGTTCCAAATATTTTTTGACTTGAAGATCTTTTTTTGAATAGTATTTCCAATAAATACTGCCAAAAATATTGCAAAAAAGTACATTTAATTGTTGATGATATTCTGACCTGATCAGGGTTTTCTTTTATGTAAAAAAGTGGAGAGCACACCATGTCTTGCCAGTATGTGGAAGCCACATTCAGGGCATGCCCTCAGCGTGGGAGTTCTGAGGCACTCCCTGAGCATCCCCTTTAGAAATAACTTTGATGATCTGCTGTATCAAAAGCATTGAGGCTGTTCTTTTTAATGCTGTGACTAAGGCAGTATTCCTACTCATAATGGCACAGAAGCAATAAACCATAATACAGCTAATAAATAATAAAACACTTTTTGTTGTCGGTGGAAATAAGTACCCACTTAAAATTCAGAACCAGCTTATGTGATACCCTAATGATGTTTCAGTAGGTCTGCATAGCCGCTCGAAGTTAAACGTGTGTGATGTCTGAAACAGCTTTTGATCAGCTTGGCCAGAAATTTCTGTTTCTTTAACTAGGAGTGAATAAAGATTTAGATTTGATTACAAATGATAGTAAGTCAACTAATAGCATTAGTGGGAAGTGGCATTAAAACAAAGAATGTAAGCATGCCGAAGATACCTTGAGATTTATTTCCTGAAAACAAAAAGGGGACTGACGTTTAAAGAGGGGCAGGGAAGAACAGGAAAGTAGGAGTGAGATAAGTGTCTAACATGGCAGGTATCTAGGCCAGATGGCCCTTTCAAGTTTCTAAAATTTATTGCATGCTTTAAGAAATGACTTTTACAGAGGCCTTTTTACAATTCACACAGATCCAAATAGTAACAAAACATGAATGTAAGGGCTGTGCCTCCCCCCCACCCCCCCCGCCAAAATTAAGTGTGCTCTCTACAGCAATGCATGTACGCCTGTCTGTGAATTCCTGATATGGTCCTTCACAAATTTACTAGGATGTTTTGTAAGGTAAGTCATGCTCTCCTCCAGATTTCAGAACTTCAGACACCATCCTTACTTCAATTTATGCTTTTATTTAGATTTCTATGTCCAGCCAATCGCCATGATAGCTAAGCGTGTTTATGTGAAGTTTGGATTACTTCCTGGTTGCCATAACATATCACAGGAAGCACTGAGTAAAGAAATGGCCAATCTGTTCTTCCATATATCTCTTGGGAAACTCTTCCTACTGCAGTGGGCATTGGAAAGTCCTGTGGACATTCAGGAACCACTGTTCTCTTGGGGACAGCATGGTGCTTGTCTTCAGATGGTTTGGGTAATGCACCAGATAGTAGAAGCAAGTCCCTTAGACTAGAAAAAAACTTGTACCGTCAGAATCAGAGGAAAAGTGTTTCCTGGAGCTGAGGCACCAGCTCCATGAAGGACCAGAGGGGCCTTTTGCATTCAGAAAGGAGAGACATACATTTGCAGGCAGTAACAGGACTGCTGAAAACGGTTCCTCAGTGTTGGAGAAGAGAGTGGCTGTCTGCGTCTCTGCTGTCTCAGGCGTTGGTGTGAATCACAAGGAGTAGTGATTTCCTGACTGTCTCTAAAGTTACCAGAAGCTACTAAACTGGTTGGAGTGATATCATTACTGATACCAAAATCTGTGAAATAGTGTATTTCTAAGTATTTCAACTGATGAAGTATCATGATGATTCTTGGCTCCATAGCCACTTCTGGCTGTTATAGCTCGATTCATAGGCTTTCACAAAATCTATGTGGGGATAAAGCATCCTGTTTTAGCCACACTAAAGGGACAATTACTTCGTCTGGGCAATGGAAGGGTGGGAAAAAATGTCCATGGGTGCCAGGTGATTGGAAGTGAGGTTGTGGTAGAAGGCTCAACAAATGTGAAGAGTGCCAGTGAGAAAAGGCCTTTCAGCATGCTGATCTCCTTTCATTCAGAAGGATGTTAAAAGAGATGCAGAAGGAATTGTCTTCTGCAAGATGTCCTGTATCGCACTCTTAGACCCCCCTCTGAAATAGCCAACTCTGGGCTTAATGCCTGGAACTTCTAGTCAACAGGGTCCCACAGCATCCCTCACCTTGACATCATGGTGGCTGGTTATGATAGTTCCTCACATATTTCAGGAATCCCACAAAATTATTTTCAGTTATTCTTTTGCTTGATATCCTTCTGGTCTCATGACAATTACATTCTTAGTTACGCAGTTGGCTCATCCTCAACAAAAAATGAGCAGAGGTTACCTCCCACTGAGGTAGAGTCTGTCTAGTTTTAAGAGAGAAATAAATTTATAGAAAAGCATTGACAGGTTTGAAGTAATATTGGTCTGAGGCAAGATAGGACCTATAGTGTGGATCCTATGCCCAGAAGCCTGTATTGCTTTAATCAAGCCCTTGTGAAGAAACTGAAGGGCAAATGTTTGCTCTGTGTCTAGAAAGGGTAGTATTTGTGTCGTGTTGTTGAATATTTGAGAGAATTGTGACATTTTCACACATCTATCAAACAAGTTACCTGGAAAGACTGAACAAAAAATTAGTTAACTACAGAGTGAATAAGAATTTGTACAGCTAAAATGGAGAAGAGCTTATATCAGAGCTGCTACCTTCCAGTAAGCTCCCTTTATCCTGAATCCTGTAAATTGTTTCTTTCTAGCTCATTAGACTACTTGTCTAGGATCCCCATGCTAACTCTGCTTCTGATTTTGCAGATGTCTTTTTTTAGACTGCAGTTTTGTGGGTTAACGTGGTGATTATGCATTTAGAAACTGTTATGGACTGGGTGACCAGTCAAGGATTCCTAGGGATAGATCCTTTCTGGTATAAATACCCATAGGGCTATAATACTTTAGCTGTGCTGATGATCTGACCCTCTGTCTACAGAATATATATTCAAGGTTTGTACTTGCAATGTAACCTTTCTTAACTGATTTTAATGGCAAAACACCACTTCCTCCTTGTCCTTTGCTTTAAAACCTTGCAGAAAGGTCTTCTTAATATCTATGTATATAATGTCTATGTATTCAGTTTCCTTATTTTAATCTTAAAAATGATATTTTCTACTTCATTGACAGACAGTGCTATTATGGTTCCTTTCTTTGTATGAGTGCAGTTCATGTAGAAAAAGCCTTTCATGATCTTCTGTGTGCTCCAGTTTGCAGAAAGAGATGTGTTGGCTGAGCCTGGTTTCTGGCCTGAGGAGTTTTTCTGGCCATGTGCCAACTGTTTAGTAGGTTGCATTTGAAATATTTCCTAGAAGGCCTCCCCTTTCAACCTCCCTGAAAACAACTTGCCTTCTGTTTGAGTTTCATGGCAAAACAAAGCCCTGTAGAATACTTCTGTGATTCTTTTTACCTACCAGGTCCTCCTAGCTCTAATGCTGATGAATATCTCTTCCACCCCACCCTAGTTTCAGGCTTTTTAATTGCTATTTGACTCTCCTTTATTATAAAATGCCAATTATTCTGCAATATTCAAAGAGTGTTTGTAAAATGTATAGGAGGGAGACTGTGTGCTTCATGTAGACCACTTCTTCAGCCCCTGTTGGACCTAATTGTAGTGCACATACTGAATCTTAAAATTCATTGCCCAAATTTGAGAGGACTGGCTGCAGACTTCTTTCAAAATAGATTTATACCAGATCATACTGTATACTGCTTCCAGACGCTCTAATAGTTCATATTCTTCTAAAAAGAAGCCCTTCTTCACATCATTGTCTGGCTAGCCACCGTTTTGTTTCCTGCCATCTCTTTGCTGCCTTCTACATTTTCTATATTGCCTCAAGTATGTTGGTGGCCTTCCTCTTTATGTGTACCCTGTCACAAGTTTCTAGTCATTTAGGAAGGTCTGAATGTACCTATTTTAGGCTAATGAGATTTTTCTTCCATTGACTTAAATGGGAACAGAATCAAGTTCTTAGAAGGTCACAACATCATGTTGTTGGGTATATTTAAGTTCATTTGTAATATAGCAAGGAAGGAAATAAAATAGAATCCACCTGATCTTACTTCCAGTTCTTATTTTGCCAGTGCATTCTGCTTTTCAGTGATATAAACTTCTCCTCCTGAATGGGTAAGCTGGAGGCAAGAGTTGGACACTGCTTTTCATTTGCCTATGGCTTTAAGAAGGCATTTTATTTTGTTAAAATTAGGGTAATGCACTTGTTTATGGGGAACTTAATTTTGGTGTAATGAATAGTGTAATGCTTGTGAGCATGAATGGTATGCAGTATTTATCTCATATGGTTTAAAGTAATTGTTTTCGCTGAGACAAGAAGTGCATACGGAATGGGAACTTCAGCAAGAAGGAAGTAAATTTTCAATTATATACACAAAATTGAAAAGATGCTTTCTGAGATAATGACCTGAATTCCCTCCTGTTCTGAAGCTTCTCAATGAAAGCCTTCCAGTACAGTCACTTCATATCAACTATTATTTCACACTCCTTTACTTTGACAAGATAATATATGTCTTTGTATAAATAAGAGCCAGACTACATATATTTTTTCAAAAACGGACTGACAATGAGTAACATATCTCTCAGAACTATGCACATTAATAAATATTGCTTCAGTTCTTTCTACTTAGTTTTGATGCTTTGCTTTTCCTTAGAATGATCTAATGAAAAGTATTACACGGTAGAGTGTAATAAAGAAACACCTGGGCTGATCTCACTGGTGCACTGGACATTGGAAAGTGGGCACCATATTCCAATTAACAGGGTAAATCAACAGGATAAATTATTCTGCATGAAGTCTCAGCCAAATGAACTCCTTTCTGTTGGAGTCAGCATGACTGTCTCAACACGGCACTTGCTTTGGACTGTAAACGTATATATTATAGTAAGTACAACAGAAGAGAACTCACATTGTATCAACAGAAAAATGCATAAGAGGGCATTAAAATGTAAAACAAACGTCTTTATAAAATTAGTTTGTTATGCAGAATACATTGACAAACAAAAATATCTTGAGAGCCTTCACTCACCGATTTCTAGCATTTTGCTGTAATTATCAAGCAGTAGCAGTGTTTTCACTGCTCTGAAATGCACAGCCCTTATCTCAGGATGCTTTGTACCTAATAAACAACTAGGAAGACTGGACATAGAAGTTATCTTACTTATAAAATTTTGGTTGGTTTGTTTGTTTTTTACTTTATTTCAACAATACCTTGATTCTTTTTCTGTTTGTGACCGGCTTGGTTTACATATACATAAAAAGGAGACACTGGCTTAAATGTAAATGTAAAAAGCAAAAAGACTTAGAGGTAAGACTGAAAAATCATAACTGACATACTGGGTCAGATTTTTCCTTTGGATGCACACAGCTTTCACTAAGGACAGAACATGTGCAGGTATCGTTTTGACCTGAGGCACATGCCACTCTAATTCCCGAAGGCAGAACTAGGTACTCATTGAGCATGGCTCTACTACTGTCCATCCTTGAGCAAGAGTCCTGCTGAATTCAGAAGGAAGTTTCCTCTGTGTAAAGTCTTGATTTTGTCTCTTTGAGACCTACTCTGTGTCTCCTTTCAAGCATGCTACCTCAGTACTTGTGTTGCAAGCTGGCATCCGTTTTGCTCAGTTACCAAGAGAGTCCTAAATCACTGTTACAAGGTCTGGGGCTGCATTCTGGGTGGGTATTGTGAAATCTATTATCTACCTGGCCTGTTTTCTGGTTTTATAGTGTGATATTTTGCCATCAGTGTGCCACTTAACCAAATGGAGAATAAGCTGGAATTTATGCTCACAGGATATCCTGATAGAAGTGCTGTTGTGCCTGCTGCTTGCAGCAATTTAGTGTGGTCAAGCTATGGCCTCCCTCTATCCTGCTGTGTGCTCTTCTCTATGCCTGGGTAACAGAGGACTAATATCAAGGAGACAGAAAAATGATCCTGGGGGAGGAATTTGGTGCTTTTTGAAAAAAATGTTACCATATTCCAAACATGAGTGAGACATCATCTACCAATATGTAGTAAACTTAACACTTACCAATGTCATTTGAATAGTGATTACTAACTTTGTGGTAGAAAAATCAGGGCATAAATTGCTTTTCTCTTCGGTCTGATAGAATGGCTTTCTTTATCCATGGGTTTTTGGCTAGACTTTTGGCTCATCTAATATTTATGTATTCTTCCCATCAGGATTATAGGGTCAACATCTTCCTAAGACAGAAGTGGAATGACCCCAGACTCAAACTGCCCAATGATTGGAGAGGTTCAGATACACTGACAGTGGATCCAACAATGTTTAAATGTCTTTGGAAGCCGGACTTATTCTTCGCAAATGAAAAAAATGCTAACTTCCATGATGTCACACAAGAAAATATCCTTCTTTTTATATTTCGGGATGGAGATGTCCTGGTCAGCATGAGGTATTTTATTGAGATAATTCTACTCTTTTTTAAAATTACTTTCTATGAGGTAGATATATCTGCTGTGTTAGACTTAGTAACATAATACAGTTTATGACTAATATTTAAATTTACATGAGTTTGTAAATAATACTACAATAAACTGTGTATAAAGAAAACATATGCGGATGTTTTAAAGTATGTCAGTTGATAGCACAGCATGTACTAGAAATCTGAAGTGTATCTACATTTGTATGTCATGTTAAGCTATCACATTAAGTGAACTAGTATTATTAGAAACAAAATTTAAACCCTTTTGATAATTGCTTGGATTCCTAGAAGCGTAATGGAATGGATAAGATATCTGAAGTAAAGCCTTCAGCAAAACAATATAATTTGCACACTGCTTGAATTTCTACTAAACTAAACTGAAGAAAATTATGGTTACTTACTAATGATATAGGGAAGGGCAAAAATTACAAAATTTGTGGATATAAATGTTTTGTAAATGTACTGGGACATAATCCTGATTAATTTCCATGCCTTACTGGATATAGATTTTTTTCAGAAGACCCAAAAATATTGTTTAGTTTCATTGCAATTAACGCATATGTTTCTGTGGTTAGGCTTGGTTTATCAGAGGTATACACCATGCCATAAAAATAATCATCCACTGAAAATAGCAAATTGGTTGATTAAAAAGGATTTCATAGTGAATTAAAGATCTGGAGAGTTTGTAGACACAATGATTTGTAGAGATTAGGCTCAATTACCTAACTGAGTGAATTTTCTTCTGGTGTGAACTGGAACATAGTGCCCTGGTTGAGGAAGAAATTATTACCTGAATATACAGCAATTTTACCATTAAGAGGGAACCACTTCTGAAATTATGGTCACATGAGCTATTTATTCCTGGAGTAGAAGTGGCTAGAAAAAAGAAAGAAGGCGGCAGAGTCTGGGTTCTTTTTTGCCAATTCTAAATCAGGATGAGAAAACTCAAGTCTCAAGACTTTTGCCAACAGTGATCAGAGAAGAAAATATATTGGGCAATCAAAGCATTTCATTTGGCTTATTCTGAATCTCCTGGTTCTGATTTCAGGTGTTTACATAGCAGGCTTTGAAGTCTGTAGAAATTAATATTTCAAATAAGAAAATCACTTTCAGATGTAAAAGAAACTTCCCATTTGAAACAGCAAATGTTAAATGAAACATTGAAACTTTTTAAAAACATTTTTCCCTGTTGCAGCTATTCATAAATGAGCTTATTTCAGTCAGAAGGTTAGGTTTAAAGATAGTGAATATCGAGTGAATACTAATAGAAGTGTTTCTGATGGAAAAATTATCTGAAAACTTCCAAATGACAAAACCAAATTCTATAAAGTTTGAAATTAACGTCACCCTCTAAAAATATTCTGTTGATTTTAATAATACAGTAAGTTCATGAATGCAGGTAAGATTAATTTTTGGAGGCCCTCTGGTTTGGTGAGATGCTTCTAAGATTTTAATTTTTTAAATTATAGAATTGTTATGCCTTGTAGTTTTAGTTTACAGAGATATTATCGCATATTAATGAAAGAATCTCCAGTTATCAAAATACATGAATACACAATGCATGTGAGAGAAAGCTATTGCCTGCATAAATAGTTAGGAATTAGGAAACTGAGTGTAGGAATAAACAGCTAGTGCTACAGGAGGGGAAGTAGAGTCACACAGAAAAATCTCTTCTGAGTCCTGCACTCTTCAACGTAAATCATCTGGAAAACTGTAAATTGGCAGGCACTTTTGATGATGACAAGATATTCAGAACGGTAAAGATAACAGACAACAGTGAGAATTACAAATTAGTCTCATGGCTAGGCAACGAAGTATGAGATGAAATTCAATGTAAATAACTGAAAATTATGGACATGGGAAAAATTATTTTCATGTTACATAAAAACGGATTGGTTTTGAGGTGCTTATTACAAGCTAGGAAAACGACCTTTGGGTAATTATGGCTAGTTCTCTGAAAATTTCAGCTAACAGCTTAGTGCTGGTTGAGAAAATGAACTGAATTCTAGGAAGTATTAGGGATTAAAGAGACCATGATGCCACTGTCTAAGTTCATGCTGGATATCTGGTGAAATATCATTTCCTGGTTGCTGTAGTCTCATACTCTTCGTCAGGAGTCTGCCATTGGCCACTGCTGGAGACCGGACCTTTGGCTTGGTTATTCTTACGACCTATATGTAATTTGTCATGTATTAGTAGGTTTCTAATTTGTGAACTACTATATGTTTAAAACTCTATAAAATTTTATTCTCAGACTACTAGAGATAGCTCTATTTCAAACTGCTACTTATTATAACTTTAATTAAATTTTTCTGCTATTTTAGAAGCTGAAAATCAATTACCTATGATTTTTTTCCCTACTACAGTCTACTGCTTACATGGCAGCTCACACTGTTTTTAAATTCCATTCCTGTATTTTCAGATTGTCTATTACTCTGTCATGCCCTTTGGACTTGACCTTGTTTCCTATGGATACACAGCGCTGCAAGATGCAATTGGAAAGCTGTATGTAAATCAGTCTGTGCATAAAAACAGTTACCTTCTAGGAATGCCTGAGAATCAAACACAACCCCATCAATTCTGTATTGTTCATATCAACATTTTTAATGAATCTTGAAATTAGTATTCACTGCTTCCTACCAATATGCATTTCCCTATCAAAAAAATTTCTTACAGTTATGGCACCATGCACTCTGTTTGTAGCTTTTATCAAGCATAATGACAACTGATGAGTTTTATAAAAACATTTTCAATAAACTTAGTGAAATGGAAACACACATAATTTGGGAAAAAGAGTCCATGGTTCCTCGAGGTAGTTTTAACTCCCACAGCTGTTGCTGTTTTGTAGGTTGTTGGGGTCCAATTTATCTACTTGCATTGATGATGCATGGCGTTGTTTGAATCTCTTTTGATACAGTTCTGAAGGAAAAGTATTTGATGCCAATACATTGAGCGCATTTAGTATGAAACCTTTTGAAAGCGGTTTCAAGATATGTTGTGGGTGTACTCAGGCATCTCTCCCTTACCAATCTTTCCCTGGTCTCTAGGTGATTTGGTCTTATGAAGGGGAAGCCAGGTCTCATCTCTGAAAGGCTTTATGCCATGCTGGAAGTTGCAGCCAAAATGCTTCTGAAACCCATCTTCTTTCCTGCTCCCCAGGCATAAGGGTGTCTACTGCAGTACAGCCTTTTCCCAACACTCCAACCCTTGGTGATCCCACTTCCATGGCAGTTTGTTTTGCTGAGTAAGGGCAGGGGTGAAGCAGAGAGAGAGAAGCTGGCTTGCTCCAGCCCGTTCCTGCTATAATACAAAAACTTTGTTCTCTTGTTACTCCCCCAGATCTGCTGGGGAAGGTGAGGTTAGGGAAGGGAGGACAAAAGCAAAGAAAGAGCAAGATTAATCAAAGCTGAGCTGGGCATCCCAGTGGGGACAAAGGTAAGAATAGTAACAGTAACAGTAATAGTAATATCAGAACTTTACAGTTTAGTTTTTGATTGCCAGCATTTACCTTTACTATTGTAGTTCTGCCCATCACTAATATGTATATACATTAGCTGAAGTAAATTCTTGTGGTAAAACTAGGTCAGTTTGGGGTTAAACTGGAATGAGACAGTAAAATTAATGGAAGTTTGCTCAAGCTTTCTCAGTCTGTATTCCTTTACAAGCATTGCAAGGTATAGTTATTCAAGGAAGAACTACTCATAAAAAAATTCTCAATAACTTTATTTAAACAACCTTTTTGTCTCTCTCCATGCTAAGGTGATATATTCAAATTCAGGAGGAGATTTCTCCTTTGGAAAGACACTATGCCCTAAACTTTCTTCCACCTTTTAATTCAGATGACAAAAGTGAGAATGGTACCCATGACTTCCAGCCAGTCCGTCCAGTTCCTTCAGTGGAACTGCTTTTGGTGTTAGTCATTGGCCGTTTTATTCTACTTAAGTTATTTTCAAATCAGCATTTTGTTTCTGGTTGCTAGATTTCCAAAAAAAAAAGGCCACCAGTTTTTACTAAGTCGTTCTTGTATCTGCAGTTATGATCGCCATTTCTACACATTCCCTATAGACAACATATATCATAAAAGATTTGAGCAGTGTTGTGATTTGCTGTATGTTGTAAGGGGGTGAGACTGATTTTATGAATGAAGCATTAGAACAACTAATTTTTTTTTATATTCCATCATGGAGCTTTGAAACATTGCGATTTTTATTAAGTTGTTGTGAATCTGTTGAGAACCTAGCTTATGAACAGTTTACCTTTTTTAATCACAACTGTTTTTCAAAGATATTAAAAAAACCCTGTGTAATGTCTCCAGAAAAAGAACAGTTCTTTAAACATTTTTCAGAGATTTTGAATTGCAAAACGCTGCATTCCAACTCCATCTTTTTTATGTTCCACCATCTCTATTCCCATTTAACATGCATTATCTGTGTTTGAATTAATTAATCCTTAATAAACAGAAGGTAGCAGGAAAATGGCATGTAAATTCATGATTACGACTGCATATTTAATTAATATTGCTTTATGCTTGAATATTGTGAGCCTAACTTTCACTGCCTCTCACTTGGTGGTGTTGTCTATGTCATGATTTAGGCACTCAGATGTATACTGGAGTCTGTCCGTACTCAGGAAATCATGATCTGCTTAAATTCTTGGTCAAGTATTCCCTGAATGTCAATGCTTTCATGAGTCAGGGCCTTTAATCCAAACAACTAAGTGGAAAGGTTGTTTTACACAAAAGCCAAGATTCATCACAGTTACTGAGCTGTTAAATTCTTTTGAAGTTACTAGGACTTGTGAGTGCTGTTAAGGTTCAGTATATTTTTCATGCTTTGCTGAAGTACAGTACGGAGCCTTCAAAGCTGTGGAGAATAGAGCTTCACTTTCTTTGTTTAAAGACTAAGCACTGTAACAAACACCTCTTAATCAATGTAATATTGCTGATAAGGTAATGTTCCACTCATCAAGTCCTAATTTAGGCCTACCTAAAAATTCAGGTGTGGATTATTTCATTTTTGCATTTAATTCTTTGAACAGAAAATAGAAAAAAAATAAAACAAGAGCGAAGGAAATGATACATATATGCTAGATTTTCTTGCAGAGTCTACTCCGAGATGGTTCTTTAAACATTTACTATTATTTTGTTCTTGTAGTTGGTTACACAACAGATGACTTACGGTTTATCTGGCAGTCTGGAGATCCTGTACAGCTAGAGAAAATTGCTTTGCCTCAGTTTGATATTAAAAAGGAGGATATCGAATATGGTAACTGTACCAAGTATTACAAAGGCACAGGTAGGTAATATAAGTGATTTTCTGGGTAAAAAATTTTAAGCTTCCTTCAATTGCTGTTTAAGGTTAATGGTTGATATTCCAGCTCATGTCTTACCTTCTGTGGGAGAAAATAAATTACTTATAACAAACCAGTAGTCCATATAATAGTAACTATCACATATAATTACTGCAAACTAGTTCAAATATAGAAAATCTAGGTTGAAGATGAGATTAAACACTTTTCTTGGTTTTGCTTTCATGTCTTCTGGTCTTACTGTCACTGTTTTGTTTCTATAGTCCTAATACCTTCTTATCCTAGTAAATGCCTATCTTTTCTGATAGGATGTTCTCACAGAATTGTGCCAGTTGCAGCAAAGTAGGATAATTTTGGTTTTCTATTTCAACTTTTGTTTTGTTTTGAGATGGCTAGTGTTAGAGTGTAGCTTGAAATGCTTCACCCTGCAGGTTCTTCTTTTCTCTAAGAGTTCTGGAATTTCTGTCATTACAGAAAGTTTGTCATTACAATCCTCAGCCCTGTATTTATTCAATCCTATGATTATTTTCTGAGCATGGGCACAAATTTATCCAATGGTTTCTGTACTCTGGCTTCTCATGATTTATCTTTTCTACCTTGCTTGATTCCTGCCTATAATTACATCCAAACTACTCACATACTGTGACTTTCTACAAGAACAGAAGTAAGCAGGACATATTTTAGTCAATGCTCTTGCATCATATGAATAAATCTCCCATTAAAAGTCAAGGAGGATGGCTGTGGCATTGCAGCTTCTGAGGATCCTCTGCAAGTGTCTCATTGACTGTTCAGCTGAAGTTGAGGGTCTGTTACTTGCAGTTGCTCCTGAGCTAGATCCCAAGTCTGAAGAGATCTCAAGTAACCTTAGTAGAACTCAGACTTAAGGAATTTAACTTGAAAAAGGTAATGAAAATTTAAATGAGGTTTTTTAACTGCAAAATGAGTGAGTTCTTGGCCTAACTACGTAATTCAGTACCTCAGGTGATTTACCATTTGTAAATAATATGAAATTAGCTCCCCTCAGGAAAATTCTGCATCTGTGAAAGCACAACCAACGGGCAGTGATTGCATTCAAATCTAAATCTGGATATAGTTGAAGTTTACTTAGCAGTGAAAAAAAATTTTATTCTTTATTAAACAGTGAATTTGCTGAAAAAAAAAAAGCTATAGCGAAAAAGTAAAGGGATGGATCTTGCAATTCCCAAATAAAATTCATACAAATGGGAAAACTGGAAGACTTACATTCTATTTGACGGAAAAAGGAAATACTGACTCAAGATGTCTTGTTATTTAAGTTATCACAATAATTTTGAATTTTGCCCTATATCTAAAATTAAACACCTCAAAAATCTTTAGATATTCTAGGTATTTTTAGGAACCTTAAAGAAAAATCTAAGAATTATACACCATTAAACAGGAAAGAAAATCAGTAATGTTGTATCAAGTTTCAGCACCTTGTGACCACAAGTTGAAATAATGCTGTGCAAAGTGTTCTGTAAAATGGTCCCATTTTGTGTGTACGTCTGTGTTTTGAACATAAAAGAAAGAATATTAGAGAACTGTTGGAGTAGGTGGAGTGACAACATGAACTTTTAAAAAGTTTTCATAATTCTTTTATTGCAAATCCTTTTTGTTTGAAAATTAAGAGCATCTGTGTTAATCTCTTAACCAAGACTGGAATTAATACTTGATTAATGTTGATGGAATATTTTAGTACTCGGAAGTATTTTCAAAGGTTGTTTTCAGTAGTCAGTAGTTGTTTGTTTTACCTTAAATTCTTATATTGAAGGTCTTTAACAAAGCAGATTTTGCACACAGTGAAATTTAATTCACTTAAGGATTTTATCAGGTAATCAAGAGGCAGTGTTGCATGTACAAGCAAATTTTCAAAGTTACAGCTTACATAGGAGATTCTTGCCGATTGCAAAGAACTTAATACTTACTGCCTATTCATGTCAACTGATGTTTTGTCATACCGAAGTAGAAAGAGGGTCAACAAATTTGGGGTGACTTTTTGTGGCAATAAATTGAATATTTAAATTTGCAAACTGCCTATTCTTTGTTGATCAAAATGTGTGACAGATCCAAATAGGTCCTCACGAGCTGAATGGTGAGGGCAATAGATACTATTTTCTGCCTGATGAAAGACAATACAAAGCCATACAGAATGCATTTCCAGCATAAAGCAAGCAAATTATGATTTTAAAGGTCATCCCTCATTTGAAAATAAAACCTGAAAGTATCTGGAAACAATTCAGAAACTATAGCGGGGAAATTTGTCAGACAACAGATCACTGAAGAAGGTAGAATGAACTATGAAATACCATATAATATCTACTACGAGGGAATTTTTCCTTAATGTTTTATTGTTTTGTTGTTTTGAGTAGTGTATGCCCAAACAGCACTTTTAAGAAGACTAATCATTCTATGGCACTTCATCGATAGAATATAGAATATAAATATATTTTTGACAGATTCTATCTCCTAAATCAGCTTTGCACCAACTTTATTTATAGATATAGACTGATCTGAATTTTGAAATTGCTGTAATATAGCATAGGAATGCCTTTTCCGTGTGATAGAATAGTTTATGACACTGTTTTTACAATGCTATTGTGTTAATATTAACATAAAAATGCCACTTTTTCTAATTAAGTGAAGCTATGAACAGAATTTGTTTTCTGGTTATTGGACTTCCTGATCCATCTGCTATCTCCAGCAAAACCTCTAGTATCTGCAGCTTTATTTTTGATTGAATTCATCTTAATGGATATCTTAAATGTTTGTGTGATTTAGATCCCCATTTTAAAAGATTTGAGGCAGCATTCCTTCTTTACAAAATTTAGTGGTTTTAGAGTCTTTTTTAAAGGTCTGTACCAATTTTAGAAGTCACCTGTACCAGGTTTCAGTACTGGGGGATTCTTTGCTTAGAGTCACATTCAGATTCCCTCTTTCCATTCTAAACTTTCTACACTAATATTTCTTAATTCCATGTTTTGCACAAATTACTGCTTAGTAGGATTTTCAGATGAGCTTAAGCTATTATGACGGCTATACCCCATCGGTTTTATCTGGACTGCATCTTGAAGCCAGCACCAAGATGAGAGTCACTTTAACTGCCTGTAACTAATGTGCTGTGAAAAGACGGAGGGTGCCTTATGGAGCACGGAGAGTACCCCATGCCTGATCACACTTGGCAGTTATGCAGTTATGTGTTTTGAACTTTTTTTTTTCAAATTAAGCTCTTTGCCTTTATAAAGAAAATCAAATCATTGAACTTTTAATCTTAAATGGAAAAAGGCCTAGAAGATACGGATCTGAAGAGGGTGACCTGCAAAGCACATTAAACATTAATGCATTTATTTCTTTAAAGGTTATTACACTTGTGTAGAAGTAATCTTCACTTTAAGAAGACAAGTTGGATTTTACATGATGGGTGTTTATGCTCCTACATTGCTAATTGTTGTTCTATCCTGGCTGTCATTTTGGATCAATCCTGATGCAAGTGCTGCAAGAGTCCCACTGGGTAACCTGCGTTTACACGTACCGTCACAATCCACTTTAACGCCATTGAGCCATTCTCAGTTGCTTTGACAACATGACACTGGACACTGAAAGCAACTTCACTTCCATTACCCGCTCATCATTTTCACTGAAACCTCCTCATTCCTAGTCCTGTAAAATCCACCTCCACATTGAGACTTCGCTTGATAATGCTTCCAGCACTTATGTGACAAGCACACTGTCTCTGCTCCTCTCAACCCAGTCAGATCTGATCCTGTCCATGTACAGGTGATTCTGCAGACACTGTGGCAATACACAGTTTATAGGAATTTGAACATCTGAGTAATCAGTAAGAAAGCAGGAAATAGGGCTTTAAATAGCTACCTCTTGGAGCAGTTTTTTTTTGAAGAGTAATAGAACTAGAATCATGTCTGGAAAAGAATTACCATCCTTGTTACCTGATTGGTTTTATTTCATTAGAGCCTCAGTTCATGAGAGTACTTCAGGCTCATGATTTTGTGCTGCTCATCACAAACCAGGAGGTGGGCCCTTCATTTATTATGAGATAGTAGGACACAGAGTTAATCAAAACAATATTATCTTGACTAATTGGATTGTACATGGGACTCCAGCTCTCGGGTGGCCACGCCTGCTGACCCCAAGAGCTCAAGGAAATGCAGAGGTGGGCTCTTGCATCCTGACACTTCTCCTGTCTGGATTCCTGTCCCCATGCCATGACTTCTCGTTCTCCATGCTCTGGCCTCCCCATGCTCCCCTTTTCCCTGGCGCTCCTCCACAAGTCCATACCCCTTATTTTCTAAATCTTTTCCGTGTCCCAGGAGGTTCAGCACACCTCTTTTCAAGACCCCAGGGGTGCAGTTGCAGAATCCCTCCAGCCCCGTGCCTTTCTCAGAAACCTCTCAGCCACACCTGAACCTCCACACCCCCCAGGACATGAGTCCTGTGCAGCCTCACACGTGCTGATAAGCACTGGAGACCCTTGGAGTCAGGACCTGCCACATCACTTTACCAGCCCATGTCTGGGATCAGTAGTCTTGCGGTAGTGGGTAGCTGAAATCCCTGCGTTCAGAGCCAGCTGGACTGGAAGGGCGCCCGCTGAGTTTTGTTAGGTGGAAAAGTGTCCACATACCCCCTGGCCTGAGCCCCGCTGCTCCTGTCTCAGGTCATCTACCATGCCTTTGCCTCCTCCAGTGATATGACAGGCAAAATAAACTAAGAGCTGTAAAAAATCTGAAGAACTATGACTGGAGTGCTACTTTTGGCTTCTGAGTCAGCATTGGCTACCTTGCTCTAATTAAATGTAACAACACCACTATTTAAATATATTTATTGTATTTTCTTGACCATTAAAAATATTAATACTTGCTTGGGGAGGAGTCACAGTGTATATCAGTTTGATAGCAAATAACAAATGTAATCTCTTACCTTGAAAAGTAGCAAGGATGCATTCCATAATGCGAACCATAAAACACTTTAAGGAAAAAAAAAAGTGTGGGGAACATGTAGAATGCCTTAAATTAAAAAGATAGAAACCAGAATTGGAAATATTTTTCATGTAGTAAGCTCCAATAGGATCAAAACCTGAGCTGTATTTCTACTTTTATAATCCTGCACTTCAAATAGCTGGCCAGACAGGCTTACTGATAGATTTATAAGATGTATAGTGCCGATTTATGTAACATGTCTTTGTGACTAAACATGTGTGCTTATTTATTATTTGTTTTCATTTCTTATAAGTGTTTATTGGCTCCTTTTATGTGTTAGTGTTTCCGAAATAATGCCTTTTCAAAGATACTGGCCATTGGCCTGGTTACGTGACTTTTCCTCACTCCCTGGAGAAGTAAAACCTGCTAAATCTGACCATCCTTTAGTCATGAGTCCGTATTTAGTAATGCAAGTTGGTGGCACTGTCACTGGGGTAAATTTTGTTTTTTCAGTTTGCAAGGGGGTGACAAACTAGCTCTTCTAGCTACATCCTTGAAGATAGTTGACCTTGAAATCAAAACAAGATTAACATTTCTGTGTCAAATGGATGATATCTAACCCAAAAAAAGTGCTACCAATGCTACTACACGCTCAATGGCTAGGTACAGATCTCATCAGATGAGAAGCTACTTCAGATTTACTTATGAACATCTTAATACAGTTGTCCTTAGAATTAAGTATAGTGGGCTACTGCTCCTCACAACTAGGCATCTCAGAAGTTTCCAGGTGATTTAGGGGTACTTCACAAACCAGTAAGCAGAATATGTTTTTGTAGACTGATTAATGCTCTGGGAGAAGGATGTATGTTTGTTTGAAGAAGACTTTGTCCATGTAGGAACTAACTAAGCTGCGAGCCTTGTAGCATTTCACCCAGATCATCTGGTGGTAGGGAAGTCCACAAAGGCCTGGTACCTGGACAGCTGTGGCAAAGCAACATAAAGGCTGATATCACTGAATGTTTCTTTCTAATTAAATGTTGGTGTTTCACCTTTTAATGAGTCCAACAGAGGACTCTCCAGTTCTTTACAGGTGGACAGTGTGCCAGTATCTGTTTAAAAAATTCCTTTCTTTCCTTCACTGCTCTGTGATCCCTGAAGGGAGTGAAATCTTCCCTGGAGCTGTAGGGATCTGAGGGACATCGGACTTCTGTCCATGCGTAGCAGCCTGAGAGCGTGGAGCATTAGTCCAGAGCACAGGGAGGGGTACAACAGGGTAACTGAAGGCTTGGAGTAGTGATGATACGTTCCACTCATATAAAGGACAGCTAGATCTGGTGCCAGGCATGTCACTGCCCCATCACTTCTGTCCTCAGATCTATCTTAGTTCTAGTGATTTCATTTAATAAAATTGTAACAAATGTAGGGTCTCAGAGGAAAATAAAGATATATGTTAGAAGTGTTATATGAAGAAGGATTGGCAAGAGTATGTCTCTTAGTTTATGAAGTTTAATGGGAGAAGAGAATGTATTAGAGATATCAAGTTATAAGGAAAGGAAGACAGAATATTACCTTTTTCAGTTACATTAGTGAGATGAAGCCAGACATTTTTAAAGCAGTAATATAAACCAGAAAATACTGTTTTATACAGCATGTAATTAACCTGTGGAATTCACTGCCAGGATATAATGCTGAGGCCAGTAAGTTTGATGGATTCAAAAAAGGGAGATTTATTTATCTGGCAGCATGTGCTGAAGTGCTTTGCTGGATTGGCACTTTCTGATATTATCCACATGTAACTTCAGGCAGTATTTTTAAAATAGTAGCTCTGTACAATCATGCTTTAGGCTGGGAGCTAACTAACCTTCCTGATAAGCTAAACTTTGCCATTGAGAGGGATGCCACTCTAGGGGTAAAAATGCAGAGGTATTTCCTAGAAAGGCCAACTTTCCCTTTACTTGGTAAGTGTGGAGGAAGCAGCTCTGTCCCTTCTCTTTAGTGCTCCCTGAGAAGAAAAGGGGGATTTTTTTTGTTTCCTTTCCTTTCCTTTTTTTTTTTTTTTGTTTTGTTTTAAATAAGTGATCTTGCAGTTTATTCATTCTCCTTACTCAGTTTGATCCCTGGGCTTTGGACTGTGTTGGGTAAGGTACCTAGTGCAGCTGCTGCCAGAGGTGCAGCTTAAACTGTTAAACTGGTACTAGGGACTCCAACTCTGATCTGGCAGCAAGTGGTTGCTTAATAGAATATTTCTGTGCTTCTATCTATCTCACTTTATTGTTATCTGAAAAACCTAGAAGTTTCTCAAACTCTGAGAATGAACTTTTCATCCTAGGAATCCAGGCAAATTGAAATTAGCAGCAGGTCACCATGACCTCAATTGCTCTACTGAACAAATTGATGAAAGAACCACTAAAATCTGTTCAAGTAGTAGAATTTATCTTAGTTTTGTAGAATTAAATCCAAGATCTAGTATTTTAAGCTCTACTAAGTGGTTGTACAAATGTTTTAAGCACTAGGCATGATAATAATACTCATATATTAAGATAGCAAACACTTTTAAAATTAGTAGGAAAAAATTACGATATCCAAGATGTTGAGCCAGTCCATATCATTGGCTAACTTGGGTATGCAGGGTAAGGGTAGAGGCTGCCTTTCAGAATTCCAGCGTAGACATGGCGTGTACTGGATACATCAAACAGAAAGCTGGGCTTCGGCAGAGGTGTCCATTATATGTTAAGAGGCAATACAGCCTTATTTGTACTTGTTATTGCAGTTCACTATGATCCATAATTAGTGTTCAGTCCGAGACAGCTGGTGTTGGTCAGTGAAAATAAATTTGTAAAAAAGGAGACTATTCTATGCTGACTTTATCCTTATGGGCATGTTTATACTTGAGTGCTTCAGATACAGTAGATTGAAAATAAGCCAGAGTGGACGCCGAGGTTTGTTTGTTCATTCAGTATTTGCCGTATCATTATGATCTGACATAGCACATTTGGCCATTCTGTATTATCCCAGTGGACAAACAAATCCAGCTTTGCAATGATATGTTGTTATTACACATTTCAAAATTAAACACCATAAGATTCTGTATTTTAAAATCATATGACTGCAATGTTTCTTTGCAGTTTCTCTTCAGTGTTTTAGCAGCTAGTAAGTTGCCCATTTGAGATTAATACCAAATAAATTATCATATCAATCTTATGGAAATCCAAATGGGAACAGCAGCAAAATAATGGTATGTTATTTATGATCAGCTAGAGTTTAATACTTTCACAGGCCAATACAGATGCTTTCAGTTTTATTAGCATTTCACATCCTCAGTTACTTAAAATGGATCTGAAGAAAATGATCTATGAATTACAATTTTTTTCATGCTTTGGATAGCACACATGGCCAATATAAGAAACATTGTTAAGACTAACTGGGCATCTCCTTTTGGCCAATATTTTCTATAGACATAGATTACATTTCATGAAGCCACCGACTCATAAGTAAAAAGATTTTTATTGTTAGTGTTCACAAAACCAAAATAGGACATTCTGAACTGGGAGAGTGGAATAAGTTTTCCCCATGTGACAGCCATTTCTAAAGTTAACTTTTTCCAAATGTAGCTGTTCATGCTACTTTCACCATTTCATAGGAGCCTCTTTGCGACCAGGCTTGTATTTCGTCTCTTGTGATGTAAGCCCTGTGTTGATGGTGACATTTGGAAGCCTTGTTAAGGAGTAGTGCTTGTTGAAACCTAGTTTCACGATGAGTGTGACCTTTCAACAGCCTTTGCAGATGTATTTTTTTTCCATGATAAGGGCTTCCTGAAAATCCCTTTATCTAGGAGGCTTCCTCTAGATCTTGGAAGCTGAAATAGGGAATGATTGTAGACCCTTAGTTACCTCAGCATTTTCATCTTCACAAGGAATTGGGAAAACAGGCTTTTTAATGTGCTGGTACAGTTTTGCTCTGTAGCAAAAACTTCCCTTTCCCCTAAGTTTTGCATGTCACACTTGTGAACAGGTCATTCAGAGAATTGCCCCTGCTATAGCACAGTTCAGATTTCTGGGACAACAGTAGCTCTTCAAGACTAATTTAAAGGACTTGGAGTCTTTTGGTTTAAGTATCATGTATTTCTCTTCCATCTTGCCAGACTTAGATGCACACGTAGGGTGAGTCTCTGGAAAGCCTGTTTCCCAGTTGTGTGATGAAGCAGGAAAACCACAGCAACCAGTTTAGCCTCACTTATTTCTTCCATTTATAACATGAAGGTACTCATTATTAATAATTCATCATTAACTGCAATATCCTACATGAGTATTCAGTTTAACTTGTTCATTAACTGAAGGCATGTGCACTTTGTCTACCTGCTGCAAAATACACCGACCGCGTTGTGAAGTCCCATTCACTGTTACAAAACACCATTCTGTGTTGTCTGTTTCAGAGGAAGAGCACAGCTAGTGTAAATAAGGATAAGTTTTCTTTATTCAGTATATTGTTTTTCTTTCCGTAGGTATTTTCTCAGTGCTCAGCTTGGCATCTGAATGTACCACTCTTGCCGCTGAACTACCCAAAGTGTCTTACGTGAAGGCCTTAGATGTCTGGCTGATTGTTTGCCTTCTCTTTGGGTTTGCATCCCTGGTGGAATATGCGGTGGTTCAGGTAATGCTAAACAATCCAAAGAGAATTGAAGCTGAAAAAGCAAAGATTGCCAAGGCAGAGCAAGCAGAAGGGAAGGGTGGAAACGCTGCCAAGAAGAACACTGTGAATGGCACAGGGACTCCTGTCCACATCAGCACTTTACAGGTAGGATCTGCGAAGCTGTCTAGACAAAATCAGCATTATCCTCTGTTAACGCAATTCCAGGAATATACTGTCGTAATAGTTTTGGATAGCGCTTAATCTTAGAAGTGGCCAAGACATTAAAAACATGCTGGTAATTAATGGCTAGCAATCTGACCAATTGGTCCCTAGTGATTTGGGGTCAGAGGTATTAAACGAAAAATTTGTCTTTTAATATCCTAGCACCATGGCTGCTGCTGAGCTTCAGGTAAATAAAGTAGCAAGCAGCTTTACAGTTGCTATTTTTTCTCATAACAAATAGCAGCTGTCAAGCTGTAACTATTCAGAGGCCAGGACTCTCAGTCACTATTTGCTGAGAGCATACTCAAATAATATTGCTTTCCCTGGGATGGCCACAGCTGCACCACATTGCATGTCAAGCATCTCTGAAGCCAGGGATCCAGAAGTCTTGGCATTTGTAAACAAAAGACAGGTCTGTTTGTCTGTCAAACTGTTCTGTATTTCTTGTGTTGCCAGATAGAGTTTATGGGTAAATTAGCCAGATGTCCTTATATGAATAAAGTTGAGATGTACATCTTAGCTCAGGCCAAAGTTTTCCATCATGATGGTAGCTTCCTGGTGTTGTATAATTCCTTCTTTGTGCTCCAAGGGTTATCAAACATCCCAGGCCAATCGCCCTTGGTCCTGAGTGATATTTAAATGACATTTATTCTACAGAAGAAAATACGTTATGCTACAATATATGAAATACAAATTTGGCTTCTAGTTTTCAATAACTTGGCAATTTAGATATGTAAAATACAGCTATTAGGCCAGATCCAAGTGATAATACCGGTTGTTGCGTATAATGTGACTGTAAAGCTTCTTTAAGGAGGGAGTAGTTTATTCCAGAATGGAAGAAACCCTGTCCTAGTATCAAGCTGACATTGCCCCATAACTAATTACCCCCAGTCCAGAGGAGGTGCAGCTATCGCAGAGCAGTGCACTTGACTACCATAATTCTCATCTGGTAGTCTCCTGGAGAGTGTTTTGCCAGACAACCAGGCTCAGCAGCCCCATGTCTTCTTTGACTTCTGTCACAGGTAATTCCCCAAGCCCAGGCAACATGGGAACGGAGCAGAAGGAAAGGTGGCTCTGCTAGTTTTGCTTCCCATGAACTGAATGTGATATTTTTGTGTTCAGCAATTTGAGGGTCCCAAATTCAGCTGTTTCTTATGACAAAATAGTTGCAACAGTCCAGCAGAGCAGCATAAAATCTGTTTATCCTATTTCAAGTACTTAACAAGTGTAAGTGTACAGCTCGATCAATGACAATATGAACAAAAAACTAAAGTTTTTCAGTAGCATGGAAAAAAAAAATTGCTAAATTACTGACTCTCCTCGGTGTGTACACCCTTTAAGGTGCTTGCCATTGTCATAGCCATAAGGAGAATAAAATGATCACTTTTATCAACAGTGGTATACTTTCATCTTTTAATAAATTTTTTGAAGAAGGCAAGTTTGGGTGTACAGTGCATTTTAAGGCTTAGAGGAAGGGGAGTCATTGTCCACAAAAATTAAGCAGCATTCCCCATGAATGGTGTCTAGCAATAGGCTGAAGTCATTTAGGATTCAGACCTCAGTCTGTCCTCCAAGACCTTGCAGTGTCTCCCCACCACAATCTTGCAATGTCAGCTCCAGCATCTCAAGTCTGACATGCACTTTTCAGGGTCTTACCAATTTGTTATCCGAGACCTTTAACGTTCCAATATCTATAATCTCTGCAATGATGATCTGTGTTGGTTTTATATGGAATCCTGGGCATGCGTAGTTCCTGATGATCTTTGTACAGAGAGTTACAAATCATTCGTTTACCGAGACATATTGGAAATATCTATTCATTGCTGTAGAAGCTGGTCATGTGGCTGAGTGGTCACCTCCCCTCATGGCTAGTGATCCAGCTTGTATCCAGCCACCTGCTTGGAAACATAGCCTACCTGAGGAAGGGTGTCCTGGCTAGTAATTTCTGGGAAGATCATCAGCCTGAGACAGAAGGTCCCAGACTAATGAATCATTTGACATCAGGATGTGGTAGATCAGTGGTGCTAGATTCTATATATTTGAATACTATAAATCTGCCTAGCTGAAAACTTCCTCTCTGAACCAGCTACCACGTAGGAGTACTTTGAAAGTTCTCAGGCCTGGAGATGCCTGTACTAAACTCCTAAATCAGAACAGGTCTAAATCTGTTTGGCTCCTAATCCAAAACTAGGCCTGCCCCACAAGATTTGGATCACTCCCTTACAGATCTAGTAATGGTCAAGTGAAGAATGCATTTGTCATATGGCAAATATGCAAGGGAAGGAAACATTAAAGAAACAGGTAATGGAAAAAAATGTATGTTGAAAGGCATAAAGAATATGAAACAAAAGGATGCCAGAGTATTGTCGCAGAACTTCAGGAGTTGTTTCTCAACAGGATTGTGTAGGATTGTAGGTGAAGCAAGAGCAAATACTGTGATAATGTCTGGAAAGACGTAGGCAAACCAATGTATAGCTTTAGGAGAAAAGGAGGACAACTTGGAACTGCATCCCAGACATGAGTGTGCATCCTATATACATGTTTGAGGATGTTCTCTTTCCACATAGGAGGTGATACTAAGGCAAAAGTGACTGAGGGCATAGCTGGAAATCTCACCATAGCTAGGCTTGAAGCAGTGGATAGACCAGATGGGGCTCAAAGGTAAATTGAATAAGAAAGAAAGGCCTGGAAGCAGAAGACTGCGAGTGGGGAAAAACAGAGAGCATGAATTAATGGCATTTATAAATGTTTCTCCAGCTTAAATGAAGCACTTCTTTATTATGAGGCATTAACTGAATTGTGCTGATACATATCTCTAAGTTATTAGAGGAGAATCAAGCTTAAAAAGAGAAATTACTTTATTTCACTTTAAAATGCCCCTGATCCTGATGCCAGACCAGTTTGCCCATGTTTCCCAAGCAGCAAGTTGAGCTCTTGCTGCTACTCACAGCCGTGCAGCATTGGAGCAGTGATGTCTCTGCAGGAGATTTGGGGAAGGGCCCGGTATGTAAGGTGCAGTGGGGTGGTTGGGGTGGGAAAGCCCCAGGCATGGGGAGGATCAGAGGGAGCGCAGAGAGGCAAATGGAGTGGTCAGGCATCCCTGGTTCCAGCCCTCATGGAACAACTTGCCTTCACATGCTTGCTCCAGTTGTGAAAGATAAAAATGGCATATGGTCTGGAGATTTGGCATGTTTGATATTAGTAAAAACCAAGCCATAACAAAAACACATGATCATACTTGAAAATACGGTAAATAAGGTAAAGGGATAAACTTCGCAGTATATCCTAAAAATTAAAAGCTTGATGCCATTCAAAACTGAAGGTGAGGAGAAGAGGTCCCCTGTAGCAGCACCTGTACAGGTGCACCTGGAAGTTTTCAGTGGAAAGAACTACTATGTCAGTAGTATCATGACTGATAGTCACCAACAGCAACAGTGAAGATGGCAGGATGAAAACAATACTGACAATCTGAGAATCAGCCAAAGATGGAGAAAGCCTTCCATGGATGCATAGCTACTTCTCCTCTCCACCAAATCCTGGGGACTAGCTGATGTAAAAGCTGTATGTTGTCAGCATACGCCAAACCCCCAAGCCCATGCTTTATGACTCACGCCCCCTCCAACAAAAACCCTTGAAATGTCAGTGCCATTTTAAGCCCACAGGTTTATCGATATGACTGATTAAAGTGGCCCATCTAGCAAGATCAACCTGAATCTGTAGAAAAAAGACAAAATTCAACACAAGCACTTCTGCTGTGTTTGCTAGGAGCTGCAATGGCTACTCATTTACAAGCAAGAAGCCATGAGAAAGAACAGTTTGGATCCCTTAGCTCATAGTGGCTGCAAGTAGATGCTGTTCTAAGCAGAGGAGAAAATGGTGCAGCCTGGTGGTAACTGCTGGCACTGGCTTTTTATGGGGAATCCTCAGTAGGAGTTTGCCCGTGTTTCCTAGCAATGTAACATCATACAGTGAGAAAAACAAGCAACAGGGGAAGTGTTTTGAAGATTAAACAGTTTCTTTTTGCTTTCAGTGGTGGCGTGATTACAGGGAGAGATTGCACTGTTAACTATAACAGCACCTCTCGATTTGAAAAGTCACATTTTCATCAAGCCCATTTATGGAAGCTGTTCCCCACAGATAATGTGGTGATGACTGGAGAGAACTTTTGCTAAAAGAATGGCTCTGGCAGATGATGAATAATGCTATGCAAGTGGTGGTAACAGCTCTAAACCCAGTTATTTTTAAAGAGAAGTAGTGCTATTGCTTGACTTATCTTGTCAGACCCACATCTAGGCTCTGAAACCTGATATGGGTTATGTTCATCTCTACTCATTTATAATATACGTGACCACTGATGGTGGTCTGTGGTGACCTGATCTTCCCATATTGTCTTTTCCCCTCGAGTGGCACTCCAGACTCAGATTTTTCTTGTAAAGCCACCAGAAATCCAGTTTACATTTTATCTTGTACACAAAACTACAGGCTGCAATCTATTTTAATAGTTCCTGACAGCATTTCAGGTACAGGGTAGGTACTTTCTGCTCTAGTGACTCATGTATCCATCCTCGGAGATAATTCAGAACATGACTGTAAAAGGGCCCCAAGCTATCTGCTTTGAGCAGTGGGTTGGACTAGATGATCTCCGGAGGTACCTGCCAACGTCAGCTATGCTGCGATTCTGTGATATTTTATGTATAAATATGTTTTTGTGCTCTACTTTGCCATTAGTGGGGTAATGAGAATTTGCAAGGAATATAATATTTGGAATGTGATAGCAAATTCCTGCTGAGCTGCACCAGAAAACAGACTCAGTCTGAGTACACACTAATGCTAAGCAATCTTTACTTTATTGATGATCTACATCTATCGTTATGGCAAGAGCAAGAGAAGAGTCAAAACTAGTGGAAGAAAGATTAATGACAGAGTTTGTAGGGACTACTCCTTCATCTTGTATGGAAGACTCTTACACAACTGGCAGCCCTAGTGACAGATCTGCATGCCAAAAGGTTGGGTGCAGCAGCAGAATTGATTTTATGGCAGAGAAGAGGTGCTGTGTAGGGCTGAGAATGCTGCTTTACAGTAGGGAGGCACTTCAGCCTGAGGGATGCATGCTGAGCTTGAGAGGCTGCCAGTCCTGTAGCATGTTTGAAGCTTTGCCAGAAATTACAGACAATACCTTTCTGCTCTCAAAAATTCTTGAATCCAAAATGATGGCATTTTATGTTACACTTCATCCTGACGGATAAAGGGGACCTGATCACAGGCTGAACAGTCAGTTGAAAAGGGTCTTTATTCTATTTGCACAAAACAAATTTAGGTGAGTACTGGTATTTTTGGTGCTGGGGGACAGATTTCACAAATTTGAAAACTGGTTTTTCTCATCTGGGTGAAAGAATTTAAACAAAAAATACGAGTGATGCTGGTGAGCTGTCTGTCTGTCAATGTTCAAAACAGCTACAGACCAGAAGGGAAGCTACACTGATTTTAAAAAAACCCAACAAACAGCACAATTGAAAACAAACTCCCCAAAGACTGAAAACTAACTCAGCTTCAAGAATTTCTCTTTTATTCTCACTGGCAAACAAAGCAGTTGATAGCAATTAATGTAAATTGAAGTCCAGAAAATAGGTGTAGATAACAAAAGGGATACACGGTCAGCGTTATTGAGGGCAATAGGAAGTTACTTTGCATGTACAGCAAGAATACAAAAAACAGTAACAAGAATATGGGTCCAGTACTAGATAGAGATGCTGTAAGTATCAAGAATTGGCAGAAAAGGCAAGTTTTTAACAAATATTTTGCTCTGTGTTTGGGGAAAAGCCAGATATATTCAATCGGATGATGGAACTGCTTTCATTGACAGTAGCTAATGAGGATGTTAAACAGTAGCTATAAAGTTAGACTTTTTACAATCGAGATTTCAGCTTAAGTTTCATCTATGATTTTTTTAGAGAGCTGATCCATGAGTGCTGTGGAACATCAATGTTGATTTTTTAATAAATCCTTTAAAACTGGGAGGGTTCCAAAAGACAGCAAGTAGCTCACATCGTGCCAGTACTTTTAAAGGCTAAGTGGCATAACATGAATAATTATAAGCCTGACATCAATCAGTGGAAAATATTACATAGCTAACAGGGGGCTGACTAATAATTATTATTCATAAGTATTAATTATCATTAATATTCATAATCCAGCCCCATGTTAGCTAATGCATTTAAATGGGTCAGTGAAATTAAAACTGATCTGTGTGCTTATTGATTTAATCAAACTGAATATGATTTTTTAAAAGATTATCAATTAGGTTGACAGAGGTAATGATGCGGAGGTAAGAAACTCTGAAGAACATTTGACTTGGCTTCATATGTCGGCCTGGTTACGTCACCTGAATTATGCAAAATCAAGGTTAGATTTGTTACCATCTGTAAGTACCAGCAGTTAATCAGACTAACTATAGTCATGCCTTCTGACTGAAAGCCAAATAGATTCAGGTTAGAAATAAGGTACATATGTATGTGAGGAACAAGGTCATGGAAAAAATTCTTCATCCTGGATGTTTTTAAAAGAAAATCTGGTATAAGTAGTTTGGGCAGTGAATGTGGAGAGTGATGAGGAGAACTAGAAGCAACAGAGGCAGCGATGGGGAGCTAGTTCCCCCTCCCTGCCAGTCTGCATGCACAGGCAGCACTTCTTTCTTCTTCTCTTTCCCCACTTTCTAATCACATTATTCCTGTGGCTCTGCAAATGAAGGCTTTCTGAGCCAGGCATGGCCCTGCTGCAGTGGCACGCATGGCGCAGCTCCAGGCGCCACAGCATCCAGGGCAGCGGCAGGTGCTGATCTTGGCAGTGGGCACCATCAGCCTGGCTTTTGTGAAAGGTGAGAAAAGATCATTGCAAGAGTCCTTCTGGCTTCTAGGAGTCATTTTAAGGTATTTCTGAGCTGTTCATCAAAAGGCAGGTGTCCTGTCCAACGTACCAAACCTAGACAAAGTGGCCCAGTCCTGGGAGAACTGGGGATTAGGTCTGTGTTTTGGGCCAATCCCCCTCATGTCACCTTCCCATGCCCTCCTCAGCCCCCCTGCCTCCATGCTGGAGGGACAAGGAGCAGCTGCCCGGCTCTGCTGGGCACATGGGGAGGCCCTGCAGTATTCCAGCAGCCTGCCCCTCCCAAACAGCTGCTTCCCATCCCCTGCAGGGGAAAAGCCATAGATCTGGTGGAAGCATCCTGTGGGCTGGGTCTGGCCCACAGATCACAATGCTGAGGCAGGATAAGGCAAATGATATAAAATATTTTTCAGGGCCAAGTTCTGTGTCAGGACAAAGTCAAAAGGAGATAACATCTAACAATGTTTTACTTTCTTTACAAGTCTTCAATGTGGTACTCTAAAATCAAGTCCGGTAGTATAATTTTCGACAGAATTGGTTCCTGTAGCCTTTGGTAAGTGTCAGGAATATTGTTACGTTTCTAGCACAAACAAAGACAGAATGAATAAAAAGCAGAGAAACTATGTTTAATATATATTGTCTCACTTTGTTTAGGGAAAGCTGTAGGTCAACTGAAGCAAATTTAGATTAAATCAACAGGAATATCGGGGAACTGAAGAGTTGCATGAGAAGAAATTTAAAAATACGTCTAGGCAGTGAGTGAATGTAGAAAATAGAAGCACATTAGATTTGTAACGCCAGGGAAATGAAAGAAATTATTTTTAAAAGAAACATGTACTTACTGAAGAAAAATTTGGGCCAGGTTGCTCTTACAAGGGAAATTGTGTCACCCTGATAAATCAGTAGTACAGCTGACGCTAAACTAAGCAGAGCTCTGTGTGAACATGCTGTGAACAGCCCTCTGCTTCTAAGGCACAGGTGACCTAGAAGCCATTCCCTTGGGTCTCTGTCCCACAAGTGAATGAGAACCGACTTGTAACAGCCTTTTGGGGGAGCACTCTCTAGATACTGCAGTTGGAACAGGAATATTCTGTACTGTGAAGGAGAGTGCTTAGGCTACAATT
Source organism: Phalacrocorax carbo (assembly GCF_963921805.1). Taxonomy (NCBI): domain Eukaryota; kingdom Metazoa; phylum Chordata; class Aves; order Suliformes; family Phalacrocoracidae; genus Phalacrocorax; species Phalacrocorax carbo. Next base: position 47,222,853 of record NC_087516.1, on the reverse strand, counting down.
AGTGTCACTGAGTTTTATGATGTGTTGCCAGTAGTATGACGGATGGACTACAAGTTTGCAAATCCAAAAGAAGGCTGATAATTTCATACATGATTCTATTTCTGGTAATGGCCTTACTAAATCTTACTAGTTTTGACCATGGGAAAACTGTAATATTCCTGTCACTCTTCAGTTACCATGCACCCCAGTCCTGCAAGTTACGCTTTCATTGCACAAGGGTCTGCTTTCTACCTTTATTATCCATATGGTTGGGTACGATCCGATTGGGAGGCACCTCTCGGATCACTAAGTAACAGCCCCATGTCACCCAGGGTCACATAATCATGTTCATACGTGTCTCAATCACCACCTTACTAGACAGTTTGCCCCTGCTGCTCCGATATTGAACACTGTCCCAGACAGTCAGCTCTTTGATGATGGGGAAACAGTTGCAGGAGAGATATATATATAGTTTTTGCCTTATCATCATGGAACACCTATCCTGTTTTTCTTTTCTATAACCTGTAATCTTGGTTTTGTTATGTAACCTGCAGCTCAGTTTTAGTGCATTGGTTGCAAAATTTACTGTTTCCCTGAGAAATATAAGTCTGGCAAGCCTGGGGATGTTTGCCACTCCTGGCTGAGAGAATAGTGGCATGCTTCTCTTCCACCTTTCACCACAATCAGCCTTGTCAGTAGTGAGAGTAAAAGCCCCGGTCGAAGTTTAGGTCTCTTCCTGACTGCCACAGTTATTTTCATCCAGGGAGAGTTGTCACAGACAAGCTAATAATGTTCTCCAGAATGTTTTTCATTCATCATTAAGTCTGGTACTGTATTTCAATATTATTATTATTTTAGTTACAAAGTGTGGTGATGCAAATATCCTGAACCATCAGCCTAAGACTGCAGAAAACTCAGAGGTGGAGTGAGCTGAGAGTAAAATGCCTGAAGGCCTTGTGGAGGAGAGGTAGGCTACTGGGAAGGAGGGGTAGGCAGCTTTTGGAAGAACCAAGTTTTAGTGTATCTGTGGCTCCAAGAAGCCCTAGTGAACCTTATGTTAATGTCAGTTGCCCAGGTGTATAACCTGGTTTGTGAAGCAGCATTTTTTCCAGCTAACTCTCAGGTTGTATTTGTGAACAAATGGCATTATTAATTATGCAGTTAAGTTTCATAACCCTTTTTTTAATTTCTTTTTTTTTGTTTGTTTGTTTGTTTTTGTTTGTTATTGCTTTACTGTATAGTCCAATTGAAATTAATCTTTGGGAGGGATTTACCCAAGTCGAAAGCACAGTACCTTGCAAGTAGTCTCCTCAGGCCCCCCCTGAACAGTGTGGGGGTGGTCCTCCTAGAGATCTGTTGTGCCTGAAGTATAAACTATATAGAATCCAAGGAAGCAAATGTAGGAACATGTTTTTCCACCCCCAAAACACTTCAGTTTGAAGGGCACAAAATACGTTTTTTTCTTTTAAATGTTTGTTGTATGTGCCCGTATGATTGTCTGCTCTGTAAAAGAGAATCATTCACCTGGTGTAACCCCATAGCACAGTGGTACCTGATCCCCAAGAGCACTGACGGAGCTGCAGGAAAGACAGGTATTCAGCTGCTGGATTTAGATTTCCCAGTTACACAGTTCTCCAGTGTACTGATGGGAAGCACCAAGGACTGAATGGACAAAGAAAGTGACTTCTAGCCATGCAAGGTGGTCACTCTAGGATGAGATGTAGGATCTTGAGCTGGCAACTATTTAGAACCAGAATAGACTCTAACCGTTGCATCAAACACTGAATTTTAAGGTTAATTCTGACTGTAACTTCCAGGCCTCAGAAAAAATGTAAGTATTGAATAGTGTCTGTCGCAGAGGTTCATCAGCACAGAACCAATTTCCAAAAATACTCTCTACAGAAATATTCTCTCCTGTACTACCATCTTAAAATGGAGTCTAACTATAGCAGGTTGCACAGCATGAGGCACCTTGTGCATGAAAAATTACACAATTATGAATGTTTGGATTAGTTTATATGATTGACTGATCATCCTTAAGTGCTTTATAATGCAACCATTCGGCAAATTAGGCTGATGTAATGTATCCCTACCAACAAGTAATTTCCTATGTGTTTGTTTGCGGTGTTCTCTGGCAGCTGCATTAAGTTCGTTAATGAAATATATTGAGTAGATCATGATCCCCCTTACTCTTTATTTCATAGGTTGGTGAGACCAGATGCAAAAAAGTTTGCACTTCGAAATCTGATCTGAGATCCAATGATTTCAGCATCGTTGGAAGCTTGCCAAGGGATTTTGAATTATCGAATTATGACTGTTATGGGAAGCCCATTGAAGTCAACAATGGGCTTGGGAAATCTCAAGCCAAGAATAACAAGAAGCCTCCTCCTCCCAAGCCTGTCATTCCATCAGCCGCAAAGAGAATTGATCTTTATGCAAGAGCACTGTTCCCTTTTTGCTTCTTGTTCTTCAATGTCATATACTGGTCCATATATTTATGATAAATCTTTTATTTATTTTTTTCATATGTGTAAAATATATCCCATTTCATTACCCCTTCCCAGTCATGAAGGCCACTGTGTGAAATTATTTGCATTTGCAAAGCAATATGTTGCATTTTGATGCCATGCGATTGTACTGAACATATGGCATCTGGATTTTGAATGAAAGCATGACACTGCAATGTCTGTGCTCCAACCAAGGTTGTATATAAATGTACAGCATACATCCTGCTTTAGGAATATATATGAAGGACAATGCATACTACATTATAAAGCTGAATAATGCTCTTCAGTTATTAGTAACATACAGAGATTTAAAGTGTTCCTGACAATGAAACTGATGTGCACGTTGAGTATTATTAAAATCAGTATTCGAGTATACGTAGTATTTAACAGCTTTTCTGCTGACTTCCAGAGGAAAAAAAAACCCAAAACATCTTGTTCTTGTATAATTTTAGATGGCACTGTTGAAGAAAAAGCTAAGTTGTAATTTATATTATTTAGACTTTGTAAGTGAAGGCAGCATTGATTGAATAAGCTGATCTTGTCTATGTGGAAAAATAAAGATCAGAGAATTACTAATTTTGTAAAATCAGGTCATTTAGAAAAAAAAAGACTAATAACCATATCCATCAAGCAAGCCCACTTAAGTGTTAAGCTAAACTAGATACAATATGTCAAAAACAAACAGGCCACTTTCTAGACTAAAGGTATCAGGAGTTTTGGAGAAACATCACAAGATGCAGGTCAGTATCAGGATATATTATACTTTTTTACATTACTTTGTCCTCTGGCTCTTCTGCTGTGGCGTCTGGCAAGACTGCAGTATATCATAGTTTTTTTGTTGTTGCACCAGATACATCTTACTCAATTTGTATTTTTTTTATCCCCTTGAAAGCTTTCAGTTTAAACAAACCAGTTGTTGTCAAGATGCAATCCCATTTTTACCACTAGTTATACTTCTTTTGTTTGCCTGTTGTAGCACAGATGACCAAAGCTAACACTTAGCCACCTGTAGAAGTGAAGAAGTACTAAAGGTCTAAGGGGCTGAGACTCTTAAATATATCATGACTCTTTGTGCCTATGTGTTAATTAATGGCTGCCATCAACAGCTCATTGATTTGGCTGCTACTTTTTGAAGAATAAGGTCCGATGCGTGAATCTGCTCCGATAGGAAACTGCTCTCTATTTGCCAGAGGAACCCCCGTGACATGGAGATGACAGAAACATGATGTGCGTAGGGCAGGACATGTGGTCTCCAGTGGGTGCCAGGGTACACCCCCTCGTAAGGGCAAGTCACGAGGAGAAACACAGCCAAAAGAAAGCTGCTTGTGTGTAGGCACCTGAGTAGCTTGTGTTCCCCGGGAACGCACAGGGACTGTGCCTCAGCCCTTGTGAGTGTGCCATAGGGAAACATGTCTCCTCTTGTAAAACTGGGGCATCACAGTTAGTTAAAATATTAAAATAAGACAGTTCTCACTAACTTGGCAATTCATAAAATGTACTACAGATGATTGACCCCTCACAGGCAAGGAAGGGACTGAATTAAAGACCTGAAACCTTCCATAGTGAGGGAACAGGCCCAATCACACTTGTGCTACATTTCTAGCTCATCCAGGATGTGCTGAGCCAATCTGGGCAACGAGTGGACTCTTGGATCACTTGGGTATTGCCCACCACGCTGTCCACATATGGCAAGCCTGCACAACCAGAAGGTCAAAAGTGGGAATATAAAAAGGGCAAAGCATGCCATGCTGGCTTCACTGGGCATCTGGCAGATCTGCACGTGCCCAGGGGTTTTTTCTAACCCCTGCCACTTTGTGATCAACGCCCTGGTTGCAAGGATTCATGTCTGGGTTGAAGAGATCTGCTCTTCAGAATACCATCGCGTGCTTTCTGCCAGCTTCCTGACTGCTTCCCGGTGGAGATTTCAAGGATCCACTTTACCAGGCAGCCACAGTTTGTCCTTTGGATTTCTTTCCAATCTGAGGAAATGGAAGGGAAATCCCAGATGTTACTGAACTGTGTCGAACCAGAGGAAAAACAAATTATATCTTTAAGGTCCAGTTCAAAGTTTCAGTGTTTGTGTCTGTTGAAGGTATTTACAGAATTGTCAGAGACTCTGAGAAGCAATAAGGATAATTCAAAGAGAGGAAGGAAGGGAGGGGTAATTTTTCTACAATCAGAGTGCTGTATTTATAGACATTATTTATTCTCATACTTGTATATTTTCTTAAAGTACTGGAAGGCAAGCAAATAATTACCCTGTGTTGGAAATTATATGAATTTTGGAAGATAAATGTCTTCTTAGAACTCTTATTAAATGATTTATCTGTAATTAATGTCCACATTCTATCTGTATAATCTCACTTATAGATTTTATTGTTAAATTAATCTTTGTTCCTTCTTGTTTTCCTGCTTACTTGACAGCTTTTGTGTTTTATCATAAAACATTTAATCAATAATACACTGTAATTGCTTTCCAACTCACACAAAAGGAAGCAAAAGGAATGTGTATTGTTAAGATAAAGGTTTTTCATTCATTACAGAACAAAAACTAAGGACAGAAGCAAAGTTTAACAGCAAATTTGAAACAAAATTTAAAATAAAACAGTATCAGCTCTCAGGTATTCATTTTCTTTTTACTTACACTAGATTATATTGCAGTATTTGTGTTACCTCGGAATATATTAACTTGTCCTACTGAGCAGTAATAATTGGTCTAGATTTTTTCCTTCTTTCCACTAAAGGTCATTGAGAGTTTTGCATACCATGTCACATTATGGTCCTCCAGCACCCTCTAGTTGTAAAATTCTGCCTGTTGACTTATTTCCAGAACAAGGTGGAAATATAAAACTGTATAGGGAGTATAGGACGTTACTTGGCAGTGATAATACGAAGGGGAAAAAATATTAATTGGATATAAAATCAATGGACAGCTGTAGAAATTTGCCATGCAGTATGAGTTTAAAATTGTAGAAATTAAGACTTTCAAGTAGTAGCAAAGGTGAGGCTCATGAAGTACGTATTAGTAACTAGATTAGCTAGTCATGATGTCTGAACAAACTGCATGACAGCAAAATCTGTTCTGAGGGAGAGACCATCTGTGTTTCAGTTGACATTTACTTTAAGTAGAAGAGTTACAAATTTTTGTTCTAGCCTTAACATAGACCTCAGTATTTTCTTGTCTCTTAAGCATCGAGAAGTAGTATCCAAATAGTTCGTTCCTTTCTTTCAAAGTGTTATGGCCCTTTAGATATATTTCTATTTCAGGATTTTAGAACACATTCAAACACTGCATCAGGATTTTCCAATGAATTAATTCATTGCTTACCTGCATCCACAAATTTAAGCTATACAATAAGTAAGGATGTGACTTGAAAAGTATATCAGCTGCTATGCGTTAATTCCCTGTTAGGATGTGTGAAATGTACCGAGTGGAGTAATCCACACCTTACTTTCTCATGCTGTTTCTACTGATGTTTGATGCCCAGTTTTAGGAGCAACTCTGTAGTGGGTTTTGGCACCTCTTTTTTCAGTCTCACGTTAATTCTAGCTGAGATGGTGTATGTGAGCAGTCTGCCTTTTGAGTGAGGAAGGGAGTTTATTTCTGTAAGTGCAGCCTATAGAAGACTGACCACTTGGAGACATTGTCAACCAGCTTTTATTCTTCAAAGTCTTCAAATTAATTTGGACTTGGAAACAGGAACTGTGTGGGTTAAGAGAGAGCAGCTTCAGTGCCCTATTACCCACTAAAAAGAAAGTAGTGAAGACTGCATTTTGGGGTAGTTTCAATGAGCATGACCCACAGAGACTAATCTGGCTGCATAATCATTTTGAAGAAATGCAGTTACAAGTAATCTTTATTTGAAAAATTTCACTCTGAAGAGAGACAATAACTTACCTAAGTAGTCTGTCACAAGCTGTTAAGGCAATCTATTAAGAGACATTACAATACAGGTGAGACTACTGGTCTCTTCTTCAATTAAAGCAGCTTACCATTATGGTTATTGGATGACCTCTGCTGAGGATATTTATAGAACAGGTATCAATAAATTATTTATTTCAAAGGCAGTGCAACATGAATATATGCAATGTCGAGTGATTTTTCAGGCTATATACACAGCTTAGTGCTGAAATGAGCACAAATGTGATGTGTAGCAGATAAAGAAATGATAGGACACTGTTACCTGATGCTTTGGTGTACTAATTGCAGGATTAGAGAAGATAATGTGGAAAGAAAACGAAATTCAAATACAGAGAGATTGAGTAATAGTTTTGCTTGTGCCTACAGTTTAATTTAATTGTGTCTAACAATTTAATTGCTCCATATAGTAATAAAATGCTGTAACAGTTACCCTCTTTCTCTATAAATATAAAGGATTACTGAAAAAAAAGAAAACTTAAGCTCATCTGTAGTGTCAGAAATATAGACACTAGTTCTTTTCATAGGAAGCTCTACACTTGAATAAACAATGGAACATATAGAAAACAAAATGCAGTGTTTAAAGACGTAAAATTCTCATTGTCGTGGTTTTGTCTATACCATTGTATCAATCTGGGCTGCTTGCAGCACTCCCTTGCATTTTGACTTACTTGGGAAAGTTGCCTGCCCATCTACCTCCCAGCACCTGTCCTCATTCCATCAGTGGTAATAGTGTCAGCAGACATTTAAAAAAAGAAATTACATGGCTATTTTGAAATCTTTCTGAAAACCCTTCATTGCTATGAATACGTCTACACTGCAGTCACTAAAATGTCTGCAGCTAATGCAGGCTTATCCAAATTAGCTTTAAACTAGCTGACTTGGGGATGGCTGGCAATGTAGCCATGGTAACGGTGAGCTCCAGCTAGGCAGCGTACCTGCTGGCGTAGGAAATGAAAAAATATACTTTGGTGTTAACCCCCACAAAGCTTTATGCTGCCTTGGCTATTATGCTCAAACATTTGGTTTAAAGTTAGCTCGTGTGGGTGTTTATCAGCCCGCGTCTGTGAAATGTAGATGTACGTCGTATGACGCACTGTGTGCTAGAACTGAATTATTTTTTTCCCACTGGTGATGTGAAAGATACTGCAGTAAAATAATCTCTCTAGGGGTTTTGATGACATACAGGATTTCTGAAATGCTTAATTCTGTGTACGGACAAAAGTGTTCACCAGTAGTGCCAAAAATGAAATTAATTTTCCCGAACCAATGCACGTGTAAGAGAATGAGCTGGATTTGCCCACTAGAGCATGAATGAGGTTACCTACTGGGTCATAAGACTATCCCTTTTACGCATTAAAAGAGCCATTCTGTTTAAAGTCCCTAACCCTAATGGTGGATATTGGATCATAATCTTTTAGATGACTGAAGAGACTAGTGAGACTAATGAGAATAAGTCTATAAAAGTCTTTTTTGGCTTCCAGGTTGTCCACAGAGGTTAACCCTGGTTTTGAGGGGCACTGATTGCTTTTCAGCATGGTGTTCTCCACACATCGGTGCCTATCAGGGTTCTGGAGAACAGCACTGACTGGTGTTCTCCAAACAGGGGAGGTATCTGAAGGGCCTTCAAGCTCGCTAGTCGACCCTTCTTTGGAGTATTGAGGTAAATCTGAAGTCTGCCTGGCACCATTAGCTATCACATAGAGAGAGCAGGTACATTAAGCACATGTCTTTTAATACAAGAAGCTTTACAATCTTTCCCCTTATTGCCTGAAAGTATGGTTTGCAGTAATGGAAAACAACCAGTAAGGCAACGTAAGTTACTAAGAGTTTTTATCACACCAGGCAGTTGCTTAAGCCACATAACATGCTTTGAAAGGAAGAAGTATGGGGACTGTGGAGTAGAAAGGAGAAGGTTTCGGATAACTTCTCCACCTGATGAGTTCTTTAGGTTGTGGCAGTGGATAGTGTGGGTTTTTTCATATATATCTGTGTATGTCTGCTCCTTTCTATGAATATTCACAGTGGGGGTCATTTTTCACTTGAAGAAAACTCGAGCTTTTTGGCCCCAAGAAACCCTCCTGAGTATAGCAGGTCAAGTTGCTGTACCACTGCCCCCTGCAAAAACCTTTCAACTCAGAGGAATCCTTCTCTAATGCCATAAATTGCAAGAAAAATCCCTGCTGAAACTGTGACTGCTGCTGAGAGGAAAAGCTGTGTGTAGGCAGTCCCTGTGTTTCCACCTTCGTTTGCTGTAGCATACATCATGATAATCAATAGCACTGTTTAGCTTTTCTGTTCTGCAAAGCACTCCTTTTATCAAGACTGAGTTATTTCCTCGGCAATACGCTTCAGCTAGCCTACTTTTCATCTCCATACAGTCAGAGCAAAGATCGTGCGTGTGACTCTGAAGGACTTCATGAAGGCAAGCCAGTGCTGGTGTTCAAGAACAGATGAATGGTAATATATGAGAAGACCTGGGACTCTCTTGATTCTCAAATTTTAACATCATCTACATTATTCTATTTTAGTTATGTCCCTACAACTCAGATTATTGTATTATTTGGATAATACCTTACTACATGCATTATATTTTTGAGTTAAGTGTACTGAATCACAAATTTATTGTCAAAAGCAGGATACAAAAACAAAGTAGCCCATGTGACATTTTTTTAGATGTTGATTTCCTCTATTAACCTTAAAACTTGCATTTGACCCAGAGGCTAGGGAAATACATTTCTCGGTGTTTAATAAGCCTTACATTGTCATAACAGATTTATCAGTGTCTCAGGCAGACTCATTCCTTCAGATTAATTTGTTTGTTTCTTTGACTCCCAAAGGCCAGCTCATTGGAAAACATTAATTTGAGGACTGGCTATTTCAAAGGCGTAATAGTGACAGGAACTGACTGTAAAGACTAATGGTTTTGACCAATACCACTCTGGCATCGGTTTCTGCTTTTGACAAAGCCTATCTAGCTACCTGCTCTAGCTTCTGACAAATCCTGTTTAGCCTCAGCCTACTGGAGGGTGTAAAATCTTAGCAAGCTTTTTAAAATATCTGTCTGACTGTGTCAGCTTCTGAGGCAGCTCTGCTTCCATTCCCCTCCTGGATGTGCTTCAGGATCAGGCTATTACAGAAACAATCTTCTTTTTTCAAGCAAATGCAAATGATATACAGCATCCACCGTGAGCTATAATCTACTTCATGGAATTAAACTTCAGTCTTTCTTTATTTATTAATTCTTCATGTTTTCTAGTTGGTTGTTTCCCTGAGGTGAAAACTTATTCAATAAATAAAAAAAATTCTTAAATGAATAAATAAATGTGCATAATGTCAGGAGAAGATTGCATTGGCCCTACTTGTTTTCTCTGGACTTAGAGCTCTTCCCTTCCTGTGGTCTTAAAGCCAAGAAGGCTTTGGAGAATCTACTGCTGCTTCAGTTGTTACGGCTGCCCTACAGAAGCATGGGCAAAGGCACGACCCCCTGCACAGGACCTGCCCTGTACAGCTGCGTTCAGTGCAAACCAGGCAAAGGAAAACACAGCTACGTTTCCCAAACCCTGTGCCTTTGCAATAATGTGTACATCGTATTTTACTCTTGATGAGTTTTCTTGCAACACAGAGGTACTTTATTCAGAAAACTAACAACAATGATGCCATGGTAATATCCTAGGCGCTGCAGTTTCATGGGAGGATTTTACACCACTACTGTAGGACATGGAATATTATGAATGTCACCATGGGAGATTTTAAACAGAAAATGTGTATCCAAGTTGGCAGCACTTTATTATCTGTTACCCATAAGAATGGCTTTATTGCTTTATTTATCATATGCTTCCATATTGTTACTATTTCAGGAACAGCATCTTAAAACGGGAATTTTTCTAAGTATATGAATTATTAAAGCATTTTGTGTTTTATCCTATTTTTTTCCCACAGGCATATAAGAAAGAGATAGTGTCTTTTACATTACAGTTCTCTTGCAGCAAGTTTACTAGTCTCTGTGAAGAAAGTCTTGATGAAATTAAATAAGTGGAAAAAAATTTCATGGAGTGTGCAAATGAAACAGCCAGGAATGAATCCATTTATGCAAGACTCACGCTGAGAGTCTGATGAGCTTTGACAATTGGAATAAATTATTTTGGCTGAAAGGAGGTTCCAGCCTTAAAAGATGGGACACCATTGAATCTTTCAACAGTTTTCATTTCTTGGCTGAAAAGACAAATACAGCTTTATAGAAAAGACCAGGTAGCCTTGTCCATACTGACCTCATATCTGCGCCTGACCAGCATGATCTCTCCTAATACGGTCTTTCTGCCAGTGCGTGCTGCAAGAATTCAATAGATGAAATTATTTCTTCTCTGACCAAGCAGTAAAATGACTGCTGTTAGCTGACTGGCGCACAGTGCATGACTGAAGGCACGGCTCTGTGGACAGCTGAAGTTTGAACATCGTACCTAAGTGATGGTCTGTGGCTCAGCACAGTATCCAGTAACTAATGAGAGCTAGGCGTCCCTTCCCCAGATCTCCTGCGCAAGTTTGGCAGACTATTTCCTCTGTTTTCTTACGTTCCTCTGCATCGCATGATAGATGCTGACAATGCTGCTTTCTGTTGTGCTAAAGGCCTTTTGTTTAGATTGGACATGGCTGGGACAAAAAAATAATCTGTTGCTATATGTTATACACTGCCTTAGGGCACTACTGAAGTGGACACAAATAATAAAAATTATTTCAGTCATCCTTAATAATCAATTCAGTGTTATACAGTAGTGATATCTATATTTGTTTTCTCCCGGTCTTAACCTTTCTGGAAGTAGTCTGCCTCTGATATCAAGTGCCTGATATTCTCCTCATGTACACTGGCTTTACACTGTAGTTCTTCCTGATTTACTGTCAGAGGAGGATCAAACCCACTGCATGTATACATTCTTCCCTTCAATATTACTCCTTTCCGTCCTCTAAAAAGGATTCTTAAAATAACCTCAGAGTTCCTTCCTTGGATCCAAATTCCGCAGAAGAATCTGCAGAATAATGAAGGAAGAAGTTGAATCTTTTAAAACGGTACATTTATTCACTTATAATTTAATGTACATATGCAGAAATACCCATATTTAATATAATGGCATTCTTAGGACTAAGCCTCCATGAAAATGGCTTGTCAGGATTTAATAACTTACCAGTACTTTCCCCTTCCATTATTACTATTTTGGTTTGCAAGTATTTTCAAAGCACATTGATATCATACTATGTATTTTTTCAGTTCCCTGTAAAATAAATCATCCCCTGCCACGGCACAGAGTGAGCTATGTGGGCCATGGGATATTAAATCACACGCTGGAGTAGCTCCTTCAATTGCAAGCTCAGAACAAGTTTTGTCACATATAATGTAGTCAATAAGTACTGTTTTTTAAAGAAAAACAGTGATTAATTGGTAACTAATTTTTTTCTAGATTGTTAATATTAGTAGTGCTATATGGTAATTAATCAACATATTAAGTTATTTACTAGTAAATAAATTTATAAAAGGGATACTAAAAAGTGTGGATACGTTTCCTGGGGTTTGTTAGCTAAATCCTTGAGGTGGGAAGCTCACATTCGGTGACAGAGTCTCTCATTTACAGGACAACAATCTAACAGCACTATAGGTATAATCACCTGGGGGCTGGTTTGTATACAGAAAGTTGGAAGTGAATGCCACACATCTGTCTGACTCACGGATTAATTACTGCCTTCTCCAGGGTGGAGCGCAAGTCCAGCACTGCTCTTGTCAGAAAGCAGGGTTTCTTTCATGGCTGACGTTCAGAAAAAACAATGATTGCGGGAGCCCATGAAAGGTGGCATTTTCAATCCGTTTAATTTCACTGCCCTTTCATGGGATGTTACTATAATTGATTATCCCTATGTACCACACAGTTGTTTGTCAATAACACCAAATTGTCTGTCACCAAAATGAGACACTCTATTGAGATGAGTTATAATTAATAAAATTATGAAATAATCAGATGATGAATAGAGAAAATTCCACTCCAAAACATAACATTTATACTACAGACTTCTTTTAGTACAGCACTGCAATAGCTGCGAAGAAGTAATATTGCATTCTGCTATCTTGTTCTGCAGTAGCACTCAGAGCGCTTGCGAGATTTGTGATTTTCCCTAACTGCCTCAAATAACCGAACTCTTCTCGCTGTAAAGAAAACCTGAACTATTGCTGCTGAAAACATCAGTAAGAACTGGGTTGTTCTGGATACATGCTCGAGGCTAGAAGTTTCTGATCTTTTTATATTTCCCTTGCTTTTTTCTAAAGGAGATCTTTTGTGGCTTGGGTAAGCTCATTTTGTTGCCTTGGACATTTATTTGCTATAGCTGACCAACCTCTAAAATTAAGGTCCTATTTTCTTATTACTACTAAAACCACAGGGAGACCCACAGAATACAGGCAAACGTTGGAGGGGTTCTCCTCCAGAAAATGCCTTTCGGTGCTCATATTTACTTCAGATACCATCAGCAACTACTTTTTATAGTTTTATTTATAGAAACTGAGATCTTTAGATCACATTAGCAAACCTGTTTGATTTAACAGAAAGGCATAAATGCTGTATTCACAGTAGCTACAGCTGGTACTGACGGGTTGGGGACAACCAAAACACAGGACCGAGTATGATGGATCCCTATAAAAGCGTGCCTGTTGTTGGTCCACATAGTCATAGCTGTGGCATAAATCCTTTCTTCGACTGTAGATTGTTTTTATTTGTAGCTGGTTTAGCTTCAGGACAGTGATGTCTCTAAATTCAAGGTTAGGTTTTTGTGGCGTGCTCATAACTGGCATCTCTGAACTGCCCTTGAAACCCCATCAGCTTGCCTCTTTCTTTTTAAGCCCTCAATGCATTGCTTTGTGTATGCTGACCTGTAATGAAAGGAAACCATCAATTTAAAATTGTTCTGAACGCAGTTACCTGCGCACATCATCTCTGTGTGTACGTCTTATTAGGGCAATGCAATTAGCAAGGAACAAGGTAAGTCTCAGGTTAAGTGGCAACTGCATAGACTCTAATAACAGCTAGCAGTTAATCTGTATGATACAACCTTCCATTGTAACACAGATGAAGTCTCAGTAAAGACAAGCAACATCATTTACGTTGTCTTTAATGTCAGAAATATTATAAGCAGAAATTTTTCTTCTATGAGCTCTGCAATTAAAGCCTATATGTAAAACAATTATGCAATTAGAATAATGTTATTTTCTGCACATTTACCATGACGTAGATGTATTTCTAGTCCAAAGTATGTAATTAAGTGCCTCATAAGAACAGTTTCTTTTTTCTTACATTTCTGCTTTGTTGTTTTTCCTTCTGTAAAAACTTGCCATTGACACCACACTTTATCACAGTTAATCTCTAGGAAGATACGCCTATGCAGAGGTGAAAGTAAAAATATCTCTTATCTGTGCTGTGAACTAGTTCTGGGACTGAACCACTGAAGTGGTTTTCAGAACTAAAAATAAACTTCTGTTGAGCACAATTCCATACATTTCTGGGATAACTCAAGTGAGCTGTTTCTTGAGAAGTTGGTTTTCTCAAAATAAAACTTATCAATGCCAAACAAGTAAACAGTGAACCCAAAAGATATTTCTGTTGCTGAAAGGTTATAATGATAAAAGAGCTGATGTTTTAAATCACAACAGTCCTTTTAACCTTATATCCTACTTTTTATGGGATTTTTCAAAGAATAGTGTAAAATGACTGCAGTACATAATTGAACAAAACAAAACAAAAATCTTCATATCTTTTGAGAATTTCCTGAAGGAAGGAATTACTATCTCGTCTCATGCAATTCTATCTATTCCTCCAACTTAATTTATTATTAATGGTGCTAAGGGCTTAAGCTCCATAGTGTAATTTCTGCAACAGCACAATTCCTCTTTTACTTATTTGTGTCATAAAATACATTATTTTAACATTTGCTCAAGTGTTTTTGTACGGTTGATATAATTTTTCTATTATTTTTTATTAAAAACATAGCAGTGAACATTTGACTGATCTGTGGTCAACCTCTTACTGTAGCTTAAATTTCACTTTCTTTTCCTTGTGACAGAAGGCCTGTCAAAACTATAAAACTATAAAAATTATCTCAATAAAATCTACTGGAATAACATAGCCATTGTTTAAACTAAATCCATAACACGAACATGTCTCTTTTTAAAAGAAGGGTTGGGTTTTTTTACTTTTTAAAATTCACAAAAAAATAATCCAGCTTCACACACTTTACTTATAAATGAACCTATGACATAATTCTCTGTTACTTGCGGACGCATGAAACCCTATTACATTGCCAGTTTGGTATAAAGTGGTTATGACTGCAACCAGTAGTGTTGGCGTAAGTGGAAACTGATGCCTGTGTATCTTCTGATATTTCTATAAGGTTCAAAAGGGAAACATGCCCCCTACAGAAGAAGAAAAATTGAGGTTGCATTTACTCCCTTGGTGACCACAATGAATTTTGTTCTACTTTACAGTGGAGGGAGCAGAAAAGCAGCCTGTTACCACCATGTATCTCACTACGTTGACAGCTGGCCAAATTGCCTGGGCTCTACCGAACAGCTGAGCCCCAAGGGCCGGAGGTGACACACCGCCCTTTCACCCTCCCTGGCGCCGGCTCCTGACCAGTTTGGTGCCCAGGCCAAAAGCAGGGTTAACACCAGCGATGTCATTGCAGCTTTCCTGCTTGTTCAAAGAGCTCTTGGCCTTGAAGCCTTGTGCAAAGGGTGTGAATGAGGTCACACAGATGTTGTTTCAGACAAGAAGTTAAGTAGGAGAGATTCACTCCTGCACTGTGAAATATTTTCAGAAGCTGTCTTACTTGGATTAAGGAGTTTAGCATAAAAGTTAGGGATTCGTTAGTTTTGCTGTGGTTGAAAGGCTCTCTGCAAAGTTTATTTGAACGCTCTCCTGAATGCTGTGTGAGGTCATAAACCAAATTAGGGTATTGACTAGCAGCGCAATACTGCTGTCAGAACTTCCATTCTCTGTAAGAGTTTGGTGTTCATTAACTAATTTTACCTTGTTGGGATATAAAAAGCAGTCAAGTCTCTGATGTTCTTTGACCTTGTCAAGATATCAGATTTGCATCAGATTTGAATTTGGACATCAGTTGATCTCTCTAGGTTGCTAAGATAGGCGGAGTAGGCATATATTTTATGGGTAGTTTTCATGAATCAAGCATTAAACCGAGAACGGGCCTCCTCCGTCTCAAGAATGATCATTACATGGTCCATTTCCCATGGGCTGGTATTTGTCCAGAATCCTTGTTCAAAGTACTGCCTCAGCACACACTACCATGACAGAAACAAATTCCTACAATATTCATAATGCTAAGTGCAGCCATGAGGAATGTTTGAGCAAGCATATACAAAAGTGTTATTATCAATGGCACATATTATCCTTGTTTTTCAATCTGGCTGTAATTTGTGGACCTGGAGCTGCTCCTCGCTATCATCGCTTGGGATTCTGAAGATGCGAGGTCACCACATGGTGCTGTGACTGCTGAGGGAGAAAACACCTAGATTTTGGGAAACTGCGTCTGTTGTACAGAATAAAGGCCCAAGTCACAAGTGAGTAGAAATCAGAGAATGAGTAACAAAAAAAGTGTACCACAGGTATGTCGATAGAAAGCAGACTGTAACATTCTTTGTCAGGTTGTATTTGCCTTTGAACGATTTAGTGTGTTGTTTATGAACGCAGGGAACTGAGGTGGAGAGGCGATTTGATAAGTACCGTACCTCAGCAGAGTATAGCCCACCAGTATATGAAATCCGATGTCTTCATCATCTCCAAAGGGCTTTTTGTTATGAATAACGAGTAACACATTTCTCACAGGTGACAGAAAAGGTGCCAGGCTAAAGAGGAATTTCAATGATTAAGAACTGACCTGAAAAATGGGTGTAGGGTTCATATTTCGAACATAGATGTCGGCATGGAAAAAGGAATAAGAACATGATGAGAATCAAAACCAACACTGGAGTCAAGGCTGGCATTGCTCGTGGAACAGATGGGAGAGGTGGCAGATGAAAAGAGAGAGGATCAAGGCTGGCTGTTACAGTCTAAAGAAAAAACCAACACATTTGAATTAGCTGGGCTCTGCAGGGGGAACGGGGATGGTAAAATCAAAATAACAGGAGAGAAAAAAAAAAAAAAAAGATTCTAATGGCAATGCTTTGGAAAACCAGATGGAAATCAAGCAAGGAAGGAGACAGCAAGGAAGAAGAGAGGTAGCAGGTAGGCAGGGAAATATCAGGACAGGAATAAGAAATGTATTCCTTGGGGCTGAGACAAAGCAATGGAAGTTGTTCATACTGTTGGAAGAAAAGGGATGATATTGCCCAACAAGAACCATGGATTTAGCATGCATAGTCTAATCTGAAAGTGTTCCGTTTATCTTTTTCTGGAGCCTTAAGAATGCAATTTGCTACAATCTCATCAGAAGAAAAAAGAAGTAATCTATAGCAGATTTTGCACGCATATGGATAGTTCAGCATATACCTAAGTGATTTTATCGGCAAAATGAATATAGCATTTCTTGCAAATAGCAAGAATGCAAGTAGCTCAGATAAATATAGTAAATCCCAATTCACAAGAAATTTCTCACAATGGTTAGCCAAGCTAGTAACAAACTGCGTTGTCACAGCTACTGTACAGCAAAGGGAACTTAAAGTTGTACAATTGTCACTAATTATATTACATTAGTTCTACCAGAGGGTAGTGATGTTGCTTTTTCCACCATCAGAATCACATAATAGAAGCATAAGCTATTCCTCAGTGCGTGTCATCCCCGGGTATATGTACTGTTAATGGGAACAGTATGCGTTTGCTAATCAGGAGAGGAAGCAGAATGAGCATGGGAGATCAGGACGTACTTTTTATTTTTAAAAAGACTCTTGAGAACCAGAACGAACATATGGGACTAAACAATTTAAGAAAGATTTGGAACTTGAAACTTTCATTTATATTCCCTCTTTATTTACATTTAATGGTAGTTGCAAAAGTTCTGCAGATTTCAAAAATCCAAGGACAACAATCTTTTTCTGAAGGGAAGAATTTCTTGACTGCCCATAGAATCAAAGGATTCGTACATTGGTACAGCATTTTTGCATCCTACAAAATCTACATATTTTCAGATTTTTTTCTAATGAAGAAAAATGATGACAATAATTCTGAATATAAAAAACAAATATTGATGGCATGTGAGGCCAGAAGAGACCACTGTAACCATTTAGTCTGAGCTCTTGCCAAGAGCCTTCTCAGAATTTAACTTTTCAACAAGGATTTTTAGAAAAGAATCTGATTTTAGCTGAGCATTTTCCAGGACCGATGAATTCACTACAATGCTCAGCATGTGATCACCATGGTCAATGACACATTACTAAAACAGCAAAACAAAAGATAAACTTTATTTCTATTCTGAATATGATCAATACCTGTGGTTTTTTACTGCATCCGTCTCAAGTGCTTTATATTATCAAAGTTACTTTCCTGAAGCAGGCACTCCATGTCATCAAGTCATTCCTGAACTATCTTTTTGATAAGTATATGGAGCGATCACTAAATGTTTCTGAGTGCAAGGCAAAAATTTCCAGTTCTTTAGTCATTTCCAAGTTTCTTTCCACATCTCCTGTGCACCTGCTGAAACATATGAACATTTGGTTGAACTGCAGCCACTGTCTCAACCGGGACCGTGCCAGGATGAATTGCTGAGGGAAAGTATTCCTGATAAACTCGTATTCATTTTAGCTTCCTCACCAACTTCTACCTCATGTTCCGAATATCATCCATTAGACCCTATGAAATCAAACATAGCTGTGATGGAATCCTGCATTCTTTGCAATAAGTAGCAAATCTCTGCTGGACTTCTATGGGATCAGGATTAAGCACTTAGCCTTTTTAGGGGTTTGACATCTTATTATTTGATATCTGGCCTTCTGTCATCTGTCATTGTTTTCATTATTATTGCGCTGCTATGTTCCTTTCAACAAGTGATTGACGCTTATTATTAACAGTCCCCCTGTGGATGCTTTGTTCAGATTCTCAACTAATGCATTTTTAGATGAGCTTTTATCATGGATTTAGAAGAATGCATATAAGAATATAATCTTCTGTTTTAAGATTACAGTCCTTACTTACCTCTTGCTAGATCCTTTTTCTTTTCTTGTGCAAAAAGTATTGAATGTGATTCCCAGTAATGTAGCCTGATTTTTTATGTGCAGTGTTAATGAGTATGTCTATTCTTAGTACACGGCCATAAATTACTATCACCTATAAATTTCTTTTTTCTCCTTTGCCTGCTTGCATCTTTTTGATTAGCATAGGACTGTTATAAAAAATAGAGAGTTGAAGAAGGCTTTATTTTATTATCAGCATTTGCCCCTGTTATTAAACTCTGATTAAACTGTTTTCTTGCTGATTCATTAGCCCATGCTGTCCTTTTGTACTTACTCATCTCAGTTGAAATATTTTATTTTTCTCTGACGCACCAACAGTAGAATATGGCCACATAATTTGACATTTTTTCTGCATGTTCTGACATGACGATACGAATCTGGAATAGTACATACACACACACACACACACACACACTGCAAATTATGTTTATATATATACACACTCAAAATTCTGTAATGGAAAGTATGCAGTAGAAAATCAACAGTCAGGGTGGTATCAGTTGTGATTGCCGTGGCAGTTGTTACTAATTCACCACAAACGGTCTGTACAAAACTCCCAGTTGTAATTGGTAATTAACATCTTACTCAGGTCACTTTTATTTTGCCTACCTGCCCTGCTGTGTTCTGTAGGTCTTTAACGTGGTGTAGCAAGGACGCTGTCATAGAATCACAGAATCATTAAGGTTGGAAAGGACCTCTAGGATCATCAAGTCCAACCATCAGTTCCACACCCCCAGGCCTCCTAAACCTTGCCCTGAAGTGCCGCATCTACACATCTTTAGAATACCTCCAAGGATGGCGACATGACAGAAAGTGGGTCCAGGACCTTAATCTATAAACTGTTTGACTTAGGTAAGGTTGCTTGTCATGTAGTGCCCACTACAGCGGGATCCAAACATAGTTTAGCATTTATCCATGGTTTAGTATAAACAATGAAATAGTATTTTACTATCTAACCAGATAAAACATGCGTCACCATGAATTATTCTTACTGTATCTGACAAAGGCCTTTTAGTTCGTTATACAGCTGAAATGTATATTGGCAGAGAAGATTTTTTTGTTTTAATTGTAAAATACTAAAACACAATCTTCAAACTGAGATCTTTGCTGCATTTTAACCTTATTTTATATACATAAGGGGATTCTTCAGACCTAGGTGAAAAAAGTATACATTTACGATTTTTCTGTACTCCTTTTAAAGATTGGCAATATTACACTAAAGTATTTACTAAAAGTCAATGCCTGAATGTCTCACTATCCAGGGCGCAGCGAGGGCTACCTGAATGCAAGCTTTCTTCTGATACCTTAATCTATCAATGGCCTCAGTGACACCGTTTGCTCTTTTCACAGAATTCAGTGGTGGGTTTTACTGTGGAGCACAAAACCTGACTACTGGGAGGGACCAGGCTGGGGGAGAGAGCAAGGACGGGCGGTAGTCACTCTGCCATTCCACCCAAACAACGTGATAGGGCCTATAAGCTCACAGTGTTAAAGCTCGCTCTCTTTTCCTTTTTCAGGCTCAACTCATTTTGTGGTGAGAGAGAGATGATGACACAAGTACAGACAGAAGCTAGTACAGAAATTCCTGGTGAGATGACTCAAATGAAACTAAACTCATCATGAATTAGTGATGGATAAAGGGCGTCAAACTGCCTGCTTCTTATGTGTTCAGCATATGTACTTATATCGACCTCTGAGTACCTGAAGCTTTGAGACCTTTCTTTGTCTCTGGAAAGGAGAATTAAGACAATTTAATAATGAAAAGAAAAGGAATTGCAATGCAAGATCAGTATCTTTTCCTACATAGATATTCCTCATCTTTTTTAACAACAACAACAAGAAAAAACATATACCAGCAAAAGACCATTTAATAGCAAATTCATTGTCACAGTCACAGTAGTGCTACACTGCTTCTTCTTCTGTAGGATACGTGTGTGTGTCCGTGTGTGTGTGTGGTGCATAGCAACAGACTTTGTGCCAAACTGGAAAACGTTAAATTTAGCTTGCAGTAAATAATATAGCTGGAACCCATCTTGAAAAAATAATGCCCTTTATATTTGAAAATGAATTGTCTGGATAGGTTTAAGCCTTCCTGCGTATAAACTCTTCTGGTTTGGTTACGGCAGTTAAAAATATGCTTTTCTGGTATACCTGGCAGGCGGCTACATCCAAATGTCATCCTAATGAAGACTAGGGAAAATTTTAAAAAAAAATTTTAAAACTCTATTTTTTTTTTCCTGCATTCCTGCTTGCCATCCCAGCGCGCTCCCTCCGAGGGAGGCGTTTGGGCCGAGGCACCGGGCGCCGGGTACGGGGGGATACAACCCGTCCCCCGGCGGCGGCGGGGTCGGGACGGGACACGGGGCCCGGTCCTGGGGGGGCCTCCGCGGCCCCCGGCCGGGCTCCCCGCCGCTCCCCGGGGCGGGGCCGCGCCGCCGCTCCCCGGGGCCCCGCCGCAGCGCCCCTGTCCGCGGTGCTGAAGGGCTGGCGGCGGCGGCCGCGCGCGAAGGGGCGGGGCGCGGCGGCGGCGAAAGGGGCGGGAAGGAGGGGCGCGCTCCCGCCGGCCTGGCCACTCGCGCAGGCGCGCCGCCGCCGCCCCGCCGGCTGCGCCGCCCGCTCGTTGAGTGCGAAGGAGCGCGGGCGAGCGCCTGTGAGGGCAGGGCCGGGCGGCGGGCGCGCTCCGGCAGCGGGAGCACAGCGGCGCCGCCGCCAACGGCACGCCGCCACCACCCCCCACCTCCGCCCCCCCCCCCCCCCCCCTTATTTCCGGAGCCGGGACGAGGACCGGAGCGGCGGCAGCAGCTCTCGGCGTGGGCAACGGCTTCTCTGGCTCCTGCCGCCCGCCGAGGGCTTATTCCCGTTTCCTTCCCCCCGTGGTTGGCTTGCTCCCGCCGGCTGCTCGCCCGGCGCGCAGGGGATCTAATTTACTGAGGAGCGGGCTCCGCGGAGGAGGAGGAGGAGGAGGAGGACAAGGAAGAAGAAAGGGCTGTTTCCGTGGCTTTGTGGATGCTCTACTTTTCCTGGAAATGCAAAAGATTATGCATATTTCTGTCTTCCTGGCTCCTGTGTTGTGGGGACTGATCTGGGGGGTCACTTCTAACAGCATACAGATCGGTAGGTGCCCGGGCGCCGCCGGGGGACCTCGCTCCCCTCCCGGCCGCTCTCCCGCTCCCTCAGCCCCGCCGGTGCCGCTCGGGCATTCCTGTCATGTAGCCGCGAGCACAGCCCCGCCGCGGTAACCGGCAGGTCCCCCCGGCAGCCGTGCCCGGCGCCTTCCCCCGAGCCGCACCTCCCCTCCCGCCGCGTCCCCGGGCTCCGCCGCGGCGGCCGGGACCGGCACGGCGGGGACCTGCCGCCGGCATCGCGCCGGCAGCGCTGTCCGAGCAGCGGAGCCCGCCGGCACCCCCGCCCTGCCCAGCCCGGCCCCGGCGGCGGGCGGGGACGGGGCCCCGGCGCTGCTCTGCCCGTTCCCCCGCCCGCCTGATATGCCTCTGTGTGTGTTTCCCCGCAGGGGGGCTGTTCCCGAGGGGCGCCGATCAGGAGTACAGCGCGTTTCGGGTAGGGATGGTTCAGTTTTCCACCTCGGAGTTCAGGCTGACTCCCCACATCGACAACCTGGAGGTGGCCAACAGCTTCGCCGTCACCAACGCCTGTGAGTAACGCAACGCCGCCAGCCCGCTGCCGGCGGCGGGGCGCCGGTGTGTGTCGGTGCGGCGTGGGGGGTCTGTGGCGTGGTGTGGTGTGGCGGGACACGGCGCTGCGCCGCCGCCGAGCAGGTGCGGGAGCGCCCGGACTCGGTCTCGGCCTCGGCCCCGGGGAAACGGGGCGCGGGGTCTCCGTGCGCCTCCCCAGCCTTCACGGAGCTTTAAAATGGTTCCTGCCGCCCTCGCCCGCCCGCCGGCTCTCCCCGCGCCTTACATCGGGCTGCGCGGCCGCCGGGGCGCCTCCCCCCGCCGCCGGGGCTGCCCGCGGGCTCTGCCGCGGCTGCGGAGCCGGCCCGTCACCCGGCGGTGGCAGCGCTGGGGACCCCTCCCGGCAGCGGGCGAGCGGGGGCGATCAGCCATTTTACGCCGCGCCGCGCTCCATCTCGCCGCCCCGGGGCCTCCCCCTCGCCGCCCCCGAGGCCTCGCCGGGAGCCCGCCGCCCCCGAGGCTTCTGCGGCTGCCGTCGACGGGGGAGCGGGCGGGCAGGTGGACGGCGGGGCTGTGCCCTGGCTCCGCCTCCGGCGAGGCAGGGCCCGGCCGCGGGCGTGCGGCGGGGAGCGGAGCACATGCGGTGCTCGGGGAGGCGACGGGGAGGGTGCTGCGCGGTCGCCCCGGGGCGGAGGGGCTATGTCCCGCAGTGGGGTCTGCTGCTGCCCGCCGCTTGGTGGCTGCCCCCGACAAGGCGTGCGATGAGGGGGCAGCGGGCTCTGCCCGTGTCGGTGCCGAGGGCTGGGAGCCTGAGGCAGTCGTTCCCGGAGCGAGGGGAGGGTGGCCGCCTTGCCCCGCTGCCCTGCCTGAGGTGCCCGGTGCAAGCGAAAGCGGGGGCCCCGCGGCGGCGCGGCCGGCGAGGAGGAGCGAGCCCGCCCTTGTGCCGTGCTGGCCGCTCCCGCCGAGCTACGGCGCATCGGCCGCCCGGTGCTGCGCTCCTCCGGCGTTGCCTCGTCCCTCCTAGGGACGAGCCGCGGGGGATGCTACTTCTGGAGGTTAGCTGTCAGCGAGAGCAGTTTGCCTCCATTGGCCACCTTTTTTTTTATTTTCTTCCCTAATTTAGCAACGTTACGGTAGGTGTGGTGGTGCTGAACAGGGGCCTCTCGGCACAGACTCTGGGATAGGTGATGCAAGAGTTCAGCCCAAGGAGCTTTACTGAAAGCATGTATGAGGCATGGCAGGCATGAGGCATATATGAGGATGGGAGGGTATAGCACACGCAGCTGAAGTCAAAAAAGGTCAGAGCGCATAACCAGCCACAGTCAGGCTACTTTCCTAATCTTTGCAAACTGTCTGGGGAGCTCGTGCTTTCTTAGGTAATGAGGGCTTCCAGCAACCTGAACTGCATGTGCCTAGTGTTTGCAGTATGTGTTACTGGGACTGTTGGTGAAGTAAGGGGTTGTGTGGCGATCTAGATGGCATTCTGCAAAAAGGAGACAGGTCTTTCAGTGTTTCTCAATTCTCTGAAGTAAAGGAAATCCTGAAAATAATTTGTGTAAAATGCCTGATTTTTTTTTTTCTACTAGTAGTAGAGACAGACAGGTATAGCCAGGTGGTCTTTGCAAAAGTAAAGCGTTCATACTTTTCTCAAATCTCATCCAGATTTTTATCAGTGTTTGTGAGCGTGCATCAGCCTTGTTCTCGAGCTTAGCGGCCCTCTGTGGAGAGCTCTCATAATAATCAGATGACATGTGTAGACTGCAGGGATGGACTTGGAGACTTTGGGCAGAAGGGAGATGCTATCCACGTCTCGGGTTTCCCTTTCTCTGAACCTTGTCCAAGGCTTCCATTTTCAAGCAGTTTGAAGAGCACCACAGTAAGACATGTATTCACTTTTTCATCACCTCAGTCACTATTGACAGTTTAGTAAAGTTATCTTGTCAATTGGATTTAAGTGACTAGTGAATGTATAGTGTAGTACTTTCTTGATTACCTTCCAAGAAACGTTTGACTGGAGAGCAAGGAATTCTGAAGGCAAATAACTGCCATATAAGAAGCAGAATTAAGCAGCTGATTGCAGAGCGCTGCATACGCAAATGGTTAAGGAGGATCCATCTTTTTTCTGTTCCCTTTATGCTTGTTCTCATTTGAAATACTGAAAAATCTGCAGGTTGGTGGTTTTTTTTTTCCAAATAGTCTACAAAGCACCCATGTCAAAACCCAGCACTATCAACAGTGAAACAATGCAGGTGTAAAAGAAGGTCACGAAAATGTAGGGTATGATGATGCTGAAGATGCTTCAGTAATTAGCCAAGTGTTTCACTCCAGCATGGTGATTTTCCTTCACAGAAAGGTGGTGGCTGGCTTATACCGTAATAGAGGTAATGACCTTTTTCTGCCCTAAGAATAACAAATAACGGCAATTGGAATATTTCATCTTCTGATCTAAAAACACAGAGTCAGCCCAGCCTCAGGCCGCAGAAGCTCTGGATGATGCTGTGGGAGGCACGGCATGCAGCCCTCTGCCCGTGGCAGGGTGGCAGCTGGCCTGGGGGCCCGCCACTGCCGCCCTGCTGGGGGTGTCCCTGCCTCCCTCCTGCCACTTGGTAACCACAGGGAAACTGGGGCGTACAGTGCCATCTGCTTTAAAACCAAACAAAAAACCCACTGTAAAACTAGTTAAAGGGATCTTCAAACTTCATCAGCACTTGCTCAGAGTTCATTCAAGGAGCAAACGGTTTTCCGGTGAATGAGTTTTACTGCTGGAGCTACTTTTAAATTAGGTTCCTAAACTTGCAGAAAAGAGGAGGCGGAGGTCATGTACCACAGAGGGATGTCTGAAACAGTGTAAGACTACTGAGTCATTTAAAGGGAACCAGAAGGTGTGTGTAGCAGAGGAGCAGTGGAGGCTCTGTGAGTGGGTAGCCTTAATGCACGAATGCATCTGTAAGAAATAGTTACTTTAGGTTGCTAGACTGTTGCAAGCCTTGTGCAAAGCTGTGTTGACAGGTCATCAGAGTAGCTGTTGGAATCTAATTGCAGTTTGACACCTTGCAAGTGGGTGTCACTAGGAGGCTTAATGGTTTTGATGGACACATGGTGCAGTCTTTCTTCAGACTGATGGCACAATTAAGAAAAACATTCACTGCCGTGACGTGACTACTGTTATATCCTTCAAGAAATAGGCTAGACTTAGTCCTCTTTGAGAATTCTTGGTGATTCAGAGGGTTACAGGCCAGGTTGTAAAGGCAAATGTTAACAAAGTGGTTCACTCTAACAGAACCTCTTTGGCTGTTAACAGCTGGGGCAGAGGTGCAGCGCTGCAAGTGATTCATAGGACGGAATTGGAAGGGGTCCAAGCCACTGGACTTTGTTGTCCTTCAGCACAGTGTAACTGAGTCTAGTCTAACTGGAGAAGTGCTGACCATCAACGACATCAGATTTTTTTCTTCAAAAGAAGAAAAGAGGAAACCGGTGAAGATGAAATCCTTTCCTCTTAAATCACCAACCCAAACAAGGGATAGCTGTATTATGTACTCACATATTTTTTCACTGAAAGGATATTTGAATCACCTAAAGAGAGGTTTCCTATGGAGTACTATAAAACCTCTATAACTGTAAGAAGTTTTTGTATAGTAGTTTCAGCACAGAGGTAATGTATGCATGATCTTGGATGTTTAATCCTGCTGGCTCAAGAGCCAGTGTTGAGCTTTTCTGTTTTAAATCAAGACTTACAGCTCTGCAGGGATCACTGCACCATGACATTATGACAAGGGGATGCTGATTCATGCGTAAACCTTACATCCTTTCATTACATCTTTAAGCAGGAGCTTTGAAAACCTATGAATATCTAGGATGTTGCAACTTGGTAGTCATGGCAAAGGTTTTCCCGGACATTTTGGAATATAATGCTATAGACTGCATTCTTAAAGAAATAGAATTCAGCATACTGATGGCAAAATGATTAAAGAATAAGAAGAAAACCCATATATCCTGTAGTGGTAAAGATGGGAGAAATTTAGGCATGTTTGTTTAAATTAAAATTATTGTGGACCAAGCCCAAATATATTTCACAATAAATTATTAGAATTGATTTTGAAGGAAAGGAGGAATTCAATAAATGCTTATATTTCAGTTCATTCGTATTCCTACTCCTTCTCATTTCCTTTTCACTATAAAACATTTCTCAGGCTCAGTGAGCAGATGTGAAGTAGATTCTGTACCCCCTTGTAATTAAAATGGACAAGATCAGATGGTTTCTGTAGTAAAATGATACAATAAAACCAGGATGTAGCCTCAAATAGGAGCTCTTGTGCTTTTGCTGATCTCAAAACGTTTCTCCCCTCAAAATCAAGCTCTGTAGCAAACTTTAAACATTCCTCTACTCCTGAGAGTTATCTGTAAGGAAACCTGAGATATTTATTGTGTGACAGTGCTGTCTTTGCTGTGCATCTCTGCTTCTGCCTCACAGAGCATTTCCACACAGCCGTGATCCAGAATATGGGCAGATACAGATACGACAGTTTTGGCTTTGCTACTTGGCTTTTCAGACTTTTCTTATGCAATTATTGCATTGATTTTTGTCCATATATCTGAAATAAAAATTTACCATGCAGTTTTGAATATAGTATGAATATGTATTTTACTCTTACAAAGCTTAAAGTGAGTTATACTTAATAACAGTTTGTGAGCAGCATATCAATCAAGCCTCAAATATACCAATCAAGCTCTTAAATCAACCAGTATTATCAATCTCTTCAATATATTCATATGTTTATATATGCTTTTATTTATATTTAAGATATGAAAGTGTAGTGACTTTTTTCTCTTTATGCCAATGAAAGCTTTAATTTACACCGACTTTGATAGGACTATTGACTGCACATAGCTGGGCATGTACTTAACTCCTGTACATAAGACTTACTGTACTATCCAGCGTGTGTTACACACCCTAAACCAAAGGCCACTGCATCAGGTGATACTGTTACTGCCGATTTCTTTAGTTCTTTTATCAAGCTTCTCATGATCAAAATATTTTTGAGAATTAAGGCATGTTTAATATATAAATAATTGGTTTTGAACAGTTGATAATTACTTGGGAAGTATATAATAACTGGGAACATATTATTAGTTTGAAAATGCATTAAACAGGTAAAGACTATTCTATTACTGTTATGCAGAAAGTGAGGATAATCAGCACAATTAATTTATCAGGCATCTTCTGTGAGAGCATGATTAAATTTTTTTAAAAAAATTGTATCCAGGAAAATATGATTTTGTATTAATAATTCTGTATTATGTGCTGGTAGGACTAATTTTTTAGGAAACTAAAAGGAGGAAATGACCCACAGTAAACATAAATGTGTGTATATATGTGTCTGTGTATACACATACATATGTATATATAAATGTACATACATATGTACTTCTGTAGTGAAGAATAGTTTATTTTGAATGTCACATAAATAAAAAGCAGGCCATTAGTTAAACCCTGCAATCCATTTTCTGGGAGGATTATCTCAGAGCTCTTCCTAGTAAGATAATTTATCACTTTAAGACAGTGTTATCACCCCTGTGAATTGAGTGCATGAATTACTGATATTTTTTTTTATACTGAAGGTTCATGCCTATATTCTGGAACCCATGTCACTGCGACTGAAGCCAAGGAATGTCAGGTCAGGCCAAATATAACTCTGAAAAGATACCTGAATAAGTGAAAAATTTAGTTGTATATATCAAACTCTCTATATATGTGTATGTGAATGGGCTTCTCATATCCCAATTAAATGGAAGTTTCATTTCTGAAATGAACAGGATTTTTCCGTTATTTTGTAATCGATAGTTGCATCTGTCAGAACATGAATACAGCAGCATCTGCTTTCAGAAGATTCATTCCTTTTGCCATACAGATTTCTGAAAAGGTATAG
This sequence comes from Phalacrocorax carbo, assembly GCF_963921805.1. Lineage (NCBI taxonomy): Eukaryota > Metazoa > Chordata > Aves > Suliformes > Phalacrocoracidae > Phalacrocorax > Phalacrocorax carbo. The sequence continues at coordinate 47,194,672 of NC_087516.1, read as the reverse complement.
GGCAAAAGCCTGAATGTTCTTGTAGAAATATGTAGGTTTGTGGAGCATTATTAGTGTTTTGTCCTGAAACCTTCATGTTTTCCTTCAACAAGTTAATAAAAAAGTCTGCCTTGACAAGTACATATTAGATGTAAATTTGTTAAAACTGAAAAAGGGCTTTGATTTAAATGAATAAGTCCTTCCAATAATGAATTATTTATGGATAAACAATAAGGAGCATATTGTAAAACAGATCAACATCAAGGAGTAAAAGCAGGTTTTAGATAGCCACATGTTGAACAAATTTATATTGCACTTTCTAAAATCAATAACTGCTTAAAGTACTGCTATTGTATTTATTTGTGTGCAGTCAAAGTGTTATAGATGTCTTTTGAAATACTGTTTACTTTTCCTTATCTGTATCTAGGCCCACCATAGAACAGTTCTGATTTTCTAATGCAACACTGCTGTGCCCCCTTGTTTAACAATTATTCCTTAATGGATCTTTGATTCTTTTTTTCTTCTTTTCTTTTTCATGGTTTTAAGAAAGGTTCTGAAATCAGGCAGTTTATGGGGAGATTACCTTTTTCCACCTAAAGTTCCCATTTGGGAAATTAATATAGAGTTAACATTTCTGTCCTGAATCTGATTTAATGTACAGATACTTAATGCATTTTCCTGTGGCTGGTCGCTTTATAAGAGTGTAAAAGAATTTTACAAGAAAAAGATACTACTTATGATTCTGCAATGGGGTGTGGTTCAGCTCCAGCTACTACTATCTCCCACCACTTACTCCCAAACCTATCTCAGAGGAATTAATAGGATTTTTTTGAGGATTGAAATGTTACATGCAGTTCAACTACAGGTGATGGAATCAAGCACAAGATATTTCTTAGTTCAACCCTAATCTACTATTTTATTTGATATCAGAGGAAGGATATTCAGGTCTGTATTCATTAACTGAAATCAGGGTGTGATAACTTTGTATGTTTGGGGTGCTGGGTCTGTAACTGAATTGCCAGTCCCTTCAGCTAGTCCATGAATGACTTGCTGGGCTTTACTGTACATGGAAATAGTATCTTCATTACTTAACTACAGAAAGTAAACATGCTTACATTTCACTGTTGAAAAGAAAGAGTACTTCGCCATTTGTGTTTTAAAGTGGACATATTTTCTCCAAATGATTCTTCAATGAACAAGAGTAGACAGATTTTTGTAAAATGTTCATGTTGGCCCTGACTCATAAATGCATACTCACACAACTGGTAGAAGAGTTTCAAAGCTCAATAATGGACAGTGTCTAATTATATGGAACGTTCAAAATAGATATATGAACATGTGCTTGCTATGCTATCCCACCTATTCAGTTTAATCTCAGTTTCAGGTAGTTAATATTGCATTGATTCGATGCTGCAATTTTTCAGGGTGCTGTGGTTAAGACTGTCATAACACTGTAATTTATTCTCAGTATAAATGTGTTTAAAAGTTTAAAAATGACTTGGGGTGGAAAAGATGCCTCTGTTTATTGCAAATGTAGCGAACTGGTTTTCTTTCACACACTTTGAAAATTACAAATAACATATTCTGTCTAAACGCTCAGTATGGTAGATAATTTAAACAACAATCTGTTTGGTAATGTGGAGATTTTCTTATCTCATATATAGAGAAAACTGCTTTCAGAGGTCACGTCAGCAACAGGGCTGGAGAGCTCAGCAGAACAGTTTTGCAACTGCTTTGCAGCCTAGAGAAGGGATTTGTTTTATTTTCTTTGCATTTCTGCCTTTTCTGAATGTATTTGGTAGTTGTAGGACCCTGGTCTATATCCATAAAATAAAAAGACTAATGTTGTTTGCCATCCCATGTAATGGGGATTGAAAATATTTTAATGTGTTGTATTCCCTTGTATGTGTGTGAACTGTCTCAGAACGTCTGCTAATGAAAGAGACCACACAGCTCTGAGCAAGTCAGAGTAATTTGTTCAATAATCTCATAAATCTTTGAAATTGAGAATGTTGAGGGTTAGCTTGCTCAAGATGTACCTCCCTGATGCCAGTTATGAGTTGTTTTTGACAAAATGTCTTCCAAGCCAAAATGCTGGGGTTTTTTTTGTTTGTTTTTCCCTTGTATGTGTGTAGCAAATCCCATAATGCCTTAATAGCACAGTCTCAGAGGGCGTGTTTGGTACGAATGTGGGATCTTGCAAGCAGCAAAACTTTCCTGTGTGATTGTGCCTTGTGCAGATGTGCTGGTATCAGGGAGTTTATTCCAGGTGTGATACTTGAAAAACAGGGTAAATAATCTGCATGGCTAATGCATACCAAGCTGATACTTATATAAGCTACAGCCATGTTACTTATAGCAGAAGTAGGATTGATCCACACCAGAATGACAGTGAATGGTTAGGAGAATCATCCAGGGTTTAACCTGGTTATTTCCTATTCTGTCCATGTCAGGCAGAGGATCTGAATTTAACCCTTTGTCCTTCACAGTTGAATGCCCTTAGTGCTGGGCCATTTTGGTTTTGACATTAGTCTCCCTCTCTGTCTGTCCCTCGTCACATTTTTCCTGCCTCAATTCATTTTTGGTGAAACAAATCTCAGTAATCTTAATTCTGTCCGGATGCAGGAAAGGGGAAAAGTAACTTCTAGGTTTTCGGAGCAGGAAGACAATTTCTTGCCCTTTGTTTTTGTTACGATAAAGCATAAAGGCAAAAAAAAATTTACAATGTTAGGAAAATTCAGTTATATTAAAGAGTTGCTCCATTAACAAATATTAACTGGCCAGATTTATACATAGCTTTACACTTCTGAAGCCATTTTGAATGAACACCTGGAAACATAATCATGTAATTTTATTATATTTAAAGACCAGATGGATTTGAGGGATCAGGAAATAGATGAGAATATGAGTCACTATATATTATAAATTGCAGTATAAATGTGGTTTTAATTTCACTCACAGCCTTACATCTGCCCCATTTTAAGGTGCTTTCATTTGGTGAGAGTGGATCATGCTGAAATTCTGAAAAGTCATGACTGAAAAGTCATTCAGTCCTTTTACTGACTAATCGGATTAGTTCATGTATTCAGCCACCTGATCCCATAGTCTGGGACTCCAGAGTAGTAAGGCCAGGCTATTTTTGCTCAGTCAAATAAATGGTCAAGCTTCCACTGATGGTAGTAGGAACAAAACCACATCCAAAATTCATATTATTTCTTTTTCTGTGTGAGCGTGGAGGACTGATTTAATTTTTTGTATATGGAAGGAGGCAGGGATTAAACAATTCCTAAAAAGTGCTGAAATGTTTGAGCATCTACTGGACCTACAGAATATACTTTCCACACTTTACAGTACATGCTTATATATGACCCTGTTTGCTGTGTTTTTTTGTTTTTGTTTTTTTTTAAGTATCACACATTTCTTAAGTGCTTTGTCAGGATTCAGTATGGAAACCATAGAAAAATTATTAGACCATTTCAATTCAGTATAAATATGTAACTAGAACTGCTAGCTTAGCTAAAAAAGGAAAGGTTCGGTCTGCATTTGTGTGGGTGAAGAGGAAAAACAAAATGCTTGCTCCCTTCCTTTGTTTGCATTTGATCACGGATTTTATTGTTTGGTAAAATCTTTGCATAAATTTGAAATTTTCATTTTTTTTCTTAACTCCTTTTTCATTTGTAGGAAAATGTGGTTTGGCTTGACTTTGTAGAACTCAGTGTACTTTTGCTATAGAAGTAAGCAAGATGTGAGCTGCAAATACTGACTTTTTAGCAAGTGGAGCACTTGATGTTTCTTTGAGCTTATCTCTTTACTTCTATTTCGATATGATAGAAAGAAATGTCTCCATTTGTGGAGGCACTTTAAATTCACTTGCAATTAATACACATGAAGACCTAGTTTGTGATACTTATACTGTGTGACCTCAAGGTGCCACTTCAGGAAATGTGAATGTCCTGTGAGTACTGTTGTAGCACATCTGGCAGCCTATGGGGATGCCTCAGATACCCCAGTGTCTAAAATAAGGCTTGGTACATGTACTTAGTAACCTGAATAATTTCCTGAGTTTCATGAGAAAAGACCCAAACAACTTTTAGGAACTCTGATATTTTTGTAGGCTGTTACATACTGTTGCAATTAGTTGGTGTTTGTAGTGGAAGTCATGACTTCGTTGTTCCAAATAAATATATACTTTCAAGCATACTATATGCCTATTCCAACATCTTGCTAAGAGCCTCCAGTACATTTTGCTTTGTCCTTCTGGAAGCACAAAAAATGGTTCACATCACTTCAGGAGTTTTGTTTTCCTTTCTGCATGGAACTGTTTCTGGCTTCCTTTCGGACCCATCAACAGAGTGTTGCGACTCCTAGCGTTACTTCCCAGTTTCTGGTACGCAGAATCATGGTTTCCTGTGCCTGTGTTTCTGGCGTTATCTTGCACTCCAGGAACTTGCAGTGTTCAATTTTTTTTGCAGTATTTCATTATTACATGACGTCTTGAGATGTATATTTTACAACATGGAGAAGCCATTTTCCAAACTAAGTATCAACTGCCTTAAAACCTAGATGTTTTAGGAAAAAAGTTCACTTCCTGTGTTTCCTTTCTTCATATAGGCAATTTGTTTCAACAACGTAGGTTTAATTCTGAAGTTTTTTTTTTTCTTGTACTTTTCTCAGTTCTTAAACCAGTTCTCCAAAACAAGCGTTGCTACTACAGAATTATTAGAAAGACCATGAAAGTAATTGTGCTAATTATTTCATTTTGACACATTGGTAGTTCTGTAGCAAGAAACTTGTACTGTTGAAATTAAGTGTCTGATTTAGTAAATGTCTTTTGAAACTTCCTGAGGAAGCCTGCAAAGTTTGCAGGAATGTGGTTAACCTAGTCATATCACTGTGTATTGCTTCCCAACTGCGAGCTTAGTTTTGTGCACTGCAATTTAACTATCTTTGCTTTTGGTCTGATTTTTTCTCCTTCTCTTAAAAAAAATCCCAACAAACAACCAAAAAAACCCCACAAACAAACAACTGAATTTTTCTTATTTTTCTGTAGGATTCCTTTTCCTCCTTTCACTTCTGCTGACCAGCTAAGCGTCCCAAAAGTATCTCTTTCAGGAATCCTAAATCCATCTTGTCAGAATTGTCTTCTGCTTTCCAGGTTCAAGTTTGTTAAGAACTCCTTGCTCAGTGGCTGATTTTGTTTAGGATACAGATCTGTTGGGTGATAGTGACATTAGTGATGGATGTAAAGTAGGGTTTTTTCCTTGCTTGCATGTTTGTTTTTCTGAATGCTTTCTGTATTAGAACTCAAGAGATCTCATCTCCCCAAAGCAGCTTCCTAAATATGTATGACAGACCAAAGGAGAGACTGTATAACTTGATAAGCCAGGAAGAGGTATAGCTCACTGTTGATATGCTGTAGGACAGTTTTGAGGAAAAAAGATCTCATGCAGTTCAGATCTGTCCTATCCATTCTTCCAGACTTTTAAGCCGGGGGCAGATATGCACATTGCAGTTTAGGTTCCTTCTGGTATTTCTGGGAATTGCTTGTTCTATAACCCTTGGTAGCTTTGCTGTGAGTCCTTCCTTGCTGTGGTGACATCTCCAGTGCTCTTCCATAAAGTAGGCCAATACAGGGCAGTCCCCAAAGTGGTTTGGAAACTATAGTGCATAACACTGTCATGTGTACAAACTGGGAACTTACAAGAGTCCGGGAATGGCATGAGGCTGGAGGCATCAGTGTTACCCAGACTGAGTGGTGAGAATTAGATGCCTAACAATGAAATTAACAACAGTTAGCACCCAATGGAAAAGAAGTTAAGTCAGCCTAAATGACAGAAAGCTGCTGTTCAGAAGCTTCTAACTGAAACTGTCAAACTAAACCTGTTCCTCTCCCTTCTTGGGTGGCTGACTGCAGCTCTGAGGTAAAGGCAGTGGGATTAATGGCAAGAAGCTACTCTCTCTGCTGTAATGGGTTTAAGTGCTTTGTTTGTACCATGCTCTGGATGCTGTGCAGATCTTCCACTTTTTTGGCTGGAATAGCCCGATAGTGTAGAAAGAAGTGAGAGAGTCTGGTAGCTCAGAGGATAGTGGATAAGAGGAGCTCACTTTTTGCCTTATCTTTGCGGAACACAGTTGGGGCCAGGGCAAGAACGATTTTTTTTTTTTTTAAATCATGTGAAAAGCGCAGCAGTTATATGATCAGGTCTCCTTTACTCTGGGATGTACTAACCTCAAGGTTTCTCATTAGACTCATTTTCTCATTAGACTGAAGTTCTTAATCTTAATTTGTACTAGTAGACCTGTATTTTTGAACCTGATATTGTAGCAGAAAGTATGTATTTTGGCTTCCCTTAAGGACAGATTGCAGTGTGTTTTTTAAATGAGTTTGTTATTACCCTGGAGTTACAGTTTGTGTTCTATATTTTACGTGGTAAAAGTTAACACTGTAAGTTAAGCTGTGCTGGTCATGAGCAACATGGTAGTTGCTCTTCCCATGGGTATAGTTGCTTCATTGTTTCTAGATTAAATTCAGGGTAGGGATTTTAATCTGTAGAGTTCTGTGTATGCTTAGTTCTGGCTGTGTGGATAGAGATTTCTTCTTGTTTAGTTGTTATGGCAGTTGCATTCATGGACACTTAAGCTAACAGGCACTGCATTTAAGGATCAGGATGCTGTTGACAGGTTGTTTTCTATGAAGAATTCTCAACTTTCTATGTGCTTTTCATTGTCTATCAGACAATCTGTTTCATCCAAAGTATTTGCTGAAAGAGCTGGTTGGAAAATGAGAAGAGGAATTATTTTTAGGAATGATATTTTCCTTTGGTCATCAGATAAAATAAGATCAGCTTCATTATTTCTGTATAATCTTCATGCATGGAATGATTAATTCATACCACGCTCCATTTCTATGAAGCGGAAAGTAGGAGATAGCAATAAAGCACTCAGTTTTGTTTTGGGTTTTTTCCCCCCTCTCCCTTTTTCTGGATTACTGAGTACAGAGAATAGAAGTTCCATTTACAGTAAAGTGCATAAGGAAAATATGTTCCTAACACCCTTTAGAGGCACATAATATATACTATGCTAATTTTTCATTTCCTGTGTAGAAACAGGAAGCAAAATTTCAAGAAAAAACAAGCTTACAAATAAAACAGTCTTGTCAAGATCTGGATTATTCATACATAGCATGAAAAGTGAACAATTTAAACCTGGAAGTCAGAATAATAGCATGAATATCTGTAGTGGTATGCTGTTGAATAGCAAGTGAGTGCATCAAGAGAAAAATGAACAGAACAGCCTTGTTCTGGTGTCTGTACCTTTTTACAGGCAATGAAATAGCAGTGATCACAAAATCTTATGCAGCCCTCAGGAATAAGTTTACTAGATTTTCCTTCAAAATCTCTATTCAGTTGATGTAACTCATTCTGACAGCTACTACAGGGCTGAATCCTGAAAGGTTCAGGGTACTGAGCATTCCAGTAACGGCTATCTGTAATTGCAAAAGCTCAGCAGGGCTGTGATTCACAGGATTCATGCGAGTCTTCCCTATGCATTTGACTACAGTTCATCCCATTTTAGTTCACCCATGTAATAATGAAAAACAAAATATACATTAAACGTTTTGAGTTTTAAATTAAGAATAAACATTACAGAGCGTTCACAGATGGCTGAATTAAATGGTGTGTTTTCTATTATAAAGTACTACAGCTGATGACAGGTTGAGGCTGTAGTTCTAATTCCATTATGATATTGACTGGCTACCAGTGCACACTACCATTCTTTCTTTTTTGTGTGCCTGGATTTCCTTCCCATGCAGAAGGGTGTTTCTGAAGGGACAGTCAGTGTTCTGTCACCCCCCACAGATGTCAGCAAGAACTCTTCCCCAGACTGGAGGTGCTCCATAGGGTCTACTGTCCACAGGTTGTCACAGCTGAGCAGAACACACAGTCCTTATTAAAATCATACTATTTGCTTAGGTAGTAATACTACCAGCTCTTAAGGATTAATTTGGATTATTCCAACAATTATACCAATTTAGGCCAAGGATTGGCCTAAATAAACAATCATTAGTAAAAAAAACAGAGGAATTCTGGCAGTTTTCAAGATGGAAATTCCTTTGAACCATTGGTGGTTCTTCAACACAAATATTCTTCTGGAGATTGTTTGAAAACATGACTTAATGAAGAGAAATCTTATTGAACAGAATAGGCTAGAGTGAAGACCTACATATGCACCTGTCTGTCTTTAAAATTATTCCTTCTCAGATTCATTATCTTTGGATCATTAGCCATACATCTACCCTCATGGTGAATGCCATGGAAGTTTTATTTTTTGAGAAATAGTTAATTTTAATCACATCTAGTTGTAATTCATTGTAAGCTGTAGTTACATTTTTAAAAGGAATAATTTCAATGAAATCATCAGCATTGTGGTTGAGTTTTCTGATAAAATGGCAGGTAGCACTTATTGATTTCTCTTAAGATGTAACACCTTGATGGTATTTCTTTCAACGTTTTAAAATCTTTTCACAAGCTCTTTGACAACAAGTGAAACAAACCAAAATGTCTCTCTTCAGAAAATATGCATGTGTACCATTTTGTGGTGAGGATAATCTACCACTTTTTAAGATTCAGGCAACCCATAGAACACAGAATGGTTGTTCACCCTTTATGCATAGTCTAGACAATGTGCACAAGAAGGATTCTTTTTTTTTCCAATGACAATTGAAGCTCATGATATAGTGGGGTTTTTTTCTTTGATTTCTAATTTCATGTTCTGAAACTTGGGAGATTATGCTTATATAGCATAAGATTAACCTACTGCCTGTTTTTTTTTGTAACTGAAAGAGTAAAAACTAGACTGTAGAAAACTAGACTGTAACACTGGAGGAGAGAACTCTTCCCCTCCCTAGCATGACTTTAGACTTGCTTCTAGTAGGCAAAGGTTGCAAGTGGTTGGGTCTTAAAAGTAGAGATGTGTTAGTTTGGAAAAAAAAAAAAAGTGCATGTATAGTGTGAAGGGATTAAGGAGATTTATTATAACTCTTAACCTTGAGTGTCTGGAGTCCTCCAAAGTAGAAGTTACTTTTAAAAGTGTAAGAATAAGAAAACAATTAAACTTGAAAATATTTGTGAAGTCATTTTTTCAATGGCACGTAAAAGAATGTGTGCTATAAAGGAGTACGTGACGGTGATGAAACAATTCATAGTGACTGGATGCGTTATAAATTTTTAATGAGTAATCATTTAGGATTATCTGATTAATGTGAGTGATTTCACCTTTAAATAAGCTTTCTAACCACTTATTTTGTAACTTAAAGTAGTCTTCTGTGACTGCTGATAATGCCTTGTAATGTGCTATCATCTAGTGGGTTTATATCCTTAGTTACTCTAGCTGTACCAGCACTACAACACAGACTTGGCCTTTGCTCTGGAATATCTGATAATAGGAACAGATACGCTCCTACATGCATGTTCTCAGTAATGAAAAAAAGATGCCTTTTCTTGTGCAAAAGAAGATACTTATAAAACACAAAGCAAATTTAATTCAGTTGTCTTTACCTTTAGCTTAATAGAAAGAAATCTCCAGAGAAAGGTATAACAATGCTTTCCTAGTAACATACTAAGATCTTTTTTCTGGTTGCAATACTTTGTGGTTTCATGTTGCATTAATTCTCAGTTTTGTTAATTTCTAAATAAATTCACTAGAAGGAAGAGGGGGAAAATAAAAGTTGCTATGCTATCAAGAAAACACCATACACTTCTCTGACAAAAGATTCTGAATATACTGTCATGTATCCTTCAGGGAAACCGGGTGCACTTTTTCCTATGCTTCTCTAGAATTCTTGTTAATATTAACTTCCGGCAGTGCATTAGAGTGGCATTACAGACCCCAGAGCCTGTTTCAGATGCTCATGCTGCCAAGTTCAATCCATGTATAACTTACAGACATGATACTTTTTCTGGGAGAAAAATACGTTGCTATTTTAAGAGCACTTCTCTGTTGTTTGCTTTGCTATGTTTTACCATTAACAGAAGTGAAATGTTTGATATAAGAAATTGATTGTTTTACTGGGTCTAATTTAGTCCTGAATGTGAACAGCACTGTTTGCGTTATTCTGGAGTTCTGTTTTAACTGTCACAGTAGTGTGTAATTCTAGTCTGGGATTTGATACTTCCCCTCAAGAAGAAACATAAATTGGACTGAAGAGTAGCTTTTTGATACCAAGCTGCAGTTTGAGGGCTTTCTAGTATCAGCCAGTCCATTTACAATGATGTTTGGTAGGTTTCAAGGCCTTAAAATTCTCTGCAAACAGACCTTTTTTTTTTCAAACCGTAGGCTAGTATTCCACTAGGCTTTAAAAATGGACTGATTTTTTGAAGTGGACTTGTCTTCAAGCCTCAGCGATTCTGTGCCAGTGTGTTGGGGTTTTTTTTTGTTTGGTTTTTTTTTTTTGGGGGGGGGGATATTTTTTTCTGTTAAAATTATTTACTGAAAGTCTTAGTTCGCCTATGCTCAAGTTGCACAAAGTATATATGCTCTGGAATAAAATGTATGGTTTAAATATTAATCCTTAGGGAAGGGAAACACTTCTGCCAGTCAGTTTGCAGCATAGCATGAAACAGTAGATTACGAAGATTAAGATCCTGATTTTGAATGCACACTATTATCAATCAGATATAAATCATATGTATAATCATCTCATATAAATCATACCAGTACAGCTCACACCCTTATAAATCAGTGTACCTAAGACTTGCAATCTGATTGTGGGTCAGTGGTGGTATTCATGTCAGATTATTTCCATTTCCTCAAGGGAATCATACACTAGGGACAAGGAGAGTGCTGAAGATGATGAGAGGCAGTTAAGAGCACCTGGGATATTATATTTAGACTGGTCTGCATCTGTCAGTAGTTTTGAAGGTTTTGAACTACATAGCCTTTATATCAATTATCTTTTGCATCAGGCTGCTATAATATACGGGATTGCTAATTTGAGACTACTTTGTTTAGTGTTCCAAAAGCCCGTAAGTACTTCTGTGCCTATAAGCAGGTATTAAGAGTGATTGCTGTATGTTTGGTAACTGCACACAGTTCCATGGTGGAACCCTTCAGCCACTGTAAATAAGAATTAGTTTGTACTGCAGAGCATTGTCTGCATTTATTTGCATTATTTTCATGTCTGGATGTCCCCAGAGGTATTGCAGGTTTATTATATTGGACGTTGCGCAGCTGTATAGTAAGTGCCAATCTTTAGCCCAAAAAGCTCAGTACTGAAGCATACAAGGGAGACATAAGAACTTTCTTCCTTTTCACATGCTGTGCAAAAGAGGGGTGGAGGGAGATTAAGTTATTTACTCAAGGTCATAATGAATGTCTGCGGCAGAGCTGGAAATGAATCTAGATTTCCTAAGGGCTGGTGAGAAAGCAAGAATTCTGTTTGACAGAAAAATTCATTGTTTTGACATCAGTTTCCTTGCTGATAAGTGATGGAAAACAATCCATCAGAAATTTCTTCTGGGTAAGGAAAAAAGACAAAGTTGAAGAGAGGGAAGTAAGGCATAGGAAGAGAAAACAAGTAGGCAGGAGGGAGGAAGAGAGGTGGAAGGGAGAGAGAGAAGTTTGTTAGAGCATTGGTATGAAAGGGGGAAGATCAAAGTCACTTTCTCCTCTGCATGATTCAGGTACTTGAATCAATGTATTGGTTTAAAGAAGTGCCAATTAGAGAACACTTGCCCTTTTCCCTGACCTTTTTCTTTATGTTTGTGACTTATGTTTTGGACCTTAGAAATTATCTTTTGGGATGAGAGGGAAGAAGGAAATAGGGAAAAGATCGATTTCAACAACAAGTTGCAGTTGACAGAAAATGAATTTCTAACTAAAATGTTTCTCACCAGCCCCATTCTTAAATCCCACTCAGGAATCTCAGGTCATCTTATTTATGTTTATTACTGGATTACACTGCTTTGAGTCAAAAATCATTATATTCCAGAATGTTCATAGGTGCAGAATAACAGAGTAACTTTTATATGTCCTCTCTTTTGGAGAAGAGTCACACTAAGAAGCATAAAAAAATTAAACAACCTATTTTTTCTGGCATATATGTTTTAAGCGGATGTGAATTTAATTTTTTTTTTAAACAAATATTTCTAAATTCCATTTAATACTAAGGTTTGCATTGATTACTGGTAACCACCACAAACTTTTAGTAGTAATTAAGACAAAAGTGAAATGAAGAATGTTGCAGAAATAGATCTTAAAGACCTTTCCTGGCCATGGAATACAGGTGTTCCAAGGCATGAGTTACAACTATTATGTATAATCTGTGAAATACGTAACCCTTTACTTCCCAGCTGAAATGAAAACTGTAAAATTTTGTAAAATTTCAGATGGTTTTTGTCAATTTTATTCCATTGTTGCCTGCAGATATCTCTGGCAGCAAAGAACAAGTGAATTAAATGTATTTTGTATCACTAAAAAATGGGGTTCTTAGGGGATTGTGCTGAATCTTGTTTTGTACCAGGCAAAGCTTCTTATCTTTCACAGGTGGTCCTCTTTTGGTACTGTTGTACACGGTAGGAGAGGACTTGTTGATGAAGGCTTCCTGCCAGGTTTTGCATTATCTAGATATCCTGGGACCTCACAACTGCTCATTATTCTGACTGAAAATACAGGATTGAGACCTTTAGTTTCATGCAGTATTTTAAGGAAAGCAACATTGAAAGTGAAAGGCAGATATCAAATCCTGCTCGTCTCTGGTCTGGAGGTATTATTTCTGTTTTTTATACTAGCGGTAAATATAAAATACTTTGTACAGAGATGATAGATATTCTCCACCAGGGTGGTGAAATACCTTGTTACAAACAATAACCGTCTGAATATGGAGATAACTGCCTGGAAAAAAAAATTTAATAATCTAACAACCTTCTAAATTTCAGAATGATGAGACCTTTTGGTTTGCGTACAAATGAATCATAGAATGGTTTGGGTGGTCCTTTTGGTGAAGAATATCTTCAAAGATCATCTAGTCCAACCCCCATGAATGAAATGAAAGAAAACCTTCTAGTCTTAGGAGCTCAAAACTGTTTTATTCCACTAACCAATATTGCTTTTGTTTTGAATGAGTTCTGTTTCAATCACATGTTGTTTATATGTAGCTGGATTGTGAGTCATTTTAATAATGACTCACATTTTAATGACAGAGTTACTGCCTATTTTATGATGAATGGGAATCATTCTTTATCTTCCTTCTCTTGTTGACATCAATCACTTTCATATTTTTCTGGTCGTACTGGTAGCTGAACACCAGTTACGAGTATGAGGGAATCAGTCTTGATGGGGATGTCGCAAATAACCAGATGGGTAGTTCTGGTTCCATTTCTCATTGTCTAGAAAGAAATCAGATTAGTTTTTGTATTTCCATAGGCTTCTTCCATAGACCTCTGACTAGGTTAGCAATAGTCTTCGACTGACCCAGTAGAAAGCTAGACGGTATAAATTTTATGATACTAACCCTGATGATGAAGGAATGTAAAGAAGAAAGTTAAAGAGCTTAACTGGTACCTGTGTCAACAACTTTCAGTAGTAGAGGAAAGTTTACATTCTTAAATTTTATTTCAGTTGCTAGATTATGCCCACTGCAAAAGAGGGTGAGAAGATTACTTTACTACATGGTGCACTGTATTGGGTTTGTGTAGCCAGGTTTTGGTAGTGGCAGGGTCTGCAGGGGTGGCTTCTGTGAGAAGTTGCTAAAAGCTTCCCCTATGTCCAACAGAGCCAATGTCAGCCAGCTCCAAGATAGACCCGCCGCTGGTCAAGGCCAAGCCCATCAGTGAGGGTGGTGGCACCTCTGGGATAACAGAGTTAAGAAGGCAAAAAGTTGTTGTGCAACAGCAACTGCAGCTGGGGAGAAGAGGGAGAATATGTGAGAAGAACAACCCGGCAGGCACCAAGGTCAGTGAAGAAGGAGGGGGAGGAGGTGCTCCAGGCGCCAGAGCAGATATTCCCCCGCAACCTGTGGTGAAGACCCTGGTGAGGCAGGCTGTTTCACCGCAGCCCAGGGAGGTTAATGGTGCAGCAGGTATCCATCCACCTGCAGCCTGTGGAGGACCCCATGCCAGAGCAGGTGGATGTGCTCAAAGGAGGCTGTGACCCCTGGGAAGTCTGTGCTGGAGCAGGCTCCTGACAGGACCTGTGGAGAGAGGAGCCCACACTGGATCAGGTTTTCTGGCAGGACTTGTGACCCTGTGGGGGACCCATGGTCAGAAATCAACTAACTTATCTGAGACATTTGGCAGAAGACATTACTTAGTAAGCCACCAATTCAAATTATACTAATAAAATTAATGGTTACTTAAAGAAAAATAGAGGAAATCCTAAAAATAAAAATCATCAAATAATGTATAAACAGAACTGAATTTATGACATTGAATTTCCACTATTTTTTACCTTAAATTTCTTTTCAAATGGAGATCATTGATTAAAGAAGATAAAGACATTGTCTAGAGGGATCTCTTAATCTTATCCATTTGTATTAGTTGTCCTTCCAGTTTCTCAACAAAATTCTCAGAAACCAGAAATTCTGGTTCTTTTGCCATTGCAGAGATGTAAGTGTTTAAAGGCACTGATTTTTGTATCATCTGTTGTCATTTTTCTATAATATTAATTCAGACCACATCTCTGGTGGTCTAATTAGTTTAAGACTAACTGTTGGAAGTTCTACTGTAGTCTCTCTAATTGCAGGGGAGGAAAAAAAGACAATATTTTGTCTTTAATATTTGCTTTCTGTATGCACTAGAACACCTATAGTTAAGATTGTTTTTAATAACAAGTATGCTATAAAGTTTTGCATCCTCTGCGTATGAAGAACAGCTTGAAAACTGGTTTGTCAGTGTAGCTATCGAGACATTTATTATAGAAAATGGAATTCATTTGATCTGCAGTATTTTGAGATATGACTTCCAAAGAATCACTGAATGTGTAAAGAGGAGTGTAATGAGTCAGGGTTCCTATGAGATTCATGTTTCCAGGATGATCCTGATGTGATACAGTATCTAATGATTAAATTAAAATGAAATTTAATTTATTGAGATGTGATGGTGGTGCAAAGGATAGTAGGTTCCTGTGTGTAGAGAGACAGAGGAAAAGAAATACTTTGCAATCTGTAAAGAAATGATGGGCTAAGATGGGAGAATAGAAATTCAAGCTGTCTTGTCCTGCTAATTCAAGTTCCATTTTTAAACTCAACAAACCCAATGTTAAATCTCCACCAATAATAATTCTCTCTCGGGAAAATTAATTTTTACTTCCTCCTCTCTAAAAATATTCACAGGATGAAATAAAAAAGTTTCACAAGGATCACTAAAAGCAGAACAGGCTGTAAAAGTGAGGTGTGAAAAAGACCAATCCTGTCCTCTTAGTATAACTCTTTGTAATTGGGCTTGAATTAAATGTCTCGAATCTGTGTTCCTGGATATCATGTCAGTATTAGGTGCTTTAATTGCTAAACTTCTCTCCTAAAGCTAAGAATATATTCCAAATAATCTTGAGCCAATGGCCAGAATTCACCCTGTGATGGTGACATTTGCAAGAGGAGCAGAAATTGCACCTCTTAAATTACTTAATCAGTTATCTAAATCAGTGGTCATTGATTTACTTTAGGTTTAAAAAGATCAGTTGCCCGTATCTTCCAGAATATTTGGACAGATTTTCCTTGAGATTCTCTTTCTTTTCCCTATTAATTCAGCCTCCGCTCTCAATCCCTTTCTTATGTTTGAAGTACCTGGTTAGCCTGGAAATGCGTTGTTTTTATTTATTACTTCATTATTGTCTTCAAAGGCTTGTTTGCCTTAAGT
This sequence comes from Phalacrocorax carbo, assembly GCF_963921805.1. NCBI lineage: Eukaryota > Metazoa > Chordata > Aves > Suliformes > Phalacrocoracidae > Phalacrocorax > Phalacrocorax carbo. The sequence goes on along the minus strand of NC_087516.1, from coordinate 47,178,842 downwards.
CTCATTTATTCTGTTTTTCTGCTAGTTTATTTTCAGATGCCAGCAGGTATTTTGTAATAGCAAGTACACATCTCCATAGCTGTCTTCTCTTTTTATTTGGTCTGCCTAGAAAATTGAGTGACTGAACATCTCAGACAGGAATTTATCTCCAGAATATATTTCACTTTAAGGTCATACATTTGTATTTCTAAGACCATGAACTAAAGTCTTGGCACTGAAGAAGCTAATGGTTTGCCAAGGAGATGATCAGTAGAAATGTTGCAGTGCTGCTATATGCATACTAATGGAATGTCGGACAACGAAGCAATAGGTATTTCTATTTTTGATCTGAGTATCATGTTGCTGTACTGGTGTTAGATTTTTCACTATATATCACAGAACATATCACTGGAGTTTCTATCTATAAGTATCCTGCTCCAAGTCCTTCTCGTGAGGTAGCATTTGATACTGTTTCCTTACTGTCGTAATATTTTACTTCGCTTTAAAGGGTGATACAGTCTGTACATTTTCGGAAAACCCTGTAGAGAACACTGTTCAAGACTAGTCATCATTCACCTTTTCCCTTTCCCTAGTTTGTAGTTTTCATAGACAAACTGAAAATTTCTGTGAACATAAATGAAAATCTTGACAGGGAGTTTAGCATTTCTTTTGCTACTTAAGTGTGGATGCCCTTAGCTGCACCCTTATTTGCTCTTTCACACTGCTTGCATCTGACCTAATGGCCTCTTTTTGTCATTAGCTTGCTCCAAAGTGATCTACATGTTGCTGTGATTTGGTAAAATCTGGCATACACTGCCAACTCACACTTGCAAGTTGGGATTTAAAGAGCTTTGATTGGTTCCTTTCTGAGACTGCCATGCAGTAGGGTGTAATTCACAATGACTTCATCTTCTGTGGGTCCTTCAAATATTTAACTCTCTTTTGAGTGTAGGCAATATACCAGAAAGCACCAAGTTTACTGCGAGCCCTGTCTTCCCAAAGGACCATTAAAAATGTTTGCTTTCCTCTTCTGACTGACCTGCCAGTATTTGCATTGAGTATTTAGTACCTTATGTGAACTCATTACGAGGGATCTGATCACAGGTAGATAGGCTTTCCTGAAACACTTGCTCATTTGTATTAATTCTATCCATAGTACACGTACTTTTTTTTTTTTCTTCACTCAGCTAAAACACTCAACAATGCCTCCATTTTTATTAAAATGAGGCTGAAATGTGCTATACATAGAAGATGGTTCTCCACCAAAGACTGTGTGATTAATTATAGTAATGGTGCTTCACTGCTGTCATTACATTTGTAAATGGAAATGATTTTCCAATGATAGATATTCCAGGCCTTTGAACACCAAGGGAAGTCTTTCCTTAGTTGCTTCTGTTGCAAGAGTCACCTCTAGAAGGATTTATGTAAATTTTAATGCTTTCTAAGGTGTTAGTCCCACTGTTGGTTTTATTGCTGCTTAAAAATCTTGGAAAACATTCTGCTCTTGTACTCTCATCGTTCCACTCTCTGATGCAGATGCCCCACTTAATCTGCTAGGGTGACTCATCTAGATGATGGTGGCTGGCATCATGACGCAGACTAGTCTTTTCCTGTATTGTAAAGCAAAGATGCTACTTCCACATGCTTGGTATCATTATCAAATAATACAAGTTCTGCACAGTTTCAGATAATTACAAATGCCAGTTGCCAAGGAGCTTAACCATTCAAGGGGCAAAGAACTGTAGGGCTGTGCAGCTTTTGGTGCTGAAATTGGAAGTGGTTGAGGTCAAGCCATATTAAAGGGAGGCAGAAAAGCAGTGTATGCAGGACACTCAGTTGAACACCTCTGAGCACGGCAGCTCATCAGCAATGACACAGCATTATTTCTAGCTGTAGTACGGAGAAAGAAAAGGGACACCTTCAATGGTTAAGCTCTTTGGCATGAGAAAACAACAAGCAATGTGCAATGAAGTCCTTTAACTGGATAAAGTACACTTTTCCAGTGATGTTTTTGTGTTTTTTTTCTTGGCTCTGTCTTTACTGTTCACAGAATTTTTTTTCCTTGTTTCATCTGCCTCCCTCTTTCCACTTGCAATTAACAGTTTTGCTTTCTTTGCTGGCTTCTCCTTTATTTATAGAAAGTTATATTAGCTCAGCCACTCTTGTCATAAACATCCACACAGTGGAATGAGATAAGTATAAGGTATATCTAACAGCACTCAAACAATAAAACCATAAAATTTTGTATAGTCTGCTGTGAGAGCATTAGGGCACAAGTCTTCTTTGATCTACCCTATACTGTATTGATTTAACTTTAGTCCACTAATTAATATTATGACTCTTTGGCTTTTATTACAGCCTTTGAAAGCAAGTCTAATATTTTGGCTAATTTTTTTTTACTTGTAGTGAAGGCTTTATTTCTTAAAGAGTATTCCAGAATAAGAGTGTCCACAGAGGAGTTATAGTGTCATAATCAAAAGAATGTAATTAATTCTGATACAATTTGTGCTGGTAGTAACTCTGTAAATACAAGTTCTTAGATAATTTTTTTAAGTTATACATTATTTTTAAGGTACTGGAAGGGGGATTTTTTTTTTCCAAATACCTCTCTATGAAATGTTTTGGAGGGCTTGAACATAAAAATCCACCCTGTAAAAGGTGTTGCTGATACTGTACAGTAACAGCAGCTTAGCATCCATCAGTGCTAATGTGTAGGTTAAAAGACACTCCTTTTGCAGTGATTGAAACTCTACGATTGTTTATGCAGACATACCCAACAAAAATTAGGATGGTTTAGCTAAAGTCAAAAAGTTAATGTGCATTTTAAAACCTCCCAGCAGGGCCATGCTCTGGTGAACTAAACCACCTTCATTTCTGTATGTTAGTGCCTAAAGAGAATTTTAATGTACTTTGTCATCTAATGTTACTGCTTTCATTGCTTAGCTCCCATAGTGGATATGAGACTCCTTCATGATTGGTGAAAGTGTCTCGTAGGAGATGCCAGTGGGTCAACGTCATGGTCCTGCCCTGGAAGGAGAGTGACTTAGACGAGATGATGTTTGCAGTCTTAGTCATCTCTACTGTGTGTGATTTTGTATAAAAGTGGTAGAAAGTCTTTTTAATCCAATTAAAAAGTTGGCCATATGGACAGCTCTAGAACTCAATACTTACTGCAGTGCTACTGTAGTAATAATAGAAAGGACTGAAAAAAATTAAAAAGGGCAAAAGAATAAGTTGAAAGCAAAAGAAAATTAACCATTGCACCATACTTGGAATAAATCATTCATTAAATCATCATTTTAATGCAGTTTCACAGCCTGAGTTGGTATCCCCTAAAAGGAATCTGAGCCAGAGTAAGCTTTTTAAGGGAGTAGGTGTGATATACACAGGCCAAGTTGCATTTTTACATAAAAGATAAATAATGTTTGAGATATCCTTTGCCTAAGGTACTTAGCACATGCTTGCTCAAAATTCAACTTTCATGGTCATCATTTGAATTTGTCAAGGAAAGCTGTGAATAGTTGCACTTATGGCACATAAATGACTTTTTAAATATATTTATGTGAAGCAGGTTAAACCTTTTGCCATCAACAGTGTTGCTTAGCCTTTGATATTGTATCCCTGCTCCATATTGTTCTGAACTGTTATTTACACTGAGGGCTATTAATCTATTTTGGCATTGTCATGTGGAATACAATACTATTTTTCTCTGAAAGTGCATGTAATTGGGCCTACTTACAGTAAATAATTAATTAATTTTAGGTTAAGTCCCTAATAAGCATATTTTAATGCATGTTCTACCTTTTTAAACTAGTAGCAAAAGCAATATAAAATATTTTATATTTTTAAACACAAAAATACACATCTCATTTGCAATTAGCAACTATATAATGAATAATGTCTGCAGTATTTTAATGTACACCATATTTACCTAAATAATTAAAAATAAAGTAGTCCTTTACTTTGAAAATATTTTTAAATTGTCTTTTGAATATACAAAGCCTACATGTATCTTATGCATTGCATGCATAACAAAAAGAAACCTGCTTTTTGTGCTAGAATAGCATAATTGTCCACAACTGTTCTAGGCATGGTTTTCTACTTACATGACTTCTAAGATACTATGAGGTAGTGATTTCAAGCCTCAGGATACTGCATTAAGTAGAAAAGGAGGAGAGGTTGTGCCTTATTTCTGACTTCCAGCATCCTTTGGCTTTCTTCCGTTTGTTTTTTTTTGTTTCTTCCCCTTATTCTTTTTCATGTCAGCTTTCAAGATACTATGTGATTTATATTTTCATTTAAAATCAGTTTACTTAATTATATTTTTTGTCTGTAACTCCTGTAATTTTAAAAAAAGCCCTGTAAATATGTATCTTTTATGATTTGCCAACTACATATAAAACCTGCAGTAAGGGAACCGTTCCTATATTCACTCCTCTTGTGTTGGATTCAGATCAGCATATAGACTAATGGTGCAAAAAAGTTCTGCTGAGGGAAGGGATCTGCATAAAAATTGATCAAGACATATGGTTAAAATGTCCTAAAAAGGTTCAAAATTTCTCTACTATTCTGACAGTCTGCCTCCATAGCGAGGGTTGATGAGGTATTTGACTAGCTTTCATTTGACAGAAGAGAGCAGCAAAATGTACAGTACTTCCTCAGTTACTTATCACCGTCTAAGCAAATTTATTCTTGCTGTTATATAAAATATCTTAGTAAAGCTAAAGACTACAAAAACGCAACTTTGTTCTGGATTCACTAAAACCACATGTATCTATGCATGGAATTGCTCGGCCTGCTGCTGTGAACTCACAGCTGTATAGAATCATTGGTTTCAGCAGGCTGACTGGAGAAACGCGTTTTCAGTGGGATCTACTTGGGTGTCTGCAAGGTTATGTGGGGGCTGGAGCCCTGACAGCTGAGGATGTGCTGGGCACAGAGCCCCTTCTTGTAGCTCTTTGGCAAGCACTGGCACACTGAGGCATGATGGATTACTCCCAGGGCTTCTGTGGTAGAAAAGTTTTCTACCCCTGTGAAAAGCGAGGCTTTGCTTTTTCCTGCACAGAGCCATTCTGTATGTTACAATGGTACCTTGAATTCATCGAGTGCTATTTGCACAATGGTGAGTGAGCTTGGATTATTAAGCTTCTTGTGTTTGATCTGCTTCCTGTTTCAGTAAGTAGCAAAGCTTCCAATGAGTCCAATGAGAATAAGATTAAGCTGTTACTGTATTTCATATGTTTGCATAATAAAATGGTTGTTCTTGCAAATATTTCCAGTGGTAATTTCAGGTACCGAAACACCAGCTCAGCTCAGGACAACTCTGAAATTGGCTTTATCTGTGTTCCATAGAAGATGAACTGAGAGACTTCCAGTTTTCAGGGCAAGGCACTTCACAGTATCTCCGAAAAAAGATGCTTGATGAAAAGGTGAAAGAGCGGGGGAGGGGTGCACAGAATCCCAATTCTGGTTTAAGTAATAGTTTCAGCTGAATGATCTACAACACTTTTTAGCGTGCCTTAATATAAAGAGCAGCAAAAAAGTCTGTGTGTTTGAGCCTTTTCTGATTTATGAAGCATTAGAGGCTACCTGTGATACTGTAATGAATTGGCAGTGTTTGTCTGAAATACAGAAACCTTTCTGTCGATTTGTGGCCCTTTAGGGGATGAAGCCTAGTAAGCTCGTATGTCTTCCTGAAACAGATTGCTTCTAGCCAGATGGAAAGCAAGGGAGAAAGACTGCGTTAATGGTGAGGATCTAGTTCGCAGGCAGAGCAGTTCTGAAATAAGAACCTTGGAAGAGCCAAGACTGGGGAAAACCTGTGAGCTGAAATTTTCAGGTTTGCCTCACTGACAAGTGAGCCAGAATAAATGAGATTTTGATTCCATACTGATGACCTTTTTTCAGAGGAAGTTGGAGAACCCATTTGCTGTTGGTTAGACACTGTAAATTTGTCCTTTCAAACAGATCATCCTTGTTCTGTGGTTTATACCACGGTCAATGAGCTTTAGGTCAGGCCTTGTTCTCCAAAGGGAAATGTTTTTAAACAGTACTCAATGTAATTAAATATTTTGTCATAAACAGGTGTTATGCAGAGTTTCTGTTTATTTCTTGTAGTAAACCCTAAGTAAATTTATACAACAGATCTGACATTGAATATGTGATTAGAAGAGCTGATTTCAGCTGATTTTGCAGGGGTCATGAATTCAAGTGAAAGAATACGCACCTGTGCTTCAGTGGTGGCTTGCCACCCAGTGTGAGCCATATGGTTAAGTAAGTGTTATGGAACAAGCTAGGTGGCATGCCACAGCTGAGATCTAGGCATGCCCTTCACTTCACTGCTTTGCATGCCATATGCTACAAAAGGCTGTATTTTGTTGCGTTACATGCTGATCAGGTGTATTTATAGAAGCTATTTTAAAAGCCTGATGCTGTAAGCGTTAGAATGCTGCATGTGCAAAAACTGATTACTCCGGACAAACAGTGCGAGATACCAGGTTACCCTGAACAAAGTTGTTATAGCGTAGGTAGCATTTCAGTTAAATACAGTGAGTATAGAGGTAAACAATATTTTTAATAATCATCATTTGGAATACTCTAAATTTTGTTTCCTGATCTCTCTAACTATGCAAAAATACCAAAACAAGCAAGCATACAAACCTCCCAACTGTATTATCCAAAATTTGAAATAGCTACTGGATTTCAAGTAGGGGAAACACTAGAAAGCATAGTCTTCCCTTCAGTATTAGGCTAAAGCAGAATGTCTTAGCTGTTTAACTTGAACTTCAGCAGTTGGTCAAACTGTTGTTTCTTAGCTGTGAAATCTGTGGTCATTATCAATGAAAGAATAATGCCTGTGTCATTCAAAACTATCATTCTGATATTTCTATGAAGAATCAAGAAATATTTTCAGTCTACAAGTAAAACCAGTTTGATTTGCCAAAAGTAACAGAGGATGTTAGTGGAGCTGAGGCACAGTAATTTTTTTAAACTGTAGGAGCTCATTTGTGTTTTATAGCTCTGATGTCTAATTATTCAAGACTGGACTACTTTCTCTGCAATGCACAACAACCACACCAGCTGGCTTGTGCTAGAAATTTTGAGTAGCCACTTGTAATTATAACAAGTCAGTCTACAAGATCTACAGCATGATTTACTGGATTTTGCTGGTACCTGATGTTCACTTCATGAAACAGACACCCAGATCATGGAACTTGTTTGAAAGGCATGAGTCTTTAAAAATATCAGGAGAGATGTAATATTTCTTTGGGAAGCGATGCGTTTGGGATTATTTCAATTAATTAGGACTTCAAACAAAACACCAAACCAGACTCTAATGGTAGGACTGTGCAAGATGTCAGCATGAGTAAACAGAGTATCTTTTGCCTTTTTTTTTTTTTTTTGTAGGAGTTGGTATAACCTGTTCATGTATCGGCGTGAAAAATTAAGTACCTGTTAAGAACAGGATGTTAAAGAATACTTGAAGCTTAATACTTCTGTTCCTGGGGTAAACTCCTTTATAGGATGTTGTCAGTAAAAGAATCTGGAATACTCAATTGACACTAAATTTACATAGCGCAACATAACCAGTTCTAGTGGTATGCCATCATATCAAATTTTGCTTCTGTCCAAATGGAAATGTTTTTCATACTTGCTGAGAATACATGGATGCCTTCACCTGAGTGATTCAGTTTGGATTAAGAATGGGGTTTTTTTTTTTGAAGGACACCTAATCAACTCTGACTCTGCTGTTTGGTTGTCATTATGGAGTGGTTTAGGAGCACAAGGAACACATTCTTTTTGAATGAAACTCAACTGGAGAATGTGTTTCTGGAGTTCCACCAATGCACTCAGACTGCGTGTGGGTATTTAGTCCATGGGGATGACCTAAAGTTAGCCCAAAGTAAAACCCCTGAAACCCATATATTCAATCTGCAATACCAACTTTCCATTCTACAGATGTGCTCCTAGGGCAGTGCACTGCTTGCTGACATACACATACTTAAAGGCACAGTATGAATGACCAGAGCACAGTATATGCTATGAATAGGTCTCCAAGTGGCTGGGGCATTCAGACTAGATTCTTAGCCTGCCTTCTGATGAGCATTGCAGGTGGAAGTTTTTTTTAATTATTTTTTTTTTTTTTTGTAATGGCCGTAATCTCTTTCTTAGGGCTTATTGGCTGCTTTAAGTTGATGCATCTCTCTGAACCTGCAGTTTTCTGGAAGGACACTGTACGAAATATTTTTTTCTGATATTTGATACAAAGGAGAAGTGGATTTTCATTTCTGTGATGTAAATGTGCCTGAAAAAGTGCATTGTTTTGGCTAAACCTATGCCTAGAAGCTCTTAATAAACAGGGTCAATTTCAGGTGACTATTTGCAAGGGAAATTGCAAAGCTTTATTTGCTTTACTAAAGCAAATTTACTAAATAGTATTTACTAAGAATGTTGGTAAATATTTTAATGATTGCTTATCTCAGCTAAATTATGATAAAGTTTTAAAGCATAAAACCAAATAATTTTGGTGAAAAAGCTAATTTTCCAAAAATGAGTTACTGATCTTACATGCACCTCAGACAGCTTCCTGACATTGAGATCTACTTTGTTCAGCTAAAGGAAGAGATATGGTTAGAAAATATAAGGCCATGCAATGTCTTTCCCTTTTTTGTGATGGCTTGGGCTCACCACAGAAACAGCACTTGGGATGGCTGACTAACATATCTTTATACAGCCCAACCTAGTAATTCTGTAAGCCTCTGCAAAACTTTCTCTGTTGAGAGAGCATGCATAATATAACAGGAGGTTTACTCTGGATAACTTAAAGGCCCTAAAACTGTGACCCTCAGACACTACCACAATGCTGAGTGGGAGCATGTTTTCATAATGTTTTATACACTGGACAGGCTTCCTCTGTAAATGATTTTTAATTTAATGTAGTGAATGTGCATGCCTGTACATAGCATGCATTACAATGTAGGTGCTCAAATTAGCTCAGGTGATATAGGCAAAACTTAGAGGTTAAACAGTGTAAAACTTCATTTAAGCTAATTAACCTTGCTCCTGTGAGATATGAACACAGGAGAAAAGTCTGGAACAGTGAAGCATATATTGTAATATTTTCCACTTTGAAGGATGAATTATTGCTTTGTTAAAGTAACTGGTAATGGTATGCATTATCACCTTTGTAAGTTTTGGTTAACAAGAACTTATTCTGCCAGTGCTAAACTGAATTTTCCTAAACAGGAGCTAAAAAGTTAGAAATTTCTAATGCATTTTGAAATGCATAAAGTTGTTAAAGATTAAAGAAGCTAACAAAGGAGAGGCAAGGAAAGGAATAGAAATTTTCTTTCTGTGCTTGCAATGAGCGCTTATTTCACTTGGTCATTTTAAAGCTCTCCATGCTGTTTTATTCTTGAATAACTTCTTCTCTTAATTAAAAAAAGTCATATAATCAGGACAATAAGCTGTTCACTGGGGTGTCTTAATTAAGACAATTTTACTATGTTTCTGATTTGTGTTACTAATAATGTTTATTGAATGGTATTTGAATACTTCACAAATAAATATTGTTTCTGTTATTTCTACAGTCATTGAAAAAAATAGGGCATACAGATAGGAAGGTGTGTGATGTGGCTATTAGACCATTTGTAAATAAAAATAAAGCCTGGCAATTAGGTTAACAGCTGATTATCCCAATGGATGTCATAAATCTGTAAGACGTTACAGGAAATCAGACTATGTCTGAAAATGCAACCTAAAAATCCACAAAAACAAATTGTATGGAAGTATAAGCCACCGTTTGCTGGGGGTCAGTGGTTTAGGTTGGGTGGAAGTTGTTGCAGGTGGAAGAGGCCCATCATTTTTCCTACAAGGGGTAGAAGCCGTTAGACCCAAGAAAGTGTAGGGAATCAAGATCTCTTGTCTTGCTTATTTTTACATGTAATCATTAGCTTGTGTGAGAAATTCCTCTCTGCAGAGTTATGTTTATGCCAAAATTTTTAGTTAGATGATTTATTTTAAAATCAGGTTCAGCCATCCGGAGGGACTGAGACCTTAGGATGGGTATGACAGGTTGTTGCAGTACAGCTGCATGCTACAGTGCTAGCTGCGCTGAAGTGGTAAGATGTAGGCTGCACTGTGTCGGGTGAATGAAGTCAACTCCCTGTTGTATCATTTCAGAGAGGGAGATATGTAAGCAGTAAATGCCTAGGACTAAACATCTGACTTTCTCAGAATAAAGTGTTTGGCAGGTCGCAAATGACCAGTTGGAAAATAAGAGTTTGTTCCTTTAAAAATGTTGTATGAGGTCTTCTGAGAGTAACAGATCACTTATGTATTTTCTGCTATACCTTCTCTGCCTCAGGAATCTTCTTTATTCCATATAGCACTTTCCTTAAGTTTTATTCCAGTGTTTGTGTCGGTTGTTGGGTTTGGGTTTTTTTTTGTTTTTTTTTTTGTTAGTATTTTCACGAATCACCCTGAGCCTTTTCTCATAGCTATCCCTATCCTTCTAACAGAGAAAGTCGGTGCTGAAATCATGTTTCCCTTTAGATGGTGTAAGGTGTTCTCAGGCAATGTTAGACAATCTGTTCAGGAGTGATCGTTGGTCCTTTTAGCTCAAGAAAAGAGAAACAAGTTTTGTAAATTGAATCCAAATATGCTGACATTTTAACAAAAAGTAGTTGTACCTACCGAGTTAATTTTATCCCTTTTCCAAATCCTTGTACGAGTTTTCAAATACACGGCTTTACACAATTACATTTTCCTGGGAACTGGAAGATGATTAGTTTAATGAAATGTAGAAAAGGGATGCTTCCAGCAATGCTGATTACAGGGAAGAGGAGATGATGAGCATTCTGTTGTATATAACATTTCTGGTTTTAAAAGTTTGCGAAAATAGTCATGCTAAAAATGGAGAACCACATTTTTAGTTGGGATAAATTATATTGGCTCTGTTAAATTCAGTAGAATTATGCTGATTGGACAGACTAAGAGCCTGGCCCTGAAAGCACTGACTTCTCTGTGACTTGCAGCATGGCTCTGAAAAGCCAGTAGTCTCTTCTTAGATTTGATTACCTGCTTCTACATCTAGGAGGTAATACTTTGTGGGACACTCACAATTTTGTGTTACTGCAAGGTTGTAGTTGTTGGGAAAGGTACAAGCACAGTCAGAAAGCTAGCCAGGCAGGTTTGCAAGGTGAGTTCTTAGATTTGAAGGAAATAAATGACTTAAATTTTATGTAATTAAATGGAAGCAGCATGGTTTTTATTTGGGGTGGTGGGAGGAGAGAAAGAAGGGGGAGGTAGGGGAGAGAAGCTTCCTGAAGAATGTCCTGATTTTTGAGACAAGATATAGTTACATTTATGTTATTTAACAGAGTTGCTAGGTCACCAGATTCAGGGTTCAGGAAACATTATATCTCCTTCACCTAGCAATAGTGGGGATTTTTACAAATACACTAGGATCCTAACAGTTCTGGGAAGAACTGCACAAGAGTTGTGTGGAATATGGGCAATTTTTTAATGACAAGACCTGAAATGCAGTTTAATTTTATTACAGGAATCTTATTGTATTTGTAAAAGCATAATTGCTTTAACATGGTTCTTTCAGCAGTGTTTGCGGTGATTTCTTTTGCATCATGGTAGTTGTCCTAGCAATGAAAAAGATTTTCAAATGCTTACGGTACACAGTCAAGCTATATGTAATTGAATGCAACTGTCATAGAAAGAGAATGTTTTTCTGACCTGTTGTTTCAATCTGAACATGATGTTTATTTGCCACCTTCATTATTGGAGCATTAACCTATAGAGAAGCTGTGCCATATCATCATGTACTTTCCTAACAGACGGCCACTAACTTCTTGAAGGATTTTTTGTACTTGCTTAAAATATCCCACACTGGCACAAAGTTTCTTTCCTCAGCGTGAAGTATGATTGAATGGTTGAAATAGATTAATCTGCCTCTCCTCTGGTCTTTGAGCTTGTTTTGTACTGCAGCAACTCAGGTTTTTGACTAATTTTGCACAGTGATCAAAGCCACTTTTGCTAATAACACGGTGTGGAAAGGTCCATTTAGTTGTATAATCTCCAAACAAACAATTCAGGTTGTAGCAATAACTGAAGACCACATTTCTGCCTGAAAAGGTGGAAGAACATCCTCTGTACCTGTTCCACTGTAATTGTTCTCTACAGACATCTCAGCCTCAGGATTTAATTTTTGCTTTTTAACCTCTCTGAGGCTGTGAGAACTTCTCTAGTAGTCTGTGCAAAACTGAGGCCCCCTTTCCATTATGAATTTTTTGTTTGCTAACTGCTTGGCTGTTGCTTTAAGCTGTGTTCTGTGCTTTAACGCTGAATATACAGGTGAGGAGCTCATCACTGAAGTGTTTATGGTGTCCACATCATTCTTTATTTTTGTGTGTGAGCTCAATAGTTGATGCTTATCACTCCCAGTGAGGTCTGGTTTTTTTGCCATGGTATATATATGCACAACCTGCAAAGAGGAAAGTACACAGTTTAGATCAGTATTGAATGGCTATAATTCCAGGCATGCAGGTTTTCTTAAATAGTCAAAAGCAGACAAAAAGCCACGTTAATTGCGCCAGAATTAAAAATCACAAAAAGAGACAAAAAGGAAGTTCCTTCTCTATGTAATTCAGTGTTCTGTCATCCAGAAGTATAGTATATTTTTAGTTCTGTTTGCCATTGATGTTTTAATTGGCACTGATTTGCCTCTCAGCTTTGGTAAAGCATATCTTGGGATTTTAAAACACCAGCCTTTATTTGGTTTCTGTGTCCATGTTTGATTGAATGCTAGCATGAAGCCTTGGTCCATTGTCTTATATTTTTGTTATTATGGTCTTCTCTGAGCCTTGGGGAACTGTTTTTTTCCCAATTTTAGTTAGCCTACCATGGCCCTAGTAAAAGTAACTTCATCTCAGTTTGTGCTGTTTAAATACCCACTCCATGGTTTTAAATAACACTTTAGATTGATTTATGTGATTCCCTATGCCTTATTCACTCTTCCTGAAGAGAAGTTTACTCCTCACATCTAGAAGGTAATAGTATCATCTGAATGGATAAAACAGACCATGCAGATTATATATAACATTACTACAAGAAAAATTCTTTATTCTATAAAAGTGTATACAATATGCTTTCTGCTCTGCTGCAGTTTTCTTAATGGCTTTGGAAGCAATCCATATTGTTTATTTTCATAATGATTTTTCTGATGCAGTTTCAATCATATGTGAATTCTTTTGGCAGCTGTGGTTCTTGCTTATTTTTTGCTACTTTTGTTCCATCTATTGTTTGTGGTTCTGTCTGCCTGTTCTTAATGTTGCCTTTCAGAAGCTGAAATTACCAACTGGGCATTTGACTTCCACATCTTGTTCCTGGCAACTTCCGACTCATCTATCAACTTTTCAGACCAACGAGCGTTTCCTTTGTGTTTTGTTCCTCTTTTGCAAAGGCAGTGCTTGACTCTTTCTTTACGCTTGTGCCATATATTCTTTCTCTTAGAAGTAAAAGAATGATTGTTCTATTGGGCATGATTAAATAATATGCACTGAAGTCGTATTTCCCTATGTTAATATTAAACCAGTTTTGTTAGCACTGCAGTAAACCTAGTATAATAAAATAGCATATAAAGCCACATGGACAGCGTTTAAAATCTAAGCACTGAATGGCAAATACTTTCTCAGTCATTTTAAATTTTCATCTTTGGGCAAAAACGAAGTATCAAAACTCTCATATAAATAAACATGGAAGTACTTGGAAAAGTTAAGAGTTATAATAACACTTTTTGGAAACTTACTGATATGCAGGTACTGTTAGATGTGTGTTTCTGTAAGTTAAGCGAGCATTTTGCTAATTTTCTTTTTCCAGTTTAATTGTCCCTGAATGTAAACAATGATTAGGTTCATTACTCTCCCTTTGGAAGGGAAATCTTGGCTTGGGAAGACTTGATCGGGAATAGGTTCTACGCATATGCATTCAAATACAATTATTTCTAAGTGATTTTATGCCTCTAAAGAGTTAGTTCTTCTGTTGTGAAAATGAACTATCATTCCTAAACTGGCATTGTGTAAAGCTGAGTGTATTTGTAATATTTTTATATTTTGAATTTTCAGATGCACTCTTCAGCTGGCACTTTCTGAGTCTTAAGTATAAGGCAATACGCATGACAGAAATATGCTCTATATGATGAAAGGTGAAGAATGTATGTTGCTGTACTTCTTTGTTTCTGGAGAACCAGTTATGGCCACAGTAGGTAGGAGTGCATCATGGTAAAAAGAAGGTCTAAGAAGAAACAGATGTAGTTAACAATAGGAGAGTTAATAACTGAGCAGGTAGTTTTGGCCCTCCTTTGACAAGGCGCCTATTTCTCATTGCATGCTTAAGCTTAACTTTATTGCGGAACAAACCTGGGCCCTAGCTTTTGGAAGAAAAGACTAGGACACACTTTCAGTGTTCTGAAAAGCACGGGCAAACTAGTTTTTTGCCTGGCTATGTTAGTGGAAGAACAAAGAGAAGTCAATTATAAAATACTTAATTCTTAACTCTAAGCAAAACCTCTGGGAATTGTTGTTTCTCAGGTACCTTTAATTATTTACTGTTTCTTGGAATTCCCAGTTATTTGCCATTCTAGATGTGTCTCTCTAGAAAAGTGATCACAAAATGAGCTTACTGTATTCTTGCTGTCTTGTTGCTAAGTAGGCCATTGACTGTTTCCAGAAAGGACAACATAAACACAAAGAAAAACAATTAATGTAGAAAAGCTTTATAAAAATGATAGCATCCTGGCAGTTGCTTCTAATGTCTTTAATAAAATAGTTCTTTCTGTTTCAATGGCTTATAAGTCCTAATCATAATTATTTTTTTTAATCTAGTAACTGTGAACAGCTTGTGATTCACCATTATAAAACTAATGTCTCCCAGCAATAACAACACGACTGTAGACTTAGTCTAGGGTGGGAATCGTGCCAAAACCAAGTATACTTTCTGCATTATCCACTGGATCACCATTATATATCTGGAAATACCACCCCTTCTTTTCCCTCCTGTTCCTGAGAGACCAAATGCCCCAGAACAGTTGCAAGCATTTGTCTCGACAGCTTATATTTAGCAACTTTTTATTACATGACATAGGTGCCCTCCCACTTACCTTTAGCGGAATTTCACACACAGAAGCACAGCATTAGGTTCTTCAGCGTATAACCATGATGCTGATCGCTACTGTTGAAAATTTAGTTTTACCTGGATTAAAGTTGTTCCTGATTTTTCTGGCTGACCCACATAGCTTAGTATTTACTAATGTGCATTATATCCTTAATTTCAAAATTTGTGTTAGAAAGAGTTTTGATCTCACATCCAGGGGGGCCTGGTTGAATTAAATGAGAGTTTATATCTGTGTGGCAGGTTTCTTAATAATTTAAAAAATATAAAATGTCTTTGCTTTTTTCTTAGTATGTGTCAGGATTGAGTACAGGTGTGTGTGTAAGTCAGCTTCTAAGCTGCAGCTTCTCTATGTAGCTAGAACTGCAGTGACTTGACTTATGCAGCTGGAGGTGATGCTTTGTACTTGTCACTCACTTTGTGTGGGAGAAGAGATCAAAATTCCAGTTTTACCCTTCTTCCCCAGAGGATACATGTAAGGACCGATGATTTATCAGGTGTAAAAAAGATTATTAAATGGAGAGCTGTTTGCTGTGTTAATCCCAGAGAACTGTGTTTGGTCAATAGGCAATATGTAACTAGTGCTACAAACTCATACTACCTCTCTTCACATCAGGGAAGATGTTCAGTTTGAAAGAACAGCAGTTTTCTTCTAAAGAGTAGACTGGTTACATGTTTCTTTCACTGAAGGGATATAGAACTCCTTCACATCTTTGAGTGCAGGCCAGTGGTATTAACAGGCTGTCCTGTAGGTGGAAGGTGGAATAACACCTTTTGCCCTGTCCTGGGTTCATCCCAGACAGCAGCACAGCTGCTTGCCCACTCCCCTCTAACCCCAGTGGACACAGGAGAGAATAGGAAGAACAAAAGTGAGAAAACCGGTGGGTCAAGATAAAGACAGTTTAATAAGTGAAGGAAAGAGGGGAGAAAAAAACCCCACATAATTGATACAAAGGCAATCACTCACCATGTCCTACAAGCAAACCGATGCCCAGCCAGTCTCCAAGCAACAGCCACCTTGGAAGTCAGGGCCCCCACCCTCTTCTTCCTCTATCCCAGTTTAATGTCTAAGCATGACATTACATGGCACGGTATATTCCTTTGACCGATTTGGGTCAACTGACCCTGCTCTGTTCCCCTCCCAGCTTCTTGCCCACCCCAGCCTACTTTCTGGAATGGGCAGAGGGAAAAAGAGAAAACCTTGGTTCCGTGCAAGCACTGCTCAGCAATAGCTGAAACCCTGATGTGTTATTAATGCTGTTTTGGCCACAAATCCAAAACACAGCACCATATGGGCTGCTATGAACACCATCCCAACCAGACCCAGTACGTGCTTGCTATGATGGAGTGACTAAATCAGTGGACAAGGGAAGAGCTACAAATGTCATCTATCTGGACTTCTGTAAGGCCTTTGACATGGTCCCCCAAAAGCATCCGTCTCTCTAAACTGGGGAGATACAGCTTTGATGGATGTACTGTTTGGTGGATAAGGAATTGGTTGGATGGTTGCGTCCAGAGGGTAGTGGTCAATGGCTGCATGTCCAGATGGAGACCAGTGACGAGTGGTGTCCCTCAAGGGTCTGTACTGGGACCAGTGCTGTTTAATATCTTCATCAGTGACATAGACAGTGGGATCAAGTGTACCCTCAGCAAGTTTGCGTATGACACCAAGCTGAGTGGTGCAGTTGACACACCAGAAGGGCAGGATGTCATCCAAAGAGACCTGGACAAGCTGGAGAGGCGGGTCTGTGACAACATCATGAGGTTCAACAAGGCCAAGTGCAAGGTCCTGCACCTGGGCTGGGGCAACCCCTGGTATCAATACAGGTTGGGGGATGAAGGGATTGAGAGCAGCCCTGTGGAGAAGGACTTGGGGATACTGGTGAATGAAAAGCTGGACGTGAGCTAACAATGTGCTCTTGCAGCCCAGAAAGCCAACTGTATGCTGGGCTGCATCAAAAGCAGTATGGCCAGTGGGTCAAGGGAGGTGATTCTGCCCCTCTGCTCTGCTCTGGTGAGACCCCACCTGGAGTGCTGCATCCAGCTCTGGGTACCTCAACACAAGAATGACATGGACCTGTTGGAGCTGGTCCAGAGGAGGGTCACAAAAATGATCTGAGGGCTGGAGGACCTCTCCTATGAGGACAGGCTGAGAGAGTTGGGGTTGTTCAGCCTGGAGAAGAGAAGGCTGCAGGGAGACCTTATTGTGGCCTTCCAGTACTTAAAGGGGACTATAGGTAAGAAGGGGGCAACCTCTTTAGCAAGGCCTGTTGTGACAGGACAAGCAGTAATGGTTTTAAACTAAAGGAAGGTAGGTTTAGACTGGATATTAGGAAGAAATTTTTTACAATGAGGTTGATGAAACACTGGAGCAGGTTGCCCAGAGAGGTTGTGGATGCCTCACCTGTAGGAACATTCAAGGCCAGGTTGGACAGGGCTCTGAGCAGGGGGTTTGGACTAGGGGACCTCTAAAGGTCCCTTCCAACCCAAACCATTCTATGATTCTATGCCCACAGTTCATGTCTGAAGTTTAGCGTAAGTAATCTGGGCTCTTTTTATTTGCTATCACAAATAATTGTGACGATTTGTTTGTGGTGGTGGTTGTTTTTTGCCCCCCCGCCCCCCCCCCAAGTGTAGTGGGTTTCTTTAAATGGAAGTTGAAGTCTATTTAGATACATGAGTTCAGGAGCCAGGACAGAGCCTTAACTAGAACATCCCAACAGCACGGGCAGGTTGAACCTCCTTACCCCAAAAATGTTTAGTCAAGGCCTGACAGGTCTAGATCTCTCCAGTGTCAGGAAGAGCAGAAATGGATTGTAGAGGAACTGAGACAGAGGCTGCAGTACAGTGCTCCAAAGAGCCAGGCTTTTTCTCTATTAGGGGTGGCAGTGGGCTTCTGAGAAGGCACCACCTGTTGTTTTTAAATCTTCTGGTGCAGGCAGCTGGCCCTGGTTGTTGGCTGTTGTAGGCAGCGTTATTTCATCTATGCCTAATAACATTAACTGGTGATTGAAGAAAAGCAGTAAGTGTGACAGCAGATGTGATAGCATCCTAAGAATCAGCAATACTGGCACAAAACTATTTTTATTTTTCAGCTGCTGTGGGATGGCACTGTTGTTGCTTCTGTCACCTTACATGTAGCATTAAAATGGTTTAATACAGAAGGTTACAGTAGTGTGCCAGTAACGGTCTTCTGCCCAGGATCCAAATATAAACTGGTGCTTTACTTTAATGTGCATTTTCTGAGGTGGATTATGAGACATTAACACCTTTATTATAGCAAGTTCAGAAAGTATTTAGCCTTTACTGCAGATGGGGAACAACTGTTCATGAGTGTGCAGGGAGGTAGTGTGTAGGGGAGTAGGTTTTATCTCAGCAAGAGCATAGTGATTTGGAATAGAATAAGGAGTTCCGGTAACTTAAACGGAAAAGCTCTTCAGAAAATTCACAGCCTTTTTCAGAAACCTTAGTGAGATAAATATTGGAACTTTGCATAACAATTTGCAGTTGGAACAGAAGAGGTCTGACTGTCTTCCCTGGCCCTGGAAAACCTGCAGCATCCTTTTGTAAAGGGATATTACTCATCAAGTTTTTTAATCACTTGTTCTCTCACCTGAGGTGTAATTCTGAGCTAATTAAAGTTAATAGGTGATAACTGTTGAAATTGGCAGACTCAGAATTTCACTATTTAGGTGCTTGTAATTGGAGTATAGAAATAATTAGGGTATGAGAGATGACTGTGGTAGCAAAGACAGATAGGCAAGGCCATGAAAAAAGAATAGCAATGAATAATAACAGGCATAAAGGAATGTTATTTTTGTAATTAAAGATGAGAACTTTAAAAGAGAAAATATTATATTAATATTAATTCAAATCTAAGAAATTTTAGAAATAAGTCAACTGATTTTTGCCCTTTTGTGAATTACATTCAAGGATTAGTGCACTAAATAGCTAGGCAAAATTAGCTTCAATTACACTGTGATTTATATCTATAAGCAGGTCAGGTGTAGCAGGGATTGCAATGAGGCTGACTTGATGTTGTCTCTAGAAGGATGTCTCTTGTTCAAGGTGACTATATGCAAACCAATGAATGCATAGGTGATAAATGAGAATTAATCAGAGATGAACATTTCCTTACTGTACCCTGGTTTTAGAACTTAGGTACTAGTATAACCTGCAGTGTCAAAGATAATAACCCAGAAGAACTAGCTCTTTTACACAGGCTTTGATGGTCAGTAGCATTCATGAGTTGGTTTGAATTGTCTCCAGTGATAAAAAGTGAATAATCAGCATGTTATTTGCACCTGTGAGGTTGTTATTTCTGCATCATGACCACAAGTGTCATCCAGACGGACCAACTTTTGCCAAGTCCTACAAAGCAGGAATTAAAATAATACCTTGAAATGGAAGGGTTTTTAAAGCAAATCAACTTCTCACTTTTCTGCTGTTTTTCTAGTTTTTCTAGTTTTGGCTTTATATTTCCCCAAATGGAAAGTTATTTAAGGTATTTTGCAAAAAGCTCAGTGAGCCTTGACCTCAGAGACAATTTTTTTTTTTTTTTAACAGGACAAAAAGTCATCTATTTCCATAATACTATGTGTGGTCATAATGACTCATTTTATAAATTACAGCTGCCACTGATGTTTGCATCACTATTCTTTACAGCATGAAGTCAATTTAAGAATAACTGCATGTGTTTTATTTCTAAATTAATTGCCTAGGAATGTGAACTGGCATCGGATTTTGTTGTGGTTGTTGTTTCTAGTGGAAGCTTTGTATTACTGATTAATAATACTAACAAATAATAATCTCCATAGCAGAGTGTTACTGTTTTCTTGTGGTATTTATGTGATCAGAAAATTTCATTATTTGTCATAAATATATACATGATAGAGTTTTCAATAATTTGTTGAAAAAGGTCTCCTACCTAATTGCTTTTCTTTCTCCCCCCCCCAGTCTGCTCCCAGTTTTCAAGAGGAGTCTTTGCTATTTTTGGATTCTATGACAAGAAGTCTGTAAATACCATAACATCATTCTGTGGGACTCTTCATGTCTCCTTCATAACTCCCAGCTTCCCAACAGATGGAACACATCCCTTTGTCATTCAGATGAGACCTGACCTCAAGGGAGCCCTTCTTAGCTTGATTGAATACTATCAGTGGACCAAGTTTGCATATTTGTATGACAGTGACAGAGGTAAGATGTGGTGGTACTTATCTGCATGCTGTTTGCTAGATGCATCTCACTGGAATGCTGAATTTTGTTTAGAAAAGTAAACTAGGAAAGGAATATTTACCTGCACCAAGTGTAAGCTTAAATTTAGAAATGAGCTTTTGGGACAGAAACAAAATTGTTTAAATGAGGATGAAATTATTACAGTATGTATTAACAGAATTGCAAGCATGTGCTGATAAGCAATGTGAGATTAATCCCATATTGTAATACAGTTCCTATGAAAAGTTTTTTTCATTGTTTTTAAAGAATCATCTAAGGAGAAAAAAAAATGCATCTGAGCATGAAGGGCAATCTACTACCATAGATTCACTGCATATATGCCAAGTTGATAGCTGGGCACCAAGCAAGAAAGAATCTTGGATGCAGTCCCTGCTTCTTTGGAGGCTGCTTTTGATAAATACTCAAGTTCCTCTCCTCTGTTGAGCTTAGATTTTGTTGTTGTGATAAACCCAAATCTGCTTCTGAGCAATTTACTCCGTGGTACAGCCTTCTCAACTCCTATGCCCTTTTATGGCTGTAGTAATAATAATATAACAGTTCATGAACTGGGAAAAATCACTTGCGAATTATGGTATATTAGTTTTTTTGAGAAGCAGCAGCATTATACAGAAGGTGGGGGTTTTTTGACTGCTGTTTTTGGAGTTCCGTTATTATATTCTGTTTTCAGGTTCTCCTCACCTGGTAGTCCTTGGCTAACATTTTTCTGTTCTTAACCTTCTCCTGTTCTCTTTAAAAAGGCTGTATTGTGGCTCACCTGCATGTTCATTGGTCAGATTTGAATATTAAATGCACATTAAATGATAAAATGGCACTAGATTTAAAGGATGGTTTTACTATACCATGGTTTGTTGAGTAATGGGATGACATTAGATTCTGCAGTCTGATGCTATTTTATACATTATGTTGTTCAGAAGCTGAAGGGACCTCCTCAAGACAGTCCTTTATCACTACTGAAAGCACTAAAGTTAGAAAAACTAGTACTGGTGTGCAGCCTCCAACAGTAATGACATGTGGGATGATGAACCCTAAGCCCATTTCTCTGGCAGATCTTTTCAAATTCACATTAGAATCAGAAAAAACACTGCCACAGATGTAAAACTACCTGCTTAGCTAATACTCTGTCAATCAGCGAGCAGTGCACAGTATATGACCTGCATGCTATTTATATTTAGGAAATACTGAAAAACACCTAGTTCTTCTTGTGAGCTGCACTGGCTGAATCTGGCCAGGAATAACAGCATGAAATTGTTGGGTTTAGTAACCGTTTGGTTATGCCTTTTTGTAAAAAAATTTGTTTGTTTTAATTGTGGCAAGTTGCTCCAGTGATAACAAGCTCCGAGGCATGAAACTCATATCTTTATGTTGAGTAAGTCGTTTCTCCTCAGTGCTTCCGTTGATTGCACCAGGTTAGCCTGCAGAGTCAAGCAGTATGTAGTCAGCAACACTGACATCAAACCCTGAATACACAGAGTTCCCAATTCCTCTAAACACTCTTGCATAAGTGCTAATGTAGTGACAGTGACGTATATTTAAAGAATGACAGAATTTAAAATCTTTCCACCTTCAGGAGTGAGATCAAAAAGGCAAGGAGACTTACTCTTCACAGAAGCTGTGAAAGCTAATAGGAATTAGTTTGATGACTTATTCTGAAAGAATAATTTATTGCTACTTTTACAGCTCTTTTGTGGTTAGGGTCTGCCTGGTTGAATTGCAGGGCAATTTGATATCTCATTCCTGTCTATAAGAAGTGAGGCTGTTCAGTATATGCATGTCCAAGCTATTACTGGCTTAATATGGCCGTTGCTCTCATATAATGTGGATTAGTGTCCTTTACCCTCCTTGCCTCCTCTGTGTTGTCAATAATAAACAGTGGGTTTTGGGAAAAGTAGTGACATTATTGGGGGATTCTGTCTGTAACAGAATTGCTAATTTACTCAGCCTCTGCTCAGTCCTCCCTTTTCAGAGCTCACTGAATTAAGAGTTTGTCCCATCATAACCAAGAGGTTCCCAAACAGATGTATTCCTGCAGTTTAAAAAAAGCAACTGAAGTTGTTGGAGTTTTTGCCTCTACAGAGTCCCAATCCTATTACCACTTTCCAGATACTTCCACATCCACAGAAGTATTGTGGTGAATGCTTTTTTTTAAATTTGTTTTTCATTCTTTTGCAATGTGTTATTTGTATTAGAGTAACTAAACTGAATGGGCATGACAAATCTGCCACCTATAAAAAGCAAGAAATCCGGGCAGCCATTTGATGTCTAGGCGGAGAGCACCCCAAGAAAAGAGAGTCCCTAGGAAAAAGGGAAGATCAGGGGAGTAAAATATAGAAACCCTTTGTAATGGGTAGTATTAACTTTAGTAGCCCTTTTTAATTTATTCCTAACTGAGATTCTGTTTAACTCAGGGAAAATATTGCAGATTGGAGGACCTGAAATCTACTAAATGAGATCTGAAACAATGATTCAGATTATATCTGTTTCAGTTTGTTGTTTTTTTTTTTTTTGTGGTTTGTTTTTCTTAATTATATTAAATCACCATTTAAAACTTTATTTTGAGATATAGGCTTATTTTAGTGCTTTTTAATGTTTTAATATATTTCCTACATCTTTTAGTTTGCTTACATTAATTACCTTTTCCTTTTAGTGTGAGTTCTCCACATTTATCTTTAACATGTTATAAATAGTTCATATGTACCCTTGGACTGTGTTTATCTATTATTTTAGAATAAATATTTGTTGCATGGCATGCAAAACTTCCTATCAGTCTTCTTTAAAGACGACACAGAAAACCAGAACTATTTGAGATAATAATTGAATTTATGCTTTGGAAGCCTGCCATTTTCTACCTTTGCTGATGACCAGTCTTATATAGTGCTGTATGTCATTACCATTTTCACCGATGAAGCTGAATTGCTAAATACTGACCAATCTTAATATAATGATATATTTGCAAACTATGGGACAGATTAATTCTCAGTGCTTTCTTTCTATGTTTATGGGCATAACCACTATTATGTCTCATGAGGGTTATACCTGAAGCTTCCTTTACATAACGAGTCAGAAATTTGTTTCAGAGAAATGACTCCTGGTGCTCTGTGGTTTCAGGGGAGATGAGTGTGTAAAAATTTTCTTTTTTTCTATAATACTATCTGCTATTCTTAAAATTGCTCTCTAGAATTATGTAGAATTCTCTGGAAGGTATTTAAACATAACAAGTCTAATTCCTGTACTGCTTGGAATTGTTAAAATGGTATTTGTTGTATAGCAGAAATTCATTTCCAGCAGTAACTTTCATGATTCTATACTCTATTATTTTAGCCTTGCAAAGGAAAACTAGTCTAGTAAAATCTTCACTGATTTTACAATATACTGTAGGCAGTTGCAGCTGTACATACATTACAGCTTTCTGGCAGGAACGTGCCAAAAGGGTAAAATGGAAGCAAACTTCTGTAGACCGCTTGTAGTTGTTATCATTGAGCCTATTTATCTATATGGAGAAATATATCCTGGCACATCTTTCATAATGAGGGATACGACCGTAGGCAACAGAAATAACTCCATTAGCACCACTGCAGAACATGGGAATTTTGCCATAGACCTCAGTGAGGTCTGGGTTTAAATACAGTACTGCTCAAGTGCTGAGGACAAAAGCAGTTCAACAGCATTTCGTAATAAGCAGCTGATCCTCTTTCCGTAATTGGATCACTTTTCTCCTAGAAGACCTCTTTACCAGCATGTGGAATTCCAGCAGTGGATCAGTGAAACTGGCAAAATCCCGTTCTGAAGAAGGTTGAAGCAAAACCAAAAGGTTGTCCTTACAAGGCTCTACCCTGATTCCTTGCAGTGATGTAAATAGAAGTGTCATGAAATAAGAACTGATTGGGTCCACACATATCTTTATTTCCGAGTCCTAACAACGCGTGACAGGTCAAACAAGTTACAGGGAAATCTTAAATAAGTAATCTCATAAATCACATTCTAGAAGCTTTTTGTTCCTGAAGCTTTATCAGTCTATCTTCTGTTTTCTCCTGTGCTTCACTAGGCTTATCAACATTGCAAGCTGTGCTGGATTCTGCTGCTGAAAAGAAATGGCAAGTGACTGCTATCAATGTAGGAAATATTAACAATGACAGAAAAGATGAAACTTATCGTTCACTGTTTCAAGATCTAGAGGTAAAAAAGGAAAGAAGAGTGATTTTGGACTGTGAGCGCGATAAAGTCAACGACATTGTTGATCAGGTTTGCTGTTCTCCATTTTTCAGTGGCAGCAGTTAGCTATATTCTATAAGTAAACATAACGAGTTCATTTCTCTTGATCCTATTTTTGTCATTATTTTGTCTCATTTGGAAGTGACAGTTTGGTATTGAGGACCACATATATATCAGGCATAAAGTGAACACACAAATCTTATAATCATTCCCTTTGCTCAAAGGCAAGCTAATTCTATCTGGATGATCCTGTATGGTTTTATATCCTGATTGTTTAAAACAAACAAAGCAAAACAAAAAACCAAACCCTCCAAAAAACCCAAACAACCCCAAAAATCCAAAACCACAACAAAATAAACCTCATTAAGGCTGTTTAACAACCTTAGTAGTATACTATGTTATATGTAGTTGATACACTAGTATATATGGTGCATTATAAATAGTTATATTATGTCTAGGGATTAGTTCCTTACACCTAGAAAGTATTTTCTACTTCTAATGCTTTTCTGAAGAACCTTTTATGTCCTGGGAAGGCTGTATCAACAGCTTCCCTTTTCCATTTCTTTCCCTTCATAGTCCATGTTTCTAAGCTCTTTGTCATTTGTACTGTCCTTGGGGGTGTCTCCATCTTGTCTTCCTCTTAAAGTGTTAACCAAAATTGGATGCTGTTTTCCATAGCTAAGGCCCCCTGAGCTTTAAACAGAACAGAAAATTGTCTTTTTTCCACCCACACATATATTATTTGCCAAAATGATTTTTTAAAAATTTTCTTTTTTACAACAGCACCGCAGTGCTCTGATTCAAATTATTGCCTTACCTTCAAATCCACCTCTTCAGTCCTAGTGTCTAGGAAGGTCTTACTGTCTGTGTATCTTATTCTTTTCATGCATGCAGAGCACAGTGGAAAATTATATGGATAGCTCCCTGCTGGCTCGAGCTTGACCATGTGAGACTGTGCAGCATCTGTAGGGATATATCATCAGAGTGTAGATGTATTGGTTTGAAGTTTTATTGAATGGCTCATTATTTTGGTCTTTTATGAAGGTTGTTACATTTTGGAGAGGCTCGGGCAATGAGCAGTGTCCTAAATGGAGTGCACTGTATTTGTTTTATTTGGAATTCATATCCACAAACTTCCTCTAATTTTCAAGATCAATTTGAATTTGATCCTATTCTTCAGAGCATTTGTTACCTCCCTATCATCTGCAGTTTTTTAAAAATCATGTTTTCTGGCTTGTTATCCATGTCAAGAAAAGTACTGAGTAAAGCAATGCTTGAGAGAAATAGTGCTTATAGGTCCTCTTCAGCTGGTTCTGTGTGGGTTTTCAGATGGTTGTTCTCTTACCTTACAGTGACTTTTTCTCTTGTCCATAAGCTGTTACAAGCTTGTAATGATGTCACACAGGACAAAAGCCTTACTTAAAGATATGTCACACCTGCTGTTTCCTCATCATCTGTTAGGCTAGCTATCATGTCAGAGAAAGGAAAGAAATTGCTTTGACATATTTTGATCTTGACAAGACTATATCGACTGTTTATCATCTTATTATCCTATAGATTCTTTTGAGATCAAGTATGTAATGTTCATCATAATTATTTCCATGATATGAAAGTTTGGCTGACTGTAAGTTTCTTCAGTTTCTCCTTTTACCATTTCTTAAAGACAAGAGCCCTATTTACCCTTTAGTTACCACTCATTTTAACTATCTTTGTTCATTTAGTAACAGACCTTTTATTTTCTTTGGTTTCTCTTATTTTGATTGAAGCTGTGGGATATTTTTCTTGCTCTGATTGCACTTTGATAGATTCTGCCTTGCTTTGAGTCTTAGATTTTTCTCAGCTTATCCCCACAGACTTGTGCTACTCCTTAGGCATACGGATGGATAAACTTTTGTTTCTGCTGTTTTAATTTCTAAGTCACTGAAGAATTCTAGAGAGCTGCGGATCAGCCACACAGGTCAGCTAATGTAATTACAATCAGTTGTTCTCCTCAAACTAGTTTTCTGCTATGCCCTAGACTATGGTCTCTTAAACTGCTGTCAGCTGTCTCATGTGGTTTTAGCCTTGAGATTCTCTCTGCAAGATATTCTAACATTTTATGGAGTTTGGTCTCATTTTTAAGACCGTTATCCTTACACTCTGTTTCTGTAACTTCCCTTCCTTACATATAAGGTAAACTCATTTTTAATATCTCAAGTAGCCTAAAATAAAATCTAAAATAATTGTTTCTCCATTGATTTTCTTTATCTCTTAAAATGAATGTCTGTGCTGAACAAAGGATTTCTTGGCCTGTGAGTATCCTTTGAGTGTGTTCTTCTGATTTTCTTTTTTAAAATCAGAATATGTACTTCAAACAAGTCCTGCTTTGCTACCAGATCTATGCTATGAAACAATAGTTTAATTCCTGCCCTCAAACACCCCTCAGCAATTTCCTTCTTTTAATGAGGGTGTCTCAAGTAGACCCTTTGTATCAGTATCCCTTTTCTTTTTCTGTGTATTTTTTACTGAGACATGCAACAAGCTTTCTGTTGACCAGATTTTTCTTGAATACTGAAGTATTAACTGCAGTGTTAATATAGAACAGCAACTTCTTTCCTTTCTTCCTTGCTTTCCATTCTTGAATAAAACTTCAGTTGTAGTGCTTTGATTAAACCCACCAACTTTCTAAGCTGTGGTGGCAACCTCAGGTTCACCCAGTTATGTTCTGTAGTCCATGGATTTGCGTAGATGTGTTTGCAAAGTTGCTTCATTGGTCTTGTTTTTGACTCATGTTATAGTTTCTCTTCCAGATTTCAGTTATATATATGAGTTGTGTGTATATATATTTGTGTATATATATACACACACACATATATATATGTATATGTGAGTTGAAGTTGAAAAATATTTCAGTTCCCGAGCTTTCCTAAGACTAGTTTATATTCCTCTTCTCTGATTTGGCAGTTCAGTGTTACCTTGCTCTTCATTATATAGCCTCTATCTCTTCTCGGCCAGCTTCCTTTGCAGAATCTAATTTCACAGAATCACAGGTTGGAAGTGACCTCAGGGATCATCTAGTCCAACCTTTCTAGGAAGAGCAGAGTCTAGACAAGATGGCCCAGCACCCTGTCCAGACGACTCTTAAAGTTGTCCAATGTGGCCGAGTCAACCACTTCCCTGGGGAGATTATTCCAATGGTTGATTGTCCTTAGTGTGAAAAATTTCCCTTTTGTGTCCGATCGGAATCTCCCCAAGAGCAATTTGTGTCCATTCTCCCTTGTCCTCTCCATGGGACTCCTTGTAAAAAGGGAGTCTCCATCTTCTTTGTAGCTACCCCTTAAGTACTGGTACACGGTGATGAGATCCCCTCTGAGCCTCCTTTTCTCAAGGCTGAACAAACCCCGTTCTCCCAGCCTATCCTTGTATGGCAGCTTCCCAGTCCTTTGATCATCTTGGTGGCCCTTCTCTGGACCCCTTCCAGCCTGTCCACATCCTTTTTGTATAGAGGGGACCAGAACTGTACACAGTACTCCAGGTGTGGTGTGACAAGCGCTGAGTAGAGTGGGATAATGACTTCTTTCTCTCTGCTGGCGATGCCCTTTTTGATGCAACCCAGCACCCTGTTGGCCGCCTTGGCCACAGCAGCACACTGTTCGCTCATGTTGAGCTTTCGGTCCACCAGGTCCCTTTCCACAGAGCTGCTGTCCAGCCAGGTGGATCCCAGTCTGTGCTGCACTCCCAGATTATGTTTTCCCAGGTGCATGACCTTACACTTGTTCTTGCTGAACTTCATAAGGTCCTTGCTGGCCCACTCTTCCAGCCTATCCAGATCTCCCTGCAGAGCAGCTCTCCCTTCTGGAGTGTCTACTTCCCCACTCAATTTGGTGTCACCCACAAACTTCATCAGGCTACACTTGATGCCATTATCCTGATCACTTATAAAGATATTGAATAACATTGGGCCCAATATCAATCCCTGGGGCACTCCACTTGTGACAGGTTGCCAGTTTGAGATGGAGCTATTTACCACCACCCTTTGGGTGCGGCCTGTCAGCCAGCTTTGGGTGGGGCCTGTCCCCCTGATAACACCCTGTAGGCAGATGTGGAATTACTGCCACTTGTTGTCTATCCCTGCTTGAGATGCTAGTCTAAACTAGGGATGCTGGTGAATACCTTTTGTGTCCACAGCTCCTTCATTATGGCTTTTAGAGCCACGACTGAATTTTCACAGAGTTTTAACTGGCAGCATCCTTAGTGTTCATATGGATGGCACAGGACAATGTTTTAGAAAGCTAGATTAATGAAATAGTACCCAGTGGCAGTTAAAGCAGAGTTACTAACTGCTGATGTAAAGATTTGCAGCTATGGGTCATTTTCTCACATACGAATGACGAAGCAGCATTTTATGCAGAAAAGCTAATCTGTTTCATCTAACTAAAATTTATTTGGAAGCAGCAGCTGCATAAGAAATACATCCGAACACAGTTCTTAAACCTTTTAATAAGTAATGAGTTTTAAGTAGTCTGAACCAAGTAACTGTTCTAGAATAATTAACTTAATATATCATGTATATATTAAGCTCAAAAGAGGAATAATTGAATAACTTCTATGGCCTATGTAATGTAGTTCCTCTCAGTCTCAAACTGTAGTAATATAGACCTTGATGTTAAACACTGTCTTCACTTACACTCCTGTAATTTCATTAAAGCAAGTATGTGGAGTGTTGTTCACTACTAGCCTGATATAAGTCACAGGGTACCTATTCTGAATATTTTAGCTATGTGTTAAATGGGGAAATAAATCAAGAAAGGATGATTCATTTAAGTTGTTCTCATTGTTCAAAAGATGGAAGAAACCTCTAGGGTCCTCTTATCTCCCACATCCTTTCTCTGGAGAAGTGTTTTGCTTCAAAATGCAAACTTCCCCATGCAGACATAGTCTTAATTAGGCTTATTTGGGAGAAGAATCCATGTTACGTGCCTGCCGGTGGAGACTGCTGAGAAACCACCAGCTGGCTTTGAGGGAGGTTATGAGGAAACCTTAGGGCAATAAACAACAATTTGAACTTTAAAAGACTTCCTCGTGATGTAGATGCTTTCACTAATGTCAGTGGGCTTTAAAACTTTTTCTGGTTCAAGGAACATTACAATTCTGCTACAAAGGGAGCAGAATCTAAACAGGAATCACTGAGGCACAGCGCTTCTACTGCATGATGCCCACTGCCTTCTGTCCAGGTTGTGCCTTTAATACACAGCATAGTAATTAGTGTTCAGCTCCTCTGTTTACAGGTCTTGGGACATGGGCTTCAACATGATTAATTTCTGCCAGCAGAGAGTGTATTCAATGGTGCATTAGATAAAAAGTAAAGCACTGAACAAGCTCAGTATTGCATGCGATAAAACTCATAACTAGCTTCTACATCATACTGCATTTTGTAGTTTTTAAGTCTCAGTCCATATATCTGGTGAACATTCTCCATTACGGGGATATTTCTTCTTTTTTACAGGTTATCACAATTGGTAAACATGTTAAAGGATACCATTATATCATTGCAAATCTGGTAAGAGTTTTTAATATTTAAAATACTTGTATTATGTATTTCACTGTTTAAGGAAGCATATCAACTAATATTTTGTTGAAATGCATTTTAGAAAATAGAAAAAAACCTAAATGTCTTTATCCTTGCTAAATGAATGCATGTGTTGAGTTGGTATTTGTTCTATTGGGTGAGTCTTTTTAGGGCTTAAATGACTCCTGTGAAATTCCCATCAATGTAAGCAAAGGCTGCTCAGCACCATCAGTAGAACTTCATCCCTTTTTCTACAGACTTTAGAAAAGTAGGGTATGGAAATCAGAAAAATAACTTTTCACCTTATAGGCTGATACATTCATTCAGCAAACTGTTTCTTCTCTCACCTCTAAAATACTTAAAAATTACAGTTCTCAGCTTTCTTTCTGCTAGACTAGTGACTCTCAGCTTTACACATCTTCATTCCTCAGATGGGCCTGGTAATCAGTTTGAATTAATCTTTTTTTGAACATAGGTGATCAGACAGTATAGCTAATGGTGTTCCTAAGGGGAAAGTTCAGGAAACTCACTAAATTCTGTTAAGGTCAATTTTTTGAAATTGTGTCTAAAGATGAAGGGCCATTTTACTGACATGGAAGTCAACAACACTTATTTACTGAAGCTAGAGAATCTAATCCAATGATTTTTTTTAAACAGATAAAGCAAATTCTGCAGGCTTGAATCTCAGTTTTTCTGTTCCAGAAAAGAGTTTTGGGGTTTGCATGCTGTGAGTGCCTCTAAATAATTTTTTTTTCATAATTTATTTTTGGACTCTGACAGCGTTTGATATAAATTCTAGCTCAGAGTGCTCTAATTTACACTCTTGTCTTCCATAGTCCTTTGAGGGGCCTGAGGAAACAGAACAACCATAGTGTGTCGTCTATCACATTTCAGACATAACCCTTGTCTCCTCCCAACCTTTGAACAAAACACTTCCCCCACTCCAGGTGGGCAGTATTCTGAAGAATCAAGTATGTTGCAAGACAGGTGCGAGGAAGCCTTATACTCTAAAGGCCTCTTTAAAAGCAGAACTGGGGCTTCATTTTTATATTTATTAACTAATTTTTAGGATAAAGAAGTACTAATATTCACGAAGCAAGCATTAAAAGACTTGCAAAACTTGAAAAATTCCCTAACTGTTAGATATTTGTATTTTGCATTGCAAATGTTGTATAAATAGTATTTTGAGTCTTAAGGGAAATAAACATTTTTAGAAAAAATGCCTAGTGTATTTCATTATGTTGACTGGTTGCTATTTTAGTCATTGCTTTAAGTTTGTAACAGTAAGCCCTTAAGAATGAAAACTTATCGAATCTTGTATTTTAAAGCTTTTTAATATCATATTTGCTTCCTACAGATTTATACAGTTTAAATGCAAATATTGTAAATCTTCTGTATAATATCATATAAAATATATATGGTGATGATTTTAAAACTGTTTCTTCTGTGAGAAAGAAAACTTAACTAGTACTTGATCATATCCTATCTTCACTGAATCCACCTTCTTTTTTCTTTTCTTGACTGCAATAATGTTCTCCTCCAGTTTGATCAGTCAAGAAATTGATCTATTTTAAGAATAAAACATGCTGATACATGGAGAAGGGGTCAAAGTACACAATGAATGTTCCTGTTCAAACTTCAGGCTCACAATAATATTGAAGAAAGTTTCATGATCCCTGTAGAAGTGTCTGTATTAGCATGCAGCAACGCGTCATTGATGAATATCATTAATATGCAGTAATTAAAGAGCACCTAGTACAGCAATAGTAGCAACTTCTGATAATGTGGTCTGAGGTTGCTACTTCTTTTTTTGTTTACTCAGAGCATTCATTTAAACTGATATGTCTGAAATGAGTATTTCATGTAAATTCATTTGTATGGTTATTTGGGGCAAGCTAAAGCACAGAATATGGAAAACAAGGCATATGTACTCTTTGTAAGAATGAGAAGTAGTTCTTACACGAGAGGGAGGAGGCAGGGGAGATGGTAAGTCCTTCCACGTGCTTTCGTGTTCCTAGCAAAAAGAGGGCTCAACTGTGGCTGTAACTATTCCTGGCTGAATCTTGCTTGCCTAACTGTTATTCATGTCAGTGTTCCCTTTCTCATTTAAGCAGTCCCACTGAAATTAACGGGATTGTTTAGGAAAGTAAGCATGGCTTGGACAGGTCCACTCAGCCCTTGTTCTATAAAGGTGTATGTCTAGTGAGCAGCAAGAGGCATTGCTGGCTGGCGGAGCTGACGACTTAATCCTGGCAGCCCAGGATTTAGACTTGGATCCTGTCCCTGAGGAAAATGTTGGCTTACACTTCTGCAGTAGAAGTCATATGGTAACTCTTTATTTGTATATATTATTGAGAGATCTGCCAAAACTGTTGGAATAACAGATATAATGTTTTCTGTGCTCAGGGATTTACTGATGGAGATTTATCAAAAATCCAGTTTGGAGGAGCTAATGTCTCAGGATTTCAGATAGTTGACTATGATGACCCTCTGGTGTCAAAATTTATTCAACGTTGGTCAACACTGGAGGAAAAAGAATATCCTGGTGCACACACTAGTACAATTAAGGTATGTCTTACGTTTGTTTTAACCATGACAGATGTAGAGGAAGTGAGGGAATTGGAATAGAAAGACAAGAGACAGAGCCCTTCAAAATCAGCTGTGCCAACACAGTTTTATATTTCTCTGGGGTACTTTTAACATTCTCTATCATAGGACTGTTTGAGCAAAGATACTGCGCTGTTGAAAATGTTCAGGACAATTTTAATTTTTTGTGTGTGTGTTACTGTAAATCTGCACCTGACAGCTTGTTAGGGAATTGTTTTGGATGTCATGATACATTAAATATCTACTGACTGACTTTGTTTTTTCTCTCTCTGTGTTTTGAAATGTTTTAAAGGCAAAAATTTAGGCATACATAGGCTTGCAGGGAGTACAGATCTAGAACTTTCTGATATAGCATCATCTCCTAAAGAAACAGTGAGATAGATGCTTAAATCCTACAGACTTCTAAAATTAAATACTATGCCTGAGGTACAGAATCATGAGCTGATTTCAGGCCTGAGTGACATAAGATGCGACACTGGACAAGGCGTTAAACTTCCTTACCTCAGTTTTCCTGCTGGATAAAACTAGGATGAT
This sequence comes from Phalacrocorax carbo, assembly GCF_963921805.1. Lineage (NCBI taxonomy): Eukaryota > Metazoa > Chordata > Aves > Suliformes > Phalacrocoracidae > Phalacrocorax > Phalacrocorax carbo. Next base: position 47,145,550 of record NC_087516.1, on the reverse strand, counting down.
GGTACCTTCTTACCTTATGTGACTTTTAGGAGGATCAATTAGTGCTTACAAGACGTAAAAAGAACAACGCAATTTTAATGCTAAATATTTTTTCTTTTATGTAATACAATCAGAAATTTTATGAAGAATGAAGATACTTAAATAACTCTAAAATGTATTAAAACAAAAAGCTAAATGGCAAATGTTTTAGGCATAACTTTTTTTGTGCTATAGTTTGAGCATGAAGCATGTTCTTGATTTGTAACGAGACGGATAAGAAGTTTCAGCAGGGAATGGAAGAACCATTTTTTAAAAATTCCTGGAACAAAAATCCTTTGAAGCACACAACCTTAATTTAAATAGAAAAATAAGGTTTGCAGGTTCCCTTTTTTGGAGGCCAAATTTTCAGGGGGCTTAGTCAAAGCTATGATTTTTCTGTAGTTATTTTTGTATTTTAAAATCTTTATGATAGAATAAGTGAATTTCTCATTTGATGTTTGACAAAATAAACTAGAGTCTGTGTCATGCCTTTGGATACGTTCATATTACATACATGTAATATATGTAAATAGATATTGCTCTCATTTAGGAAAAAGGAAAAGGATGTGGCTGTGGGTTATTAATACAGATCTTTTATCTCTGATTCTTGAGTGCCCAAATTTACATACCTACCCACTAATGTTGCAGAATAGTAGCATGCAGATAATCACAGTGAAATGCATGACTGAAGTAAAAAATCTGAACCGAAACCAAGATGTGGTTTTTATCACTGATGGAAAAATAAATCAGTGAGACACAGGGCTAGGGATTCTGGTATCTCTGATTACACTAGGGGGAAATTGCATGTGTGTTAGATGAATGGAAGTGGTTGCAATGTTTTGTTATAGCATTAAAATCTGTAACTTTATCACATGTATTCCCTTTACTTCTTACATGATAGGTCTTTTCAAGTCTACTAGAAATTGAAAGGGTTGAAGGAGTGTGTTTCGAATATCTTATGTTTTTGAGGTTTATTTTTTTATGGATAGGAAAAATAAATTAATTGAAACCTTTTATTTTCATGAATTTCATTGTTTTAAACCATGTTTTAAATTCAGCTTAAAAGGCTGATTTGTCTTCTTTTATATATATATATGTTGTCTCCTCAAGGAATATACAGGATTGCACTGATACTCAGTCAAGAGATTGAGACTTATGTTAAATTATCAGATAATTCGCAAATGATAGAGGTAGTGATGGGGGTAACAGTGCATGTATATTGTAATGTTTGGAGAGATTGATTGCATCAGTTACTGTATTTCTTTCTGTAGCTTTCTATCTTTTGCCCTTATACACATATAACTTGTCATTTTTGTCTGTCATTACATGTAAGGACAGAGCTCTGTCATTTCATTCCCATTCTTGTGGGAGCTAGAGGCAGAGCAGAACCATAGAAACCAGCGAAATAGGGTAAGAAAGGTCTTTAAGCAGTCAGTGACCTGGTCCATCGTCCCTGCCTGAAGGCAGAGTCAGCTATACATGTGCAGTTCCTGTAGATAGTGATTTCACAACTTCCCCAAGTGTTCTCTTTCAGACCTTAAATAGTCTTATTTTTTTGTTTTTGTCTAACCTAAATCAGCCTTTATATCACCTAATCCATAACTCTTTTGTCTGTTTCTGATGGATATGAGGAAGTTCTCCTTTTTAACTGTACATCTATATTTGAAGGTGGCTACCATATTTGTCCTTGCTTTCCTCTCTGCTAAACTATATAGTCCCTTTCCTTTGAATTTTCTACTCTCCGATCCTGTCCATCATTTTGCTCTGGAACCTTTCTAATTGGTACCCAACTTCTTTGAAATGCCAGGCTGTGTACTGGACCACATCTGAGTGCTGTGCTGTAGAAGTTGAAATAACGGCTTCATGTATCTTGGAGACAGTACTCCTTTCAGGGCTGCCTTTTGTGTTACTCTTTTGGTTTTATTTTTTCTTCCCCCTCACCATCATGACACTGTTGAAATATTTTTATCATGAGATACACACTAACATCCAGATCTTTTTCTGCATTACTCTTCTGTACTGCTGCCAATTTAGACAGTCTCATACCATAACTGTGCATTTGATCATTCCTTTAAAGTACAGGATTTTTCATCTATTCTTGCTGAATTGCATTCCCTACCTGTCCTTCCTGAACATGTCGTTCCTTCTTATACTAATAATCTAGCCATGTTTGTTAACCTTTGCTTACTGGAATAGTGTATAAACATCTAAGTTACTGAGCAGGTTAACTCACTGGTCTCCTATTTGCCCCTTCCATGACCTTATGGGTAACCTTTCTCCCCTTTTGGTTTTGAGACAGTTATCCAAATTGTTACTGCTTATAAATGAGCTTTTGCCACTTGTTCCCATGGAATCTAGGAAGCTGTCACTGCAAATTCTATATCTAACAGGAAGGTTAGTAAAAGTCCTGTATTATCAATATAGAAATGAGAAGAGGTTATGTGCCTCTAGCAGGTAATGTTATCCCTGGGACTGCAAATGTTATCTCGTTGCAGGCAATAGCATTGCAACGGTGTTGTATTGTCTTCCTTTTGTAATCCAAAAGGAAGTATACATACGTTTTACATTATAAAATGCAAGTCAATGGAATATGACTGAACTGCCATTACAAGACATATCACAGCACCCAGGTACAGTCCTGAAAACAGAGGAAGACACCTCTTTCTAAGAAAAAGTGCATTTCAAAGGAACATGCTTTTCAAGAAAGAAAAACATTGCTGAAAACCTGTTTCACAGATGCCCAGAAGAGGACCTGGATCAAATTGCTTTAAAAATGTATCTTCATGATTTATAAAACATTATTTATAAGAAACTGCAGTCTTAGAGCATAGATGAGAAGAGACACTGATTTTATTAGTTGCTGCACTGTACCTGTACTGATAAAACCCACAAGATTTAAATATTAAGCAGGACACTTAAAACTAGTGCTTTGCTGCCTTTTTACAGAAGGTCTTCTCACCTTTCCAAAGTAAAGCTGATACTCTGTTTACCTCAGATTAAATTTAAAATATATCTGTTGTAACCAAGGGTGTTATTAGCTCTTCTAGAATTGTATCCAGAAACTGATAGCTTTTAGATCTTGAAACATACCACCGAGCATCCTGGCGAATTTCTTTGTCAAGTAGCAAAACAAAGGTCACATTTCATTTTATAAAGCCCTAGTAATAACAAGTTGAAATCCCCTTTTGATCCATTATTTTGTATTTACAAATGTGCTGGGCTTTCTGAGCCTTAGTGTTGTGTCAAGCTATTATGTCCAAGGCAAACTTCTTGCTGCTGTAGAAGGACAGTGAAGGACAACCCGTCCATTCATATCCAACTGCTATAACTTCCTAATCCAATTAACCCATTCTGTTTGGGGGCAGCCTTTGGTCTAAGTCTGGGAAGAAGCTTAGTTTGTGCCTCTTGAAGGCTAGTGACACATAAGTACTAAGCTTAAAGTATACAGCTATCAAATGGGAGCTCTGCAGAAAGGGATCTGGGGGTGCTGACTGACAGCAGTCTCAGTATGGGGCAGCAGCGTGCCCTGGCAGCCAAGAGGGCAAACCACAATCTGGGGTCCATCAAACTCAGCATAGCCAATCGGTCAAGAGAGGCGGTTATCCTGCTGTATTCAGCGCTGGTGTGGCCTCACCTCGAGTGCTGTGTGCAGTTCTGGGCCCCACAATTTAAGGATGTGAAGGTCCTTGAATGTGTCCAGAGGAGGGCAACAAAGCTGGTGAAAGGGCTGGGAGGAATGTCCTATGAGGAGCAGCTATGGGCTTTGGGCTTGTCCTTTCTGTAGAGGAGGGAAAGTGAAAGGGAGATGCCAATATATTCTCCCTGGTATCCAGCGATAGGACAGATGGGAATGGTTCAAAGCTGCACCAGGGGAGGATTAGGCTGGGCATTAGGAAGCATTTGTTTACCAAGAGGGTGCTCAAACACTGGAACAGGTTTCCTAGAAACGTGGGCAATGCCCCAAGCCTATCAGTGTTTGAGGCATTTGGACAATGCCCTTAGCAACCTACTTCAATTTTTGGTCAGCCCCAAATTGGTCAGATGATTGTTGTATGTCTCTTCCAAGTGAAATAGTCTATTCTATAAGCCATCCTACTCTGTGAAGAGCAACCTTAGGCTTGGGGTGTGCAAGAAGTATCTGAGACAACTTGCATATGATATATATTCAGAAACTACATGCAGCATGCAGAAAAGAATTTGGGGCTGCCTGGTTGAAAACCCAAAGCAGCTCAGACTTGCAGAGAATACCATTTTGTTGGAAGATGGTAAGATCCCCAGTACTCATTGGAGCTGTTCTCAATGGTTTAAACTGCTTCGTGCTGGTACATTATGTTTCAGATGTTCAGAATTCATATGATTGTATTTCAAGCTTCGTAATTTTTCCCACACACAATCAATGCATAGCTAAGGTAACAAAGGAACAGGTTGTTTTTGCCTTCTGATTTTGCTTTTAGTAGTTCCACATTTTCAAATGTCCTTTTTTTACAGCCAAGTCATCTAGTCTTTTAGAAAATTATTAAGAAATTTATTTCTTTTTCTAAGATAATGTAATTCTACAATTTGAAGTGTTTGTATAGTACCCAACAGTGTGCTCTTTATGCTAAAATTACAAAAGTTGAAAACTCCCAACCTTAAGCTGTAAGTCAGGAAGCATGAAGCTTGTAATTAAAAGTTGCTAGTTTTAACTCTACTGGTGCTGATTTACTTTAATGATGGAATACAGAGAACATGCAGACAAATATAAAAATACTTTTATTTACCTTGCAGAAATAATTAAAATTTAGATGACTCTGATAATAAGGAACAAAGAAGAGAACAGTAAAAACATTTCTTCAAACTGGAAATTCGGAAGGCATTTTGTCTAGATATAGGCGACTAAGGAAAAGTGTACAATTAATGAATTAGACAATATTTTCATTTTGGGGCGTGCCTCTGATGTTTGCAGCATGTTGGACAATGATTTTATAATACCAGGCATTAAGTGTTATAAGAGATATTCTGTTCCACCTGCTAGAGTTAATGGAAAAATATGACTGATTATGCCTGAATTCAAGTAGATTATAATGATTTATAAATAAGAAGAAAAAAAATTAGTTAATTTCAGTATTTATTATGTGATTTAATCAGGAACTGAACTGGCGTAATTATTTTTTTTTTTAAAGTGCCCTTGTAAAACTGTAGTTTTGTGAGATTTTTCTGCCTGTGTTTTCCAGTCATTGTGTTTTGGTTTCCTGGTCATAAAAAGTAAACATCTAGCAGATGACATCCTAGGTACCCAGTTTCACTAGTCTTTTGAATCCCAGTGTTCAATCTTCTCTATTCACAAAAAGTATGTATGAAAAATGTGGGTGTAATATATTTCAGTGTTGAGCTTCATGTTCTTTTTAATAGGTTAAGGCTCTTTTGTATAAGTAATCACTCATTCCAGCGTAGTTGGTTTGTTGGGGTGTTGTGTGGGGTTTTTTGGTTAGTTTTGTTGAGGTTTCTTTTGTTGTTTTGGTTTTTTGTTGTTGTTGTTGTTAAAGAAAACTAAAAGAATGGAACATTTAGTCAGTGAAAGCAGTGGGTGGTTTGAGGCAATACCTGTAGATTTGTCTCAGACGTACAAAGGCCCTATTGACCCAGATCCTGCAGGTAAAAGTGGCTGAACTGTGCTAAAGCAAAAGTATTTGCCTGACTTCAGAAAGCTACAGAGCCAAGCCCTGCTGTCCCTATGCAGCTCTGTTTCTTTGAATTTCAATCCACTTATAGTAATTGAAAGTGTTTACGGATCTTCAGCCAACAGTGCAATGGATTCCTCCTGCCTGTTTTCCCAGGAACTCTTTATCACTTTTTTCAACCAGTAATTCACCTGAATATGGTTGATATAAACCAAAGAAAGCTACTACTCCTTCATGCTCCAAGTGTTCAGCAAGATCAGGCATACCTCTGGCCTCACCAAGATCAATGCCATTTAGGACAGGAGAGCTTGATGGAGAAATGGAGATAAGAGGAGAAGGGGGAGTGATACACAAAGCTGAAAGTAGTAGTAGAAAGAATGTGTAATCCAAAAACAGGGGTCAGCAAAGTGGAAAGAACCTGTTGGGACGTAAGTGAAAGGCACAGAAGGGTGGTGGCAGCTCAGAGCTGGAGAGGCATCTAAGGCTAAATGTTTCTTGGGTCAGGGGAATAAGGGAGGAGGAAAATTGCTGAGGATCACTTATGTGAACGAGGAGGCACGCAGGCTTATTGCTGGGACAAGGCTGGTTTTAAGGACCAGTCAATGTAGGTAGCTGCCTATATTAGCCAGTATGGTGTGGTGAAAAAGCAGACATCAAGTGTTTATTATTCTCTGACAGTAACTATTTATTGGCAAAATCAGCAACCTGGTAAGATTGGTGTATTTAATTCTACTAGTATTGACTTGGAATTAGATTGGAGCAAACACGAATAAGTGTTTTATCTTGAGACAATACTGTACTGAGTACAATACTGTACTCAGTACAAGTACTGAGTACTTGTGCTGGTTGGGGTAGAAGAGACTTGATAATGAAAATAGGGAGGTATGGTGGTTTAGGTTTTCTCTTTTTTTAATTTACGACTTGAATTATTACTATTAGTTTTAAATGGCAGGGTTTGGAAATTTTTAGAACCATGCAGTATGTATGATGAGAACTCTCAGATCCTGTTGAATTTTTTTTTATTTTTCTTTTGGTTCCCCCCCCCCCAGTAAGTGAATTTGTGCAAGGTGTATTGTAGTATCAAGTCCAGGTACCCTTCCTACAGAGTGTTACAGAGAATGCTGATGATTCAGAATATATTAAAACCAAATTAAAAGATTGTTTAATGTTGCCTTATTTAATAGCTTAGTCAGAAATTCCAGTCTAAAGAATCCTCATATGAAATTCCAATTTAGAATAATTTCTACTGCAGTGTTCTTCAGCTTCTAGAGTAAATAATTTATTTCCATTAATCTGTATAGGACTTTCTGTTGACTAGGAGTAAAAATAATATAGCTGAAGAGCCTAATGAAATTTTCAGGTTCTTATAATTCATCATAGTATCAGTCATTTTATAAGACAGAATGATCTAATCTCTAATCTGTCTTCTACAATTTTCATTAATTGCACCAATCATGAATTATTCTACTAGAAAATGATCTAGAATACATTTTTATGATCATCTCAATAACTTTCTCTTGGTTAAAAGCTCAGCTCAAGGATATTTAACACAGTTAATACTTGCATGGCCATTTTTGTCATAAATAGAGCAGTGATTGAAGACTGTTTCAGTAAATATTTTAGTTAATGAGCACTTTAGATTTTAAAATTTATATCTGCTGTAAGTTACATATGCTTACTGATTTATGACTAACCTTAATTTTTTGAAGAGGAAGTGACTTTTGTGACAGAACATAGGAATATAAACAGACTCAAGTGTATTTTTAGGGTAAAGCAGTAAAAATAGAAAAACACACAAAACCCACAAAACAACAAACAACACCTCCTCAAAAAAAAACCCTAACCCCCCCACTTTAACACTTTAAACATACATACTAGCTCTTCCAAATCCATTTCTTACAGTGTGATTTTTCAGAGAAGTCTTTTGCGTTCCTATTTATATATTTTGTCCTCATCCTCTGCTTTAAATTTTCCTACTTTGTCTATTTTCACTATTATAACCATAGGCTTCAGTTTTTATTGCTGGATCCTGCTGATTTTTAACACTGTGAAGAGTGACATACTTTTCTCTAGTTTAGCCCTGAAGAAAAAGGTTTTATGTATTTATATGGTGATGATTTTAAAGGCATATGTTCTTTGTGGTCCACAGTAAATTAAAGGTGATTTTATCATCAGTGGCATTGCTGTTTTGCAAGTGCATTCCATTTAAAGTTAGAAGTAAGCTTACACAAATAATTATAAAATCTTATTTTTTTGTCAGTATGTATATTTTCCACAGGCAGCGAGTGGCATGGATTAGAAGACGACAACGACTTGTTTTTTGATAAATAAAATGCTGTGGGTTCAAATCCAAATAATTGTTTTTATTATTTCTGTCAAACTTTATGGATTCAAATCCAAGTAATTAGTTTCAATTTTTTGCCAAGCTCTGCATGTGTTTTAGTGATATAAAGTGCACCAGGCATAAGCTTTAGGTTTGAGAGTTAGGAGGGTTTAAAAAGCTTCTAGAAAAATGGAAAAGAATAGGGCAAGAATTAATAGACTTTTTAAGGAACTTAATAAGAAGTGAGTTTAGATAGTAAACTTTTCTGCCATTGAATAATGGCTGGAGATTTTAAGAACATGCGTGATTTGAGGTTCAAAGATGTTATTACATGAATATATGGAAATTATGAATAATTTAGAGTTCTTTCTGCCTTTACTGTAAGGAGATATTAGATGTCCTGATTTATTTATTTTTAATTATTTACAATTTCTCAGGGGGAGAAGGAAAGATATAAGAAAGGAAAAGAAGATACAGTGTGAAGACTTGCATTAAAAGCTACTATACTCCTTTCAAGATCTTGTTTTAATACCTTCTCATTAAGAAGCGTTTGAAGAAAAGATATCTTTGTATTGCAGCTTATTATGATAGATCTGGGAAAAAAAGGCTACAGCTGTGAACATTTTTTTGGTTGTTGGTTTTTTTTTTTTATAGTAGCATAAAAACTGATATGTTGTTTTTAATGGCACTGGCTAGAAGAACACCCTGCAGAACTTGGTGTCTGCTATGGTATTTAATTGACTTTAAATTGTTTATACATGATTATTGGAGCAGCAGCAAAATAAAAGCCTGTGCAACAGTGCACTGCACTATAACATCATTACTAACCACTCTCTGAGCAAACAACATTGAATCATCTCACCGGTTGTATGCTTTAGATCCATTCACCATGATCAACAAAAGCTGAGAGAAAACAACATGGTGGACCCAGAGTAAATGGCAGAACACATCTGAAAGCATCTGCCCATCTTTCTGTGGGCACAGATGGCTTAGCTGAGACAAAGTTCAACGGATTTCTGAGGTGGTCTGACATGGCAGAGCTTTTTTTTGTAATTTTCTGAAAATAAAGGGGCCACAATGTTAGACTAATTTGACCTTTGGGGTAATGGAAGGGGTAAATTCTCACACAACTTCTGTATTAACACTCCTGAACAAGTGTAAGACGTGCATGCTGACTTTCTGTTCTTTTGAATGGAAAAAGGTCTGGAATTTTGGTAGATCCAAATGCCAGTGCCATCAATAAGAACTGGCATTGTTCTGCTTCCTCCTGGAAGACAGTGGGTTCACTTTGTTGCTAAGACTTCTGCCAAGATCCATGAGGTTTTTTTTCTTCTCTGACATCTTTCTGATACTGTGAAGAAACATCTGTTTTACAGTAGCATTACATCTTCTCTTTGGCCATTGCATTAAGTCTAGTGAAAGACCAAAGTACTTTAAAATCTCTGTCCTCAGTGTAAAATTAAAAAAAGAAAAAAAGAAAATAAATTAAAAAGCAGGTACCTGCACTCTTCTTTTTCTGCTGAATTAGCACCTGTGATGACTCTAGTAAGGAGTGTTCTTCTGGATTGGAAGTAATCTTGGGGGAGGAGTTACAGTCCTGGGATCTCCTTCCTATTGGTGTAGTAGGTGAAACAGAAAGGCCAAACACCTTGGGGTTCACAAAACTTGTGATCTTTGTTATATGAAGGTCACTTTCCCCTATAAATACCCTGCAGTGGGAGTGTTAGGACAATTCAGGTGCCTCAGTTGTGTCTGTGGCTTCTGTGTGTACTCTAACCATGTCTTTAATGTAGGAGTTAGACTCCCAGGGATGTAGGCTTAGGCAGGTGCCTAGCTACTGGCCTAGAAGACAAAGCTGTTCTGGGTCTGCCCAGAAAGTAGCCTTTCTAAACCAAACAAGGAGATAGCTAAAGAACCTCAACACATCACAAAATCAGCAGGTTTGCTGGATAGCAGTTTTGGACCTGAGCACTTTAATTTTTCTAAGGTGAAAGGTTGCTTAGGTGTTCTTTGCATCTCATGTTTTGCCCATAGCATTATGGCATTTCAGAACAAAAATATTTATTACTTGTTTAGCTGTTCTGTGCACACAGAATGCTGGAATTGCATTTAAATAAAGGCTATCATCAAAATGTAAGTTGGTCTGACTCTACAACTTCTGGAAACAAAATTTAGTAAAGATAGTATATTTATTAAGATAAATAGAGCTTGATTTCTAAACTCATCTTTACTGAGATTAAAATTTTTTTAAAATTAAAGATCTAGTAATTTTACATTTTATTTACTTCTGTTCCCCTTTTAGTCAGGACCAGGATTGTTATAAAAAATTACAAATAATCAGTTGATATTTCCAAATATCTTGCATATATACAGTTATTTTCAGCTGAAAGCAAGTCTGTTGTAAGGGCTGCTCTTTTCCAGAAGAGCTTCATTCTAATGTAGAAATCAGAGGAAGAGTCAAGCATTCAGTCTTTGCTGGACAGCCTGACCTCTACCTCATGTCCCCAGTGTTTGAAACATTTCCATAGGTAATGAAGATGCTCCTGTGCTTCATGCAGACCCCGTTCATGCTAATGCCTACACAGAACGAATGAGAACAATGTGTGGTCACAGGCACAGTTAAGAGCCATCTGGACTACAATGACATTTATGTGTACAATATTTGACAATATCTCTTAACTCTATCGAAAGTAACTATTTGCATTCCCATGCTCTGTCATGACAGTATGCAAAGATCACCTCCTGAAGGAGGTGGCCATTTCCCATCAGTTAATGAATTTTCCGCTAACTCTTTCATCTGTTGGGCCATTTTCAAATGTTTTCCAAGGTGTGTGTAACACTGTCCATTTCAAAATAGCCCCCAGATATGTTAATTAAAGCAAGACCCTTAAGAAATAGGTGTCTGAGTTGAATTAGTTTGACTGCATTGAAAGTCACAGGAGGTAGTTGCTCAGTTCCTTTACTAGTTCTTGACAAGTAACATTGTCCCTCATTCTTTTTCCTTGAGGGTTTATATATGTATATACCCTTTTTTATATATATAATATGTAAAAATGTAGGAATGCTTCCATATCTATATACAAGTCTCTAGCAGTTACTTCTGAAATTATGAACAGTTCAGTAGAGTTCTGGGAATATTTTGACCAAAAAGCACAATCACAGTACAAAAGCACTATGAAAAGGCAATTCTGCTTTTGTGATATATAGTAGCACTCGAGTAGAGAAATACTTCATTGTGGGAAAAATGTGCAAAACTCCGATGAGAGATTTTATTGAATATAATCCTCAAAGCAAAATAAAGCTGTAACATTTATTAAAACAAGACAGCGTTTGATATCTCAGTTTAGACTGTGTGTAGTTTAGTGAAATAAAGGGGACATCACAAACAAGGTGATAAAATATATAGTGAACCATTGGAAGAATAATTGCTAGTATAGAGTATTAAGCTGAACATTTAATATACTCAAAATCTAAAAAGACACACAGTTTGTGTCTGTTATATATTTATTGCCTCTGATGTATATTTCTTGGTATTTAAGTGTATTTAAATTGTTAAATATAAGGAAAATGCTGAACATTTGCTAAAACCAATTGATTCTACCCACTTGCACTTGCAACAAAGAACATTTCCTATATTACCTCTCTTGGAATCTTTTCCCCCTCCAAGGAAAAATATTTGTTATCTGATTTTAGACCTCCTTTCTCTTAGCCTCTGTTAGTGGTACCGTGTCCCACCTCCTCTTGTTGCAATAGCAGCCCCCCGTATGTGGTGAGGAATCCTCCTTGTGCCTGTTTCAGAAAGATTTCAGCCTTCCTGATCACTGCCTCAGCTGCATATGCCATTCTAGCTGAGGTCTCCCTACAGTCATACACTAGCACTGTGTTCTTTGACTCTGCTGGTACAATCTCTACCCAAAATATCCTATTATTTTGTTTGTCTTTCTCACTGTTGTGTTAGATTAGTTCTGAATGTCTAGTTCATAGTCCCCTTGAGTAGTTTTAATTTGTTTTTAGTGTGTCTACAGTGTAGACATGTATCTAAGCTGATCGCCCTGGACTCCCCCAGTAGTCTCTGAAGTTGCTGGAGATTAAATTAATGGAATCCGAGGCACAGTTCATTTCATCTTAAGGAAGGTGTCTAACAGGTCAAATGGATCACACATTAAAAAGCAAATTTTTCCTCTCTTGACTGTAAAAAAACAACTAATATGTCAGGAACAGATTTAGACATTGCAGATATCCAAATCAAGATAAAAATATTTCTACTTCACAGAATTACAGAATGATACAGGTTGGAAGGGACCTCTGGAGATCACCTTGTCCATCCCCAAGCTTGAGCAGGCACACCTAGAGCAGGGGGCACAGGAATGCATCCAGGTGGGTTTTGAATGTCTCCAGGGAAGGAGATGCCACAACCTCCCTGGGCAGCCTGTGCCACTGCTCTGGCACCCTCACAGGAAAGAAGTTTTTTCTCATATTGAGGTGGAACTTCCTGTGTTCCAACTTGTGCCTGTTGCCCCTTGTCCTGTCATTGGGCACCACTGAAAAGAGTCTGGCCCCATCCTCTTGACACCCACCCTTCAGATATTAATAAGTATTGATAAGATCCCCCCTTAGTCCTCTCCAGACTGAACAAACCCAGGTGCCTCAGCCTTTCCTTCTATGAGAGATGCTCCAGTCCCCTGACCATCTTTGTAGCTCTCCACTGGACTTGCTCCAGCAGTTCCCTGTCTTTCCTGAACTGAGGAGCCCAGAACTGGATGCAGTACTCCAAACGTGGCCTCACTAGGGCAGAGTAGAGGGGGAGGAGAACCTCCCTTGACCTGCTGGCCGCACTCCTTTGAATGCAGGCGAGGGATACCATTGGCCTTTTTGGCCACAAGGGCACAGTGCTGGCTCATGGTCAGCTTGCTGTCCACCAGCACTCCTAAGTCCTTCTCAACAGAGCTGCTTTCCAGCAGATGAACCCCCAACCTGTGCTGGTGCATGGGGTTGTTCCCAGGTGCAGGACCCTACACTTGCTTTTGACTGGCTAACATTGTGTGCTTAAATCTTTTTATAGTATCCTACAGCTTTTATATATATATATATATATATATATATATAAATAAAAATACCTTGGCCTTCTGGGGGTGTCTTCTGCAGTTACATCTTCAGAAGATTCAGTTACTGAGTATACAAAAGAGCATACTGGACTTTTAGTTAAGGATTTCTAAATTACTGGATAACAGATAAAGTAATATCTTGCCAGTTTTTCTTGGACAGCACATGATTAATATCTGCTTAGTCTGGCATGACTTTATTTTGTCTTTACGTTTCAATTTTATCTTCTCAATTGCACCTTACAAATGTTATTAAGGCCTCTAATACATTTTAAATTTAGGTTGAATAAAATTGCATACGGACGTTGTGTTTTCTCTTGGCAATAAGGCATTTATTTAGAGAGAACTCTTCTCGTTTGACATGAATGCTACCTGTGTTTCATAGCAAATAACAAAATCCTTAGACACTTCAGTGCATTATATTATAGTTTAAATGATTAGTTTATTATTTTCAAAGTTCAAGAATCATGATGAAGCAAGATTTTTCTTTTGCATATCCTTTGCCATGCTTTAATTAACAGGTGATTTTTAGGAACTATAGGATAATACGTATACCGTTTTATATAAAGTTACTGGTTTTATCATGTGAAGTTGGAAGTAACTGAAATGAAGTTAGGAGATTTACACTCCTGTAAAAGTAGTAGGCTGTAAGAGCCCATCCCACTTCCACAGAATAATATTCTAAGTAGTGTTCCCACTTATTTTAATCATGCAGATCAGAACGTGGATGAATCTTCAGTATAAAACAAAGTGAATCAAGACAGAGCTAATGAGTCCGTTAACTTACGACGATTTTATTTATGTATGCAGACACACACACACACAGACACCCCTCTGCATGAGCAGGTTATCGGTCTGTCATTTCTTGTTTATGGTAATGAGTTCACTTTGTTTTAGTTCGTCAACTTTAAAACTATCTACAGCTTAATGAATAGATGTAATGAGCCCCAGGAAGGTTATTAGGAGCTGAAAGCGTATGCAGAATAAAGCACTAAGAAATGATGCATGGGCTGTTTGCTTTTATGGCATCTTCAACAACATGAAGATGTTTGTAAAATATTTTGAGATCTTTAGATTAAAGCTGACTTAACCTAAATTGAAGCATGTGGACTTTATATATGTGATGACATGTATACACATACAGATATATACTGATAGGCAAAGCCCTACACTAACTGAATATATGACTGAGCTGTGAATATTCAAGCCAGTAATTATACACTATAGGGATAATATTCTTGTGATAACGCATTAAATGTATCACAATGATCAAATGAAACATAGGATAACTGAATTAGCACTATAACTTCTCAATTTCAAGTTCCTATTTTCTCTGCTACCCAAAGTATGTTTCAGTGGTTAATGACAGTGCTGGATCCAACGTTTCTCAAAACGCTAGTGTGGTACAACATGTTTCTGTACTGCAAAGAGCTGTGCTTAAAGCAGTATTGCTAGCCAGTCCCCAAAAAATGAGTCAGGGTCCTTTCTCTTCTCCTCATCTCCAAATCCAAATCCATGCCCATCACTTAATCACTGCTATTCCAGTAACTGAAAGTAGTATCAGCTCCAGCCAGTCTTTCACTTCATTCTTCTGTTCTGATCCCTTTAAAGATTTCCGTGCAAGTCACTGAGAGAACTTTGAGAAGATTCACATTAATCACCCAGTAAGCTTATACATCTGAAAAAAGCATTCCACCTTCCTTTTCTTCCTCTCCAAGGTCTAACAGTTGCATACAAAAATGACCTCAATTCAGGAGCCTGCCTCGGTTGCAATTACGAGAGCCTCTGCATGACTTGAGCTATCTAATTAAAATTCTCATTAAAGTCTGAGCCATTGAAGCAAAAAGCCAATCTATCATTTCTCACTGCTTTACAGTTTATATATTTTCAGCATCTAATGGCCTTCATAGGGATCATTGCATTCATTCATAAGGCTGTAAGTAGTTATATTCTGGCCCATATTTCCAAAAATGTCCCTTAAATTTGGCATAATTACAATGTTCTGGACTCATAAAGCCCATCCAACAAAGTCCTCGGTGTACATGCACATGTGGTTTCTGTTCAGTTACTTAGTTAAGACGTAAAATTTTCCAGTCACTGAAGATAACTGCTTTTGACTGTTTAGCCCCAGCTTCTGATCCATGTGATCGCAGGATTGTCTGATGTCTCAAAAGCTTGAAAGCTCCTTATGTTGTGTCAGACTAGGAATATAGGGCTATTCCTCGCCTATATTGCTCTTTGAGGGGCACCACTTCTTCTTCCAGAGATCTCAGCCCAACACCTGTTTTTGCAGGATGTTGACAAGGTATTACGTATTTGGAAATAGCTACTCCTCAGTTTTTATATTTAACGGATAAGAAATTAAGCATACATATATACAAATATATGTTTTTTGGTTTTGCTTATATATATATGTGGGAAGAGACGTAGTCTAGAGATCTGTGTAGAACTAGAAAATCTGCAGATACAAAGAATAATGTATCTAATAGATCTACATATATCTATCTAATACATCTAACAGATAACAGAATTAGCAAATCTAGAGATCTGTAGACAACTGCATCCCCATGAAGAGTGTAATCAGATGAACAATTTCTTATTTTTAGAGGCTAACTCAAGTTAAATAGTGGAAATTATTTTTTTCTCCCCTTCGCCTCCATGGACTTCCAGCCATATTTGCACACAGAACTGGTGCACAGTTGTGGTGAGGAAGGAGTAATTCACACTGAAAACAGCTGTAAATCTTCAGTTTAGACTTATTAGCACTGTCCCCAACCATTCTGATGGAGAACACTTCAATAATTTGCATAAATGCCCTTCAGAGTCTCTTGACCTCCAAACTACAGAAAAACTGATCTGTTTTCAAGTATATCTTACTGTCCTTTTTATTTTAATGTTTCTTTGTTTAATGGATTAATGAGGATTGGAAGGCATAGTGAATCTGAATCTGGTTTTTAATTCAATATTTTCACTTCTTTTCAGTATACGTCTGCTCTGACCTATGATGCTGTTCAAGTGATGACAGAAGCTTTCCGTAATTTGCGTAAACAGAGGATTGAGATTTCCAGAAGAGGAAATGCCGGAGATTGTCTTGCAAATCCAGCTGTACCCTGGGGTCATGGTGTAGAAATAGAAAGGGCATTGAAACAGGTAGCTTCCTTGGAGTGAATGCTGGGATGAGTGCATGTGTGAAATTCTCTATAAATGCTTGCAGAGAACCTTCCAGTCTCCTAATCTGCCCGGGTCTTGCTGAGAATAGTGTGGAAATGAACTCCGCAGGAATGAATCTTATACTAAGATAATAAATTGGGTGTGGAAAATAGTCTAAACTGAATGTTTTGAAATATCAATAATGATTTATGGAAATACAAAATGTATTTTCTAAAAAGAAACAAAATTAATTCTTCTACCACTTTCATCTTTATCTATATAGGTTCAGGTGGAGGGTCTAACAGGGAATATAAAGTTTGATCAGAATGGCAAGAGAATCAATTTTACAATAAACATCATGGAACTCAAAAGTACTGGTCCTCGGAAGGTAATTTGAATTGTCTAACAGTGTCTTTAAAGGTTTTACCATGCTAAGCAACGGGTTAAGGTAGGTAATGGAAAACTATAGATTAATTAAAGCATGAGTTGGGATAATATTTATTCATAGGTGTCTTCTACAGTGGTCTTGCAGAACAAAGTAAAAACATGTATTATTTCTTTCTAACAAATACAAGGTGTTATTTCTGGTAAGTACTACTTAAGAGTATTTTCCTTTCAATTTTGTGGATTAAACTTTTTGCTTTCTGATCTGAATTGCTGAATGTAAGCCAGTAATTGAGGAAATATGCTTCTGAATGACAAATGCAGAATACAGCTTTTTAGTGGTGTTTCTTTAAACGTGATTATCTTTCTGCTCTAATTCCAAACCTTTCAGGAAAAGCCAGTTTCTCACATCTTCTTAATCTGGAGTATTTCATAACCCTTTCAATCCTACAGTGTGTGATGTTGATACTAAAACCTGTAAATATGTGAATGAAAATGGTGTACCTGTATTAGACAAGTGAATGCGAACAAATGTCATTAGTTCAATCTTGTTACTATTTGTTAAAGTTTTTAACTACATAAATAGAAACATTTACACTGGTAAATCCATAGCTAATATATTCTCTGAGCATAATTCAAGGGCATAGTAATAACATGCTTTACCTTTTCTATGAAAGTTCATATTCACTGGTGTCTGTGCATCCTATAAACTCTCTTTAGATTGGATATTGGAGTGAAGTGGACAAAATGGTTGTGAATCCTCTTGATGGCCCTCTTGGAAATGAATCTTCAGGACTAGAGAATAAGACTATTATTGTCACCACTATTTTGGTAATTAACCTCATATTTTGTCAGAAGACAGTGTGTCCTACAGTGATTTGTTTCTCATCATTACGTTAGTTAAATATAGTCTTTTTATTATTTGACATTGTGACCTGTTACTCATGATACAAAATAAAATCTGGAAATTAAGGAAAAATATGTGATTCAGTATGCAGTTTTGTTCTGTAGAAGACAAATGGTCATTGATTGAATATCCTAGAAAGTTAAAATTTTTAGACCTGAAAATGAAATACCTGCTTTCAAAGGAGAGCACTTTGTCTGAGAGGCAGAAACATAGTGTTAGTGTTAGAAAATGGATTTTGCCAAGCTGGAAAGAGACTGGTTCTTATGCTTCAGAATCATAGCTGCTATGGGTTGGTGAAGTGTAAAATAAAATATTAAAAGTTGTCTAGAAAATAATGTTATGTACTGTCATAGAATGGCATTTTTCTGTAAGTTACACAGCTTCTTCATCCATTTGGAGGAGTCACAGGCTAGCATAGGGATTTTGCAGGATGCAGGAATAATTCCGTAACAACTGAACAAAGAGGAGATACATTACTTTAATGCGACTTACAACTCATCAAAAGTTTTGCTGATGATAGAACTTTACTGCATAGTTACAGATATCTTACCTATTGTTTGTGTAGTAACTTAATGAAGATATAGCCTGGAGAGCCTGAAGTGTTTTCCCAGGGAGGGATGTGGTTGTGAAATAGGAAAGAATTTTCTTATATTAAGACAACAACAAAAGCAACTAAATACCTTTGCCTTCTTCCATCCAAACTGTATGAGAGAAACTGATTTTGGAACTTACTCTTTCTTCTCTGAATGCATAACTCCTGTTAACATTCATGGTCATTATTAACATACTGCTGGGAATCACTACACCTGTAAGTATTGTTATTTGTATATGACTGTGGAGAATGCAGCTTTTAAATGTGTGAAGGACGTGTCACATTAATAATTAACAGCTAACATATACATAGCATGTATTATTCAGATGTTATCTTCTCTCTTTGTTTCACATGTAAAAGGAAACATATTAATCTATGAAGCACACAACTGATACATGTGTCTCTTTACCAAGTAGCTAAGGCAAGTTCTTTCTGTGCAGGAGTCCCCATACGTCATGATGAAGAAAAATCACGAAATGCTTGAAGGAAATGATCGATATGAGGGCTACTGTGTGGACTTAGCTACAGAAATTGCTAAACACTGTGGATTCAAATATAAGCTCACAATTGTTGGGGATGGCAAGTATGGGGCGAGGGATGCAGACACGAAAATCTGGAATGGGATGGTTGGAGAACTTGTTTATGGGGTAAGAAAATCTTTTATAATGAAGCCATTAAAGATGACTGATAGAAGGAATGGGACTTGGTTTGGTTTTCTCTGTAGAGCAGAGGAAAATTATCTAATTCCTGTAATAGAGAATTAGTAACTTGAGTTGGCATAAAAAATTTTGAAAGTGAAGCATGGAATTATATTTTTAAAGGCAAATGAAGTTGGGGGGAAATGAGTGCATATTTCATCCATCTGACCAGGTGAAAGGCAAAATACTTTACTAACACTTTTAAATGTCATATACCTTTAAAAGGGCATGTGTAAAAAGGGAAGCTTGGAATACGCCAGCCATGTGGTTATATGTATTTCAATAAGTAGAGTTTAATCTAAATATTTCTTAAATTCTTCATAGGGTGTTCTTGGTGAAACTAATCTTGCTGGTGTCTCTGCTGTCCTATTTTCCGTTTGTGAAACGCAGTAGAAACTAAACCATTCTTTGTTGTGATCATTTTATTAGCTGTTATCTGCTTTTTTCTTCTTTTACAGAAAGCCGATATTGCAATCGCTCCATTAACTATAACATTGGTGAGAGAAGAGGTGATTGACTTCTCAAAGCCCTTTATGAGCCTGGGGATATCAATAATGATCAAGAAGCCTCAGAAGTCCAAGCCAGGAGTGTTTTCATTTCTTGATCCGTTAGCATATGAAATCTGGATGTGCATTGTTTTTGCCTACATTGGGGTCAGTGTAGTTTTATTCCTGGTCAGCAGATTTAGCCCATACGAGTGGCACACTGAGGAATTTGAAGATGGAAGAGAAACGCAAACTAATGAATCAACTAATGAATTTGGGATATTTAATAGTCTCTGGTTTTCCCTGGGTGCCTTTATGCAGCAAGGATGCGATATTTCGCCAAGGTTGGTTGCTCGCCCATTTCAACTTTGTGCATTTTTAGTCTCAGCCATCTCAGCCGGAGGAGGTTCATGGTGCATATATTTTCACTCTCGGAAAGAAATTAATTACTCTGTTTTTTCCCTCCCTAAAATCACAAAAGTTCTTGGAATAAAAGCAGTTGTCTGTGACGTAGGGTCATGATGTATTTGATCGATGTTGTCTTAATGTCGATCATACACTTGCTAAGTGAAGTTATATACACCATACAGAGACTGTAAAATGCATAAGGTTCAAGTCATTCCATGCCTTCTTGGAGGGGTACCGTGTTTTTGCTGCATATTCCCATTTTACAGTTGACAGTGCATATGGTTCACAACAACTGTAATGGGAAGAAAGGGTAACATACCAGTCACGAGCTACGCAGGCAGCGTGTTCCCTCTAAAACTCACTATGTGTCATAAAACAGTTATTAACTCCTTGTTTTCCTACAGGAGAGCCTTGAACGGAAATAAAAGTAACGTGGTGACTCTAATTTCATGTGAATAGTTGCAGAACACTGCTGTTTTTCCATGGCCTCGTTTTAGAAAAGTCACAAAGGATGTCGCTAAACTGAATTTGAAGGTCCAGTTTATAAATGCTTAATTCCTCATGGATTTTCACCTACTTCATTAGGGACAACTGTAAAGCACTTAATTTCTTTGCAGCTCATTAAATATTCTATTTTCCTGTGCACAAGTGGTTCTAGCCTTGATTCAGCAAAGTTGTAAGTAGGTAGCTAAATAAGTACTTGTCGCTTGAAGGAACTATAGTGACAAGAGAAATAGGGCAACTGGGTTTAAGGAAATCAAATCAGAAGACCTACCTAATTGTACTAAGCAATTTAACTTTCTTCTAAACATCCTAAAGTAAAACAGGGATCAGGTCAATGTCTAGTGAGTCTAGTGGCTATTGTGCAAAATGAATCACACCAAGGGAGCATTTCTTATATCTAAGTTGTGCATCCCAAAAGGCAACAGCAGGTTTTCAAGTTGTTCTACTGCAAAGATAGCAGAGCATTTGTGGTGTGAGAACTTTAGCAATTCTGTGTAAAGGCTGGCATATCACAGTGAGATATGCCAGTCTTTATGATGAAAAATGCAATAGATTTGGCATATAACACCATAAGAATTGTATACAACAAACAAGACAGTGAAGAGAGAGCTAATCATTTCAGGTCATGAGAAGCTGTGTTAATTTCGGTCCTTTGGGGTTTTTGTATTGATTGCACTCTTCACAGGTTTATTTGTCTGAAAAGTCCTCTATTAGCTACAAAATTATTTTTATTGAATCAAGGCCATAGTAGAATTACGATCTTTTCTTTTTTATTATTATTATTCTACTGGCTATTGAAGCATGACAGTTGTTGTGCGTGGTTTGATAACTTTTGAAAGGTGGTGTAAGAATAATGATAGTAAATGGTCATCGTAAAAGGTGCATGAAACTAATAATTTTGGAGATTCAAGATTTAGTGTCAGTGAGGTGCTTAACAGCACTTTGTTTCGTTACAAACATATTTTTGAGGAAAGCAGTTAGTTTCTATATTATCTGTTTATTATAAAAATAGAAAAGGGCTGAAAACACCTCAGTTATTTTTGTTCTTGCATCAAAGCCATCACTATGGAATTTGAACTCCCTACAAATAAATTAGAGCAGATATGAAAAGGAATCTCTTCAGACATCAGTAAAATGTCTTTGTGAAGATAAGTTTTGCACTACTGCTACAATAATTTCTCTAATAAAAGTGGCAAGCACTGTAAGAATTGTAGCGTGGACAAGTAAGTAGGGCTTCCTGACTCTGAAATAGAAGGTGGTATTGAGTAAGACTGGACCACCTGGAAACTGGTCTGCAGTAGTAATCCCCATGTTGCCTTATAGCACAGAAACAACAGAACAGAACAGAATAGTGATACGATAATGATAAATCAGCAAAGTTTTCTTCATCTTTTTTGAGGTGTGAGTGTACTCTCAGTACTGCCATGTAATACCTTTGTAAGTATAAAGCATAGTGCACAAATTTGGATAATTGTGCACAGAAATTGTTATTTTCATATTTAATGATCTGAGGGATGAGGTGCTTGTACAATTGTGGGTTCATATTGGCGTATAATTACCAATCTTTAGAAACCTTTTGAAATGTGTATCAAAAAAGAAATTAATTATTTAACTGGGACAGACCTTATGGGAAAATTTTGAATACAATTGACACTCAAAATGTCACGTGGGATTGGCACTGAGCTTATTCTTTTTTTACAAAGTCAGTAGCGACTTTGCTGACAGATCATGGGCTTTTGTATTATCATTTATAACAGATGTCATCAATACAATATAAAGTGCCATAAAATCAGCAGTTATTAAATGCACATTCTCAGAGATATTACCTTGCAAATATGTATTTATCATATAATTCAATCTTTTAATTGTAGAATTATTTTGTACTCGGATTACCTCCATGTCAAAATATCTCAGTTTAGAAGGAACTTGAAATCATTTCTTTTCTATGGTCCTTTTTAATAACATATTCTGGACCTTATCTGACTTGATTTTCATGTAGTAGAGTGAATTAGTGAGTCTACTATGACATGGAATAAGTCTTTTCATGTTTGAATTATCCCAGAGATTTTTTACAAGAGTAATTAGTAAAAATAATTTATCCATAATTGGTTCTATTTATTTGTGTTCCCAGTTTGATAAATCAGGTTTACATAACTATCATGTTTTAAAGTGTGTGTATATATATGCATAGTTATATCTATGTCTATATATATATAAAAATATTTTGTCAGAATTAGTTTGAAATCTCATTCATAATACAGTAGGCTGGGTAAATGATTTCTAATTTGTTTACTTGATAGATAGAGGAGACACATCAAGACATACCTAAGCTACTACAACGCCTTAGTACTAGACTTTCAACTACATGCACATTTCTGCCAAATAATTAAGCACATCTCCAAAGATTATGTACTCCTTCCTATAATGTCTTGTTTGGAAACAAAGTAGTAAGTAATTTCAAAGTTTAAAGGATCATTTAAAAAAATACCAAGTTTGACAATAATGGCAGTATCAATAATTCTATTGGTTTTCTAGTATTGACGATCATTTAATTTCTCTAGTTGTCTGCTCTGTGCTGTTTTATATATTTTCTTGAGTTCTCTTTTCTTCTCTCTTCTTGAGCAGGAGATGCAAAACAAAGATCCATAAGAGCCCACCTGCTGCAGTTAAAAACATCAGATTATTATTATTATTTAAAGATATACTTTCTTCACCATTTTTCTGTATTGTCACCGATTGTTTCATGTTCAGTCCTCAGTTTGTTAAATCCTTGTATCTTTCAAAAGTTGTGTACACTTTTTAGTTTATGGATATTCCCTGGGCCAGTTTTTACTGCAAATAATGCTATTTGTTTCTTAGTGTAGATTGTCTACAGCAGCGTAAGCCATTGCTTTGTGGAAATCAGTCTTTGAATGTCTTAGGAAAATAAGCAAGCTAAAGGCACTTAATTTTTAAGTGCATAATGGTTTATCTGAAAACAGTGTTTCACTGATTTTGTGC
This sequence comes from Phalacrocorax carbo, assembly GCF_963921805.1. NCBI lineage: Eukaryota > Metazoa > Chordata > Aves > Suliformes > Phalacrocoracidae > Phalacrocorax > Phalacrocorax carbo. The sequence goes on along the minus strand of NC_087516.1, from coordinate 47,122,319 downwards.
GATCCTCTTCATGTCACGCAAATTCACTTCAGAGGGAATGGCAAGGTTATGTGTTAAATATGGCACATTATAATGGGAGCGGTTTCCTTTCAGGATGCTCAGAACTTTGAAGAACTGGATCACTAAATTCTCCCTAAAGTAAACTCTAGAGTCCTGATTTCAGCCAAGTGCAGGAGATGTAGTGGAGTATGCACTGGTACCCGTCTGGTTATCATGCAGCGCTGCACTATGAGATAGCCTGAAATGCTTCCCTATAATATAATGCATCATTTGCATAAAACTGATAACATGTGTTCCTTTTTAGGACTTTCATTTCACTTTACAAATCCATTTCATACTTGTTATTAGATCCCTGTCTGGGCGCATTGTTGGAGGTGTGTGGTGGTTCTTTACCCTCATCATAATCTCATCCTACACGGCTAACTTAGCTGCCTTCCTGACGGTTGAGAGGATGGTGTCTCCTATTGAAAGTGCAGAGGATCTTTCCAAGCAAACAGAAATTGCTTATGGGACATTAGATTCTGGCTCCACTAAAGAGTTTTTTAGGGTAAGAATTTCTACTTTTTAGATTTCTGTTTTGTTTTAAATAGGCCGTCACTCATGTAAATGTGTTTCCCTAGGCTTTATTAAAAGGTTGCTATAAAAATGTGATACATGCAGCCTAACTCACAAGTATAAGTGTTTTGTTTAGTTGTTATCCTTACATTTTATTACGTATACATAAATATAAGGGTCATTATAAATATGCAGAGGAAAAGTGGCTGCAAGGAATTACCTAAAAAATATTCCACTGTAAAGTAAAAAACAAGATATGTTCAGAGAAGGGAGTTGATGTCTTTCATCTAAGCTGTAAGACAGGAGCTAATGATTATAAACATGGCTATTTAATGTCTGTGCTATATTTTAGGTACTGAGTAGGGACATAGGAAGGTGCACAGTCATGTTCTGATACGTATTTCACATGATTTTTCAAGCTTATGGATGGGGAATGGATACAACTGTGTTGGCTGCTGTAGTAAATCCATGCCTGCTTTTGAAAATGGTTACTATTTGTATTGGCATTACAGTAATGCCTTGGAAGCCTGTCCGTCCTCACCTTGTACCTCTGTGTATTTCAGTTTTAAAAATGCATGAGACTTCCAATGTGTGAGTCTCAGGCTGCCCTTGAGACACCAGCTTACATGGTGAAATCTACCCAGCAAATGAGTAAGGCACTAAGGCTCCTGGGAAAAACACTGTGACTGTTTTGCCTTGTCTGTGTGTCTCTCCCTGTAAGATGGAAGTGGATCTGAAGTGCTACAAATATGAAAAACCTGTTGTTTTCATGTTTTTCCATGGATGATGATAGTGTTAGGTTTAAACAAAATTTATTTAAAAATAGTTATAAAAATTACATTTACATTTCAAACATAGTCTGCCATGAAGTGAAATGAAACAAGTTCTCACAAATATTTTTTATGTACTGTATAGCTAGAGCAGTAACTGTTAGATTGTGGTTTTCACTGGGTACTGTAATGCATACCTAACTGATGACGTACTAAATAGGAACCATACTTGTTTCAACTGTAGAAAAGTATTATTTTCTGATTTTGATGATAGGTCCAGTAATAAGACCTGATGCTGATTGCATTCCTGTTGGCTAAACCAAAACTAACATCAGCTGTATAAGCTAGTAAAAATGAGATCAGGTTTGTGCTAGGAGTGTTTAGAAGCATTTAGAGGCATACAGGCATGTGTTTCTGGTTTTGGGAGCATAAACCTTTTAGATCATGGCTATACTGGGGGTTGAATGTTAACTAACAGTAGGTCAGTTCTTTTGAATAGTTTCTCTTTAGATATTTTTAGGCTTTCTTTTAAAACAAACCACGTTTGTGCATTCACGCATCAGTATATAGTTTTCGTGCTCATAACATATATATACATCTTTCCAATTACACTTTTACACAACTAGTGTTTCTGGTGATTACCTGTGCATTAATCACAGAATTACAGAATGATAGAGGTTGGAAGGGACCTCTGGAGATCATCTTGTCCAACCCCCTGCTTGAGCAGGCACACCTAGAGCAGGGGGCACAGGAACGTGTCCAGGTGGGTTTTGAATGTCTCCAGGGAAGAAGACTCCAACCTCCCTGGGCAGCCTGTGCCACTGCTCTGGCACCCTCACAGGAAAGAAGTTTTTTCTCATATTGAGGTGGAACTTCCTGTGTTCCAACATGTGCCCATTGCCCCTGTCGTTGGGCACTAATGAAAAGAGCCTAGTCCCATCATCCTGACACCCTCCCTTTAGATATTTATAGGTACTTATGAAATCCCCCCTCAGTCTTCTCTTCTCCAGGCTGAACAAACTCAAGTCTCTCAGCCTTTCCTTCTACGAGAGATGCTCCAGTCCCCTCATCATCTTTGTAGCTCTCCACTGGACTTGCTCCAGCAGTTCCCTGTCCTTAAACTGCGGGGCCCAAAACTGGACACAGTACTCCAGATGTGGTCTCACCAGGGCAGAGTAGAGGGGGAGGAGAACCTCCCTTGACCTGCTGGCCGCACTCCTTTTAATGCAGGTGAGGGATACCACTGGCCTTCTTGGCCACAAGGGCACATTGTTGGCTCATGGTCAGCTTGTTGTCCACCAATATATTGTCCATCAATAACTTACTTTTGTAAGAGTCAGGGGGAGTTTGTGTAGAGGGCGTATTCTTCGCCTTTTGTTAAATTAGCTTTGCCTCTGCACAAACAAGGCTGTAATGATCTCTGAAAATTTCTTCTCAGCAATTTCTTTCACAAACAAATTGGTGCATTGTATGTATTGCAAATTCTTGGCCTGAGACTATTTGCTAAAAATCACTTAAACTTGCCCAGTTATTTTTCAAGACATAACAGCTGTCAGAATTTCTTTCTAGGAGACCTGAAACTCAAGTTTCAAGAATGAAACTCTCTCTGCTGAAGGCAATGTGAAAGCAGTGTCTAGCACTAAGGAGAGTAACATTTCACCCAGAGTATTTCTGCATGGTGACTGTACTGGAGTGGATGTGTGATTTTTATATGACCTGAAATTAGGACACAAATCCTTTGAACAGCTGGAAACAACTTGAGTATTTTTCTAGTGGCAAGCTAAAATGGACTGGCTTTTTCTCTGTCACTGTCATGAATTAAAAGAAACACTGGGGTTTTTTCACAGTTAGTCTGTTTCCTTTTCAAGAAGTGGCACTATTTGCCAATTTGTTTTCTACTGGTGGAATGTATACTGGACCTAAATATTCAGTAGTAGAGCCCTAATTTCTGTAACAGCACAAAATTAGGGATCACTGTATAGTGGAAAATGAGAACAGTAAACTGAATATTCTTTATAACATGTTTTCTGATAATACTTTAAATAAGTGAAAAAGAGGTGTTGCTCAGGATTCTCCAAAAAGGAATTCTCAGCAGTAAGCTAGATGGTGAAAGTCAGCCAAAGAATCCTATGCTGAATATCTGAATATCTGTTTGCGTGTTTATTGAAAGAGGTGGATTCAAGTCTTTGTCCAGCTTCTATGATCTCTTAAATGACATGAGCTTGTTGAGAAGTTACATTAGCCTAGGTATGTCAGGGATGTCACATTAGCTTGTTCTCTGTTGTGTCTTAGGATCCTAGTCTTCCAGCTACCTACGGTCGGTACTTTCTAGTTCATATCTGCAATGGCTGTGGCTGGCTCCAGTGGCTACCACGGTGAATAGAGTGATCCAGATATAGGTTAGAAGAGCCCAGGTGGAGGAAAGATAGTGGTTCACCACACACCCTACAGACAGTATTGGAGTAGGCGTACAAGCTAGTCTGTACCACCTGACTGGGAGATAACAGCCTTGGCACTCATGACAAAAGAAGCATTGCCTTTGCATTTTACATTATTTTATGTACATACTCCCTAGATTTAAAGGTAGTGCATACCTAGCAGGAGATATTCTTGCCAGCAGTGAGTAGAGCATCAGTTGGCACTGAATCAAGATATGTAACTGAGAAAAAGGGATGAAAAGGCATTGTACTCTAGTGTTCCTAGGGCTGCTTTAAGATGAGAAGCAGAAGCTTGTTACATCCTACATAGAAAACATCTGTGCAGAAATAAAGGGTTTAACAGTATTTCAAAAAGAAAAAAAAAGAAAAATGTAGTGACAGAGCTTTACTGGGCAGTAAACATCAGCAGGAAACTGTTACTTCTTAGTCATAATGTTATAGATAGATACGCAATTTTTCTTTGTTGGCAGATCTGTCGGGTCTCTCAATTGTATGTTTGTAAATACCAGATCTCAGAGTTGCTACTAGCAGAACTGTGAGTACGATCCAAGTCTTGAGAGTTCTGTTCCACTGAGTTGGGATACTTACACTTCTGATACTTACTAGTGTCTTTGTCTTAGCGATAGTGCTTTTAGAGTTCTTAGCACAACTGAAAGCCTAAACAAAGATATATAGTGCATTGCTGTTGCATTTTCTCTTGGGTTTACAACCTGAAGTAATGGGCAAAACATTGAAGAAAATGTGTGTGGCTGTGGTTTTCCAGAAGTGCATCATTCTTCTCAAATCAGTAGTGGATTGTAGTGGTGAGAATGAATAGGACTGCAAGCACAGCTTGGAAGATCCAGGAGTCATTTCAGTTGATCTTGTACAGGTGCATCACGTCTATAATTGCCAGATCACAGATACTACTTGATGGAGCAGTAAATGGAGGGGCAGTGGAATTTCATCACTCTGGTATGTACTGTTGACACTACCCACAGTCACACGGTATTTTTGCCTTCAGAGAATTCTCAGCAGCTGCTGTAAATGCAGTTGATGTATGCATTAACCAAGACACATAGTTGAACTCTGAAGAGGAAAAAAAAAGTCACTAACCCAAGAAGACAGACTACTGCCCACATAACACTGCAGAAATTAATTTTAAGGCATTGTCTATATGTGTTAATTCCTGAAGTTGCCTTGCTTACTTTCACGGGCTGTGGGACTTGAAGAAAGAAACAAAGTACAACTGCGTAAGTATGCATGCTTAACATTCACTGGAATACTTCCCTGCTTTCCACCTGCTTGAAGGCAGATTGAAAATTAATATCAAAGTGATACAAAGAGAACAAAAGATAATTACTTTTAAAATTCAGTCATGTTTTTGCTGTATGCCTAGCTCTGTTCATCAAAAATATGTACAAACCTGATAGACAAATGAAATCAGTCATACCACCTTTTTTCCACTTTAAAAGATGAATTGTAACTAGTCCCTTGTGTAAGGTAAGAGGGCATCTCAAAAAACAAAAAATGAGGTGCAGAGCAATAATTAAACTAATTCACATTCTTCCTGTCTGCATTAGTTTTTATTGAAAATCACCAACATGGACAGACCAACCTGTTTAGTTCTGTTTTGGTGGCCTTTAAGAGTAGATCCTCTGCCAACGTAAAAGCAAGCAGAACTGCTCTATAACAAAGAAGTATTCTTTAGCTTTTACTGAAAAGACTCTGCAAGCATTACTTATTCTTCCTTAAGAGACAAGAGTTCGAGAAAGAAAAGTTGGGCATGGGAGAAACGTCGGGAGGCTGATAATCCTTTTTGCCTTATAAAGAAGTTCTGTTCCGTAGTGAAAAGCCACCAACAAACATAAGAAGAGCTGAGAAGACCCCGGGAGTCATTTTTCCTGCAAAAGTGTTGTCTCTTGGGAGGCAAAGAAAATTTGGCCTGAAGAGTAGTATTATTGTCTTTTCTGAGGATCTTCAACACAATCCAGTGCTTCTAGATTTATAAGTACTTTGAAATATTTTTTAAACTTATAAAGGTATTTAATTTTATGATTGTATTACAAGAGGTTATGCAAAAAAAAAAACCAAACCAACCCACAGAGCAGTCTGTTTATGAACCTTAATCTGTCTTTATGCTCCTCAAGATATTCAAGCTTCTAAAAAAACTGCACCAGAAATCTCTAATACCAGTGAGAAGCAAAGAAACACTTTGATATTTTTTAATTCGAATTGAGGTAAAAAATTATGAATCATACCTCAGCCTCAATTTTTGAAGTCTAAGATATAGAAGAATTATAGAACATATGTTTCCAGAGTTATATTTTGACTAGCTCCACAGAAACCTTTGAGAGGCAAAGGAGACAAAACACTCAGTTATGAAATCTATTTTACCACGGACTCTACGTGGTACCTTAAGAGGGAGAAGCTACAGGACTGGCATTTTATGAATCAGTGAAGGAGATATGATTAAAGAGTAAGGGTTTGGCTTTTTAAGTTTGACAGAAAAAAAGGTGTGTAGCTGAAACACTGAAGAGAGGTAGATCTGAGCACTGAGACAATGGAAAGACTGCCCTTTGCATCCAATAGCTTATTCGTGAAGATATAGTTATATTTTTTTGTGGTCTAGAGGGTTCAAGTGATTCATTTTCAGTTGTTTTCTTGTTTTTTTGAGGTCCTTACATCTGAGCAACACACAAAAGAGTTGATTTAGGCCACTGTGAAAGTCATTTAACAAGAAAGAATGTAGTAATCAATGTCTTTTTTTCTTCAAAGCATGACTGTTATTTTCCAGGTTTCATTTTTTTGTCTCTCCACATTACCCCAAATAGAGTCTTTTGCAGACAGCTCAGTGAGCCTAGTGACCGAAACACTGTGATGCTTCAGAAACCTTGTTATATATACTACTCAGAAAGTACAATTTCATATTAGTATTTGCATAATATTTATTAAAAATAAAATTTATTCCTTTCTAATAGAATTTTTCTTCCTTGTTTGTAAGGGCAGATTGTGTCTGATGAAAGAAATATATTATTCCTTGATCTTCTCTTTCAAGTTTTTGTCAAGTTTTCTCAGATGTTCTAATCAAAGTATGCTGTGTGGTAGGTAATTTTGTGCTGGGCCCAAATGAATTTGCAACAGCATAGTTTGAGGATTCTCCAGTATTGTGTGATTTATTTTTTAAATCCATACACACTAAAATAAGTATAAATGAGTATAAGTTGTTGCGCTACTCCTAGGGCAGATCATTCCATAATACCACTCTTGTTATGGTTTGAAATGTTCTTTTATTTTCCAGCCTAAATGTATTTGTAACTAGTTTATCGTCAGTTGTTACAGTACATTAATAATTCTTGTGTAGATTTTTTCGTCTTCTCAGTGTTTTGTTTTTTTTTTTTTTTCCTGATGCATTAATACAGAGCAAGTCTGTTTTTTTCTAAACTTTCATTTCTATCAACAAAACTATACCTATTCCTGATGTCCAAGCAAGGCATTTTGGTCCCCAGTCACCTCATAGCTCTTCTCTGTGTGTGCTGCAGTTTGAATTAATTGTTCCTGAATGTTTGTGAACAGAAGTGTACGTTGTATGCCATCTGAGATCTCAGCAATGCTTTGTACAAAGGCATTATTATTTCTTTTTCTCCCAGTTGTGTCACAGTCTCTGCTGGCAATAATTTTGATCATAGAGATAGATTGGCCTTTCTTCTGGTTTTGTCCAACTGAAGGTCTTCCATTTTATTGCAGATTTTCATATTGGTCCCAAAGTGCTGGACCGTGCTTTTGAACAGGAAAGTTTCATTTCATTTCTATCATTCTAGTTCTCAGAGTTTTCCACTTCTCATGTATAAAAATAAATAATTTCTCATTGTCTGGCTTGATATATTTTGATATCCCAATTTCCTTTTACTACAAATCCTAGTCATTTCTGTATTCAAATATTCAAATTCAATACTCTAAAACATCATCTGAAGCTGTGTATGCCATGCAGTACTTCAGACCAAAAGAGCTGCAGTTGCTTTGAATGCTTTTTCATTCTTAAGTCCAGGCAGTGTGCTAATGGTTCTAGACTGTGGTAATAGCACCTCAGTACACTACAGAATCTGTGATTGCTTGAGAAAGTGCTTTTGTAGTTTTGGATTTAGTTTATCCTCCCTCTCCCAGTATGGGTGCAATAAGTTATTTGTGGTTTGCAGCTGTCTTGTTTTGATCATTTCCATTTCTGTACCCTCCTTCCTATTGCTTATTCATCCTTCACATTAATCTCATCAAAAACAAAGCTAAAGTATACGTTTAGATTATGGTCCTATGTGTAGATTGTCTTTGTTCTCTGCGTTTCTTCTGACCACACAACAGATTTACTTTCCTTTCTCCCATTCTTTTTCACTTGCGACATTTGAAAATCTGCTGCTGTTTGCTCCCCCCCCCCCCCCCCCCCCCAGTTCTGTTTATACTACATTCTGTTTCCTTTACGTTCTCAGGTTTCCCCTGATGAAATCAAGATCCTGCTTACAAATCTAGATTTGTATTATGATGAGGTAGCAACGCTGCAGTAGTAGATACTGCAACACGGCTCTAGTATAGCTGTCCCCTTATCAGCAGGTTTATTGCACTAAAGTTAGCTCTAGGAGTGGACGGTGGATTTTCCTTTGACCAGCACTTCAAAAACAATAGAAGGATTTGGGTCATTATTGTAAAAATTAAGTTGTGTGACATGTATCTGTGTTTTTAATGGAATTAAATTTAAATGGTCTGCTTTGATTTTATTAATATGCGGAATGATGGGGAGGAATTTAGATTCTGTTGAAACTGAAATTTGTAAGTCTCGGAGGAGGGGCCATTTCAGCAAGCGTTTTAACAGTAGTTAAATGGTCTTGAAACTTTAACATCACTTTGTTAGACAAGCCTTCTTGAACACTTAACTCTTTAAATCACATAAAGAATTTGATGATGACATAAGGTCCTTGTCTTGTACTTTCATAGTGTCTTCTCATATCTGCCTTCGTGTGGAAAATTATTTTAATAGGCTTTTGAGGAATAAGTTCTTGAGATAGATTGTTTTACAATTTTTACTAATAAGACCAAATATATAAAAAGTATTTTAAATAGCTCAGTAAAGTAATGGAAGCTGGAAAGCCATAAAACTACATCTTAAGAACATGTAACAAATTTTTACCCGTACTGAATAAAATTGTCAATATATTCCAAAATATATATTTTTCCATTCAATTTAAAGTATTCACCCAGTATAAACAAAGTTTAGTATTTTAAAATGCTTAATCTTGAGTTAATTAAGGAGTCTTAGAAATTAGCTTTGTCCTTTTCTGTGTTTTGGGGTGTATCAGTAACTGATTTACTGTGTAAATTGGCAAGATTCATTTGTTGTTACACTTTCTAGCTATTGGCAGCAATACCAGTTCCCGTCTTTTTATTCAGTATAGAAGGACAACAAGATAGCTACACAAACCATATTTGAGAATTAAAGTTCTGGTCCTGCAGTACAAGATCATCGTCTAGTAGAATGTTGTAGTCTGAGGAACTATTTCTGTCAATGACATACTAATTACGGCACCCCATTTTAAGAATATTAGGTCTTTGAATGACAAAATGGAAAAGTTATCTGATGACCCACAAAATACAGTTAATTAATTTGATAAAGCTTTGCATAATTTAATTTCCTAATGAGCTTCTTAATGAAGGCAGTATTTTACATTTAAATGGAACATGTACTTTGTAATAATAATAATAATTTTCATAGTCACGATGCTCAGTGGTGACACGATGTTAAAAAAAAAAGTGTAGCTTCTGGGGTGTTTTTGTATCAGTTATTGTATTTTCATAGAAGTGGTAAATAGTGGTGAATATTAGGGTCCTGTACTGTCATGTTGGTGTTGATTGTAACACCAAAGTTGTTATTAACTTTTAACATTTCATATACGCACTGAAGTGTCATCTTGCAATAGCAATGAACCACAGTAATTAAGAGCAGTGTAGTTTATTTCCCTATTCTCATCTGCAGTCTACAATAGTTCCATTGTTTGGATTGCATCATAAAAGGTTGGGTGCTTTTATGTAGCACTGCCATCCTTCTAGATTTTTCGTATCATTAAAGAAGGAATCATAGAATCATAGAACGGTTTGGGTTGGAAGGGACCTTTAGAGGTCACCTAGTCCAACCCCCCTGCAGTGAGCAGGGACATCCCCAACTAGATCAGGTTGCTCAGAGCCCCGTCCGACCTGACCTTGAATATTTCCAGGGACGGGGCATCCACAACCTCTCTGGGCAACCTGTTCCCATGTTTCACCACCCTCATTGTAAAAATTTTTGTCCTTATATCCAGTCTAAAGAGCATATAGGGAAGAGATGTGAAAGCCAAGTTGCACATTGGGCATCCTGCATTCACAAGAATTGTGTTTACTCATGGTTTAGTCTGCTATTGCTGGTGACTGTATGCTTTTCCAAGTGCAGTTAAAGGAAGTGAAGATCATTTGCATAGGAATAAAATATATGGTCAACTATAACACTGGCCAGATTTAAATAAGAATGTAATGTGTTTTTTTCCTGGAATGTATTTGAATTAGGATATATATTTGAATTAGGATAAGTGTACGTGGTTTTTTTTATCTGATAGTTAATGTTGGCTTTGTGAGTGAGTGTGTGTGAGTGTGTGAACAGAATGGTAGATGAAGGTCTCTTAACACTGCCCTTTTCTACATCCTTTAGCTCTGCCTTTCAAATAAAACACAAATTCTGAAAACAAAATAATGAAGGAAATAAAATGACACAGTTCTGAAAACAGAATGTGTTACTAAATATATTGTGTAGCAATATAAACAAAAACCTTAGAAGTCACAAGTATCCCCTGGATAGTGGCTCATTGCTGCTCTTATTTTTTATGAGTCTAGACTAGGTAGAGATCAAGACTCTGCGCTGTATGAGTTCCTGATGAAACCTGATGTTTTTCAGTGTTCATGGCTGCAGAGGACTGTGCAGTCATGGCAAATTTTCTGTTTTCTGATGACATTTTTCATTACAGATTTTTATTTTCATGGTTGTTGGGTCAGGTACTCCTACATTCATTTATACTGCAAGGACCCTGTGAGCCATCTAGTGGGAGGTTTCTTCTTAACACTTGACCATTGGGGAAATCTGTTCCTTGCACCTTTTCCCATTCAGTTGTCCAGCACCAGCCCCTCAGTCTGTCATGGAGCTTCCCTCATCCTTCCCACTTAACGTACTGTGATCAGATTTCTGTCAAGTGACAACGGGAAATGGGGAGCTGCATGTTAGTGATGTCGAATGGCAAAACCAGACCAGATCTTACTAGACATCTGTTGCTTGATATATAACAAAACCTGTAAAAGGTAATTTTAATAAACCAGGAAACAATGGAATAATAAGAGGCAGTTAGGTCAGTTTATGAGCCTGTTCATGACAGTTAACTAACTGGAATAAAGAATGCTTATTTAGTATTTGAACGTTGGTACAAGAAGAAAATAATGTTTTAAATGTCAGCATAACCTTTTCTACACCATGGGATCCAAATGCCTTCTAATGAAAGTTGTAGTGGCAGGCACCCAGATATATGTTGTCTGCCTCGGGTTGAACTGAACCATGTAAGACAGCTCTAAACCAACTTTAAGCTTCCCCATTTATAAAGCTTTATAAAGCAAACCTATGGTAATTTATCATTTTTATAACACTGTCAGAAGCTTGATGACTAATTCTTAGTTTGTAGTGGTAAATCCCATGCAGCAAGTTGGATGTGTGCTGCCAAATGAATGTTGACCTATGGTGGAAACAGGATGGGGCATCTGGGTTTAATTAGAGAGAAGTTCAGAGAATGAGATTTCAGGGAAGATTGAGCTCCTTCATATGAGGCTGGGGACTTTTGAGTCCAAGCCTGAGTGGGCTAAGGAACGAGGAGATTGAGCACCCCGCAGAGCTAAACACTGGTAGCTCTGCTTCCAGGGAAATGAGCGGCAGCAGCAGGGCTCAGGGAAGAGATGATAAAAAGCTATGCACTTAGGATTTAGACTTTCTATATATGCTCTGGTGAAGTTGATGGAGCTTGTCAGATGTTAAATGGCCTGACTGACCTGCATCTGCAGGTGGGAGTCTCTTTCAGACATGGAATGCCATTTGCTATCTGTTGGAGGTACTTACCTGTATCTGTGTATGTATTGTGTAAATTACAGGCAGAGAAGGTGCAATATTGGATTTTTACTGATAGCTTATAGTACAGAATGATAGTTTATTTTGTGAACTGGCTTTTCAAAGATGGCGCAGTTTTTAGGATCATATTTTTTTAGCATCTTCTTGGATGGAACAAGAACAGTGCATATGCAATATGGCAGATGTTCCAAGAATCTGAGAAACCCACTGTGCCTTCAGTGCACAGGTTTTTTTCTCAGTCATTCTGATTATGCTGAGTTTATCCAACTCTTTTAATATTAACAGGTATACTGAGTATGTGTGGATCGACAGATCAGAATATGCAACAACTGATCTGCAAGGGAACTTTCAAAAACCAGCTGTGCCAATGCATATGTAGATTCTGGTAACAGTTGGAATATTTTGATGTTTAGAGAACTTTCAGTGGTTCTTAGTACTGCCAGAACTTTTAATACTAGTAGACCTATGGAGTCCATGTTAAAATCTGAGCTTCAAAATCTTCCTAGACTCTATTTCTGGAAGGAAGATAAGGGTAAGTTTGGGAAAATGATAGTGCCGTACTACAAGAACAATGAAGCCTTGGGAGATAGTGAGGGCATTACTTCTGGTTTTATAGTTGACTCATTTATTTTTAAAATGGTATGATTATAGATGTTATAGCAGAATAGCGGAAGTGTATGTTACAAGATGTCTCTACTAGAGAAGCACATCGTACGGCATACATTTTATAGTACAGATTTGGTATACTTGCACATATAATAGTAATATCTCACAGAGAACTGAAATAACTACAAAACCAAATGGTCTTGGTTTTCTACAGCAAACTAGAAATGTAATAATAGCTGAGTTACCTGCAACATAGTCTTACATTTGGTGGTCATTTATTGTCTACTTCATATAATAATTTAGGTTGTCTTTTTCAAGAAATTCCTTCAGAGTTGATTGTCAGCTACCCTCGTAGTTGTTACAGATATTTTAATCAGACAATGTAGAATGTGAAATGTTAGCACATGTAGGTTTTCTACTCAGCTTACATAGCGGGAGATGATATCAACCTATGCCTTCTTAAATCTTCATTAGAACTGTACAGTATGTGACAATATGAGAAATCCAGCTTCATATACTCTTTCCGAGTGGTGGTTGTTACTGACCGTGACTTGCCTTGTGTCCCATTCTGCCTGCTGTTTCTTTGATAACACTGCTTCCTTTTTGTGACATCTAGGTGGCAAACTTTATTTTCCTCTATTTTTTCCAGGCTGAAAGATAACAATCAGTTGGTAGTTAAAACTGCCAGTTATAGTTATAACTACCAATTGGTTAAAGCAAAAGAAACATACTTCAGGTAACAATCTTTTTGAAAGAACACCCTGACCTGCAGAGTTAAGTTGCTGAGGCATGTGGAGTATTACAAATAAGAACAACCTTGAAAGAGGTGCCTCACTATTAACATTCCCTTCAGGTTTCACAGCAATGTTAGTTTCCTCTGTGGAGCAATCTGAAGTTTTCTAGTGCCGCTGACACATTTAGCTCACCTCTCGTTTGCGTAACGCACAGCTGCAGAGAGCTGCAAAAAAGATTATGATCTTGCTCGAGTGTGAATTTCTGATGAATACTTTGCAGAAGTTTGAATATAGATCTTTTCTTTTAATCTGGCACACCTCTTATAAAGTGGAAGTAGCACTGTTTGCTTCAAATCTTTAACAAATATAAATATTACAAAACCCCAAATATACAATGACAGCATAATATTAGTAGAAAAAGAGAATGTAGGCGGTGCTATCTTTCAACACTGGGTAATAAACTTGCCTAAAAATGACTTACTCATATTTCCCCAGGTGTGCTTTTGCTGTCTACATAAAGATTAGTTAATTAGGCTTCATATTGTCTCCACAGAGATCTAAAATTGCAGTGTTTGATAAAATGTGGACCTATATGAAAAGTGCAGAACCATCTGTGTTTGTGAGGACTACAGCAGAAGGGGTAGCTCGAGTAC